>NC_090813.1:180406220-181104553 GCF_000390325.3 Nicotiana tomentosiformis
AAACATTTCAATTTTTACCCATAGCATGAATGAAGATAGGTAGAATGAGTAGTATACTGAGTTTGGGGCCTTCTGTCCAAACTTAGGAGCTTTTCTGTTTATACTTGTAAATATTTTCACGTGGTAATAAAAATTTAATTACCAAAAAAATATAAGTTTAAGTTATGTATCAAATCTTATTATATTACATTTTCGATGGAACACCACTATATAAAACGAAGTTAACAATTACTTGTCAATTTTCATATATTTTGAAAAGACAAAAAATAAATGGTTTTCAAGTCATTAACAGCTTTTGTACAAGTAGAAATGGTGGCCCAAACAAACACCTCGAACTGCTTAGCCTGAACCTGAATATGTGGTGAAGCTTTTCTATACTATTGTTATTGTAATTTCCTTGAAACAACCTCCGATTTCAAGATATTTATCTGTCCAATAAGGTTGTTTCATTGAAAGTTCAGCATCATTTTCACTTTTTTCGCATCCCAAGACTTGTTTTAAAAAAAAAAAAGAAAAAAAGGTTTACTTTGGGAAAAGGCCAAATATATTCTTTATTTTTGTACACTGTCTACATCTAACCTCTCTTATACTATTCAGCTAAATTTATCTCTATCATTATACTATTCGGTCAAATTTATTTTCACCATCAGCAAATTTTAAACCAATTCCAAATTCATTATCACAAGAAAAAAAGTGGGTGCATTGGCAATTAAAAATATTCATGAATAATTTATGTAGTCCAGTATTTTTAGCATTCATATCAATACTAATTTCTGAAAATAGTGGAACAAGAAGAATAACAAGTGATTTAAATAAAAGAAAATCGAAAGATTTTGGATTAACTAACATATCAAAGGGTAATATTTAATAGTTTGCTGATAGTAGGGGTAAATTTTGCCGGATAGTATAACGGTAGAGTTAGTTGGCCGGATAGTATAATAGAGGTTAAATGTAGATAGTATTTGAAAGGTATATGGGTGTATTTGGCCATTTTCCCTTGCTTTGGGAACATCTTTTCAAAAGTTAACTGCCACTAATTTCCAGCTAATCTTCGGTAAACCTCATTACGTTAAGGAGATTTCAAATAGTAGAGACAAGAATTGAATTAGGTAACAAGCAAATCAGCATAGAAATTTGATATCTTCCGGAATCACCCTTTGACCATTAGCTGCTTCTTTTTCATAGCTCGCCCGTATTTTGATTATTTTATTAAGAACTACCTTCGTTTTTATTAATGTGAATTTGTTTTATTAGGCACGGAGTTTAAGAAAAATTAAAGACTTTTGAAATTTGTGGTCCTAAACAAGTCAAAAAGGGGTTCAGAGTATTTGTGTGGTTATAAAAGTTTCTCATTAAGGGTAAAATGATAAGTTTAAGCTAAATTATTTCCAAATTCAGAAATGTGTCATTCTTTTTTGAACGGACCAAAAAAAAATAGGTTAACATAAATTGAAATAGATGGAGTATATGGTTAGTTTTGTGGGCGTATTTTGACTAATTCACTAAATATACATTATCTTTCAACGGCATGGGTACAAGTAATTTTATCCATCAAAACTTAGAGCCATAAAATGAATATTTCACGCCAAATAGCTGATGTCTTTCACTGGCACAAAAAAATGATTTTGCCCACCTAAACTTGCACAAATGATACATCATTGTTTATTTCATATGCCAAAAATATTCTCTTTTTTATTTAGTTACAAGTATCGTCTCTTTTTCTTTTTGGTCTGAAATGTACTTTCACTGCCCAAACTAGGCAAAGCCCGAATTGAAGGCAGAAGAAAGAAGAATTAAATGGCAGAGGCAAACTAAATCAGAAAATCAGTCTAAATTAAATGATTAGCACAGTGTTATTCTTGAAGTATAGTAGCAGTAAAATGAATCCGGAACCACAATGTGGTTCTTTTGGACTCAAAGAACCAAAATGTATGAAAAACAAATATAGTGACCAAAATATATATAACGCCCTTTTAAGGGCGCTATACCTTAACGGTCGTTTGCCCGTTAAAGTATAGCGCCCTTTAAAAGGGCGTTATATTTGAACCTGAAATGAGCGAGAAGGTATAGCGCTCTTTATTAAGACGTTATAGTATAGCGCCTTAATAAAGGGCGCTATACCCATATAAAAGGGTGTCCAGTCCCCTTCCCCACCAAACCAGTGTCGTTCCCCCTCCCCCATTAAAGAATACAAACAGCGCCCCCTCCCCCATTTTTAAAATTTTTAATTAAAAAAAACTCGAGTGGAGCCCACCGATCCCACAAAAAGTATAGATTCTCGGTCCCACATCCTAGCTAAGGCTTTATCTCGGAGTGGATTGCTTGTTTCGGCTCCAAATCACCAAATCTTTAATTTTTCAAAAACTTAAAATCGAGGTATTCCGACTTAGTTTTTGTTAAAACTCGTATAAAAAATACATATTAGTTGTTTTTAATGTGTTCTATGTTGTTTTGCGATTTAACTAATTTGTTATTTTTATCCGGACTATAGTATTAGTGTGCTAAAAAAATTAGAAAAAATATTATTAGTTGTTGTTAAAAAAATGTTAGTTAGTTACTTTTTACTGTGGTATATGTATTTTCGTGAATGTTTTGTGATTAAATTTATTTGTTATTTTTATCTGGTTTAGATTATTTATTTGCTTAAAGACTAGTAGAATATATAAATTGTTACTTTAGTTCCCTCTAGTGGTATCTTGTGTCCTAATGTAGTGCTTGTATTTGTAATGTAGTGCCCTTTTAGCGTAGTAAATTGTAGTGCCATTTAGCGTAGTATCCTTGTACTTATTGAAATTAATCATTTAAGTATCTCTTATACCCAAAAATATGTCAAAAAAGCTAATAGTTCAAACACAAACTCTGTCCAATTCTAGTCAACGATCGTAAGAAAATAACATGAAAAAATAATAATATTTCCCGGAATAAGTATTGTTATATGAATATTTAATAATTAAATCTTGTATAATTATGAAAAATAATTATTTAATTTTATTATAGTAAAAAATAAGTGAGCCATAAACAAAAATATATAATAATAAAACTAACATATAAAATAATAAAACTAATATATAATTTAATAAAACTAACATATAATATATTAAACTAACATATAAATAATAAACTAACATTTAAAATAACAAATCGGGAAAATTTTCTCATCACGAACACAAGAATTCAGGATACCTTGGTACTACTGGGCCTCAAATATTGAGCCCGGAACCCATATGTGAATATTTAATAATTAAATCTTGTATGATTATAAAAATTAATTATTTAATTTTATTATAGTAAAAAATAGGTAAGTAACAAACAAACATATAAAATAATAAAACTAACATATTAAAGTAAAATAATGTAATTAATATTGTTCAATTTACAGTAGCCGACATGAAGGTTCTGCCTTTGAATCCCAGACGTGCCACGCTAGAGCTACTGCTGCTACAGGGCGAGCATATGTCGTCCTACATATGGGAGGGACAGTTACTGGCCCAGACGTTCCGCGCCAGGAGAGTAGATGATATGTGGGACTTTCGTAGGGCCCACCCTCTCCATCCCCGTATAGTCAGACGCCTCCAGGATACGGGTTTTTATAGGATTGTGGAGATCGGCCGGCTGCAGCTGGATTGGTCGTTGATTACGACCCTGATAGAGCGGTGACGACCGGAGACGCATACATTTTATTTGTCCATTGGCGAGGCCACTATCACGCTTCAGGACGTGGAGGTCCTGTATGGGCATCCCGTTGATGGACACCCTGTTGCTTTACCGAATGCCATCAAAGAGTATACGGGTTTGCAGTACCTGGAGATGCTGCAGCGGCTCACCGGTTTCCAACCATCGGATGAGACTGTATTGATTGGGGCTAGTCGTCTACAGTTGACGCCCGTCCAATAGCATTTGGAGGTGATGCACGCTGACATCACAGATGATATACCGGAGCTTCATATTCACCGGTACACGAGGTTGCTGATGCTGCTTATGTTTGGAGGGGTTTTGTTCCCGAACACTTTAGGGAACCTAGTCAGCTTGATATTTCTTCATCATCTTGAGCGGCTAAATGATTTACATCATTACAGGTGGGGTTCTGCTGTTCTCGGTTACTTGTACAGGCAGATGTATCGGGCGAGCATGGGCATCCAGCGATACGTTGCAGGATTTTTGCCGCTACTGCAGGTGAAAACATAGTCGAATACTCTCTTCATTATAACATACCTAGTAAGAATATACCTTAAATTTTACGTCCACGTTATATATTAGGTTTGGGCCTGGGAGCGGTTCCTGCAGTTGCAACCACCTCTACCACCCTTAGCTATGGATGCACCACCTTCGTTTCTCCCTTTAGCTAGGAGGTGGGTTGATAGGCGGGGATATGGACGGGAGTATGAGGCTCGACATAATCTCCCCTATTGCAGGGATTTGTTGGATTTGCTGGAGGGCGCACAGGTAAATGTATACCTAAGTTTACTTGGCCTGGCTTTATATGTGTTGTGTATACTCACATTTCCTGTTTTTACTTAATAGTTCATTTGGAAGCCATATAGCGAGGAGCTAATAGCTGGTTTCCCGATTATTGCTTGATCGGCCGAATTATGTGGAGCTCTTCCGTCCCGTTGATGTGTCTCGATATTGTCGAGCATCATGCCACCGAGCGAGTACTTCGCCAGTTTGGTCGCCTGCATCTTGTACCGCCACCGCCCGCTTGGCATATCACACATTACCAGTGGGATGATCGTTCCATGGTTGACCAGACATATGTGGCATGGCTAGAGGCGCAGATCGATATTTGGGACCAACGGCATGACCTGATTCTGCCACCCCCTCTACCTGACCGTATGAAAGGTGAGCATGAGTATATGGGATGGTACCGCTGTGAGCACCCAATTTTTGACTATATTTGAATTTTTATCACTTTCTACAATGTAAATATTTTCAGAATTTAATATATATTTTTTAGCTTTGTTACACTTATATATATATATATATATATATATATATATATATATATATATATATAGAGAGAGAGAGAGAGAGAGAGAGAAAATTATTAATAATTTAAAAGGTCAATTATTACTATTAGTATTATTTTTATTATTATTTTATCTTTATTTTTAAATAAAATGAATTAAAAACCGAAAATAAATAAAATTTTTATATTATTATTATTATTATTTTTTAAAACAAATTTCGGATGGGAATTAAAAAATAGGAAAAGTAGAAATATAAAATTAAAAAATAAAAGTAAAAGTAGGTAGAAATTGTTTAATAAAAAAGTAAAAGAAAGTGGAAAATTAAAAAAATAAAAGTAAGGGTATCTGATTTATTTATTTTTTAAAAAGTAAAAGTAAGTGAGAAATAAAAAAAAAAGTAAAATAAGTGGGAAATAAAATAAAAAATAAGTAAAAAAAAGTGGGATTTAAAATATATTAAAAGTAAAAAAAGTAAGAAATTGAAAAAATAAAAGTAAAGGAAAGTGAGAAATTATTTCTTTTAAAAAAATAAGAAAAATGGGAAGTGAAAATTCTTTTTAATTAAAAATAAAAAAAATAAAAAATAAAAAATAAAAATCTAAAAATTCCGAAAACAAATTCTATAAATAGAAGAGAAATGTGATTGAAAGAGAGAGAGAGAGAGAGAGAGAGAGAGAGAGAGAGAGAGAGAGAGAGAGAAAGGAAAAAATAGGGAGGAAGGAATTGAGAAAAAAATTATTTTATTCTTCTAGGATAAGGAAATTTCTACTCGTGTCATTCTTTCTTCGGCTTTCTTTCGAAAAATTCAGCAGTTTCATCAGCCTTTCACCACTTTTGAGCCATCATTAACTCCTTCCCCCTCCCCCCCCCCCCCAAAAAAAGCTCCAAAAATAGCCACTAAATCGTCAGTTTTGCAAGGTCGATTGAGTTGCAAGTTGAGATTTGCCGCTCGATTTTTTCGTGGTCTGAAGGGTCCAATTGAGAGCTATCCGATCATTGAGTGGTTGTAATTTAAATCCACAATCATCAATACAAAGGTTCACTTCTCTTTCTATTTTGTTTTTTTTTCTCATTAATGTTTTGGGTCACTCTGTTTTAATTTAACTTTGAGTATGATATGATGGAGTTCGCATCTGAGTGTGCTAAGATTAATTTGTTCTCATGTTGAGTATTTGTTAAGATTAATTTATTATCCTTTTTAGTAGTTCATATGGTTAATTTTATTTATGAATATGTATTAATTCGTTACTTTTCTTGTTTATTCAATAAAGTAATGGCTTTCCATTATAGCATGCTTTAGTTTCATTTTGATCTCCTATCTTAGTAACTAAATTGGTCCTGCCTGTATCTATTTTTTCTGCCATAAATTTAATCTAATTTCAAATATTAGTTAGCAGTAAAATTATAAGAGATTAGGCTGGGCCATGATTGGTATAAGACTTTAATTGGACTTCCCTAGCGTATTTATGGGCTAATTGTAGCACATGACCAAAAACAAATAAACATTCACAAGCTAGCTAACTTTTTCCATAATTAATTTACTTCATTTCCTCCATAACAATATACATACCTTATGACCTTACAATAATGTCAAAATTAGTAATTGAATAATATTTGAACACCGTAGCTTGATTTAGGCGCGATTAATAATAAATCATCGTGACTATGGGTATGGTTCTTGTGGCATAGTCATGATACGTAAACCCCAATTCAAGTGCGCGTTTCACGCGACTTGACCATAACTTCAAATAATAATAAAAATAAATATGTTGTAAATCGCGGGTGCGTTTCACGTGGCGCGGTTTGCAATGTGTACCAAAACGACAAGTGTGCGACATCGCGACTTGTTCAAATAAATTTCATAAATATTAAAAAGCGGTAAAAGACAAAAATGCACAATAGGTTTAAAACATGTAATAAATCAGATAATTACGCCATGTATTAATTGTTAAGCGACCGTGCTAAAACTACGGAACTCGGGAGTGCCTCACACCTTCTCCCAGGTTAACAGAATTCCTTACCCGGTCTTCTGTGTTCGCGGACCAAAAATAAGAGTCAAATTTTCTCGATTTGGGATTCTAAAATAAACCGGTGACTTGGGACACCATAAATTATTCCAAGTGGCGACTCTGACTGAAACAAATAATTCCATTTCGAATAATGTCACTTTAATTGAAAAAAATCCCCTACCTCTACCCCCTCGGGAAAAAGGAGGTGTGACAACCGTAGCGTTACCCGACTTTTTGTCGGGAATCCTATTTATCGCGCTAGCGGTCGGTACGTTCCATACGCCCGGAGGCACGAGGCACTGGTATGTTATTTGGTATACTTACTTATAACGTTAACCTAGCGTTCCGTAATTTATATTTTACATGTTGTGCAGGCTATTGGCCTACATTTGTTCCACCAGTTGGGACTGCAGATGCAGCAGCATACCGGCGAGGGAGCAGCCACTTTGCATGAGTATGGCCAGCAGGTTACTGATCTGGCTTCCCGGACATAGAGGCGAGCCCGAGATGATGAGCGGTTAGGATATGAGGCTGAGTATGTGGTGCCATAGTAGTACCATCGTGGGCCACCAGTGGAGACGGAACGTGATCGACGTGGCAGACGTGTCCAGAGAGGTATAGATGTCCCATGAGGTAGGTGTGTCTCACGAGGTAGGGGTGTCCGACGAGGTCGTGGGGGTCTGCGAGGAGGTGGTCCCCAACAAGGGGCCGTTGAGGCACCTGTTGAGGATGTTGGAGTTGATCAGCCGGGTGACCACCATGAGCGAGACCATGCTCCTAGAGATATGATGTCATTAAGCCTTTAGCTTACTCCAGGGACTTCACAGGTGACCCCGTCAGCTACATTATTGATCGCGGGCACTGCCATTACGCGACAGGAGTGGGATTAATATTTTCCTGACCCATCGATCGTTGGTGATGATCGTCTGACACGAGATGTAGATAGTGGGTGCCAGCTGAGTTATGGCTCATCATCGAGGGATACTGAGGATCTTTCACAGGCGCATGTTTGTTTGTATTACTATTATTTATATTTGTTTTTATCTCATTGATTAGTCATAAATATCTAAATATATTTTAAGGCTTCATCCTCGCCCGTCATGGAGGCCACCTTGTGCGATATTGACATGGCTGCGATGGATGATTATATTCAGGAGCCTGACGAGACCATGGTAAGATAATTTAAATTTATGTGACTTAACACGTACATTACTAATACATATTTCATATACTAAAATATCTTATTATTATGTGGGTTACTGCTAGACCGACGACCCATTCTACCGAGCCTCCCAACCCTACTGACGATCATGCTGCAGCGTATCCTCCGATAAATTGGCGATGTGATGAGGATGATCATGATAGTGTAGCCGGGTGGGATGGGATGCGCCCCAGGACAACGACTGCTTTAAAGCATACAGGATATGGGACACATTAATTTTTTTTATTTTGTGTACATATGACATTCAGTAAATAATAGCAACAATTTTTATTGTTTATATTATATGAGCATTATGTTTTTATTTCTCCGGTTCTTCATTATTTTAATACTACAACACAAACATAAAAATATCAACTTAACATAATTTAAATTCAGTACAACTAATGAAAATACATGACACGGAAAACATAAAGATAAAATACTACACTCAACACATACATGTGTTTGTTTAGTCACCACCGCCTATCATTCTCTACTCCAACCACTTAAATTTCTCATCCAGCTTATTTTTTTCTTCTTCCGCCTCTTTTAGTCTCTCCTGCACTGCCGCAATTTCTCGTTGCATTTTAGAGATTTGGCATTGGTATTCACCGTTCATATTCCAAATATACTGCAAACATGATTTGTAGTATTCCTGGTTAATGGGTTCAACATACCATTCCTCAAACATACATTGATTTCCGTCGTTGCGTCCAAACAAGTGTTGACATATCCAGTATCTGCGCCCAACATTACCATTTAACCAACATGCCTTCAAAATCGCATGTTTGCCACAATAGCACATTGGTTGGTCATTGCGTCCCGACATTTGTTAATGCAAGAAAAATGAAAAATTTATGGAAAGTTTTGCTATTTGTTTTGGTTAAGCGCAGATAATAACTAATATGCGCTAGTTATTTATAGACAAGACAACACACATAACGTAGTATTTCACCATGCTATGCTTCGCGTGTTAAAGATTCTTTCGGGTACAAAAAAGCTTTTCCAGAAGATAGCTTTTGCAGGCGAGAAGCTTTTTAGGTCGACAAGACAACACACATAACGTAATATTTCACCGCGCTATGCTTCGCGTGTTAAAGATTCTTTCGGGTACAATACAACTTTTCCAGAAGTTAGCTTTTGCAGGCGAGCAACTTTTCAGGTCGACAAGACAACACACATAATGTAGTATTTCACCGCGCCGTGCTTCACGTGTTAAAGATTCTTTCGCGTACAATACAGCTTTTCTAGAAGACAGTTTTTGCAGGCGAGCAGCTTTTCAGGTCGACAAGACAATTATTTTTTTTAAATGGGTTTATGTTAGATTGTTGTACTGAAGTATTAATGTTAAATATCAATAAGATTTAACAGCAATGAAAACATAATTTTATTTCATGCATTCTCCAAGATAAACAAGTACATACACTTATTACAACCACATTACGGAAATAAAACACTACGTGTATCCTTGATAGTTGGGCACATTCGATGAACTTCTACGAGGAGCTGGATTATCACCACCACCCAAACCAGTTGAAGGACATTTACGACGGTTGTGTCTTGTTTGCGAGCATATGCCACATTTGCGTGCATAAACGGTAACACCAACATCCATTTGGTTCCGTATACGCATTCTTTTTTCCACTTGTCGTTGACGTACATAGTCCTTGTTACACACCATTTTAAATGGTTCCGGCGGCCAATAATACTCAGCACCCACTGGTTGCAACTGCCCACTATAGGTGCTTAAGTATGCAGCAACATTATATTCTTTATCAACGTAATTGGTTGCCCCTAAACCTGTATGTTGAAAGCACTTGATGGCATGTGAGCACGGCATGTGGTAGATGGACCATTTCCCACAAGAGCATAATCTTTTGGCTTCATTTACGGTATGTGTATTATTCCCCCGATTTTGATGGATAGCGGTGCGAACTTCAAAAATATTTTGCTCATTGCAATACTGTAAATATGAATGCCAATGTGCTCGCCGTATGTATTTCTCAAATCTTTTCAATGGTATTGGCATAAATTCAACACCCCTTTCCATCAATGACGATGCACCTCTAGCCCTTTCAACAAACCTCTCTGCCATCTGCTTGAATGACATCCGCACCATGGCAGTGACAGGCAATCCACGTGCAGACTTGATAAGTAGGGATTTTGACTGCTTATTTGCTCTCTTTTACTTATGTTTTAGCTCAAAAATGCTTAAAGGTATTCCCGAGAACTAATGAAATATGCTTTCTTGCAGGAATAATGGGAAGCGAGCCAAAGAAATAAAAATCAACTAAGAAGGAGTAAAAATTAGACAAGAACCAAACCAAAGCAAAATGGACCAAAGTGCGGACCGCACAATACTGTGTGCTGCCTCAGACTTTGAAGAGCCACTGTCATAATTCCTTCACAAAGTGCGGATATCACAATTATTGTGCGGCCGCAGAAGACAAGGTTCAGAGAGATGTGTTTTGGGGACCAGAAGATGTGCGGACGCACTCATAAATGTGCGGTCCACAGAAATTTCCCATGTCCAACCCAAGATCAAGAGTGCGGCCGTACTCAGAAATGTGCGGTCCGCACAATCAGAGGAAGTGTGGCCGCAGAAGACCACCCGGTCAAGTCAGCTTCAAAGTGCGGACCGCACAACCTCCACAGGGGCAATTTTGTCCGATAATTTTAGTAGGGTATAAATAGATCTTTTTGTTATTTTTAGGTTAAGTTTGAACACCTGAGAATACATAGCCGTTTTTCTTTACTGTTTTGGGTAACTTTGTAATAGTTTATCATTTTAACATTAGATTTTCTTCCCTTAATCATCTATTATGCGTTTTATCTTAGTTTCTTATTTAATTTCTTCATTTCTTATGAGTAGCTAAACCCTTAGTTAGGGTTGTAACCCAACCCTAGTATGTGTATCTAATGGGTGATTGATTTGGGGTTTATTTATGATTGGGTATATGATGTTTAGCCTAGTTCTTGCTTGAATTTGAGAATTGATGGTTGCAAACATTGATCCATGCCTAATTGACTAAGTCTCTACTTGAGAAAGAGAGATTAAGTCTAGGAAAACTTGGCTAACAAGAAATTTGGGTGAACTCGAGAAATTGATAGTCCCAATTAAAGGGTCGAATCTAGAGATAGTAAGACCCGACTTAAGCATCTATCACTTATTTCGTGAGATACCCATTTGGACTTGAGAAAGCCAAATTGGGCAAAATCACTCAAACTACCGAGAGGTATAGAGTGAGTAATCATGTGTGATTGCTATATTGTATCCCAACCAACCAAACATGCCCTAAAGCTCTCAATCCGGTAGGTAACCAGCTAGGCGGAAGTTATAACCCTAGATCTTTTATAACCTGAAAAACAAAAATACCAAAAACATTGTCCCTTAGCTTTACAATTACAAGCATTAGCATAAAAATTAGAAGTAGAAAAGAAACAACTGAATATGTGGAAGTGTAATCTTAGGCACGTCATATACTTAGACTAGGTATATACCTAATCTATCACGACCCAAAATTCATAAAGGTCGTGATGGCACCGGACTCCATTGTCAGGCAAGCCAACACTAAATAGTTGTACCATAATCATCCCAGAACCCGGCGTCACAAGTGCATGAGCCTTTTCTAGAAATTTAAAATAAAATACAATAATTGTCCGGAATACAACTTGGACAGGGAAGAAAATACAATACTCTGAAGGAGACTCTGCTAGTTGCGGTGCATCATATAGAATGCAGCTCACCCAAGTCCCCGCCATAATCACGCCTCTGCGCCCACAAGGCCGTTAAACATATGTGTACCTATACAAAAATGTGCAGCAAGTGTAGCATGAGTACATAAATCAACGCGTACCCAGTAAGTATCCCGCCTAACCCCGAAGAAGTAGTGACGAGGGATCGACTTCGACACTTACTAGTGGTCTAATAATATCAGGTACAGTAAAGAAGTAAATCAATATGAGACAGAGTAAATATATGAAACAAACAAATATAAAATATGTGCTACAATTTTCTTCTTTACAATTTACTCAAGCTCTCAACTAGCAAGTTCCCTCCGTAATCGGAGCATATATATATAGATATAGTGGATTTCATCAAAAAGGTTGTCATAATTCAAATCAGGAAAAAACCCTCAGATACACTGGCTTCTTGCCAAATATTACACACGATTCCATGAGGATATATATATATATATATATATATATATATATATATATATATATATATATATATATATAGGAAGTACCGAGGCGTACGACCCAATCCAACATAAAAGTAAATTGTGCACTACCGAGGGTCGAACGGCGTGAACCATAGATGCATCTATTAACCTGTCGAAGCGAACGGCCCGCTCCCATAAGAGTGTGGTACATAAATCCTGCCGAGGCAAATGTCCTGATCCCATAAGAGTGGTAGAAGGAAATACCCCGCTCGTAAATCATACGTGCGACGCGGTCAAATATAAATTTAAGGAATCTCCCCACTCGCGGATCATACTTGCCCCCCCCCCCCCCAAAAAAAAGCTCCAAAAATAGCCACTAAATCGTCAGTTTTGCAAGGTCGATTGAGGTTGCAAGTTGAGATTTGCCGCTCGAGTTTTTCGTGGTCCGAAGGGTCCAGTTGAGAGCTATCCGATCATTGAGTGGTTGTAATTTAAATCCACAATCATCAATACAAAGGTTCACTTCTCTTTCTATTTTGTTTTTTTTTCTCATTAATGTTTTGGGTCACTCTGTTTTAATTTAACTTTGAGTATGATATGATCGAGTTCGCATCTGAGTGTGCTAAGATTAATTTATTCTCATGTTGAGTATTTGTTAAGATTAATTTATTATCCTTTTGAGTAGTTCATATGGTTAATTTTATTTATGAATATGTATTAATTCGTTACTTTTCTTGTTTATTCAATAAAGTAATGGCTTTCCATTATAGCATGCTTTAGTTTCATTTTGATCTCCTATCTTAGTAACTAAATTGGTCCTGCCTGTATCTATCTTTTCTACCATAAATTTAATCTAATTTCAAATATTGGTTAGCAGTAAAATTATAAGAGATTAGGCTGGGCCATGATTGGTGTAAGACTTTAATTGGACTTCCCTAGCGTATTTATGGGCTAATTGTAGCACATGACCAAAAACAAATAAACATTCACAAGCTAGCCAACTTTTTCCATAATTAATTTACTTCATTTCCTCCATAACAATATACATACCTTATGACCTTACAATAATGTCAAAATTAGTAATTGAATAATATTCGAACACCGTAGCTTGATTTAGGCGTGATTAATAATAAATCATCGTGACTATGGGTATGGTTCCTGTGGCATAGTCATGATACGTAAACCCCAATTCAAGTGCGCGTTTCACGCGACTTGACCATAACTTCAAATAATAATAAAAATAAACATGTTGTAAATCGCGGGTGCGTTTCACGTGGCGCCGTTTGCAATGTGTACCAAAACGACAAGTGTGCGACATCGCGACTTGTTCAAATAAATTCCATAAATATTAAAAAGCGGTAAAAGACAAAAATGCACAATAGGTTTAAAACATGTAATAAATCAGATAATTACGCCAAGTATTAATTGTTAAGCGAACGTGCTAAAACTACGGAACTCGGGAGTGCCTCACACCTTCTCCCAGGTTAACAGAATTCCTTACCCGGTCTTCTGTGTTTGCGGACCAAAAATAAGAGTCAAATTTTCTCGATTTGGGATTCTAAAATAAACCGGTGACTTGGGACACCATAAATTATTCCAAGTGGTGACTCTGACTGAAACAAATAATTCCATTTCGAATAATGTCACTTTAATTGGAAAAAATCCCCTACCCCTACCCCCCTCGGGAAAAAGGAGGTGTGACAACCGTAGCGTTACCCGACTTTTCGTCGGGAATCCTGTTTATCGCGCTAGCGGTCGGTACGTTCCATACGCCCGGAGGCACGAGGTACTGGTATGTTATTTGGTATACTTACTTATAACGTTAACCTAGCATTCCGTAATTTATATTTTACATGTTGTGCAGGCTATTGGCCTACATTTGTTCCACCAGTTGGGACTGCAGATGCAGCAGCATACCGGCGAGGGAGCAGCCGCTTTGCATGAGTATGGCCAGCAGGTTACTTATCTGGCTTCCCGGACATAGAGGCGAGCCCGAGATGATGAGCGGTTAGGATATGAGGCTGAGTATGTGGTGCCATAGTAGTACCATCGTGGGCCACCAGTGGAGACGGAACGTGGTCGACGTGGCAGACGTGTCCAGAGAGGTATGGATGTCCCATGAGGTAGGTGTGTCTCACGAGGTAGGGGTGTCCGACGAGGTCGTGGGGGTCTGCGAGGAGGTGGTCCCCAACAAGGGGCCGTTGAGGCACCTGTTGAGGATGTTGGAGTTGATCAGCCGGGTGACCACCATGAGCGAGACCATGCTCCTAGAGATATGATGTCATTAAGCCTTTAGCTTACTCCAGGGACTTCACAGGTGACCCCGTCAGCTACATTATTGATCGCGGGCACTGCCATTACGCGACAGGAGTGGGATTAATATTTTCCTGACCCATCGATCGTTGGTGATGATCGTCTGACACGAGATGTAGATAGTGGGTGCCAGCTGAGTTATGGCTCATCATCGAGGGATACTGAGGATCTTTCACAGGCGCATGTTTGTTTGTATTACTATTATTTATATTTGTTTTTATCTCATTGATTAGTCATAAATATCTAAATATATTTTAAGGCTTCATCCTTGCCCGTCATGGAGGCCACCTTGTGCGATATTGACATGGCTGCGATGGATGATTATATTCAGGAGCCTGACGAGACCATGGTAAGACAATTTAAATTTATATGACTTAACACGTACATTACTAATACATATTTCATATACTAAAATATCTTATTATTATGTGGGTTACTGCTGGACCGACGACCCCTTCTACCGAGCCTCCCAACCTTACTGACGATCATGCTGCAGCGTATCCTCCGATAAATTGGCGACGTGATGAGGATGATCCTGATAGTGTAGCCGGGTGGGATGGGATGCGCCCCAGGACAACGACTGCTTTAAAGCATACAGGATATGGGACAAATTGATTTTTTTTTATTTTATGTACATATGACGTTCAGTAAATAATAGCAACAATTTTTATTGTTTATATTATATGAGCATTATGTTTTTATTTCTCCGGTTCTTCATTATTTTAATACTACAACACAAACATAAACATATCAACTTAACATAATTTAAATTCAGTACAACTAATGAAAATACATGACACGGAAAACATAAAGATAAAATACTACACTCAACACATACATGTGTTTGTTTAGTCACCACCGCCTATCATTCTCTACTCCAACCACTTAAATTTTTCATCCAGCTTATTTTTTTCTTCTTCCGCCTCTTTTAGTCTCTCCTGCACTGCCGCAATTTCTCGTTGCATTTTAGAGATCTGGCATTGGTATTCACCGTTCATATTCCAAATATACTGCAAACATGATTTGTAGTATTCCTGGTTAATGGGTTCAACATACCATTCCTCAAACATATATTGATTTCCGTCATTGCATCCAAACAAGTGTTGACATATCCAGTATCTGCGCCCAACATTACCATTTAACCAACATGCCTTCAAAATCGCATGTTTGCCACAATAGCATATTGGTTGGTCATTGCGTCCCGACATTTGTTAATGCAAGAAAAATGAAAAATTTATGGAAAGTTTTGCTATTTGTTTTGGTTAAGCGCAGATAATAACTAAAATACGCTAGTTATTTATAGACAAGACAACACACATAACGTAGTATTTCACCGCGCTATGCTTCGCGTGTTAAAGATTCTTTCGGGTACAAAAAAGCTTTTCCAGAAGATAGCTTTTGCAGGCGAGCAGCTTTTTAGGTCGACAAGACAACACACATAACGTAATATTTCACCGCGCTATGCTTCGCGTGTTAAAGATTCTTTCAGGTACAATACAACTTTTCCAAAAGTTAGCTTTTGCAGGCGAGCAACTTTTCAGGTTGACAAGACAACACACATAACGTAGTATTTCACCTCGCCGTGCTTCACGTGTTAAAGATTCTTTCAGGTACAATACAGCTTTTCTAGAAGATAGTTTTTGCAGGCGAGCAGCTTTTCAGGTCGACAAGATAATTATTTTTTTTAAATGGGTTTATGTTAGATTGTTGTACTGAAGTATTAATGTTAAATATCAATAAGATTTAACAGCAATGAAAACATAATTTTATTTCATGCATTCTGCAAGATAAACAAGTACATACACTTATTACAACCACATTACGGAAACAAAACACTACGTGTATCCTTGATAGTTGGGCACATTCGATGAACTTCTACGAGGAGCTGGATTACCACCGCCACCCAAACCAGTTGAAGGACATTTATGACGATTGTGTCCTGTTTGCGAGCATATGCCATATTTGCGCGCATAAACGGTAACACCAACATCCATTTGGTTCCGTATACGCATTCTTTTTTCCACTTGTCGTTGACGTACATAGTCCTTGTTACACACCATTTTAAATGGTTCCGGCGGCCAATAATACTCAGCACCCACTGGTTGCAACTGCCCACTATAGGTGCTTAAGTATGCAGCAACATTATATTCTTTATCAACGTAATTGGTTGCCCCTAAACCTGTATGTTGAAAGCACTTGATGGCATGTGAGCACGGCATGTGGTAGATGGACCATTTCCCACAAGAGCATAATCTTTTGGCTTCATTTACGGTATGTGTATTATTCCCCCGATTTTGATGGATAGCGGTGCGAACTTCAAAAATATTTTGCTCATTGCAATACTGTAAATATGAATGCCAATGTGCTCGCCGTATGTATTTCTCAAATCTTTTCAATGGTATTGGCATAAATTCAACACCCCTTTTCATCAATGATGATGCACCTCTAGCCCTTTCAACAAACCTCTCCGCCATCTGCTTGAATGACATCCGCACCATGGCAGTGACAGGCAATCCACGTGCAGACTTGATAAGTAGGGATTTTGACTGCTTATTTGCTCTCTTTTACTTACGTTTTAGCTCAAAAATGCTTAAAGGTATTCCCGAGAACTAATGAAGTATGCTTTCTTGCAGGAATAATGGGAAGCGAGCCAAAGAAATGAAAATTAACTAAGAAGGAGTAAAAATTAGACAAGAACCAAAACAAAGAAAAATGGACCAAAGTGCGGACCGCACAATACTGTGTGCTGCCTCAGACTTTGAAGAGCCACTGTCATAATTCCTTCACAAAGTGCAGACATCACAATTATTGTGCGGCCGCAGAAGACAAGGTTCAGAGAGATGTATTTTGGGGACCTGAAGATGTGCGGACGCACTCATAAATGTGCGGTCCACAGAAATTTCCCATGTCTAACCCAAGATCAAGAGTGCGACCGTACTCAGAAATGTGCGGTCCGCACAATCAGAGAAAGTGTGGCCGCAGAAGACCACCCTATCAAGTCAGCTTCAAAGTGCGGACCGCACAACCTCCACAGGGGCAATTTTGTCCGATAATTTTAGTAGGGTATAAATAGATCTTTTTGTCATTTTTAGGTTAAGTTTGAACACCTGAGAATACATAGCCGTTTTTCTTTACTGTTTTGGGTAACTTTGTAATAGTTTATCATTTTAATATTAGATTTTCTTCCCTTAATCATCTATTATGAGTTTTATCTTAGTTTCTTATTTAATTTCTTCATTTCTTATGAGTAGCTAAACCCTTAGTTAGGGTTGTAACCCAACCCTAGTATGTGTATCTAATGGGTGATTGATTTGGGGTTTATTTATGATTGGGTATATGATGTTTAGCCTAGTTCTTGCTTGAATTTGAGAATTGATAGTTGCAAACATTGATCCATGCCTATTTGACTAAGTCTCTACTTGAGAAAGAGAGATTAAGTCTAGGAAAACTTGGCTAACAAGAAATTTGGATGAACTCGAGAAATTGATAGTCCCAATTAAAGGGTCGAATCTAGAGATAGTAAGACCCGACTTAAGCATCTATCACTTATTTCGTGAGATACCCATTTGGACTTGAGAAAGCCAAATTGGGCAAAATCACTCAAACTACCGAGAGGTATAGAGTGTGTAATCGTGTGTGATTGCTATATTGTATCCCAACCAACCAAACATGCCCTAAAGCTCTCAATCCGGTAGGTAACTAGCTAGGCGGAAGTTATAACCCTAGATCTTTTATAACCTGAATAACAAAAATACCAAAAACATTGTCCCTTAGCTTTACAATTACAAGCATTAGCATAAAAATTAGAAGTAGAAAAGAAACAACTGATTATGTGGAAGTGTAATCTTAGGCACGTCATATACTTAGACTAGGTATATACCTAATCTATCACGACCCAAAATTTATAAAGGTCGTGATGGCGCCGGACTCCATTGTCAGGCAAGCCAACACTAAATAGTTGTATCATAATCATCCCAGAACCCGGCGTCACAAGTGCATGAGCCTTTTCTAGAAATTTAAAATAAAATACAATAATTGTCCGGAATACAACTTGGACAGGGAAGAAAATACAATACTCTGAAGGAGACTCTGCTGGTTGCGGTGCATCATATAGAATGCAGCTCACCTAAGTCCCCGCCATAATCGCGCCTCTGCGCCCACAAGGCCGCTAAACATATGTGTACCTACACAAAAATGTGCAGCAAGTGTAGCATGAGTACATAAATCAACGCGTACCCAGTAAGTATCCCGCCTAACCCCGAAGAAGTAGTGACGAGGGGTCGACTTCGACACTTACTAGTGGTCTAATAATATCAGGTACAGTAAAGAAGTAAATCAATATGAGACAGAGTAAATATATGAAACAAACAAATATAAAATATATGCTACAATTTTCTTCTTTACAATTTACTCAAGCTCTCAACTAGAAAGTTCCCTCCGTAATCGGAGCATATATATATAGATATAGTGGATTTCATCAAAAAGGTTGTCATAATTCAAATCAGGAAAAAACTCTCGGATACACTGGCTTCTTGCCAAATATTACACACGATTCCATGAGGATATATATATATATATATATATATATATATATATATATATATATATAGGAAGTACCGAGGCGTACGGCCCAATCCAACATAAAAGTAAATTGTGCACTACCGAGGGTCGAACGGCGTGAACCATAGATGCATCTATTAACCTGTCGAGGCGAACGGCCCGCTTCCATAAGAGTGTGGTACATAAATCCTGCCGAGGCAAATGAACTGATCCCATAAGAGTGGTAGAAGGAAATACCCCGCTCGTGAATCATACGTGCGACGCGGTCAAATATAAATTTAAGGAATCTCCCCACTCGCGGATCATACTTGCGATGTGGTCAAATATAAATTTAAGGAATCTCCCCGCTCGCGGATCATACTTGCGACGCGCTCAAATATAAATTTAACATTAAGATGATATCTCTTTCTTGATTCATTTCAAAATATGGGAAATTCAGCTTGTAGCCTTTTAAGGAAATTAACCCACTCGCAAAATATACATGCGACGCGGTTACACATAGATTTCTTAAGCTATTATAGCATTACTCAATCCTTTTCGAAATTATGAAATTCAAATGAAACATTTTAAATCTTAAGTTCTTCAATTTCAATTCCTTTCAAAACATTTAATAAGCAAACTCAATCTCGCTCCCTCTCGAGGTAGACAATAAACATAAATCAATAACAATATCAACAAGGCATGATGTGAGCCTAAAACTACCCGGACATACGCATAGCTAGTAACTACGCACGGACTCTCATCACCTCGTGCATACGTAGCCCCCACAAATAGAAGCACACAATAATTTAATTCACCTATGGGGTTAATTCCCTCTTATAAGGATAGAAAGGAGACTTACCTCGCTCCGAAATTCCATAACCGGCTTCAAAGCTTTTCTAACACCTCAAACCGACGCCCGTCACTCTAAAACTAGTCAAATAAGTTGCAACCCAATCAAAATATACTCTAATACTCATAATTAATCATTTTATAATAATTTTTAACTCCGCTCGAAAAATCGATAAAGCAACCATCGGGCCCACGTGCCCGGATTCCGAAAATTTTTGAAGATAAACTTTACCCATAACCTCACGAACTCAAATATATAATTTATTCTCCATTTCATGCCCAAATTCGTGATTAAAATCCAAGAATACCAATTTCTAGGTTTCCTACCAAAACCCCACAATTTCTACAAATTTTCATGTCTAAATCCATATATAAACCATGATTTAACTTGCAATAGGTGTGAATCACTTACCTTTACATAGATGACGAAAATCTCCCTTCCAAGAGCTCCAAAAATCGCCCAACCAAATAAAAAATGGAGGAAGAATGGCCAAACCCCGTCTTTAAAATAATCTGCCCATGCCAGGGCCCTTCTTCACGTTCACGACCTCCATCTCGCGTTCTCGAAGGCTAAGCACTTTCCAGGCCTAACTCCCTTCCTTCTTCGCGTTTGCGTCGCCTTGGCCGCGTTTGCGAAGGCTTACCTAGCTCCTGCCTCGCGTTCGCGTCCACTGCTTCGCGTTCGCGAAGACCAAATCCAGCACCCCCAATATTTCTTCTTCGCGAACGCGGGACTTCCTTCGCGTTCGGGATGAAGGAAACCATATACCAACAACAACGGTCCAAAACAACCCAAAACACACCCGAGGCCCCCGGGACCCCGTCCAATCATACCAACCAGTCCCATAACATAACACAAACTTGCTCGAGACCTCAAATCGCATCAAACAACATCAAAATCATGAATCGCACCCCAATTCAAACTTAATGAACTTTGAAACTTCAACTTCTATAATTGATGCCGAAACTATCAAATCACGTCCGATTGTCCTCAAATTTTGCACACAAGTCACATTTGACATTACAGACTTACTCCTACTTCCGGAAATGAATTCTGACCCCGATATCAAAAAGTCCATTTCCGGTCAAACTTCTCAAAAACTTTCAAATTTCTAGATTTAGCCCAATGACTCCAAAATGGCCTACGGACCTCCGAATCCACTTCCGGACATTCTCCCAATACCAGAATCACCATATAGAGCTATTCCCACACTCGAAATCCCAAGCGGACATTGATAACATTGAAATGCACTTCAACCCAAATTTATGAAACTCTTCCAAAATGCCAACTTCCACAATAGGCGCCGAAATGCTCCCGGGTCATCCAAAACCCGATCCGGACATACGCCCAGGTCCGAATTCATCATACAAACCTGTTGGAACCTTCGAATCCCGATTCTGAGATTGTTTACTCAAAACTCCAACCTTAGTCAATTCTTCCAACTTAAAGCTTCCGAAATGAGAATTTTCTTTTCAAATCAACTCTGAACTTCCGAAATTTCAATTCCGACCACGCGTACCAGTCATAATACCTGAAGTGAAGTGGCTCATGGCCTCAAATTGCTGAACGACGTGCTAGAGCTCAAAATGACCGGACGGGTCGTTACATTCTCTCCCACTTAAACATACGTTCATCCTCGAACGTGCTAAGAACTGCTCTGGGGTTGTTCGAAATCACTGTTTAATACCTCGTGCACTTACCCGTGCTTCCACAACTCAGTTGAGCAGACTAGCTCGAGCCAGTCTGAAGATTCTCCCGTTTTACTTAACCAAATAAGCCTTAGAGTCCAATTCCAACATCCGGAATTCTCTACTAGGCCTATTCCCATCATATGAACATCGTATCAATCACTACACGATGCACCGATACATGATTGCATACCTTTGCTGATAGAGCCCATGTTCATATTTAAATCCATCCACAGACCTCAAGCCGATTCTGATCGCACTGTACTAGGCTAATAACCTTTCAAGGATCCATAATAACCCTTTCTCTCATAACACACAAGAAAAGCCATCATAACCGGAACAAACTTCCACAGTCCACAACCAAGTGAACCGAGCGCCCTCCAGGCATAAATTCTCACATGAACAATAGTACCGCAATCTCCATACTTAGTTCCAATCTCCAATCAATCAAGTGACTACATGTCATACTTATATACCTTTGCTGATAGAGCCCATATTCATATTTAAATCCATCCACAGACCTCAAGCCAATTCTGATCGCACCGTACTAGGCTAATAACCTTTCAAGGATCCATAATAACCCCTTCTCCCATAACACGCTAGAACAACCATCATAACCGGAAAAAACTTCCACAGTCCACAACCAAGTGAACCGAGCGCCCTCCAGGCATAAATTCTCACATGAAAAATAGTACCTCAATCTCCATAGTTAGTTCCAATCTCCGATCAATCAAGTGACTACATGTCACACTTATATAATCTTCCGTGGAAGGTGATCCCACGACCTTCCACACCAAATAACAAGTCTGCACATCCATACCACCGGCCGTACAAATGCTGTAAAGCAAATCAAAAATCCGAAATCACTACTCAAAGCCTCTTGCACAGGACACTGATCTCAGGTGACGCTAAAGATAATACCAACTTACTCTAACCATCTGAATGCTTTCCCGCTCATCCGAGCTCTTGACATTCTTGTCGACACCAAACCGCAACCTTGATCCTTAACTTCTAAATCCCATGTCGATCACTGCACTTAATCATGCCAATACACAATAGTACAAGAATTTCATCTTAACTTCCGAATTACTAATAGGGTAAACACTTCATCAAATAGAAACCTTTTACTTAACTCATTCCAAGAGAACCATTGCAACATGCGACCGAATCCTCATATCCGCAGAAAATACCAACCTCAAGTAGTGGTCTAAACCACCATAACCCCTCCGGGATCCATCTGCACATAACATGCCATAATACTCAAAAGCCTCCAAATAAGATCGGTTACGGCGATTGTCAAACCTCGCACGTACCGTCACAAATCACATGCATAACTCAATACGCTAAAAAGAATAGATCATTGCCACCATCATGCCAATTCAACCATTATTAATCGACCCGTCCTTTCCCAATTTATTCTTAACTTGCCTTAGAAATAATAATAGCTCCAATCATTACATCACGAACCTAATTATGCACTCATCCTGAGTGACCTTATTTCACGAGATCACGTTGTCTCAAATCCCACGAACCATCGCATACCCTCCTTGTGTGCATGTTCGCATCTTCAACTGGTACACCTATTCTGGAAAATCTCTCTATGAATCCGAAGTTATTTTCTTCCATTCCTATAATGCTACACCGCAACCAGAAGATAACGTAGAACACTCCAAGCCCCTTTCATAATCTGCTGCAAAAGCTCGATACTTGACCATACTACAAGCTCGAAATCCTTAGGCACCGCACTTTAACTTCTGAATCCACTAGGACTGTTGTTGAGAGTCACCCATTCCGACCTGGTCCCGAATATAATCAACTCCAAGGCTCTGCTAGCACATGAACACTTTAATAAGCACCCGGCTGAATCATTTTCCTTGTACATCACATCTACACGAAACATAAACTCTGAGTCTTCCCAAATCCTGAACATGAATCGATAAGGCCAAATATAGCACACATTGATCAATTTCTCTGCTCGAATTACCCCTGATGTTCCCTTTCCTTAGTCGTAATAACCCATCAATATGCCGATAACCAAAAAATCTTACAAATAGATGACCATGCAATCCAACTGTAGGCGGTGGGACTCTCCAACTTAGCTTGAAGCTACCATTGCATAACTCTAGAACCCACCAAAATTCTTTCTTCATCGTTGACATGACCTTGCACAATCAACCCACCAAATTCCTCGAAACCTTTCTGTTAAACTCTTCATAGCCACTCTGAATCACTAGCCACATGCACATATTCGACCTCTTCCTGAATAGTCAGTAGAAATTCTTCTTAGAAGCTTCATCAACACCACGCGACCGCTAACCTGCTCACAAGAGATAACCCGCCTGTGGAAACTCCATGCCGACATCATCCAATGCCGCTACACTAGGTACAATTACTACGAAATTAGTAACCCATATGCTATTCTGCCACTCTCCCACTTTGGTCAAACCCTCTCCTTTAAGCAACTACTCAATTTTTGCTTCTCACACTTGGCCTTCTAGAAACTTAACCACGATAAGACACTTCCCACACGTTCTTCCTTATCCTTCGCTGCCTAGTTGTTGCCTTAAATCAAAATCTACCTCTGTAGCACTTGAACCCATCGATCGCTACCAACTTTAACCTTTTCGAAGATCATCTTCCTTGAGCCATCAATACTAGAAGTACCGATTTGATTCCAAAACCGCTATACTCTGTTATCTCTGACAACCGCATCTCAAGCACCATTTCACAGTACCCTGCCCCAAAGACAAATTGAAGAAGTCCATAACATCGGCGAACCTTAACGCGTTCAACAAGGACGATGATAATAGACCAAACAACTACACAGGGAGAAACAACCCGCACCACATCTGTAGTACCATTACAATTCCTCAATTCCCGATTTATAACCAGCGCTTCACGTCGCATAAGATTGAATGGGAAGGAAATGAAGGCATAAGCCTCCAAGGAATTAAATCGCACGATGAGGAATCAAGAAGGGAAGTACTCCTAACAACCCTATAGCCTCTGGAAGATAAGTACAGACGTCTTCGTACCGATCCGCAAGACTCTACTAGACTTGCTCATGACTTGTGAGACCTAAGTGAACCTAGCGCTCTGATACCATGTTGTCACGACCCAAAATTCATAAAGGTCGTGATGGTGCCGGACTCCACTGTCAGGCAAGCCAACACTAAATAGTTAATTAAATCCTCATTTTAATATTTTTGAAATTATAAATTTACTTCAATTTATCTAGTAAAAGATGAATTTACAGAATAAATTACAATGTTTTCCAATTCCAATAGTGAACATTCCATAATCACCGGTGTCACAAGTGCATGAGCATTTTCTAAAAATTTAAAATAAAATACAATAACTGTCCGGAATACAACTTGGACAGGGAAGAAAATACAATACTCCGAAGGAGACTCTGCTGGCTGTGGTGCGTCGTATAGAATGCAGCTCACCCAAGTCCTCACCATAATCGCGCCTTTGTGCCCACACGGCCGCTAAACATATGTGTACCTGTACAAAAATGTGCAACAAGTGTAGCATGAATACGTAAATCAACGCGTACCCAATAAGTATCCCGCCTAACCCCGAAGAAGTAGTGACGAGGAGTCGACTTCGATACTTACTAGTAATCCAATAATATCAGGTACAATAAAGAAGTGAATAAATATGAGACAGTAAATATATGAAACAAACAAGTATAAAATACGTGATACAATTTTCCTCTTTACAATTACTCAAGCTCCCAACTAGCAAGTTCCCTCCGTAATCGGAGCATATATATATATATATATATATATATATAGAGAGAGAGAGAGAGAGAGATAGATATAGTGGATTTCATCAAAGAGGTTGTCATAATTCAAATCAGGGAAAAACCCTCAGATACACTAGCTTCTTGCCAAATATTACGCACGATTCCATGAGGATAATATATATATAGGAAGTGTCGAGGTGTACGGCCTGATCCAACATAAAAGTAAAATGTGCACTGCCGAGGGTCGAACAACGCAAACCATAGATACATCTATTAACCTGTCGAGGCGAACGACCCGCTCCCATGAGAGTGTGGTACATAAATCCTGCCGAGGCGAATGAACCGCTTCCATGAGAGTGTGGTACATAAATTCTGTCGAGGCGAACGACATGATCCCATAAGAGTGGTAGAAGGAAATACCCCGCTCGCGAATCATACGTGCGATACATAAATTCTATCGAGGCGAACGACATGATCCCATAAGAGTGGTAGAAGGAAATACCCCGCTCGCGAATCATACGTGCGACGCGGTCAAATATAAATTTAAAAAATCTCCTCGCTCGCTGATCATACTTGCGATGCGGTCAAATAAAAATTTAAGGAATCTCCCTGCTCGCGGATTATACTTGCGACGCGCTCAAATATAAATTTAACATTAAGATGATATCTCTTTCTTGATTCTTTTCAAAATATGGGAAATTCAGCTTGTAGCCTTTTAATGAAATTACCCTACTCGCGAAACATACATGCGATGCGGTTACACATAGATTTCTTAAGCTATTATAGCATTACTCAATCCTTTTCGAAATTACGAAGTTCAAATGAAACATTTTAAATCTTAAGTTCTTCAATTTCAATTCCTTTCAAAACATTTAATAAGCAAACTCAATCTCGCTCCCTCTCGAGGTAGACAATAAACATAAATCAATAACAATATCAACAAGGCATGATGTGAGCCTAAAACTACCCGGACATACGCATAGCTAGTAACTACGCACGGACTCTCATCACCTCGTGCATACGTAGCCCCCACAAATAGAAGCACACAATAATTTAATTCACCTATGGGGTTAATTCCCTCTTATAAGGATAGAAAGGAGACTTACCTCGCTCCGAAATTCCATAACCGGCTCCAAAGCTTTTCTAACACCTCAAACCGACGCCCGTCACTCTAAAACTAGTCAAATAAGTTGCAACCCAATCAAAATATGTTCTAATACTCATAATTAATCATTTTATAATAATTTCTAACTCCGCTCGAAAAATCGATAAAGCAACCTCAAGCCCACGTGCCCGGATTCCGAAAATTTTCGAAGATAAACTTTATCTATAACCTCATAAACTCAAATATATAATTTATTCTCCATTTCATGCCCAAATTCGTGATCAAAATCAAAGAATACCAATTTCTAGGTTTTCTACCAAAACCCCACAATTTCTACAAATTTCCATGTCTAAATCCATATATAAACCATGTATTTAACTTGCTATAGGTAGGAATCACTTACCTTGACATAGATGATGAAATTCTCCCTTCCAAGAGCTCCAAAAATCGCGAAGGCTAAAAACCCAGCTGCCTCAATTTCCTCTTCGCGTTCGCGGTATCACACCCGCGTTCGCGAAGGCTAAGCACTTTCCAGGCCCAGCTTCCTTCCTTCTTCGCATTCGCGTCGCCTTGGCCGCGTTCGCGAAGGCTTGCCCAGCTCCTGCCTCGCGCTCGCGTCCACTACTTCGCGTTCGTGAAGGCCAAATCCAGCACCCCCAATATTTCTTCTTCGCGAACGCGGGACTTCCTTCGCGTTCGCGATGAAGGAAACCAGATACCACCAACAGCAGTCCAAAACAACCCGAAATGATCCGAAATCACCCCGAAACACACCCGAGGCCCCGTCCAATCATACCAACCAGTCCCATAACATAACACAAACTTGCTCGAGACCTCAAATCGCATCAAACAACATCAAAATCATGAATCGTACCCCAATTCAAACTTAATGAACTTTGAAACTTCAATTTCTACAATAGATGCCGAAACCTATCAAATCACGTCTGATTGTCCTCAAATTTTGCACACAAATCACATTTGACATTATGGACCTACTCCAACCTTCGGAATCGAATTCCGACCTCGATATCAAAAAATCCATTTCCGGTCAAACTTCTCAAAAACCTTCAATTTTTTAGTTTTAGCCCAATGACTCCAAAATGACCTACGGACCTCCGAATCCACTTTCGGACATTCTCCTAATACCATAATCACCATACAGAGCTATTCCCAGACTCGGAATCCTAAACGGACATTGATAACATTGAAATGCACTTCAACCCAAATTTATGAAATTCTTCCAAAATGCCAACTTCCACAATAGGCGCTGAAATACTCCTGGGTCATCCAAAATCGGATCCGGACATACGCCCAAGTCCGAATTCATCATACGAACCTATTGGAACCTTCGAATCCTGATTTCGAGATTGTTTACTTAAAAATCTAACCTTAGTCAATTCTTCCAACTTAAAGCTTCCGAAATAAGAATCTTCTTTTCAAATCAACTCTGAACATCCGAAATTTCAATTCTGATCACGCGTACCAGTTATAATACCTGAAGTGAAGTGACTCATGACCTCAAACTGCTGAACGACGTGCTAGAGCTCAAAATGACCGGTCGGGTCATTACATAATCCAACATAAAGCTCTCTATGGAATCGACCCCGACTCACATTGGGTATTTATAATTGCATCGACTGCCTCACAATCCCAATCAGTGGTGTGAGTTTGGGCAACACCAAGACTTCAATAACCCGTTGAAAGACTCTGACACATTTGAAGTCAGAATTCCCCACTTCTGCTACCATCCGCATGCAAAGTCCACTTGTCAAGCTCATGTCATATCAACCAACGATAGGCTCCCTCGCCTTCCTGCTTGATAGATTTCACGCGCCTCCTGAATTTACACTCTTGGTGATCTGTTGTAGCCATCCACATTAAATCATGTAAATTCTTGTTGGGATAGGCCTTCTGAAAATTGGCCTTCAGGTGCCTCACACAGTAACGGTGGTAGGCATACGGTTCCTGCCATGCACGCAAATTCTGTACAGAACTTAAAATACTACCATGCCGATCCGATATTTGACATATACCTGAACGTTGTTTGATAACATGCTCTTTTAAGTGGTTCAAAAATAGTGTCCACGTCTCTTGGCTTTCATTGGCTTAAATAGCAAAAGCTAAGGAAAATATACTTCAGTAGCATCTACTGCAATGACGATCAACAACTTAATATCATACTTTCCATAGACATGAGTGTCATCTATGGATATTACCGGCCGGCAATGCAGAAAATCATTAATTGCTGGTTTAAATGCCCGGAACACATATTTGAATATATGTTCTGGTATTCCCGGACTCCGCTCAAGCTTCCATTCAATAACAATCCCGAGGTTAAAGTGTTGCAATGCAGCCATGTACCTGGGTAGAGATGCAAAGAACTTATCCCAGTTACCATAAATAATTTCAAACACATGTTTGCGCCCGAGAAATGCCTTTCTTTTGGTAATGGTGCACCCATATTCCTGGTGGACGGATGTTATACACTCTTTGATCTTGTACCTTATGGACGCTTCAATGTGTGGAATCAAGACAAGAGAAATCAAGTCAACATTCAAATAAAAATGATTCCCACTGAATGTGTCCATTTCACAATGGGTGCTAATATATTTACCCACAACCCACATATTTATTTTCTTCTTCCTCGCACGCAGCATCCAATTATAACCCGTAAACCATCTACGGCAGACTACCTTGTATACATCTGGAGATGACTCGTGTACCGTGATCTCACGACACTCTTTTACGTTGTACATTAGCACTGCCCTGGTTAGGCGCGCTTTATCGGAAAAAAGCATGCCCTTTGACGACACCGTTGCTCTAAATTCATCCCACATTGCTGTCTGAATTTCGTCAATATCCCTTGTGAGGGCATCCATATCCGTCACACTTGGCAAATGATCAAGGTAGGGAATCTCCCTTGAATGAAATGGCACGTGGGACTCGTACATTCTTGGTCTAACGGGGGGTGGAGCATGCTCCCTCGTCAAATCAGGTCGAGCATTCTTTTCCTCCTCATCATCACCCTCGTCAGGGAAGGGTATGTCATCTCCAGACTCATCGGCATTGTTGTCATAATCACTATTCTCTTTCTGACTTTGTGCATCTGCCAGATCCCGATTAAATATGTCATCTTCGAGCAATTGAGTAAGGACAGGACCTTCAGGATGCTCGTTTTTACTGCACAACCAACAAAATAATGAGTTATTCAAATAGATAAATACTTTACATATAGCTATATCACTTCACTTACAAATCGTAATGTGTTGACATCCCATGATAGACATTATCCTATTGGTGATGACTCCCGGATGGACCAACATGATCCAACACACCAGAACTAAGCATATTCCAACTGGTCGTTGGTTCATAACTTTTAAAATTCATATCTGGCTGGTACCCCATGTGGAATATATGAGTGTTAATACAAATTCAATACAGCAAAAATAAACATCGTAACACAAAGGAAAATTAAAGTTTACCGCTCGTCTTGTGAATTATGTAAACTAAGAGAGAAATCATTTCTTCGCTCCTCATTCGCCCGTGGAGATAAGTTTAGATCAGGCCAAACTCTTTCAGCCGGAACCTGTTCGGCTAAAACTGCTCCAAAATAATCACCCGATGACTGAGGGATATCCCTGCTTTGCGCAACCTCATTATTGCGAACGTCTTCAACCTTGACGTACATTTCCAACATTTTTATCACAAGAAATTCCTGGTATTCATCCGGAGTCCTCAAAAAATCTTTCAGAGTTTCATCGTCCTCGATGTTAAACTTAGCATAACATGCAACCCCTTGCGGAGTGACAGAATACGGATATCTTCCGGTTACTTTAAGGTTCACCGAACGTTTGTTCACACTCATTTTTTTTTACATAACAACGATACCAATGTATCGTACTCCATTGTTAGTGGCAACTTAACATGACACTGTGGAGATAAACTATAGGTTACTGAGTTATTCGCCACCACAACCTCACCCCCTCCCAATATAATGAAACTCTTATTTTTCGCTCTTCATACATTATGACAAAATATAAAATAACTTAACGAAAAAATATTTTAGAAGACTTGAGAATATTTGTAAATGAATTTTTAGAAAATCCTTAACCTCTTTAAATAAGGCAAAAACTAATTCCGGGAAACAATTTTTTTAAGTATAGCGCTTCAAATAAGGGCGTTATACCCAGTGAAATTATTGTTATGTCAATTAAGCCCGAAAAAATTATTGGGGCATAAAAGTTTCTCCAAATAGAAACATACAAGATTTAATCTACAGTGTTAATTTAAATCAGCTTAGACAGGTGTTTACAGATTGATTCAACAAATCCAAAAAGGACTATTCACAACTAATTTACTTTCTTTCAATCAAAATAAACAGAATAAACCATTTCAAGAAGCTACAATTGTCTTTCAATTACCGATATTGAAACTCAGAAAATGATATAGTAAAAAGTATATTCAATTACAGATCAAAGCCTTCTCTATTTACAGATTCCTCCAAAATGGCCAGCTTTCTACATTTCATTGTCACAAAGTGAATCCAAGATAAATTAGGAAAATTATAAAGCAATTCTTTTATCACCGAAAAATCATCTCGCACACAGTTTGAAACTCGATACATAATGCTCGAGAAATTATGCCATATCTCTCAATAAGCTGTGGTCTGCCGCTCTTCTACCTCTAATCGACTGCTCCGTGACGAATTTTCTGTTTTCTTAGTAAATAATAATTGAATAATGACATTTTTATCATTTTTTTCCCAAAATAATTACCATCTAGTTACTCCATTACCCTCTTCCGGTACCCAAGTTCTACTGCTTCTTCTCAAATATCTACTGAATACTGAAGTACTTGAAACGCTCCGACTCCGAAATACAGCAGATCCTGATCCGGACCCGGATGAATCCGAACTACTCGAATGTATTTCGAGCGCTCTCCGCCGTTGAGAAGAAGGCGATAATCTTCTAAAAAACGATGCAACATTGCCGAAAATTCGGCTTATTCCACCGCCATTTCGACTCGTATTACTCCTCCTTGATCTCCAAGCTATTCTTCTCGGCACCCCATTGTTAAACCCGCCGTCCATTTCTGTATACACTACTGGAAGTTCCCTCTCCGCTCCCCGTCTTCCGCCGGCAAATCTCCCCACAGCGAATCCACCTCCGGGGAGTCTCCATATCGTCAATCCCATCGCTTCATCATCATTTCTCGATCGAGCGAAGTCGCCAGAGGTTGTAGTTCCCGGCGATTCCGCCGGAAGTTCGTGCCGGCAAACGGGACATGAATTGCGTAGCGACAGCCACGGGAGAATACAGTCGGTATGGTAGATGTGTTTACACGGCATTTCACGTGCTTCGGAGCCTAAAACAAAAGCTTCTTTACAAACGGCGCAATGCTCTTCTGTATTCACGTGATGAGATGCTATTTCTAAGATCGGCATCGATTCAATCGCCGATTTCGACGCCGGAGGATTCTCCGGCCGGCCAAATCCGTTCACCTCGATTTGTGCTAGCTGATCGAGCAACCGGTCAAATCCAGATCCCATTAAAAACTCTGACATCGTCGGTGGTAACGGACGGAGACCAGAACCTTCGCCGTCGTCATAGTAAAGCTCGTAACTCCGCTCCTCTCCTGCAGCTTCATCATCTCCAGCAGGAGTTTCCGACGGACTACGAAGAACAATAACAGGATTGAACGGAGATCTGTCTCCACCGCGATTACGCCGGCTCCGGCGAGATCCCATGTTAACACTACGTTCCGAATCTGGCCGCCCGTTAAATCTACGGCGAGTTTCCGGCGACGATCCGATATTACTAGCCTCAGCAGCTTCAATAAATCCACTATCACAGTACGGACAAACGACGTCGCTCCCAGCTGAAATCCTAACAAATCGCGTACACCGGTAACACCAATACGATGAAGACATCTGCTAGACCGGAAATCCTAACTCGATCCGATAGTAAACCCGGTTAACTAGATCCGATTAATCAGAACCCGAATTTGGTGATTTGGAGTTATCGCCGGAACAAAAAGTTGTGTGAAGTATAAAGAGGAACTTGAGGGGAGCGTTGAAGAATGTGAAAGCTATAATAAAGAAGAAAAGAGAAAAGAGTTTTTGAGTTTATAAAAACGAAGACGCGTGGGGGTGGTGGGTGGGTAGGTGTTGGGGGGAGGGGGTAATGATGGGGGGGGTGTGAACGGCGGAGGAAGGAGCGTTGTATTCTTTTTTTGGTTTTTACTGTATCGTGTGGTCCACGCGTTGAATGGAGCGGGGTTTGTTAACGGGAGTGGTGGCATAATAATTAGTATAGGAAGGAGTACATGGCAACTGGCAACAGAGAGATTAACGGCGTTAGTTGACTGGTCACCATTTAGGAGCATTACTTTTTTCCCTTCTTTGTCTTTAAGCCAGTCAATATAGAAGTTTATTTAACGTTTGAACAATAATATTTGGTTAATGTTGGGAAAGAAAATATTTGCAATAACAAATACTATGAACAACTTATAGACAATTGATTATTGGTTCCTTGTCTTGTCAAAAAGAAACTTCATATCCTTGTTCAAATTTAAAATCTATAATTATTCAAAAACTTGTAAAAATACTATTTCACATAAGTGTTATCTCAATACACTTTGCAACAACAACAATGAGTCAATGACATACCAGCATATTCCCATGCAGCGTGAGATTTGGGAAGGATAAAGTTACTCAAATCTTACTCCTAACTTGTAAAAATATAAAAGTTATTTTCAATAGACCATCGACTAAAAAAAAAAATATTAATTCAATAAAATATTAAAATGTTATTATAAATATACGTGTAAATATATATTTTTTTTCTAAAAAAGAATATTTTTATAGTTTGAGAGTAAAGTTAAAATCGTCACAATTCTGAACTCAAACTTACTTACAAGTTAAATTGTAACAATATAATTTAATAATATTTGTAATAAATTATATATATGTCACTGATGGAGGAGTGACTATTATCGTCCCACCATATCCTTCGGTGAAAATTGTGGAGTATAGTAGTAGTTGAATATAGTTAATTTGGTAAATATGGTTGCATCAAGGATATAGTGAGAGTGAGGAGGACGGTGTCTATATTCGACAACCAATTCGGGTTCATGCCGGGTCGTTCGACCATGAAATCTATCCACCTTACTAAAAGGTTGGTGGAACAATACAGGGATAGGAAGAAGGATTTGCATATGGTGTTTATTAACTTAAAGAAAGCGTATGACAAGGTCCCTAGGGAGGTTCTCTAGAGATGCCTGGAGGTAAAAGGTGTGCCAGTAGCTTACATTCGAGCGATCAAAGACATGTTTGACGGAGCTAAGACTCGGGTTAGGACAGTGGGAGGCGACTCAGAGAATTTTCCAGTTGTTATGGGGTTACATCAAGGATCTGCGCTCAGCCCATTCTTATTTGCCCTAGCGATGGACGCACTGACACGACATATTCAAAGGGTGGTTCCATGGTGTATGTTATTCGATGATGACATAGTTCTTATTGATGAGGCGCGAGACGGTATTAACGAGAGGCTGGAGGTTTGGAGAAAAGCCCTTGAGTCTAAGGGTTTCAAGTTGAGCAGAACAATAACAGAGTACTTGGAGTGCAAGTTCAGCGCCGCCGAATCGAGGGAAGTGGGCATGGACGTCAGCCTTGGATCACTGGTTATCCCCAAGAGAGCCAGTTTCAAGTACCTGAGGTCGGTTATCCAGTAGGACGGGGAGATCGATGAGGACGTCACACACCGTACAGGGGTGGGTTGGATGAAATGGAGGTTAGCATCTGGAGTCCTGTGTGACAAGAAAGTGCCATTGATACTCAAAGGTAAGTTTTATAGAGCGGTGGTTAGATCGGCTATGTTGTATGGGGTAGAGTGTTGGACGGTTAAGAACTCACATATACAGAAAATGAAAGTAGCAGAGATGAGAATGTTGAGGTGGATGTGTGAAAACTCTAGGATAGATAAGATTAGGAATGAAGATATTCGGGAGAAGGTGGGCGTGACTCCTATAGATGACAAGATGCGGGAAGTGAGACTTAGATGGTTTGGGCATGTGCGGAGGAGAAGCTCTGATGCCCCGGTAAGAAGGTGTGAGCGGTTGACTTTGGCGGGAACGAGAAGAGGTAGATGGCGGCCTAAGAAGTATTGGGAAGAGGTGATCAGGAAGGACATGGCGTGACTTCAAATTTTCGAGGACATGGCCATTTATTGGAAGGTATGGAGATCGAGCATTAGGGTTGTAGGTTAGGAGATAGTTGAACATTTTTCTACTTCGTTCTGGGTGTGAGGATAGACTGATAGGGTTTGTCTTAGATTTCTAGTGGTTTATGTTGTGTTCTCACTATTCTCTCGTTTTTCTTTACTGATTATTGTATTACGTTTTAACTATTTTTTGGTTTCTTATAATGCTTTATTATTTCAATGGTTTCTGTTGATGGTACTGATATATTGTCTTTTTCGTCTTTTTCGTTTTCTTGAGCCAAGGGTCTATCGGAAATAACCTCTCTATTTCATAAGGTAGGGGTAAGGTCTGCGTACACACTACCCTCCCCACACCCCTTACTTCTTATATTTTACTAGATTGTTTTGTTGTTTGCACCAAGGATTTGGCACAACTATCAACAAACTGAATAAAAAATATGAGACATTAGAGTTAAAACTTCAACATTAACAAGAAATGTTATATAATTTATGCGATGAAATAATTAAGAGGTGCTAAAGCTGATTAGGAACCAAATTGCGATATAGAAGAAAAGAAGAGAAGGGAACATTTGGCAAATTCACGAAGCCAGTTTAGAGACGTCTACGAAGAACGTTGACCTGACAAGAAATCCATTGAATTTCCGAACGCCGAGTTTGAAATAATTTCGATCCGTATAGTCGCTGATATATTCTTTATTTATTTCACAATATTAGTCGGCGAGTTAAAACAAGTGTCAATTTAGATTCCTTATAATGGACGCGTTCCATTTGTTTGTGTAATTTAGCGTAAATTCCCCCAAAGTCTTCGTCAATTTCACCATCAATCCCAATCTGTATGGCATTTAAAATACGTCTAGAACTAATATAACAAGAATATATCTTATAACCCCTCATAATGGTTAGAACATGCACATCAAAAGCAAACATAAAATTCAGGTATCACAAAATGTAAATTAGATAATGATTTAATTACGGAGATTTGAAGCACTAACCTCTCGAAATTATTGCACAAGTCATTTACAGAGCAAGAATCCAAAGTTGCAGTCTTTTGCTATGCTCCTTGTAAAATTTTGGATAAAATTATTTGAGTGGACAAATAATACAGTTCTAAAGATTGAGTTATTAGGTGAAACTGGTCTTTTATTTGTAGACCTGAAATTAAGCCAAAAAACAGGCTAAAAATCGTGTAAGATTCTGATAGTGTAGTAGAATCCTACTCTAACTCAAACAAATAACTGTTTTCCCAAGTTAGTTTTTACTCAAGTCTGTCCAGATTTCTACTAGGTATAGCAGAGACCACATAAATAATAAGAGACTACCAATTATAGTATTAATTCGAAATTTAGATGAATTAAATCCTACTATAATTAATCACAGTTTATTCCACTAAAAATTACAATTGAACTTCGCAATATAAATTTTTAAAATCACTAACACTTCGTTTAACTCCCCATGTTATGTTTACAAATACTAGTTAATTAAACCAAATCACTGATAATTTAATTTAATCAACTAATTAAATCCTCTATAATTCCGCTTAAACTATTTCATGTGACGGATACAAAATTCACCGGTCGATTTTCACATGAAAACATATAAGTTTACATAAAGGGGTATCATCAAACTCAAAGTCAAGCCATAGATTCTATCAATTAGTAATTGTTATTTCACAAATGCTATTCGTTAATGTCCAATCTATTAGGCATACACTAACTCTGAATAAAGTTATACCTTTTGATAAATCAAAATAATAAACAAATCACATTGATCATAATAACTATATCAAGATTAGGAGTATAAGCTCATTTAATGAATCATAGAAAATATTTTATATATATTCAGTAGAAAAATATCTTTTCTCTACTTGGTCCGTTCAATATATACTAGGTATACTAGCACAAGAAGTTGAAGTAAAACCACTCCCATAATCAAGATAAATTGTACTTTAATCTTATGTTACAATCATCAAGATATTTTGCCCAACAATATCTTCGATTGTGAACATAATTTATTAATTATGAGAAGTGATAATTTAATCTTCTTTGCATGAGTTATGATTTTATACACTAAATTATCTACTACATAACTAAAGGACACACATGCAACAAATGATCTATTTAAAATAATACTTTATTCAATCGAATAAATCAAATAAATAATTCTTCCATAAAGAATAAAACACAATATTATAGCTAAAACGCATGGTTAATACTTAATAGTATATCCCAACAAAAATAGTCGAATTGGTTGAGCATGGGACTTTTTAAATAGGATATCTAGGGTTTGAAATTCATTTGCATACTTTCTCGATCGAACTCATTGTACTAGGCTTATCTAATATAATTTACCCTCATGTATGATTTGCGGGCTATTTATTATACATGAGTTAGGTTTACCCTATGCCTATTTCTTCTTCAAACAGTGTCATTCTAATCTCAAATTAGTTTTCTCCACTTGCTTTTTAATTAATGTACAAAAGTTACCATAACTTTAAAGTTTTTAGATTTATTTAATTACTTAAATTATAGATTTCGATATCATATTTTTCCTTGGGGGTTAAACGAAGAGCTTTTAGGATGATATGGCCTTTACAAATTGAATTTAAGTAAATGTCCCTACCTGTTTTAATATATTTTTTTCAATTTTATATATATATATATATATATATATATATATATATATATATATATATATAAATTGAATTTAAGTAAATGTCCCTACCTGTTTTAATATATTTTTTCAATTTTATATATATATATATATATATATATATATATATATATATATATATATATATATATATATATATATATATATCCTATGTGGCGATATAGAAGCCTACCTTTGCAAAGTGAAAATATAAAAGGACCCGTTTGTAAATCAAAATCAAATTATAATAGGAAAACTTCTGAAAGACAAACCCTTCCTTCAAAGCCCTTATGTAGATTTTAACGGGAAAGGGAAAGAGTGTTGGCTTGTAAATTCTCCATTTTCTTGTGCTTTCTAGTCCTTTTTGTTCTGCTATGTTCTAAGATCCCCATTATTTCTTGTCATTCTATTGCTTTTTAAAATCCCCTTTTCTTCTATCAATCAAATCACAAGAGATCGATGACGATGGAAGCTATTCCGGATGAAACTGCTTCTGGGTCAGTGTCCAATGGAGATGAGATTGAGTCACAGGAAGGTGACGAGGAAAAACCGGATGAGGAGACTGACAATGAAGAAGCAATGGAAAATGACGATAAGGATGAGTCAGAGAAAGATAGTGCAGAGGAGGAAAGTAACGAGGAACAAACAACGGAAGATGACGATGGGGACGAGTCAGAGAAAAATAGTGCAGACGAGAAAACTAACGAAGAACAAACAACGGAAGATGACGATGGGGACGAGTCAGAGAAAGATAGTGTAGAGGAGAAAACTGACGAAGAACAAACAACAGAAGATGACGACGGGGACAAGTCAGAGAAAGATGGTGTGGATGAGGTGGAAGTGACGGATGAGCAAGAATTTGCTGCCTGAAACACAAATAATGTCCAACCGGGGAAAATGAGGTAACTCAATATTTTTGTTCCACTCGAATTTGTCGAAGATGGGGAAAATGAAACAAAAATAATGTCGAATTTTCTGCTCGAAATACAAATATAGCTCGAGGACTCTGTATTGAATTTTGATTTTTGTTTTTCTTCTCCATTTGTATTTTACATTTGATATTAATAATATTTTTCAAATGTTTAAATGTCTTAAATTGCTAATCATTGCATTATGTTTATATATATGATCTCTTATGTTTATTCTAATATCTCTTGTGTTTAAAATTAATGATCTCTTATGTTTTGTTATAAGATCTCTTATATAACTAGTTTAAATTTTATATATGATCTCTTATGTTTATTCTAATATCTCTTGTGTTTAAAGTTAATGATATCTTATGTTTTACTGTAAGATCTCTTATATAACTAGTTTAGATCTCTTATGTTTTGCTGTAAGATCTCTTATATAACTAGTTTAGATCACTTATGTTTTGCTGTAAGATCTATTATATAACTAGTTTAAAAGTTTTTGTTAATTTATTGTACTAGTTAAAAGTATTATAAAATCTCTTATATAACTAGTTTAAAGTTTATATATGATCCCTTATGTTTATTCTAATATCTCTTGTGTTTAAAGTTACTCATCTCTTATATTTTGCTGTAAGATCTCTTATATAACTAGTTTAAAGTTTTATCTAATTAACTAATTAAACCTTTTTGCTAATATGCAATTGAATATGTAGGAAAACTTGCATGATGATCCATCTGCACCTATGAAGTTGAGATACAGTCTTAAAACAGTTCGAGACGAAACTGATTATTTTTCGGGTAAAGTGACAGTTAGGTGTAGGATATTATACGTCCAGCTAGATTTAGGAGCCCCTCTTGGGCAGGTGATGGACGACCAAAAAGGAAACATAGAGTAGCTGAAATGATAAGGCAATCGTGCAAGCGTCGTCGACTAAGAAAAAGTACTATGAACGTAGTTACTCCTCTTGCTTTGCTAGATGATTCTTTTGAAGAGCAGAGGAAGTCAAATGAAGAAGATCAAGAAAATTCATGACAGTTACTTATGTTCTTTTTTGAAAATTCATGGAAGTAGAACTTACTGTGAAGATATTTTGAACTATCCAATTGTGATGATCCAAAAGGGTCATCTTATGTTTTAGAACTTGAATATACGCTCTTAAGCCTTAAAAATATTATTTTTATCCTCCTCGATTTACGTGCACAGTCCGAGCAGATTTCCAGAAAGCTTTTTATGTTAAAAATTGATAAAAATAAGAATTTATGCCTTAAAAAGTTAATTTTATTTGACTTCGGTCAATATTTTTGGTAAACGGGTCCGGATCCATATTTTGATGGTCCCGATGGGTCCATATCTAATTATGGAACATAGGCGTATGTCCGAAATCGAATTCGGAGGTCCTTATCTTGAGTTATGAATTTTGGATAAAAATTAAAAGTTTAAAAATTAGTTGTCTTAAAGAATTGATTAATGTTTGGTATTATTAGTACCGAGTCTGTATTTTGGTTCCGGAGTCCGGTACAGGTTCATTATGATATTTAAGTCTTTTTTGTAAAATTTGGTGAGAAACGAAATTGATTTGACGTGATTCGGACGTCCAGTTGAGAAAATAGAAATTTTACAAGTGTTCTTGAGAATTTCATTTGATTTGGTGCTAAATTCGTAGTTTTAGGTGTTATTTTGGCTATTTGATCGCGCGAGCAACTCCGTATGATATTTTTAGACTTGTGTGCATATTTGGTTTAGAACCTCGAGGGCTCGGGTGAGTTTCGGATAGGCCACGGAATATTTTGAACTTAGAAAAATCTGGTATTTTTGTTGTATTTGATGTCTGCAATATTGTGCTTCGCGATCGCGTAGTCACTCTCGCGATCGCGAAGGGGAAACTAGGCTGGGGAGGATTTACTCTACGCGAATGCGAGACCATGGTCGCGAACGCGGAGCATTGGGGGGAGTTTCTCTACGCGAACGTGACAGGTCGAACGCAAACGCGTAACTCTAGCTATGCTGGGCAGGGGATCTGGGGAAGCTCTACGCGAACGTGAGCCATTTCACACGAACGTGAAGGTAAGGTGGGCTAAGCCTTCGCGAATGCGTAAAGCCTCTCGCAATCGCGTAAGTCCTTAGGAGGTTACTCTTTGCGAATGCGGCAGTGTTCACGCAATCGCGATGAACACTGTCACCCAGTGCATAAAGCAGAATCAAACACGGGTTTAAGCTATTTCTTCAACATTTTTCAAGAACCAAACGGGTAAAGGCGATTTTTAAGAGTCATTTTCTTCCCCAAAGTGTTGGTAAGTGCTTCTAAACTATTTTCTTTCAATTACCCATTACATTTTATGAATCATCAACCTAAAATCTAGAGTTTTTATGGTAGAATTAGGGGTTAGGGTAGAAACTAGGGATTTCGGAAATTTGGGAATTTAGACCTCAATTTGAGGTCGGATTCCAATACTAATTACATATTCGGGCTCGTGGGTGAATGAGTAAAAGGATTTTGGTCCGAACCTCGAGTTTTGACCAAGCGGACCCGGGGTCGATTTTTTGACTTTTTGGAGGAAAATTTGGGAAATTTAATTTATGCAATATAATTGATTTCTTTAGCAATATTTGATATTATTGAGTCATTTTTGAATAGATACGAGTGGTTTGGAGGTGAATTCCAAAGGAAAAGATGTGATTGAGAATTAAGTGGCCTTTGGAGCGAGGTAAGTGTTGCGTCTAACCCTGACTTGAGGGAATTAGGAACCTTCGATTACTTGCTAAGTGAAATTCATGTGAGCGGCGTATATGTGAGGTGACGAGTACTTATGCGCCGCCAATTTACTTGTTTTCTATGTTTCTTTGTTTTTCTTATATTGTCTATTTCCTATGCCTAATTGCTACGTGTTACACTAGTGTTGTTCAATTTATCGTTCTTATCATGTTTACGGATTTTCTGGTGATAATTGAGTTTTTATTTCAAAGTTGAGATTGATATTATGGAACCAAATGTTTAAGTAAGGTTTGTACTTGTTATTCTATCTCCCTGTTATTATTTATGCACAGCTTCGTCGACCTTAGCCTCGTCATTACTTCATCGAGGTTAGGCACAACACTTACCAGCATATGGGGTTGGTTGTACTGATACTGCACTCTGCACTTTCTGTGCAGATTTTGGTACTTGCTCGGGTTGATCGAGATTTTGTTATTGGTCCGTTGTCCAGAGACTCAAGATAGATCTGTCGGCGTTTACACACCTTGAAGTCCCCGTCTATCTTTTCTGTTCTACTGTTTCTTTCATTCAGACAGTTGAATTTCTTTCAGACTATTACTTGTAGTAAATTATAGAATGCTCGTGAATTGTGACTCCAGATCCGGCTGGTAGTAATTAATATAGTTTTATAATATTCTGCACTTATTATATTTCATCTTAGTTAATTAATGTTATTTACTGAATAGAAATAAGAAATTGGTTTAATGATTCTCTAACATTGGCTTGCATAGCAAGTGAAATGTTAGGCACCACCACGGTCACGTTGGTGGGAATTTCGGATCGTGACAAGTTGGTATCAAGGCACTAGGTTGCCTAGGTCTCACGATTCACGAGTAAGCTTAGTAGAGTCTGGAGGATCGGTACGGAGACGTCTGTGCTTATCTTCCATAGGCTATGAAGTTTAGGAGCAAGTTTCACTTCTATTCTTCTATGTCGTGCGATTTTTCTTTCTCAATACTGATTGAACTCTTCTACTCTTATTCTCTAGAAGATGGCGAGAACACGTATCGCTTCCTCAGCTAAGCAGTAGCCAGAGCCTCTAGTGGCATCTCCTACGAGGGGCAGAGGTCGAGGCCGTGCCATAGGCCGAGGCAGGGGCAGAGGCAGGGGCAGGGCCCAACCCAGAGCTCGAGCAGCAGCCCCGGCAGTGGAGCCTCAGATAGATCTTGATGAGGAGGTTCCAACCCAGACTGTTCCTGCCGGACCAGCTCAGGTTCCGGAGGGGTTCATTGCCACCTAGTACTATAGGACGCTTTGGTCCATTTGGTGGGCCTTATGGAGAGTGTGTCCCAGACTGGCGCATTTCCCATGGCACCAGGAGTCTCTCAGGCTGGAGGAGGAGCCCAGACTCCCACCACTCCCGCTCCGGAGCAGATAGCTCCCCAGTGTCAGGCTCCAGCAGCTCAGCCAGTCAGATTAGTTCAGCCGGTTATTCGGCACAGGTCGGAGATGGGCCATGCAAGGACCAAACACATCGATGTAAGATATCACTAGATTTGAGAAAAGGTATAGAGTGAATCTCTGCAAGTCCTGAAGATATCCACAAGTGAAAATCCTGCAGATATGTTGACCAAGGTGGTACCAAGAGACAAGTTCTAACTATGCAAAGAACTTGTCGGCATGCACTCAAACTATCAACCCCGGTATTATCTCCTTCCGGTGAATAAATTTGGAGGGGGAGATTGATGGGAGATAGAAGTGCTATGTGAAGACATTTGGAAGCTATCAACCATGTTTGATCACGTGGAGTTTCTATATATTCTAAGGAGGTTGAACAAAGTAGCTCATAGTTTAGCTAGATTTTCTATTTCTTTATTGAAGGACATCTCCTGGGAGAAGTTTTTCCCAAGTTGGGTTGTCCAGGATGTGAAGAGTACATTTGAACTTTGTTGTTCGTTGATGAAGTAATATGAAGTCCTTATTTTGACGGAAAAAAAAAAAGATAACCAAAACAAGTTTTGGTCAAACTTGGTTTTGATATCAATTTGCAAGAATCAAATTGGCAAGTTGCAAGGAGGCAAGCTTCTGATTGGTTGAAAGTGAGGCCACTCTTCCTATAAATAGATGCATAGGCTTCATTCTTTAAACATACAAAAAGAGAAGCAACACAGTAGTTACAAAGAATATTTCTCAGGCATTGTGAGAAATAAACTGTGTAGGAAAAATATAGAGGGCGAGCGATATTGTAGTGAGGTGGAAATCTCAAAAGAATGTTCTTTCTTTTGAGTGTGTAGTGATCCCTGGAGTACTTTACTTGGGACTACGGAGTGTAAAATTCCTCATTATAGTGGATTACTTTGCTCCTTTTGGGTCCGTGATTTTTTCCCTTATTCAGAAGGGATTTTCACGTTAAAATCTTTGTGTTGTTGTTCTTTTTGTTGATTATCATATCTCGATACTGTGTTATTATTCTGCTGTTATTACCGTAAATATTATTTATATGGGAGTTTATTCCCAACAACAACACTTTCGTCGAAATCATGCAAGTCAAATTTCAGAAGACTTAGAAAAGGAAAAATAGTAAAAAAGAAAAGAAAAGGAAAAAAGAAAAGAAAGGAGAATGCGGAGGTACATAAGGGTGGGCAACGTGTCCTTCACTTGGCATGTCATTGGCGATTTATGAATACGCGCTTTGAAATGTTTCGAATAGTGAAAAGTGTGCTCAATTGGCACAGTTTAGGCACACTTAAAGTGTTCAATAGGTACTAGGTAAATATAAAGTGCTTAAATAGAATTTGGAGCCAAATTTAAAGAGTGTCTATGTATTTGGTCTAAATTAAACAATTCAATTTTTTTACTTGAATGCAATATTTTAACAACTTTCTGATAATATTTAATATTTTCTTCTCCATTAAAGATACAACACATAAGTCAACATAGTTGTATAGGGTAAAATATGATATGACACGTGGTTAACTAAAATGAGGACACGTAGAATCTAAGATGGGATGGCTGAGGACCGAACGCAGTCACTCTGCTTGTCACCGGAAAGGATAACGTTCATAAAAGTGTATTAAATGCTCTGCGCCCGGTAGTATTTACTAAGGAATATTTTACAGCATTAAGAGCGACTGTCCGTTACAGAGAATTTGGCATTTATGTTCACCGTTACATCTTCATCAATGACCCTCATAATTGACATTAAAGGAGGGCACTATCCTAGGACCTCTTTCCCTAGGCATAACTATAAATAGTGAGCTCAGTTACCATTGTAAATGACACGAATTTTCTGGCAAAAATATATACTATATTCTATACAAAGCTTTATACAATTTTATTTTCTTGCTTTTTGATCTCATCATTGCTGTGCCCGAAAACCGTATTTACGGAATTATCATTGCTGCTGTTTCATCCACATTCTAAGGCTAAGTATCGTATATTTCATCAATTATTGTATTATTTCAGGACCAAATTAGTTCACTTGACTAGAAACCACGTATAAATTTAAATGTACTATTTTACGGATAAACAATATTAAACTCTGTGTCTAGTTGCACACATTTACATAAATTTTGAAGCTAGCAAGCATCTAGCTAGAAAAAGAATTATTACTATAATATTGGAGAAGTAGAATCACAGAATTTTCTTTGCTTCTCGTTTCACTTGCACTTTATCGGACCAACAGTCCATGTTACTAGTAGTTATCAGTTTGTTCTTAGTATTTATCTTTTTAGATTAGATTGCATTTATCTTCTAGATTAGATGATATCATAGCTAGTTCTTCAGAGTTATCTATTTGATTTAGATAGGATTCTTTAGTTATTTGGTTTACATAAAACTCTAGAAAGTTGGTTAATGTAACTTGTATTTAAACTCATTTATGCATTCAATAAGAGATACAGTTTTCCATCATCTATTCAAGTGTTCATATGGTATCGAAGCCTATACAACTCTAACGAGCATGATCCTAATTTTGTTTTCTTCCAAGAACCAAATCCTCCAATGACGAAAGATGGAAACACTTCCAGAGTTATCAATGTTGGTAACACTACTGGTATCAACAACATAGTTCAATTCAACCCCTCTTTCCAACTGCCAATCAAACTTAGTGGCAGTCAAATTTTTTCACTTGGAAAGCTCAGTTCTCCATGCTTATGCATGGACATGACCTCTATGGTCACCTTGATAGATCTACCCCGACTCCCACCCCGAGCACCACTTTTGGCACCGACACTACCCCCAACCCTGCTTATACACTTTGGTTCCGTCAGGATCAACTAATTCAAAACGCCCTTATGGCGTCTGTTGATCCTACTATTGCCTCCACAGTTGCTGCTGCCAACACATCAAAATAGACTTGGGACTCTTTGCATACTGCTTATGTAAACAAGTCCCAAACTCGAATCTTTAGCCTTCGTGATCAACTTGCCCAAATTACCAAAGACTCCCTCCCTATTACTGAATACCTTCAACGTATTCGGTCCCTTTCAGATGAACTAGCCACTGCTGGTGCCCCTGTTACTAACTCCTAACTCATTGTCAAAATCCTTAGTGGACTTGGCCATGAGTTTCGCGAGATCTCGGCTACTATACGTGCTCGTGACACCACAGTCACCTATGAAAAACTGTATGAGAAGCTGCTTGACCATGAGGTCTTTCTCCGTCATGAGAAGGCTAAGAAAATGTCGAACCAAATCACTACTGCGGTGGCCACTCACAACAAACCAACCAAGAATTCCAACAACCGTAACAATCATCGTTAGAACAATAATGGTATTCCTACTCATAATCCTCAGTCATGGCGGCAGAATGCTCGCTCCAATCCGCCAGCTTAGTGGCAAGCCGCGAATAACAATAATTTCACTAATGTTATCTGATATCAATTGTGCAACAAAATTGGCCACATTGCAAGTGTCTGCAGATCTAAATCTCACAACCACTTTGAGACGAGTGCTCCTTTAGAGGACCCCTAAGAGTATCTTGATAGTTGTCACGAGGTTCTATGAAACATGGGTATAGTGGAGACCAATGGGGTCAATTTTGCTGCATTTCAGATGATTGGTTCCGCCAAGAAGTGGTGGAGAGATTACTTGTTGACCAGACCAGTTGGGTCGCCTGCTCTTACTTGGAACCAGTTCTCTCAGCTCTTCATAGAGAAGTTTTTGCCTATCACATTGAGAGAGGAGCGTCGCCGTCAGTTTGAGCGTCTCCAGCAGAGCGGTATGACTGTTACTCAGTATGAAACCCATTTTATGGATTTGGCCCGTCATGCTATTCTTCTGCTTCCCACCGAGAGAGAGAGGGTGAGGAGGTTTATTGATGGACTTGCTCAGCCTATCAGATTGCATATGGCTAAGGAGACTAGGAGTGAGATATCTTTTCAGGCGGCTGCTAATGTCGCCTGACGAGTCGAAATGGTTCTTACTTAGAGAGGTCAGGGGTCTGACAAGAGACCTCGTTATTTCGGTGAGTTCAGCGGTGCCTCATCTAGAGGCAGGAGTACTTTTGGTAGAGGCCATCCTCCCAGGTCGTTTCATTCAGCGCTCCAGGCATCCTACGGTGCCTCAGGTGGTCGTGGCCCTCAGATGCATTATTCCGACCAGCTAGCCTACAATGCGCCACTAGCTCCTATTAGTGCACCTCTACTCCAGAGTCATCAGGGTGGCTATTCAGGTTGACAAGGTTAATTTCAAGGTCAGCAGTCACAGCAGCCGAGGTTATGTTATACTTGTGGTAATCCGAGGCACATTGCTAGATTTTTCCCTCGAGCAACGGGTAGCTCACAGCATCAGAGTTCTCGTGCCATGGTTCCGGCACCAGTTGCTGCACCACCTGCTCAACCAGCCAGGGGTAGGGGTCAGACAGCCAGAGGTAGAGGCCAGATTGTTAGAGGTGAAGGTTAGGTCGTTAGAGGTAGAGACCAGTCAGTTAGAGGCCATCCCAGATACGTAGTTTAGAGTGGTGGGGCCCAGCCCCGATGTTATGCTTTCCCAGCCAGGGCTGAGGCTGAGTCATCTGATGCTGTTATCATAAGTACTGTTTCAGTTTGCAGTAGAGATGCTTCAGTTCTATTTGATCCGGGATCTACTTACTCCTATGTGTCATCCTATTCTGCTTCATATTTGGTTGTGCCCAGTGATTCTTTGAGTGCTCCTGTGTATGTGTCCATACCATTGGGAGATGCTATTGTTGTAGATCGTGTTTATCGTTCGTGTGTGGTTACCATTGGGAGTCTTGAGACTCGTGTAGATCTTCTACTTCTCGACATGGTTGATTTTGATGTCATACTGGGTATGGATTGGTTGTCACCTTATCATGCTATATTAGATTATTATGCCAAGACGGTGACCTTAGCCTTAAAGGGGTTGCCTCAATTAGAGTGGAGAGAGAATCTTGGCCATTCTGCCAGCAGGGTTATCTCTTATGTGAAGTCTCGACATATGGTCGAGAAGGGTGTCTAGCTTATTTGGCTTATGTCCGCGATTCTAGTACGGAGGTTCCTTCCGTGGATTCAGTGCCGGTTGTTTCTGATTTTCCAAAGGTGTTTCTTGCAGACCTGCCGGGGATGCCACCCGACAGGGATATTGATTTCTGTATTGATTTGGCTCTGGGCACTCAGCCTATTTCCATTCCGCCATACCGCATGGCCCCGCCAGAGTTGAAAGAATTGAAGGAGCAGTTGCAAGATTTGCTTGATAAGGGCTTCATTAGACCTAGTGCCTCGCCCTGGGGTGCACCTGTGTTGTTTATGAAGAAGAAAGATGGATCGATGAGGATGTGTATAAATTATCGACAGTTGAACAAAGTCACTATCAAGAACAAGTATCCATTCCCGAGGATTGATGATTTATTTGATCAGCTTCAGGGTGCCCAGGTATTTTCGAAGATTGATTTGAGATCTGGCTACCATTAGTTTAGGATTAGGGAATCTGATGTCCCTAAGACAACTTTTCGGACTCGGTACGGGCATTTCGAGTTTCTAGTGATGTTATTTGGGCTGACAAATGCCCCAACAGCATTCATGGATTTGATGAACCAGGTGTTCAAGCCCTACTTGGATTCCTTTGTGGTTGTATTTATTGATGATATCTTGATCTACTCCCACAACCGAGAGGAGTATGAGCAGCACCTTCGGGTCATTCTTCAGACTCTAAGAGACAGCCAGTTATATGCTAAGTTCTCAAAATGCGAGTTTTGGTTGAGTTAAGTTGCTTTCTTGGGTCACGTTGTATCAGCAGAGGGTATTCAGGTGGATCCTAAGAAGATTAAGGCAGTTCAGAACTGGCCTAGACCCACATCAGCTACAGAGATCTGTAGTTTCCTGGGTTTGGCGGGCTATTACCGTTGATTTGTGGAAGGGTTTTCATCTATAATAGCCCCGTTGACCAGATTGACCTAGAAGGGTGTTCCGTTCAGGTGGTCAGACGAGTGTGAAGCGAGCTTTCAGAAGCTCAAGATAGCTTTGACTACGACACCGTTATTGGTGTTACCCACAGGTTCAGGACCTTATACAGTATATTGTGACGCATCCCGTATTGGTTTGGGTACGATATTGATGCAGGGTGGCATAGTTATTGCATATGTTATGCGGCAGTTGAAGGTTTACGAGAATAATTACCCTGTTCATGATCTAGAGTTGGCAGCCATTGTTCACGCGCTGAAGATTTGGAGGTACTATCTTTATGGCGTGCCATGTGATGTATTCACGGATCATCGGAGCTTGCAGTATTTGTTCAAGCAGAAGGAACTCAATTTGAGGCAGAGAAGGTGGTTAGAGCTATTGAAAGACTATGATATCACCATATTGTATCATCCCAGGAAGGCCAATGTGGTGGCCGATGCTTTGAGTAGAAAGTCAGTAAGTATAGGTAGCCTTGCATATATTCCAGTTGGTGAGAGACCACTTGCATTGGATGTTCAGGCCTTTTGGCCAACCAGTTCGTGAGGTTGGATATTTCTGAGCCCAGCCATGTTCTAGCTTGTACATTTGCTCGGTCTTCTTTATTTTAGCGCATGAGAGATCAGCAGGATGACGATCCTCATTTACTTGTCCTAAGAGACACAGTGCGGCACAGTGGTGCCAAACAAGTTACTGTTGGAGATAACGGAGTTTTGAGGATACAGGTTCGAATTTGTGTGCCTAATGTGGATGGACATCGTGAGTTGATTCTTGAGGAGGCCCACAGTTCCCGGTATTCTATTCATCCGGCCACCGCCAAGATGTATCAGGACTTGCGACAGCATTATTGGTGGAGGAGGATGAAGAAAGACATAGTTGCATATATAGCTCGGTGTCTAAATTGTCAGCAAGTAAAGTACGAGCATCAGAGACCTAGTGGTTTGCTTTAGAAGATAGAGATTCCTGAGTGGAAGTGGGAGCGTATCACTATGAATTTTGCTGTTAGACTTCCAAGGACTCAGAGGAAGTTCGATGCAGTTTGGGTCATTATGGACATGCTGACTAAGTCGGCGCATTTCATTCCTGTGGCAGTTACCTATTCCTCAGAGCGGTTGGTAGAGATTTACATTCGTGAGATCGTCCGTCTTCACGGGGTGCCCGTGCCTATCATTTCTGATCGAGGTACACAGTTCACCTCACACTTCTGAAGGGCAGGACATCGTGAGTTGGGTACGCGGGTTGAGTTGAGCATAACATTCCATCCTCAGACGGACAGGCAGTCTGAATGCACTATTTAGGTCTTGGAGGATATGCTCCGCGCATGTGTTATAGACTTTGAAGGATCGTGGGATCAGTTCTTTCCCCTTGCAGAGTTCGCCTACAACAACAGCTACCAGTTGAGCATTCAAATGGCTCCCTATGAGGCATTATATGCTAGGCGGTGCCGGTCACCAGTTGGGTGGTTCGAGCCGGGAGAGGCTCGGTTGTTGGGCACAAGCTTAGTACAGGATGCCTTGGATAAGGTCATGATTGTTCAGGATCGAATTCGCATAGCTCAGTCCAGGCAGAAGAGTTATGCCGACTGTAGAGTTCGTGATGTTACATTCATGGTCGGAGAGAGAGTGTTACATCGGGTATCACCCATGAAGGGTGTAATGAGGTTCGGAAAGAAGGGCAAGTTGAGCCCTAGGTATATCAGACCTTTTGAGATTCTGGATAGAGTAGGAGTGGTGGTTTACAGGCTTGCGTTGCCACCTAGTTTAGCAGTTGTTCATCCCGTATTCCACGTGTCCATGCTTCGAAAGTATCACGGCGATCCGTCCCATATGTTAGATTTCAGCTCTGTCCAGATGGACAAGGATTTGACTTACGAGGAGGAGCCGGTGGCTATTTTAGCTTAGCAAGTTTGCCAGTTGAGATCAAAAAGTTACCCTTCAATTCGAGTGCAGTGGAGAGGTCAGCCTATTAAGGAAACTACCTGGGAGTCCGATTCCGATATGCGGAGTAGATATCCCTACCTTTTCACCAGCCCAGGTACTTTTCTATGTCCATTCGAGGACGAACAGTTGTTTTAGAGGTGGAGAATGTGATGACCCAAAAGGGTCATCTTATGTTTTAGAACTCGAATATACACTCTTAAGCCTTAAAAATCTCATTTTTACCTTCCTCGATTTGCGTGCGCAGTCCGAACAGTTTCTAAAAAGTTTTTTTGTTTAAAATTGATGGACATAAGAATTTATGCCTTAAAAAGTTAATTTTATTTGACTTCGGTTAATATTTTTGGTAAACGGGCTCGGATCCGTATTTTGACGGTCCCAGTGGGTCCATATCGAATTATAGGACCTGGGGGTGTGCCCGAAATCAAATTCGGAGGTCCCTAGCTTGAGTTATGAAATTTTGATGAAAATTAAAAGTCTGAAAATTAGTTGTTTTTAAGAATTGATTGATATTTGTCATTGTTAGTACCGGTTCCGTATTTTGGTTTTGGAGCCCGATACATGTTCATTATGATATTTAAGACTTGTCTGTGAAATTTGGGGAGAAACGAAATTGATTTGACGTGATTCAGACGTCCAGTTGAGAAAATAGAAATTTTAAAGTGTTCTTGAGAATTTTATTTGATTTAGTGCTAAATTCATAGTTCTAGGTGTTATTTTGGTGATTTGATCGCGCGAACAAGTCTATTATATTTTTAGACTTGTGTGCATGTTTGGTTTAGAGCCCCGAGGGCTCGGGTGAGTTTCGGATAGGCCACAGTATGTTTTGAACTTAGAAAAATCTGGTATTTTTGCTGTATCTTATATCTGCAATACTGTGCTTCGCGATCGCGTAGTCACTCTCGCGATTGCGAAGGGGAAACTGGGCTGGGGGAGGATTTACTCTACGCGAACGTGAGACCATGGTCGCGAACGCAGAGCATTGGAGAGGAGTTGCTCTACACGAATGCGACAGGTCAAACGCGAATGCGTAGCTCTAACTATGCGGGGCAGGGGACCTGGGGAAGCTCTACGTGAACGCGAGCCATTTCACACGAACGCGAAGGTAAGGCGGGCTAATCCTTCACGAACGCGTAAAGCCTCCCGCGACTGCATAAGTCCTTAGGAGCCTGCTCTTCGTGAACGCGGCAGTGTTCACGCGATCGCGATGAACACCGTCGCCCAGTGCATAAAACATAATCAAACATGGGTTTAAGCCATTTCTTCAATATTTTTCAAGAACCAAACGGGTAGAGGCAATTTTCAAGAGTCATTTTCTTCCCCAAAGTATTGGTAAGTGCTTCTAAACCATTTTCTTTCAATTACCCATTATATTTTATGAATCATCACCCTAAAATCTAGAGTTTTCATGGTAGAATTGGGGTTAGGGTAGAAACTAGGGATTTAGAAAATTTGGAAATTTAGACCTAAATTTGAGGTCGGATTCCAAAACTAATTACATATTCGGGCTCGGGGTGAATGGATAAAAGGATTTTGGTCCGAACCTCGGGTTTGACCAAGCGGGCCCGGGGTCGATTTTTTGACCTTTTGGAGGAAAATTTGGAAAATTTAATTTATGCATTATAATTGATTTCTTTACAAATATTTGATATTATTGAGTCATTTTTAAATATATACGAGTGGTTTGGAGGTGAATTCCAAAGAAAAAGTTGTGACTGAGAATTAAGTGGCCTTCAGAGCAAGGTAAGCGTTGCGTCTAACCCTGACTTTAGGGAATTAGGAACCTTAGATTACTTGCTAAGTGAAATTCATGTGAGCAGCGTATATGTGAGGTGACAAGTACTTATGCGCCGCCAATTTACCTATTTTTCATGTTTCTCTGTTTTTCTTACATTGTCTCTTTCCGATGCCTAATTGCTACGTGTTATACTAGTGTTGTTTAATTTATTATTCTTATCATGTTTACAGATTTTCTGGTGATAATTGAGTTTTTATTTCAAAGTTGAAATTGATATTATGGAACCAAATTTTGAAGTAAGGTTTGTACTTGTTATTCTATCTCCCTGTTATTATTTATGCACTGCATTATAGAAAGGGAGAGTGTTAATGCACGAAGGGTGATGCCGTGCCATATTGTGAGTGTTAATACACGAAGGGTGATGTCGTGCTATATTGTGAGTGTTAATACAGCACGAAGGGTGATGTCGTACCATATTGTGTGTGTTAATACACGAAGGGTGATGTCATGCCATGATATGAGAGTTAATGCACGAAGGGTGATGTCGTGTCATTTCTATTGATTTTATGGTGAGATTGAGAGTAAAAGCACGAAGGGTGATGCCGTGCATTTTTCCTTTACTATATTCATTATTCCTGTTGATTCATGGTATGTTGACTGCTTCGGTTATCATTCTGTTCTATTTCTTTATCTTGTATTCCCCTCAGCATGTTCCCCTCCTGACATTTTCTGTTTGGTTCTTCATTTCTGTTATTTGTATATACACACTGTTAAATTATACTGGTTGATTTGTAGGTGCCTTGCCTTAGCCTCGTCACTACTTCATCGAGGTTAGGCTCAACACTTACCAGTACATGGGGTCGGTTGTACTGATACTGCACTCTGCACTTTCTGTGCAGATTTTGGTACCGGCTCGGGTTGATCGAGATTTTGTTATTGGTCCGTTGTCCGGAGACTCAAGGAAGATCTGTCGGCGTTCACAGACCTTGAAGTCCCCGTCTATCTTTTCTGTTCTACTGTTTCTTTTATTCAGACATTTGTATTTCTTTCAGACTATTACTTGTAGTAAATTCTAGAATGCTCGTGAATTGTGACTCCAGATCCGGGTGGTAGTAATTAATACAGTTTTATAACATTTCGCACTTATTATATTTCATCTTAGTTAATTATTGTTATTTACTGAATGGGAATAAGGAATTAGTTTAATGATTCTCTAACGTTGGCGTGCCTAGCAAGTGAAATGTTAGGCGCCACCACGGTCCCGTTGGTGGGAATACCGGTCCGCGACACCAATTACTCTCAAATGTTTAAATGTTTAGAATCTAATGATCTTGTGTGTTATATATATATATATATATATATATATATATATATATATATATATATATATATATATATATATATATTCTCCTATGTTTTATTCTAAAATCTCTTTTGTTAAGTTCATTAGTATCTTGTAATTTTTCATCTCATGTGAAAGAGATCTAACATTTAGACGTAAGAGATCTCGTATTCTTTATATATCAATCACTTGTATTAACATAATATCTCCTACATTGCAGCAGAAGAATCTCCTGCATTTTATATTAATATCTCCTACAGTTTACTACAAAAATCTCCCGCTTCAAGTCTCCATGGTCGCAAGAGATCTACTCATGGTCGTAAGAATTTATATCATGGTCGTAAGAGATCATTAGTTGATCATAAGGTATTAAGACCATAATATGCGCATTAAGATAAATTACTTTTTAATTAAAAAAATAAACCTAATAAAGGGTGACCACTAAATATAACTTGAGAGATCTACTCATGGTCGTAAGAGATTTATATCATGGTCGTAACATATCATTATTTGTTCATAAGAGATTAAGACCATAATATACGCATTATCTTTTTTTCGTTGTAACTTGGGGTTATTATGAATAATTACTTAACAAGCATGATCGCACTTACTACCAACTGAATTTAGAAGTGTCAAAACGATAAATTGCGTTTTAATTTAAAAATAATAAACATAATAAAGGGTGACAAATAAATATAACTTGAGAGATATACGCATGGTCGCAAGAGATCTATATCATAGTTTTAAGAGATCATTAGTTGTTCATAAGAGATTAAGACCATAATATATGCTAGGGGTGTCAATGGTTCAGTTCGGCCGGTTATTTTATAAAATTTGTACCATATTTTTTGGTTATTCTATTATGTATAACCAAAATTAGACTTTTCGAAACCATCCTAATCATGTCAGTTTCTCTTCGCTATCGATACGGTTCGGTTAATTTTTAGTATTTTTTTAAATATCATGTAAAATTCACCAATAAAAGTAGAATACAATAACATGTGTTTTTTTCGAATATCCATTGACATGCCTAATATACGCATTATCTTTCTTTCGTTGTAACTTGGAGTTATTATGAATAATTACTTAACAAGCATGATCACACTTACTATCAACAAAATTTAGATGTTTCACTAAGATAAGTTATATTTTATTAAAAAAATAATAAACATAATAAAAGGTAACCACTAAATATAACTTGAGAGATCTACTCATGATCGTAAGAGATTTATATCATGGTCATAAGAGATCATTAGTTGTTCATAAGAGATTAACACCATAATATACGCATTATCTTTCTTTCGTTGTAACTTGGAATTATTATGAATAATTACTTAACAAGCATGATCGCACTTACTATCAACTAAATTTAGACGTTTCATTAAGATACGTTGCATTTTATTAAAAAAAAATTAACATAAGAAAGTGTGACCACTAAATATAACTTGAGAGATCTACTCATGGTCGCAAGAGATTTGTATCATGATCGTAAGACATCATTATTTGTTTATAAGAGATTAAGACCATAATATACGCATTATCCTTCTTTCGTTGTAATTTGGAGTTATTATGAATAATTACTTAACAAGCATGATCACAGTTACTATCAACTAAATTTAGACGTTGCATTAAGATAAGTTGCATTTTATTAAAAATAATAAATATAATAAAGGGTGACCACTAAATATAACTTGAGAGATTTACTCATGGTCGCAAGAGATCTGTATCATGGTCATAAGAGATCATTATTTGTTCATAAAAGATTAAGACCATAATATACGCATTATCTTTCTTTCGTTGTAACTTGGAGTTATTATGAATAATTACTTAACAAGCATGATCACACTTACTGTCAACTAAATTTAGACGTTTCATTAAGATAAGTTGTGTTTTATTAAAAAACAATAAACATAATAAAGAGTGACACTAAATATAACTTGAGAGATCTACTCATGGTCGCAAGAGATCTATATCATGGTCTTAAGAGATCATTATTTGTTCATAAGAGATTAAGATCATAATATACTACGCATTATCTTTCTTTTGTTGTTACTTGGAGTTATTATGAATAATTACTTAACAAGCATGTTCACACTTACTATCAACTAAATTTAGACGTTTCATTAAGATACGTTGCATTTTATTAAAAAAACAATAAACATAATAAATGGTGACCACTAAATATAACTTGAGATATCTACTCATGGTCGCAAGAGATATGTATCACGGTCATAAGATATCATTATTTGTTCATAAGAGATTAAGAACGTAATATACGCATTATCTTTATTTCGTTGTAACTTGGAGTTATTATGAATAATTACTTAACACGCATGATCGCACTTACTGTCAACTAAATTTAGATGTTTCATTAAGATAAATTACGTTTTAATTAAAAGAACAATAAATATAATAAATGGTGACCACTAAATATAACTTGTTTACTACACTTTTCTTTTCAATTTCACATGCATCCTCAAGTAAACAAACTTTCAATGGTGGCCTAGCACCCCGTTCATCAACAATTGTCAAATAGGACTTTAAATCAAAATCATCCTCTATTGGAGCATACAAAGTCTCTTGCCAAGTTTTATCCAAAACCATTGGCTTGTAACTCATAATAATATTTTCCGGATTATATGTTTTCTTGCGTCGCTGACATATTACTTCTACCAAATCATTATAACGTACTCCTTGGCGATAATGAATCACCCTATCAATTTTCTTCTCCTTAGACTCAAACTCAATGCAAATAGTCAAATCACCCATTGATATCTACATATATTGATCACCTGTAAATAAAAATAAAAGTCAATTAATATCAATCTCTTGCATTTTATAATAATAGCAACCTCCTACGTTTAATATGCAGATCTCTTATGCTTTATATATCAAATCTCCTATGATAACATAAATATCTCATATGGTTTCTACTAATATCTCTTGCATTTCAATTTTCAGTAAAAGAATCTCATGCATTTTGTATTAAGATCTCCTACGTTTTACTATATAAGTATCTCTTGCATTTTATACTAAGATCTCCTACGTTTTACTATATAAATGTCCTGCTTACACTATCAAATCTCTGTTCTGGTTCATCTTTTACTTCAAAATACAAATCTCTTCCATTTTGTACAATTATCTCCTGAGTGTTAATATACAAATCTCCTGGTTCAGCAATCAAATCTCTTTTCTGGTTCATCTTCTTCCTTAAGTCCTCCTTGTCAAAACATTTCATTAAAAAAAAAAAAAAAAAAATAGAAGTTGAAGTAATGTATTACTTACTTAGACATCTATGAACTCAATGCAGCTATTTTTTTTATGCAATAGAAGTATTTGAAAGCTTGGACTGATCATTGATGGAGGAAATTCGCTGGCTTCTTTTTCCTAGGCATATGGTTTGATAATATTTTAATCGCAATGAGTCCCTTCAATTTGCACCAATTTTCCAACACAATCACAAATGCTGACTTGGATGGCCTGTAGGTCCCACAAGGGTCATAAACCAAAATGACAATTTAAAATATCCTCAAATCAAAATGACATTTTGTAAAGGACCAAATAATGAATTGAGCCGTTAAACGAACTTGTCATTTACCTCAATATTGCTGCAGCATCTTGGGAGCACTGGCTTTGATATAGCAACAAATATCTAAGATTTTATTTTAATTGGCTAATAATTAGTACTACTCCTCCCAAATATTAGTGTTTTGACAAATTGATTCTTTCAAATTATTTAACGTTATAGGAAACAAAAAATTATTATAATCTTCTTTTCTATCCTTATTATTTTAATTAGTGAAATATTAATTAAATAGGACGTGCAAGAAAAGGTTAATTGTTATTAGATAATATTTTTATGATTAATATTGTTAAATATCTTTTTATGATATCTTTCAAAATCATAGATAATATGAGTACGATATTACTTTTTCTCGAGAGATTTAATTTTGTAGGTCCATTATAAATTGTATACGGTCGAAATCGGGCATACCCGACTTTGTTGGCAGGGGAGTTGCCTCGAAGGTAACCTCATAATAGATCGGGCTCGAGCTCGAAGATTGAACATCACACCTGGAGATCGAAGTATTCATTGAGATCGAGGCCAGCAATAATTGAGATCGAGCATGACTAACTTCGAGTAAGGCGTAATAACGGAATGGTGAGATATCAGTAATCGGTCGAAAGTCAGGGCGAAAATCCCGGAACAGATCAAATCAAAGCAGTTATTAGCGTCAATCATGTGATCTACTTCTGTTATTAGAGTTGTACCCTATTTAGGATTCTTCTATTATATAATAGAGGGATCCCATTCACTTGTAAGCAGAATAATCATTATTCACTGATAAGAATATACATATACGATGTTTTCTTTGTTTTACTTACTGTTCATCGTTGTTTGTTCCATCCTCTATTGCTCTTATTAACTAACTTCGAGACTATCTCGAATCGAGGTCGAGGTATTGTTTGCGGGCCTGTTTGATTTATTTTATTGTCCAAGTTATCTATTTAATTTGTTGTTTATCAATTGATGCTGGTTTAAATCACATATCCTTAAAACCATAATATAAGTTTAATTGTTACTCAATTTTTAGGGTAAACATAAATGTTATTTTAGTTATAAGACTAGTAACATTAGCTCGTGAGATCTATAAATTAACATAAGAAATTTTTGTAAAGTTATTTTCTTTTAATTAATTTATAAGTGGGCACATGACATTTCCTTTTTTTCCTGCCAAGAAAGAAAACGCATTTGTCCATGTTAAGGAGATGATGAAGTAAATACACCATTCAACAATTACATTATAATTTTTTTTTATTTCTCACCCGGTGTCCGGTACTTACATTGAGGTCCGACTAAATCAGAATTCGCGCCGAGAAGTCTCACATTAGGAGATAAAACGCTTTCTAATAAAGACAACTTTATACCTATGAACTTGAACCCGAGACCTCTGGCATTGACGTGCTTCCACATGTCCCAACGTGTAATAGTATGTCATTGTCAACCCAACAAAAAAAGAAGGAAAAAACTGCTAAAATTTCGACTCCTATGCCTTCCCAACGCACAATGAGCAGGTTAGTGCTCAATTTCCCCCCTTTTTAAACTAAGTACATTTTTTAAACATTTGACTTAAAGTTAAAAGTTTATCATTATAAAAATTTTATTAGAGAACTAAAGATAATGAAGATTTTTGGGAGTCGTTTGGTAGAAAAATAAGAAATCTCCGGATTATAATATCGGAATTAAATAATGACAAAATTATTTAGTAAATATATTTTTATTGAAAGATGTTTGATTTATTGGACTGAAAATGGAATATACATGGTATAATATAAAAAATGTGTTCAGTGTATCATAGGTAAGTTGGGATAAACCTTGATTTTTAATTTTAACCGTGGATTGTTTAAACTTTGGGGAAGATCCTTGGAGAAGGACATCTTTGTCATTTTAATGTTTATTCGAGGATTAATTAACTCCGAAATTATTATTTCACTCTCAATGTGGGATAGAATAAATACCCAATTGGGGGATTAATAATTCATGAGTTACTAATATAAAATAAAAAATTCAACCAATCATGAAATAAAATAATCTCATATCTAATCTTGAGACTATTATTTCTTATCTCACGTACCAACCACCATTAGCGTATTAATTTTCGGTGGACGGTCAATATCTTTGGGTATTGCATGTTTTACTCCCCAATAAAATTGTGCAACTTGACGTCCTCCTAATTTGATTTTGATAAGAATAGCAACCGAATATAATACTACTAAAATGACTTAGATCAGGTAAGACTTTGATACCAAACAACTAGACTGGCTCGTGGTTTTGAAGGAGATTTTTATAATTGGCGATTCACTCAGCTGGCATCTGTTCGAGAAGAGCTATACATTAAAAATGTCTAAGAATCTGTTGGAATATTAATAAAAACATGGAGATAAATAATTTTTTATTAAAAAGACTAAAATGTTTTTAAAACTATCTACAAAAAAAAAAAAAAAAGTTTAAAAGTATTTCTATATGGAAAAGACAGATGACGGAAATGAAAGGGAGATAGAGTTTGGAGTTTTTTTTTTTTTTTTGGGGGGGGGGGGGGGGTATAATGTATAGGGATTTTAAAAAAGATTAAAATTTTGATCGAATCAAGAGTGTTTATAATAAGTGAAAAGTCATAAGACTTTTGGCTGAGGGATGATCGATTCACCATTGAGATTATTTAATGTCAAAAAGATTAGTAATATTGTAGTGTCCTAACAACAACAGATCAAACACGAATATGGTGAACAAAATTCGGTGATTAACTTATAAGCACTTAATTTATGAACATTTTTAATATTTATTTAGCATACACATAAATAAACCAAAAAGTGATTACGATGATGTTTAGTTAAGCTTATAAGTTGGTCAAATTGGCTTATAAGCACCTTTTAACTTATCAACGCGTTTGAAAAACACCTAAAATACTTATAATTAGGAGTGTACAAAAAAAACCGATAAATCGCACCAAATCGATAATCCAAGTCAAACCGGAAAAAAAAAATTCAATGTGGTTTGATTTGATTTGGTTTGGTATTGAAAAATAAAACCCGACCATAATTGGTTTGGTTTGGTTTTAACTAAAAAAAAGTCAAACCGAAACCAAACCAACCCGATAGTATATTTATATAATTTTTAAATATATTTTATACATATAAATATTTATTGTAATGTAATTTACCTTCGTACATTTAAATAGTACATTCATCGTACCTTTGTGAGGCTAGTCTGGTAGGGTTTTTGTCGTGAGTGGCAATGTTGTGTCTTACTACTCTTTCATTTCTCATAGTATCGGGTCTATTTACCGGCTATCGATTTTTCTTTGCATCTATCTTCTTGTTCCCATGTTGGTGTTACTTTTCTTATGATTTATGGGGTGGTACTAATATGGTCTCTTTTTGTCTTTTTGTATTCTTGAGCGGAGGGTCTTTCAGAAACAGTCTCTCTACTCCCTCGGGGTAGGGGTAAGGTCTGCGTACACACTACTCTCCCCAGACCCCACTAGTAAAATTTTACTAGGTTGTTGTTGTTGTTGTTGTTGTAATTTATAAATATTTCTTAAACTTTTTCACAGTTTTATCTTTTAACGTATTATTTCAAGTTTAGACTTAACATTCTTGAATGGTAAATAAATTTTAAAGCCCATAAATGTAGTAAGTCAAACAAAGTTCAAATCAATACTAATGTTAACAAAAAAAATTCAATTCAATACTAGGAATGGCGATAGTGTTGGATACTTATTTTAGTTTTACATTGGTTTATAATGAAAATACATAACTTACTTTATCTTTTTCTTTAGTGCTTAGTTTTGTAATTAATATTAGTACTTATTAGCTATACTTATTTTAGCATGACCTATATAGTATTTTTAGATTATGTTAGTTTTTATTATGGCCAATTAATTAGCAATATTTATTTTATGTAATTTTATTATTTTATCTTTATTATTGAATACTTTAGTATAATGCTATAATAAAAACAAAAGGATTTCATTTCATTTAATTCCTTCCATTTTCAAAAGTACATAAGCATTTTTGTTATGCATAAAAGAGATTTCCATGACTTGTGACTATAGAGAATTTGCCATGACTTGTGGCTATCTTGTACAACTTATTTTTTCGGGGCTGGCTGCGCAGTCCTCGGTCCAGATGATGTATTCTGTTTCGGATTTTCGTTCCCCGGTTGACGTGGCATTCAGTGTTCCCTGGCTATAGAGAAATTGCTATGACTTATAGCTATCTTGTACAACTTATTTCTACGGGGCTGGCTGCGCAGTCCCCAGTCCCGATGATGTATTATGTTCCGGATTTTCGTTCCTCGATTGACGTGACATTCAGTGTTACATGGCATTCAGTGTTGTTGTAACCTCATATCATCCCTCAGTGTTCGAATGCGAAGAATGCGAATTGGAATACTGGAAGTCTTGTATCTTCGAGGACCACACCAATGAATTGCTAGGTAATCCTTCACTCGGCAACATATCTTGTTTCCCATTAGGAACCCACGCTATCGAGCGAACGAATACCTACCAATCCTCTAGTATTTTGTGCTCGTGAACGATCGGGTAACCTCTTTTCGATAGCAAACTTAACTTTCCGGTGAAAATTCGCTATCGAAGCAAAGATTATCTAATTGTCCCCGAGTGGAAACTTGCTTGTTTTACTTGTTATCAAAGGTCTTATCACTATTGTCTTCATAGTATGCTTTCTGTCACTGCCTCGTTAAAAACCTTGCCAGAAAAACCCAATTTGGATAAAAACTGAACGAAGGAAAAAAGAGTGCAGCACATACTTTCCGTTTGACTGTTGTTCGTCAGCAATAATATCTTTTGAGGTGAGTCACGTTCGAGTTGTTGGGCAACTTGTCTCCGTTTTGGTTCTCCAACTCATATGATCTTTTTCCAGTGATAGTTGAAACCTGGTAAGGGCCTTCCCATGTTGGGCCTAACTTGCCCGCGTTGAGTTCCCGAGTGTTTTGAGTTACCTTCCTCAAGACCAAGTCTCCTACTTTGAAATATCGGAGGTTGGCATTTCTATTATAACATCTCTCCATTCTTTGCTTTTGAGCCACCATTCTGACATACGCCAAATCCTTGCGTTCCTCGAGGAGCTCCAAGTTGATTAGCATTGCTTCGTTGTTCGATCCTTCGTTCGCCTCGAAATATCTAAAGGTTGGTTACCCCACTTCTACCGGTATTAAAGCCTCTGCGCCGTACACAAGGGAAAATGGAGTTTCTCCTGTGCTTGACTTGGCCGTTGTTCTGTAGGTCCACAGGACCCTAGGTAATTCTTCAGGCCATTTGCCTTTTGCTGCTTCCAACCTTTTCTTTAGATTTTGTATAATCACTTTGTTTGTTGACTCTGCTTGACCATTTGCGCTCGGATGATAAGGTAAAGAGGTAATCCTCTTTATCTTCAAATCTTCAAGGAACTTTGTAACTTTTGTGTTGATAAACTAGGTCCCATTATCGCATGCAATCTCTTTTGGTATTCCAAACTTGCAAATTATGTTTTCCCACAGGAAGTCGACCTCTTCTCGTTCTCCGATCTTCTAATAAGGACCTGCTTCCACCCATTTAGAAAAATAGTCAGTCAAAACTAATAGAAACCTTACCTTTCCAGGAGCCGGTGGTAGCGTTCGGACGATGTCCATTCCCCACTTCATGAACGGTCACAGGGACAGAACCGAATATAAAAATTCTACTAGTTGATGTACTAGTGGTGCGTAGCATTTGCACTTATCACATTTTCGTACGAAGTCTTTGGCATCTTGTTCCATACGGGGCCAGTAATATCCTGCCCGAACTAATTTCAGCACCAAAGAATCTGCACCCGAGTGGTTTTCGCTTATCCCTTCATGGACTTCTCTCATGACGTAGTTAGCTTCTGATGCTCCTAAACACCGGGCCAAAGGGCCTTGAAAGGATTTTCTGTATAGTTGGCCTTTTTTAAAGTTAAAACGTGTAGCTTTGGCACGCAACGATCTTGATGCTTTGGGGTATTCGGGCAACTTTCCATGCTCGAGATAATCAATTATTTCGTTTCTCCAGTCCCAGACCAAACTAGTCGAATTTACCTCATAGTAATCTATGTCCAAGACTGAGTTCATCAGTTGTTCTACCGTCCCTGATTCCGGTCCTTGGATTTCTATTGATGAGCCCAAATTTGCCAATGCATCTGCTTCCACGTTCCTCTTTGGTATCAAAAATTCCGTAGACCTGATTTACCACCAACTGCGAATCACATTTGATTTTGATGACTTCAGAGTCAACCCCCGGGCCAATTCGAGCCCTGTAATAAAAGTTTCATACTCTGCTTCATTGTTAGTTAAAGGAATCGTTCTCATGGCTTGACTTAAGGTTTCCCCCGAAGGCGTGATTAAGACTATTTCGAGCCTGGACCCTTTTACGTTGGAAGCTCCGTCTGTAGATAAGGTCCAAAATCCCGATGTTGATTCTGACACCATTATTGCCTCTTTGATTGCCAGAGGCAATAGTCCCAGACTGAAATTGGCCACGAAGTCAGCCAAGACTCGCGACTTAATTGCAGTCCTCGATTTATACTCTATATCGAATTTGCTCATTTTGACGGCCCATTTGGCTAATCTACCCGAGAGCTCGGGTTTGTGGAGGATATTCCTCAGAGGGAAAGTAGTCACCACAACTATCGGGTGGCATTGGAAGTAGGGCCTCAGCTTTCAAGCGGCGACTACGAGAGCTAAGGCCAACTTCTCCAGATGTGGGTAGCGAATATTTGCTCCTGTTAAAATTTTGCTAACGTAATAAATGGGAGATTGTGTACCTTCATCCTCCCGGACCAAAACTGCACTTACTGTAACTTCTGAAACCGCGAGGTAGACTAGCAACGTTTCTCCTTCTTTTGGTTTTGAGAGCAACGGAGGGCTTGACAAATATTTCTTCAACTCCTTCAGGGCTTGCTGACAATCCGGTGTCCATTAGAAATTGTGTTTCTTTTTTAGTAGTCCGAAGAAGCGATGACATTTTTTTGATGATCGAGACATGAACCTGCTCAAAGCTGTCAATCTCCCTGTGAGCCTCTAGACTTCTTTTACGTGACACAATTGATCTGGTATGTCCTATATGGCCTTGATTTTGTCGGGATTTACCTCAATTCCCCTTTGTGAGACTAGGATTCCTAGGAACTTACCCGAACTAACCCCGAAAGCACACTTCTCGGGGTTAAGCTTCATATTATGCTCTCTCAGGATGTCGAATATTTCTTGTAAATGCTTCAGGTGGTCACCTACATTCAAAGACTTAACAAGCATATCGTCTATATATACTTCCATACTCTTTCCAATTTATTTTTCGAACATCTTATTCACGAGCCGTTGATAAGTGGCTCCCGTTTTTTAACCCGAAGGGCATCACATTGTAACAATATGTACCAAAATTTGTTATAAACGAAGTTTTTTCCTGGTCTTCCAGGTTCATCTTGATTTGATTGTACATAGAATAAGCATCGAGAAAACTCATTAACTAGTTCTCGGTCGTGGCATCAATCATTTGATCGTTATTTGGCAATGGGAATGAGTCTCTTGGGCATGCCTTATTAAGATCCTTATAATCTACGCACATGCAAAATTTATTATTTTTCTTAGGTACTACTACTACATTGGCTAGCCAGTCCGGATATCTTACCTCTGGGATTGAGCAAATCTTAAGTAAACGGGTTACCTCTTCTTTAATGAATTTATTCCTTGCTTCATCGATAGGGCGCTTCTTTTGCCTTACCGAGGGTATGTTGGGATCCAAGCTTAACTTGTGTACGACTATCTCCATTGGGATTCCTGTCATATCCTCGTGCGATCATGCAAAACAATCAGCTTTAATTTTAAGGAATTCAATAAAAGTAGACCTGTGTTTCGGGTGTAGTCCTGTTCCCAAATTGAAATTCCTTTCTAGGAATTCTTCGAACAACGTAACTTGCTCCAGTTCTTCTGCCGTGGACTTCGTCGTGTCCATCTCTTCCGGTACTTGAAAATACCTTGGTACCTGATATTGTTCCGACTCTTCTGTCCCCCGGTTATCTTCCTCTGGTTCGGGGGCAGGTGCCGGTTCCAGTAATTGTTATGCCTCATGCTCCTTTTCTTTGCTACTGGAAACCGAAATTGCATTCATCTCCCTTGTTGCCGGTTGATCACCCCTTATCTTCTTGATCCCCTCGGGCGTCGGAAATTTTAACAATTGGTGATATGTTGAAGGCACGACTTTCATCTCGTGCAACCATGGTCTTCCCAAGATGATGTTATACCCTATGTCTCCATCTACCACTTCGAAGAGAGTTAAGTTAATTACTCCCTCAGCATTCGTGAGCAGTAAAATTTCACCCCAGGTTGTCACGCTTGTGAGGTTGAATCTGGAGAGGAGTTTCATTGCCAGGACAATGCTTCCGGTGAGTTTAGCTTGCTCCAGTACTCTCCATTATATGATATTAGCTAAACTTCATGGATCCACTAAAACACGTTTAATTTTAAAATCTAACACATTTAAGGAAATTACCAGTGCACCATTGTGCGACAGTAGCAATCCGTCTGAATCTTAGTCCGTGAATATGATATCGTCTTCATGGAGCCTTTTACTATGAGTTATCGATACTTTTGTCTTCTTCGCTGCCGAAAATGTGACCCCGTTAATTTCATTTCCTCTGAAGATCATGTTGATCGTTTGGCGCGGGGGTTCTTTTCCTGCTTTCGAGGTTTCTGCGTCGCCCCTATTCCGACCGACCATAGTTGTTTTTAGCTCGGTTACTCAGGAAATCTCTGAGGTGACCATTCTTTACAGTGTTGCCACTTCTTCCCGGAGGTGTCGGTAGTCCCCAGTTCGGTGGTCGTTAGTGCCATGGTATTCACACCATAAATTGGGATCCCTCTTACTGGATCAGATTTTATATGTCTTGGGATTCATGCCTATTTGATATTCCTTATGGCCAGCACCAACTCTACGACACTGATATAGAAGTTACATTCTGATAACTTGGGGTAAGAAGATTCTCGCGACCCCGAGATTTCTCTATCCTGAAGTGATCTGTAGTTCCGGCCACGATCGATCTTTCTATCAACGGTGAACTTCTCTGCTGTCCGGGAGCTCCTACCATGACCTTCTGTCAGCTCGTAGGGCAAAAACCGCCCCCTCGAAGTCCGTCTATCCGTGTCAATATCATCTTTCATTTTTTTCTGTTCTTCTCCCGTCCTTTGGTCGACGATGGAAAGCCAACCTGATCGTCTTCGATCCTTATTTTCGACTCGTATCAGTTGTGGACATCCGCCCAAGTCGTCGCTTGGAACTCGAGCAGACTTTTTTTCAACTTCCAGGAAGCGTACGAACTTCTTGGATTTAATCCTTTGGTAAACGCTTCAGTTGCCCATTTTTCCGGGACTGCCGGTAGCAACATCCTTTACTTTTGGAACCGGGTAATGAACTCTCGTAATAACTCGGATTCTCCCTGTGCGATCCTCAATATGTCGGCCTTTTGGGACTGTACCTTTCTAGAACCGGCATGAGCCTTGATGAAAGAATCCGCGAGCATCTCAAAGGAATCTATGAAATGCTCGGGCAATAGTGAATACCACGTTAAAGCTCCCCTCGTGAGAGTCTCACCAAATTTCTTCAGCAACACAGACTCAATTTCGTGAGGAGCCAAATCATTTCCTTTTACTGTTGTTGTGTAAGTGGTAATGTGCTCCTGTGGATCTGAATTTCCGTCATACTTCGTCACCTCGGGCATTTTGAACCGTTTCGGGATTAATTCCTGGGCCGCACTCGGCTTGTACGGTACTTGAATATACTTTTTCGAGTTCGGGCCTTTCAATATTGGTGGTGCGCCCGGGATTGATCCATGCTGCCATTTACTTCCTTCATGAACCGTAAAAGTTCGTCCTTGAATGGATCGTTCTCGTTGTTGAGGCTAGATCTACTCCCCTCAGCCCTGTCGGAGCCAACTTCGCCCCTAGGAGTATTATTATCAACTCTTTGCGTCGTCTGGTTTGCGAGAACATCAGGAGGAACTGGATCTCACTTGTTTGCATTATTTGAGGCACCTGATAGTGCCTGCTTCAGTTGCGTCATAACCTGGTCATGTCGCGTGAGATAGCCTAGAATGACTGTATGTTGCTCTTGCAGAACCCTTACTGCATCCGCTACATGCTCCTCATCAGCATCATTAGGAGTTGCCTCCCGAACCTGTCGAGGGTACCGCCTGTCATGTACCGGCGTGGCGTCGTTTCCCTCATTGCGAGTGTCACTGATTGAATCCTCGAAATGAAGTTGTTCCCCTTGAATTTCAGGGTTGCGTGTGCCGCTAACAGTGTTATCTGCCATTTTTTTGCTAAGACAAAGTAATCAAAGCACGTTAGTAAAAAAGGCAAGGATCAATTTAATTACACGGCTATCTAGGCCTTATGGTGGCGCAAAATGTTCACCCGAAAAATGGTACAGTTGAATTTGTTCGTGGTTTCTAGACAAGTGAATTAATTTGATCCAAAAAGTAATAAAATAACTGGTAAAATATAAAATACTTAGCCTTAAAATGTAGATGAAACAACAGAGCTAATGAGTCCGGGAATAAGGTTTCTGGGCATAACAATGATGAGATCAAAAGCGAGAGAATAAAATTGTATTAAAATATTGTATACAATACAATATAAGTTAGCCAGAAAATTCGTTTCCTTACAATGATAACTGAGCTCTCTATTTATAGTTATGTCTAGGGAAGGAAGTCTTAGGATCATGCCCTTCTTTAGTGTCAATTATGAGGGTCATTGATGAAGATGTAACGTTGGACATAAATGCTAAATTCCTTGTAACGGACCATCATCCTTAATGTTGTAAAATATTCTGTATTAAATGTTATCGAGCGCAAAGCATTTAATACTCCATTTATGATCGTTATTCCTTCCGGTGACAAGCGGATTAGTTATGTTCGGTGTCCATCCACATCTTGTGTTCCATGTGTCCTTCCTTTAAGCGGCCACATGTCATGTCATATTTTTCCCTATACAAAAATAACTTATCAATATTTTTTACCAAACACATTAACAACTTATTATTACTTTCACAATTACTATCCAAACACATAAATATTTTTAAAAAATTAATTTTAGCACTTAAAAATACTTTCTAACATTTCAAATTTATTAGCTATATACAACCAGCTAATGCAAACAGGTTCTATATACCTACTAAAAGATTAGAGTCCTTGCTGATATTATACATTGAAATGTGGCTGGCAATGGAATCTCTTAATTTGCACTAAGGAAACAAATAGTGCCAAAGACTATCATTGAGGAATAGGGTGATGTCAATCATTCTAGTTGCTTACATTGAGACACTGATCAGAAATTACTAAAAATCAACCCGACAAGATAGCTATTCACTTCGATTCTTGATTTCTCAAACATGTAATGAAAATATGCTTAAGCTAACTACGCAGCAAGGCATAGCCCGGGGTCCTCCATTGTTGGAAAATATACAAACAACAGGCATCCAGTGGCAGGAGCGGATCTACAACTAACGACTGATGGTTAGTTGAACATTTTTTTCTGAAAATTATAATACATATGAATCAAATATTACTTTTTATATATACATATTCTTAATAAAATTTATAACTTTATAAAAACACTAAGTGATTTTTTCTTATTCGTCCAAGTCTAGTGGACAAAGTTACCATGTACTTGTGCCGGTGGAAGATAGTAAATACTCTGTACAATTAGTCTTGAGGTGTTTATACAATGGAAAAATTCTTGACTTCCAGTTCCTCTTTTACCTTCAAATCCTAGAGAGAATAATGCTCAAAGACATGCTGTTTAACCCCCCCCCCCCCGGAAATGACTGACACAAAGGGGAAAAGGCTATTCATTTTATGCCCACTCTACAAAGGACAATCACTTTTTAAGCAAAGCAACTTTTTACATGCGTGAAAAGGGCATCCCAATTGCTTTCATCAAATTCTCATTGTGATGTGATGTTGACAATCAATATAAAACTTTTAAGAGTAAGGTGGATGATAGAGGGCTTGGAAATTACTCTCTCCCATCTCAAAAAGAATAACAATCTTATTTAGCATTTAACTTGTAAAGAACTTTAACGCTACCAATGCAATTCAATTTGTTACTCCATAATTTATTTTTTAAGTAACTTAATACATGTCAAAATTCTTTTACATATTCGGGCATGAAAGCACTCAAGCTAAAAGTATATGCACCTAAAGAATGACTATCGGCCAGTAATCCTGCATTCCTGCAAAATCCTAGACTTGCTCTGAGTCCTTTTGATACCTTGACTGTCAGTCATAATCAAATGAGAAACGACCTTTGTAGCGTATAGAAGTTAAGCTCTACCATTATTCGATAAATCAAACTACTTTCTTTAATTTATAATTTTTCAAAATATGTCTAAACAGTACTTTAACTATAAAAATTAGGAAAATTTACCTAGTTATACTATAATAGAAACTTATTTATCACTTTTATTTAGGTTCATACTTAATTACATTCTATATCTATATTTACCATTTATGTACAAACTATAAAATAAAATAAAATAGAAGATTCCTTAAATTTAACATCTAATTCTCTCTCCTTCACCAACCCCCTCCTAAAATTCGAATTTCATCTATTTTTCAAAAGATTTCACATCACATTCTCTCTCGCTCATACTTATCGTCTAAAATCGATACTTCTCTTACAATGTAAACGAAAATGGCAAAAATTTTATCTCTAAAATTGTAGCAACAAAGGGTTTCCCATCAACATTCATTAAAAAGTTTTAAAACTTTGAATTCAATATTCAAAAATTATGAATTTGTGATTTGTTTGGATTTGGTGTTCTTGCAAATGATGGAGAATATCCTTGTAATTTATATCTCAATTTTGAGAAAAATTGGTTAAGTTTAGAGTTGATTTTACGTAAAATTTCAGATTGAAACTCGAAAAAACGAAGTTGCAGGAATTATATGGAATTGTATGATAAATATATCATAATTATTTTAGAATTGTGTCACAATTGTATTAAAATTATATGTTACTTGTATCTGATGCATTAATACCTAGAATAATATCTGATACAATACTAATACAGTTATAATATAATATTATATCAGATTTTATGTTTAGAGTTATGATTAAAACTTGAAGAAGATGAAGATCACAACCATATCACAATTTTTCAGAAATGTGTTGCAGTTTGTATCACAAATGTATGAGAATTGTGTTAGTATTATATCAGGTATTGTTTTAGGTATTAATGTATCAAATATAAGTTAGATACAATTGTGATATAAGTATAATACAATTATGTTTTAGGTATTGATGTATCATATACAATTCTTATACAATTATGATGCAATTATTATACAATTATCATACAATTCCTGCAACTTCTTCTTCTTCGAGTTTTATTCTGAATTTTCACTTAAAACCAACTCTATACTTAACCAATCTCCCTCAAAATTTAGATATAAACCAAAAAGGATATTCTCAATCACTTGCAAGAATATCCAATTCACACAAATCGCAAAATCTTAAAACCCGAAATTGTATGTATGTATGCTTGAGAATCATATGTATCTTTGGTCGTCGAATGAACTAATTTGTGGATGAGTGTGTTAGGCAAATAAACTGAAAAATATTAGGGAAAGGAAAAAAAAAGGAGAGAGGAGAGGAGAGGAGAAAAAAAGGAAAGGATTTAATTGAATCCCTTAATTAAAGGCACTAATGTGGTGGAAGCCTCTTAAGGGGGAAATATATACAATTTGTAAGAAAAATCTAGATACTTATTGAAAACTACAAAACATAAAGAAAATAGGTAAATGAGTTTCTATTATAGTATATATAAGAAAAATTCCCTAAAAATTACTACTATTAGTTTGTAGTTTTCACGATCCAAGCCCATGGCACGCATTGTGGGGGAAGTGCACAGTTAGCTAGTAATAAGACATGTATTTACTTTTAAGCCACTGTTTAAAATATCTTTAGTATTTAGCCACTGCTTTAATAAAATTTTACCTGCCCGGACGAAAATACCCTTCTGCTCATAAAGTTCAGGACCAAGTGTCCTTAACTTATGAGCTTGTTACTGTAAGTTCAGGACTAGCTGTCCTTAATTTATAAGTCTAAGTTTAGGACTACCTGTCCTTAACTTTTGAACTTGTAACTCTAAGTTCAGGACTATATGTCCTTAACTTTTGAACTTGGAACTCGAAGTTCAGGACTACTTGTCCTTAATTTCTGTGCTTGTAACTCTAAGTTAAGAACTACATGTCCTTAATTTCTATGCTTGTAACTCTAAGTTAAGGACCAAGTGTCCTTAATTTTTGAACTTCCAACTCTAAGTTCAGGACCAAGTGTCCTTAACTTATGAGCTTGTTACTGTAAGTTCAGGACTAGCTGTCCTTAATTTATAAGTTTAAGTTTAGGACTACCTGTCCTTAACTTTTGAACTTGTAACTCTAAGTTCAGGACTACATGTCCTTAACTTTTGAACTTGGAACTCGAAGTTCAGGACTACTTGTCCTTAATTTCTGTGCTTGTAACTCTAAGTTAAGGACTACATGTCCTTAATTTCTATGCTTGTAACTCTAAGTTAAGGACCAAGTGTCCTTAATTTTTGAACTTCCAACTCTAAGTTCAGGACCAAGTGTCCTTAACTTATGAGCTTGTTACTATAAGTTCAGGACTAGATGTCCTTAATTTATGTGCTTGTATGTCTAAGTTAAAGACAACTTGTCCTTAATAATTCTGATAACCAAGGACATAATTTCTTTCATTTATTTATTTTCTCATCCTGAAAAATGAATTTTATAGAAGTACTTGCCCCAAATGAAAGCAACTGTTAATAAATATTTGTACCAAGCTCAAGAAAAAGATAAAAAAAAATCATATTGAGTATAGACTAGTCTGGAACATGAATCATTTTAACATTAGAACTTCCAACTGAATCCACTTGAGAATGAGAAGAAACGCAGTCGCCGGTATAAATATTGCATTTCTGTTTGGGAAGAAAAAGAGATAGAAGAAAGAGTAATACCGTCTTTTCATATTAATTTTAATAGACTAGTGGCTACTTTTGCTCAGCATTAAAAATGCTGGATAAAAAATAAATACCACTTTAAAAAGTGGCTACCCCACACATTTTTTTTATCACACATTGTCCGCTTTGGGCCTAGGCCCGCACAAATTTTTTCTTTTTCGGCTACGCCACCTCGAGCCCCAAAAGTGCACGTACCATGTGAACTTGTGTCATGCCTTATAAAGCTCTCCACTTCCTCTCTCATTTCGATGTGAGATTCGCCTAAGATGACATTTGCATCCCTTCTTCTAAAGTTTGCCAGTTTAGAAGCCTGTCAGTCCTACTTGACCTGTCCTCATCAGTCCGCCCTCCGTCATAGGCATCACATTCACTCCATCTTGGGACTCATCGTACTCGCTGAGGTTTGACCCACCACCTTTCGGCTCTGATACCATATTTGTCAGTACCCAAGCCCATGAAACGTATTGTCCGCTTTGGACCTAGGCCCGCACGGGTTTGTCCTTTTTGGGCTATGCCACCTCGAGCCCCAAAAATGCTCGTACCATGTGAACTTGTGACATGCCTTATAAAGATCTTCACTTCCTCTCCCATTCCGATGTGAAATTCACTTAAGGTGACATGAGCACCCTTCTTCGGAAATTTGCCGGCCTAAAAGTCTTTCAGTCCTACTTGACAAGCCCTTGTCATGGGTTGCACAGTATTACTTTTACATAAATTTTAAAGATGATTCCAACAAACAAAGGAATAGATGTTCCAATTCAATAACAGAAATTAATGTGTTGCCTCTCGTACAAAAATTAAATGTGTTGTATCTCACACGCAGAACCCCGCGCCATTCTTTCATTTGCTAGTAATAAAACTAAAATCCATATAGTATGAGAGTTTGTTATGCAACGACAAAAAATGTGGCTTTTGACATATATGATAACACTAGAAATGAATGTCATTGCCCCATTGGTTGATAAATGGCCAACTAATGCTAGTGACAAAATCAAGGTGCCTACTTTTAAACATTTGCAAAGAATTTTCAGAATTCTGCATTAGAACAAACTAAGTCTATCAAGAACTTATAGGAATAATAATTTGTCAAACAAGATAAGTATCCATCAATGATTTCCATAGTGCTTAATTGTTCTCTTTGTCTTTTCCTTTTGAAGAAAGCAAAGATGATTCAAGAACCACATATCTGTTGCAAACAGATTTATTCTCAACCAATGGACTTCTCTTATGAGGAAAGCTCTTTCTCTGTTTAAGCTGTGTTTCTTCTCCATCTTTCAAATCAATTAGCTCCATGTATCTACTCAAATCATTAACTTCATTTTCTTGCTCTCTCAACTTTGAAGGGCCACTGATCCCCTCGTCCCGAGACAGGTTTAAATGAAGCGACATGGACAGTGAGGATTCATATAGCCGACCCCTACTTGTTTGACATTGAGGCGTAATTGATATTGTCGTACTGATCCCCTTGTCATTTTTTGTGACCATTCTTTCACTTCTTAGCTTAGTCTTTAATATCCCCTTTACTACTAGTCTCTCATCTGCCCTCAAACTGGAGTTCAGTCCAACTTTCCTCAACTTTGAGCAAATTTTAGTGTCAATCTCCAAATATTTATCAGTTTGATGCTCAAAACGTATGTCGGATCCATCTTTTCCCTTATGCACAGGTGCAGCATATCGAGGCTCAACTGGCGAACTTCTAGCTCGTTTAACTTTACTTGATGCTTCAGCACTTTTACTTATACTTGCTGCTATTCCTTGCTTCTGTGATTGATACAAATTTCTGCCTAAAGTTAGCACCAGTGACTTATCCTGTAAACAAAGAATCACGACTCGCGTTGTTTATATCATATTGTGTACATGTATTAACTCTTGAGACAAAGCAACTAGCATGCCCCTGACCAACTGATTAAAGATTGTTTGTATGTGCATATGCATAAAACACACGAGAGAAAATTTGCTTAGAATTACATATGTACTTTTTAAGATTGTTTTCTCTAAAGAATTTATTGAATTAAAGGTAAATACGAAACCAACCTCATCAAAGAAGCCAATTTTTGGTGATGGCATACGAAGACCGGATGGTTGAGAATTCTTCCTTGGTACTGAATCAACAGATCCTGTAAGTTCACTTGAAGACGACACGTTCTGAGTTGGTCCAAATGTCATATTAAGACCAAATTTTGAATCACTATGAGCTACATTGGTGTTAGAAGTTGAAGACGATGATTTCACGGACCAGCTACTTGTAATACTGAGAGGTGGTTTATTAGAGGAATGATGAATTTCCATTGAGGAACTAAGAAGATTTTTAAAAGTTTTACTCTTTGTAGATGATCTCGTTGGAGTAATTGAGCTCGAAATAGAGGCCGAGAGTTCACTCTTTCTGGTTTCTCTTCTTTTCCTAGCATAAGCAGATGTCTTATATGAAGGACAAGAGGTGATTGATGAAATTGGATGAGTGATTTTCTGCGATGACAAAGAGCGAGCAGTAGTAGAATTCGACACCATTAAATCTTGTCCTACAAAGCAGTGACGGAACCAGAATTTTCATTAAGGAGGTGTCAAAACATAAAGAAACTCACAAAGAAACCAAGAGAAGTCAATATATAGTATAAAATAACCTCATTTGCTAAGAGAAGTTTCTATATGCATGGCTCTTACCAGTTCTAGTTGTCTTCTTGCCTCCCAAATCTGCAATGTACATTTCTGGTGTTGATTTACTTTGCCAAGACGAATCACTTCTCGTCGCACATGGAATTTTGGGAAACTTGAGAGCTTGTGAATTGCACTCTCTTCTTTTACAAGTAATTTTCTAAGAAACACGAGAACTCGCTTCAGATCCACTATTGTACTAATTATTTTATCTTATATCCGCTGACAGTGTAAATGAATTTTCACACAATTCCTATAATTTAACTTACTCTAGAAGGTTATTTGCTTGTTTTCCAGGTTACTTATAGTCTGATCCCAGGATTACGGGCAATTATATTTTATACTGTCATATGCAAATTCTACGTATATTTTATACGGGTGCGGGGATGCAACTAAAAATAATTCAAAAAAATAAATAGATAAAAATATCTCTAAATTATGAGAAATTTTGTGGAATAGTTACGTATAGCTTGTGAAGTGTGAATTTCTTTTTTATTCTCAAGTTGTAGATAAGTAAAGGATTGATTTCCTAGATAAGGCATATTATTTTCTTCATATTTACCCTAGTTTTAGTTCTAATTTCAGGAATCAAATTGTATCTCGTCTCGAATCAAATTGTTTGACCAGATCCGGTACGGACCCCATAGCCACACCCATACTATTATCGTGTCGACACGGGTGCGGCACCTAATCTTGCCATGTCGGAGCAAGTAAAATGGGAATCAGTTCATTTAACTCTTTGAAGTCATGTATTTAGTAAATGAATATAACAACACTAACCTTTGTATTACTTCTCTCTGCTGTTGCATTAGTGATGTTTTTCCTTTTGGAAACTGGCCTGCGATCGATCTGTCAATTAAAATTGGAGTGTTAATCTGTGAATGAACCACATAATTTAATGTCAACAGTGTCCTTATGTGACTAAACCTTGTCTCTGGAGCTAGTTTCAATAGACTGTAGGTCTGGCGTTCGGGCGCGCACATCTTCTAAGATGACAGGCAAGAGATTTTGCTCCTCTAATGTGTCAAACTCTTTATTCACCAATAATAGTTCATGTGGATCCAGAAGTCCTGTCAATGCATACAACAATAACCGTCTCTCAATCCCAGAAAATTGGAGACGGTTAGATGAATCCTCAATGTCCATATCGCTCCATTTAAACTCATCTCAATCCAATATATAATATGAATAAAAGTTAAGCATTAGAAGTTCTCTATATGTTCTACTGGTGTATATATCTCTGATAGGACTAATTAAAAACTCCGAGAACTCATTTGACCTAAAGTAAATGAACCAAAATGACTAAAACTTAATTCAAACTAATTGGTATTAAAAGCACCTAACTGCATTGACATGTACATAGAACAATAATAGATGAAATATTATGATAAAGATTTAGAATAGAACCTGTACTAGAGAAGAAAGCATGATCCCAAGCTAAACTTTTTCGCAAGAAACTCGGTCTTCCTTTCTCAATAGATGCAGTAGGCAAATGCTTTAGCTCATTCTGTTGGTTCACTTTTGTTGTTTTATCTCTTTGCAAGGAGGTTCTTGATAAATTTGAACCCCCATTTTCATTTATATTGTCCAAAGTTACTGCAGAAATGACATCAAGTGAAATTGTTTCAAACAACTCAGTACACTAATATTCTTGGTTCATCTTTACTATATAATATATGTTGCGGAATATCAGTGGTTAACTAGCATGCAATCACACGCAAAGAACGAACAAAGCAAATAGAGAAGGTTACACATAAAGGAGATTGCAAAGAGAATAAGGACCTGAAAGGCGAAGGTCTTCAAGAGAATCAAACAAAGGTGAAGCAATAAGACAATCTTCCTCTGAAGAAATATCAATGAGCTTAAGCTTTCGATCTCCAATTTCATAACTAAAGCTTCTCTTTTTCTTCTCTACTTCCATTTCCATTTTCAACTTCCCAAATCCCAAACTACTGCTGTGCATTTCTTTCTACCTGCGCCAAGCAGAAGTGAGAAGACAAAATTCAGAACTTACAGCTCTGTGTGTGTTTGAAATCTTTTTACAAACTTTCCATTGAAACCGTAGAGCTTATATGTTTGAAATTTGAAGAAATGGCAAAGTAGGATTTGTAACTGATAATCAGGTCATTTATCAGCTAACTACAAATAAATATCTTGATAATCATTAAATGATGATAACTGATAAAAATAGTAATCACATTGTTATCACATATTAAAATTTTGGAAGCTCGCACACTAAGCTCCCACTATATATGCTCATAGGCTTTTTACCTTGCATTTTTGCAAGAAGATACTTTCATGAATCTGTAACCTCATAATTACGTAGCAACAACTTTTACCGTTTCGCCAATACTCTTTCCAGGAAGAATTAAAGCCAAATTGAATAACTTGATAGAACAAATCCCTGTAAATAATGCTAGTGGTATTTCTACCTATGCCAAGTAGAAGTGAAAAGGCAAATTAAAGACAATGGGCACACATGCATATTAAAGTCTTAATGGAAAATTTGAAATTTGGAGAAATGGCAGATAAAGATTTATAACTGACTTTCAATATTTTAAACAAAATCAATAAAACTTATGATTTGCAGTTAATCACTTTCCATTATTCCATATAACATGAATTTGTTTTCTTACATTAATTAAAACCAATGTATCCTTCAACGTTTCCTTGATCAAAGCCTCCTGATAGTAGTTTTGAAATTCAAAATTTTCTTAGTTGAATTATTTTAAACAAAACTAAGGTGATTTTTTAATTAGAAAAGGATTTTGACTTAATTTTAATTTTTTGTTTTGATTTACTCTTTTCTTTTTTGTGAATGATTGAATTTGATTTTGGTTGTATTGATTTTCGGATTCGCCATAGGATTTTATTTTTTTTGTATTTAGTATAGTTATTTCGTTTACAGAAAACAACACAAATTAAGGTATGTTTGACAAGGAAATAAAACAGCTGTTTTCGAGAAAAAGAGCATTTTGTTTTTTGTGTCATTACTGTCCATAATAAGCATTTTATACGCTGAATTTGAGTAGAATGTCGAATTAACAGTTGAAAATGTTACAATATCAACATCAACGCTGATAAACGAGTGAAAGTGATATCTAATCTAATACTTAAGAAATAGGGTAGGATATTTACATTTAATTGACCATCAAGTGTGGTGAGGTGAATAACATTCTTTTCATCCAAAATTAATTTTGGGTTCGAATCTTAAGAATTAAAAAAAATCTATTAGGGAGCAAATTTTTCCTTTAGTAGTCCTTATGTGGCGAATCTGGATTTGTCGGACTCTAATACGAGTATCAGATACCGAGTTGAAGCCAGAAAAAATCTACATTTAATTGTGCTTTGACACGGTAAAATTTTTATGATACATCGACTTATTTGGTCGATATCATTTAAGATGTACCCGATTTTGTTAACGTAGTGACTGGATTTGCAAAAAGTAATAGCCCATCTTTACGGAAGTTGCAAATCAACAACAGATGACTAACAGAATACAAATGTCCATGTTTTACGAGCACCGTCGATTATAGGCTTGCTTCCTTCCTAATTCTCTAGAGGTTAGGACTTTAGATATAGATGTCCGAACTTCAACAAAAAAGTTTGCTTGCACAAGTAATATGTCAAACTTCAGAAAATATTTATACCTTACGAACACGTGTGTCTGAAATTATTTCAAAGAGGGTAAACTTACAAAAATTTATAAAATTTGAATATAACTTAAATGAGGATTGGAAAATCGGCTATCTATGTACTTCCCCCTTCGACACGTCCGATCAAGGTGGTTCTTTTATGACATGCTAAATCACCAAATGCAAGGAAATTCACATGTACTATACATGATGAATTATTACTAAAATATTATAAAGTTGATGGTTTTTACTGAGAATTTGATTTAATATTGTAGCTTCTTTCTTTCTTTTTTTTAAAGAAAAAAATATTAAGTATTACGCGCGGACTTTAAAGATAATGTTGATTATAGTAGCACCTAACATATAGTTATTAATTCTTTCTATCACTTATTTGTTTTTTATTTTCTTTGGTTGCTTGTTGAGTCTCGTCAAGACAAAGAACCTTATATATTCGGGAAGGAAAAAAAAAGCTTTTCGTGTTCACCAACCTTTTAATTTTATATCAATATATCTGTCCAATTTTTATATCTCAAAGGGGTCCAACGGATTACCAATTTGTGAATGATCTTATATAGCTCCAATTCCCTCTTGTGGACTTCATACGGCAAATATAAAATTGGCCAATGATTACTATTGAAATGTAAAACCAAAAAAAGAAAAACTCATATACCATAGTGAAATGTGTATTCTTGCATGCTTTCATATATATATATATATATATATATATATATATATATTTATTTATTTATTTTTTATTTTTTTTTTCTCATCCGATATTTGATATCCACTTTAGGGCCGACTAATTCATAAGCCCACTAAAAAAGCCCCACTTTAAGGGGTTAAAGTACTCCATTCCATACTAAAAAAAAAGGTGAACTTACCACTGAACCAAACTACCACAACTTTTAATGTTCACATATACTCTCTTCGCCAAGTTTCACTATTAACTTGGCATACCCCTTAAGAAATAGTAATAAATAATATGATAATTTTACTATATTTACCCCTAATTATTGTTAGTGGCTAAGTAAACTTAGACGGAGTAAGCAGTATCATTTTCAAATGTTCTCTTACACACATTTAAGTTGCATTTTGGAATCTTGTTTGTTCACCAAAACAGAAATAAATCAAAACATTTTCAGAAAACAAAACGTTCATTTATTTTCTGTTGGTCTTTAATTCCACTATAAAACAGTCTTTTAAATATTAATTATTTTATCAAAAAGTTAAATTTTCAAATATTTACCTATATTTCCCTCATTATTAATACAGCATAAGGTTTGCTAAAAAAAAAAAAAAAATGTAAACCCATATTAGAAGTTATTGTTTTCACCACTCCTTATATAAAAGTTCAAGATACATGAAATAGGCTAATTTATTAAATAAGGAAAGTTACTTGTGATTGAAAAATTTCCTTAAGAAAATAAGTATTCCGATTATTGATAATTTCTTACTAAGACACAATCATTGAGAATGTTTGACGCAATTAACCTAACTATTTATAACGAATTTTAACATATTATATTCTATCCATTATATAACGAATCTTTAACATATTCTATTCATTTCTTTTTATCCTTTTGTTATTATATTAGTAAGATACTTTTCTGTGTTTGAAAACCTTCACCTTTTTTTTTAACCATCCGGTGTGGTAGGCTCGACTCATTCGAGTTTGCATTGCATAAGACCTATTAAAAGACAAGTGTTCCCTAGTAGAAATTTCTCCATTCCTAAGGCTCGAAAGTTAACTCCATACTATTAAGTTATGAAAAATATTTTAGTGAAATAATAATTATATACGCAAACTTAAAGTATTTTGTAAAAGAAAATTTTAGAAAACATTTTCGGAATAATTACCTACGCCTATTATACTATATACATTTATTGTTGGTATATTTTTTCCTTGTTCATAGCTCATGGTTCGTAAAAGGAGTGGGAATTAAAATATGGAGAAAAGGTGCTCACAAACTATTGGTATGTTCAATCATGTGATAAATTGATCTATTTTTATTTCCAAATGAATAGTATACGAGGAAAAGGTGATAGTATCATCCCTTGTATTATCTAATGAGAAATAAAAAGAAACAATAACAAAAAGAGCACTTCTTCGGTTAAAAAAAAAAAGGCTTTTGGAACTTATACTTTTAAACATGTTATGAGATTTTTATTGTTAAAAAAGAATATCTATAAAGATAAAATAAAAAAATTAAAGTTAAATTATTTTAAATATAAATAATATGTAATGTTTTTAACTACTAATAAGAAATAGTGTCACGTAATGAAAGATATAGAGTTAAAAATTTAATTCCTAAGTTTCCCATGCCACACTTACCGATTTAAAATTTTAAATTCGTCAATACATATGGGATAAAAACAGCAAAAACTCAAAGTAAATATTGACTTGAATTCACCTATCATGATAAATCTAACAATTCTCGTCATGAACATAAAAAATGATATAGTTACGTTTCTCATGGTATACAATTTTAATATCATTAGCTATATGTTACTATCTTCCGGTAATGTCCTCTCTTTTGGTTCATATCACTACTCATACTTAAAACAAATTAAATAGGTGGGCGTCTCTCGAGCAGATACATGGCAGTGGTGACATGATCGAAATGAGTCACCAGTCAAATAAGACCGAATAAAGACATGAGAATGAAGACATGAGACTGGTATTATATAAATTTTGAGGATACAAAGACCGAAGGAATGAATTTAAAAACAAGACACCAATTGAAGGAAATAAAATTAAAGGGGCAACCATTACACAAAATCTCAGCATTTATTCCAATATTATGCGGTCATTAAGATGCGTTTTTATTCATCTGAGGACAGATTTGAGGATCTTGTCTTCTTAAATTTAACTATAAATAAAAGCATTTGTACTCATTGTAAGGACACGATCTACAAGAATTATCTAGAGCAAACTTTCTTTCTTTCATAGTTTTATAGAAAAACGTTGAGCTTTGTCATCAACTTCACTCCGATGGATTACATCTGAAATTCATGATTGTTTCATTATTTATAAATCTTTTATATTGCTAGTTCTTATTTATAATTTTGCTAATCAGATCATCTTAATTCACGTGTCCAGTAATCATATGTACAAATTCAACTGTACCTTTTTCGGATAAAATATGACGCTCACTGTGAGGCCTAGATAATTGTGGTATTATTTTGGTCTGTTTGATCTCATACTAACTTGCTTAGAATAATTTCGTTGTAATAAGCACAATATAACTATGGCACACAATGAAGTCAACAATCTACTCAACGCTGGTCTAAACAGCATTGACGAGCCTGTGGGCATTTTGCATCCTGTAGGTAGTGGATCGCAACAAGATGATTATACTCCAAGCCAGGTGGAGACGATTATAGGTAGTGGCTCACCATGATGTAAGCGAATCAACTCCAAGCCAGTGGAGAGAAATGCGCAACATGTGAGGAGTCCTACTCCCGATGATTTGGATAATGAGCCTGTAGCCGATACCGTGAAAGTTTTGAGAGCGCAATAATGAAAAATTATGAACCATCTCTCAAACAAGACTGGATAATGAGCGAACTTCAACAAGCAATATCGGTGGCTTCAAATAATTCAAATGGTGGAGTTCAAGCCCCTCTTGGTGTACCCAAGATGCAAACGATTCCGGGAACTGATAACTTAGCTTCAAGGGGGAGTTTAGATTGCATAATAATCGGAGAGGCAGCACAAACAATGGATCCGGAAATGAAAACACCCCGATGATCCTTTCAGTGTTGAATTCATGAGATGTGCGAGAGAGAAAAATACACTAATGGATTAAAATACTAAAGAATTTCGTACTCGGATGGATCATATTTCGAGAGCACCACCGATCCTTAAGGGCTAGGACTCAAAGAGATATATGTAGTTGCCATTTAAGCCTAGTACAACTCCAAAATTGATCCTAACGAGTATTAAGATGTCGGATACACCAAAATATGATAGAACATTGGATCACCAAGAGCACATTACAATGCACATCACTACTGTAAAGGGAAACGATTAGGCTCCAAATGAGATCGAATCGATGTTGCTAAAGAAATTCGGAGAAACCTTAACGAAAGGGGTTTTAATATGGTATTCACTTTTATTTAAACACTCAATTGACTCTTTTGAAATGCTTGCAGATTCTTTTATTAAGGCTCACGCTGGAGCAAGAAGTTCAAGCGCAGAAAGCAAATATCTTCAGAATTACTCAAGGAGATTCAGAATTATTCCGGATGTTCATGATTAGGTTCTAAAAAGAAAGAATATTATTACCGACGATGCCGGATAAATAGCTGCAGAAGTATTTACCAAGGGTCTTAATCCCTTAAGCTCTGATGCCTTAAGAAAGTTGAATGAAAGCTTGTTGGAGTTTAGGAAACTACATGGGCTTTTGTTCACAATTGTTATGAATCAAAAATTCGAATAAAAGATAATTGGTTGAATTCTCTGATATCTTTCAAAGCTTTCGATCGTGATCAGAACGTGAAAAAGTCAAAAAATAATCTTGACTAGGATCAGAGTTCCTCCAGGAGCCGGTTCTAACCTTATGTGCCAAAGGAAAGGTCAAACTTTCGGGCAGGGCAATGACATGGAGTTAGAGTGTATCAATTATTAGAAAGACATGGACCGGACAAGAGAACTAATCGAGGGCGAAGTAGCAGAAGTTTGCAAGATAAAGAGCCATCTGGATCTAGAGATAATAGTTACCTTAAGTTGTCTCAATACAGTTTCAACATTAGCTTTGTGGAGCTAGTTTCTGCTAGAAAGAACATAAAGGAAGTAAGGTTCCAAAACCAATTCGGTCAAATCCTAATAAGAGGGATGCAAGTCTGTGGTGTGAATTCGATGGTACATATGGTCATAGAACTGGGGACTGCAGGCATCTTCGTGAAGAGGTGCCAGCTTTGCTTAAGAATGGACATCTTAGGGAATTTTTGAGTGATCGGGCTAAGAATAATTACTGGAAAGGTTGTTACATTACAAAGCTGGAAAAACCAATAGGGTCGCTTTGACCAAAATAAACACAATTTCCGGAGGGGCTGAAGTGAATGGTGTGATATTTTCGGTTGCAAAGAAGACCAAAAAATTGGTCACTCATGGAAAGAGAGTCTGCGAGACATCTGATGACAATGAAATTTCTTTTAATGAGGAAGATGCAGACGACCTTATACTACCTCACAATAATGCTCTAGTAATATCTTTAAATATTTATATTTTAAAATTAAACATGTGTTGGTTGATCCAAGTAGTTCGGCTAATTTCATTCAATTAAGAATCCTAGAGCAAGCGAAGCTAACCGATAACAACGTTCCGACTATAAAGCTTTTGGCTGGATTTAATTTAACAAGCGCGACGACTCGAGGAGAGATCATGTTTCCTACATACGCGGAAGGAGTAATGAAACCAATTTTATTCGAAGTTGTGGATGGAGATATAGGATACAACGTTATCCTCAATAGGCCTTGGATTCATAATATGAAGGTTGTTTCGTCAACTTACCATCAGTTATTAAAATTTCCAACACCAGAAGGAGTTAAGCAGATTAGAGGGAATCAACATGCCGCTAAGTAAATGATTACTTTATCTAATAGAAAGGTGGTTGGAGTTGATAAATAGCAATTACAGAGTCTGGTGCCTACACTCGAACCAATTTTGGTGTCTACACCAAATGAAGAAGATATCGAGGGAAGGATACTGAATAGTTACCATATGCCCATATCTTTCCAGGTATCAGATAATACGGATGCAACCAAATCATTTGTAGAGGAACTCGAGCGGGTCACTTTGCTCGCTGAGTTCCTGGAAAGAAAGGTATATCTTTGTACGGGGTTAAGCCTCTAACTCAGGAGTGAAACTATTGAATATCTTAAATCTAATTTAGATTGTTTTGCATGGTCCCATTTACATATGACAGGTATCCCACTTGAAGTGACAGTTCATAAGTTAAGCTTGGATTCCAGTTTTTCTTAGGTAAAGCAAAAAAGAAAAATGACCTATAGCTGAGGTCAGAAACAAGATACTCAATATTGGTTAGAAAGAATATGGAGCCTGTAAAGCAAAATGCTCCTATGCCTTGTCAGGCCAAAGAAGGGGTGAACCTGCAGAATGACACATGTTACAGTCCTATGTGTGGAATGCTAACTTACAATGATAAATGGAAGGCAACTGCTGAGCTAAGGCATGATGGGAGTGGAGGGCAACAGGAGGATCCAAGTTCAACATGCTCTCCAAATCACAACCCTAAATGATCATTGCCACTTGGAATACTAGGGGCCTGAACCAGGCCCATAAGCAGAAGGAGGTAAAGACCTTTCTGGCTAAAATAAGATAGATATAATTGGGTGTATTAAAACCAGAGTAAAAGAACATAAGGCTAAGAAAATACAAAAACAGATTGCTCGTGGGTGGAATGTTTACTGCAATTATCCTTATGCTGCAAATGGTAGAATTGGATTTTGTGGAGAGCACATATACAACTTCAAATTATTCAAACTATAGATCAATTCATCCATTGTCTAGTGAAGGATACCAGAACTCAAATTACCACATATCTTAGTATCAAAATGATGGCCATCAAAGGGAGACTTTATGGAGGGATCTTAAACAGATAAATATGCAGGCTCATCTTCCATGGCTACTTAGTGGAGATTTTAATAATGTTCTATCTTCTGAAGATAGAATAGGGTCCCCTGTAACCATTGCTGAAACATAGGGATTCAAAGATGTGATTGATTTTCTACAGCTTACTCCTCTTACAGCTAAAGGATGGCATTTTACTTGGACAAACAAACAAGGCACTAGTTCAAGAGTGTATAGCAAGATAGATTGGGATTTGAAAAACTATCAATGGAGATACAACAATATAGTCATGTGGAGGCAGATTTCTTGAATCATTCAGTCTCTGATCATTCCCCTATCCTAATCAAATGTGGTGGGCAGAAACTATTACATCATAAACCATTTAGACTATACACAAATGTCATGGAACTTTCACAATTCCAGAATATTATTCAGCATGTATGGAATCAGAATTATGATGGCACAACTATGCAATAGGTCTGGTGCAAGCTGAAGGCTATGAAGGTGTAGCTGTAAGCTTCTAATGCTTATATGGCTTCATACAAATAAAACCTTGAGTAGGCAAGAAGGAGATTGGCTATTATTCAGGACCAGATTCAGCAGGATCCTTTAGCCCAGAACCCTTTTGACTTAGAGAAAGACATACTAGTTGACATTGAAAATGGAGCAATGTTGAGGAACAAGTGTTGAGGCAGAAGTCCAGGGCTTGTTGGATTGAGTGTGGTGATACCAATACAAAATACTTCCATGCCCAATGGAAGATTAGATCCGGCCAGATTAGTATAACCTCTATATACACTGACACAGGAATAAATGTAACTAATCCAAAACTGGTTGAGCAGGAATTCATTAGAGTATTTAGGTCCTTGATGGTAGACTGTGCTACTGAAATGCCTTGTGCAAACACAGCTATAATCAAGGATGGACCATGCTTAACTGTACCACAACATAAAGAATTAATTCAGGCAGTAACTGATGAGGAAATCAATGTTGCAGTGTGGGACATGCCCAGAGACAAAGCACCAGGTGTTGATGGATTTTCTGTGGAATTCTTTACTAGAAACTGGAACATACTGAAGGAGGATATCTTTGCAGCTGTAAAGAGATTCTTTACTACTTGTAGCCTGCCTGGAATGATCAATACTACAACCATCACCTTAGTACCTAAAGTCCCAGCACATTCAACAGTCAAGGACTATAGGCCTATTGCATGTTGTACCATATTGTATAAGATTATCTCTAAAGTCATTAATAGAAGAATCAAAAATGTTCTTGATGGTTTGATTGGACATTCCCAATCAGCATTCATGGAAGGAAGGTGTATTATCGATAACATGTTACTCAGTCATGAGTTGTTTAAAGGATACTCCAGAAAAGGTATCTCACCTAGATGTGTGCTGAAGGTAGATTTGAGGAAAGCCTATGATACTTTGGAATGGGATTTCTCAAAAGAACGATTATTGATCTTGGGTTTTCCTTCAAGTTTGTGCAATGGATAATGGCATGTGTTACTATATTGTCATATTCTTTGGTGCTAAATGGAGGACTTACCACACCTTTCAAAGGCAGAAGGGGGATTAGATAAGGAGATACAATGTCTTCATACTTATTTGTCATTGTAATGGAGTATTTGGGAAGAGAACTGGGTCAATTACATAAGAATGGAGATTTTAACTTTCATCCTACGTGTAGGAAGTTAAATAATACACATATCTGTTTTGCTGATGATCTACTGATGTATTGCAGAGCTGATATTGAGTATATCAGAATCCGTAATGTTGCCTTTCACAGATTCTCAGTTATTTCTGGCTTGCAGGCAAATGTGGATAAAAGTGCTATATATATGGGTGGAATCTCATCAACCTTAAAATAGGAAATCTTTGCAACTTTGGGCTTTACTAAAGGAAAGATTCCTTTCATATATTTGGGGATTCCTTTAGATTCTAAAAAGTTATTAGTTCACCAATATCTACCTCTTATTAAGAAGATAACTGTAAGGGTCACCTGCTGGTCAGTGATAGTAGGCTATATTTATGTAATTTAGACACTATTTACACTCTAATTTAGCTGCACTTTATTGATATTTGAATGCTAAAAGATAACAAAATGCTCTAATTAAGAATTTGATGCTTTGCAGGAGCTACTCCAAGCTAGGAGGGAGCTAACGAGTATTTTTGAGTCAACATGGAGTGTGAAAGGCCAATCAAAGGTTAGCCCGGTCGAAAAAGAGCGAGAAAAGCAAGCAAGACGACCCCTCTAGGTGTGCGGCCGCGAATTGGTCCGCGAACTCAAGGCAGTAAGGCAGTGGAAATCCGCGGTCGAATCCGCAGCCACGGACGAAAGCCAAACACGCAGGGTTAATTATGTAACTTCCTAGGCGACTAACCTAAACCTATATGAAGCCTAAACTCGCCCAGAAGTCAGATATAGCTGGTTTTAGAAGATTTTAGAGGCAAGAACAAGGGGGGAAGACGGATAATTTCCTAAGCGTTTTCATCTTCTTCTTCATACTTCTATTTGTTGATTATGAATTATTTTAGTGATTTATTTTCCATTAGTATGAGTAGCTAAATCTATTATCTAGGGTTGATGGAACCAATTGTTGGATGAAGTCTTGACTATATTTTATTATAATTGAGCCGTATTTGTTCTATGATTGTTCAACTACGTATTGTATTGTGGTTAATTGAAAGGGCCCTCGATTAATCATGTCTAGTTACCTTGTGTTGCTTGAGAAAGAACACTTGGTTAGATTGTTGTTGAATGACACCACTTTTGGGTAAGTTAAGAGATTAATTGCTTGAATTTAAAAGTAGGGTTAGAAATAACGAAACTTTGATGGGATAATTCTGAGTTGCATAAATTGTTAACTATAGTAGCTCGAGAGAATGCTTCTAGTAAATTATCATAATTGATCAAGAGATCATTACGGTAGCCCGGAACTCATAATCCTCATAGAGTATTACGGCGAGATTATAGCTAAAGAGTTAAGAATTAATCCGGCAATTGGGGAAATCAATAGCCCTAGATCCTTTTACCCTTGAATTCAACTTTAGTCTTGATTATTACTAATTTTATTGTCATTTTTTCTTAGCTAAATAAATTCCACTGATTATTCATAAAACTCTTGCATCCGGAAGTTGTCTGAGCTTATCATTAGCATTATTTAAAGTTATAATAAATAGGTTAGTTCCCCGTGGTATTCGACTCCGGACTTGAACCGGGTTATATTTGCAGCGACCGCTTAGTCTTTTTTACAAGGCATAGTTGGGCGTGATCAAATTTTGGCGTCGTTGCCGGGGAACTAACGGTGTTATTTATTACAACTTAGAAGAATTTTTAGGATTCTTAGTTTAGATCAATTTCTTACGGTGTTTAAATTTTTCTATTGAAATTCTCACGTTTGAATTCTCCTGTGACTCAAGTGTATGCCTAGAAGCTCTTCGAGGACTGGTAAACTTTTTGAAGGACTCTCAGACCCCGAGAAAGCATTCAGTGCATTAAATCGAGCCAACAAGAAGAACAAACAGTTACAACAAAAACACACACTCGAAATTGAAATGGACAACGTGGACGATGTCAACGAAAATAATCGGAATAATCGGGTTGACCCGAACAATGGAGTGGTGGCACCTCTTGTGCCAGAAGCTGCTCTTTATGATTGGGCACAACCAACTGCTGATAACCTAGCCACCGCCATTGCTGTACCTCAGATACAAGCGGAGACATTCCAGATCACCAACAACATGTTGCATCTGTTGCAAAATAAGGGATTGTTTTCCGGGTCATACATTGAAGACCCACAACAACATCTGATGAATTTCCTATCAATATGTATGACCCAAAGACAGCTGAATGTGACTCCTGAAGCCATCAAGCTATTACTGTTTCCATTCTCTGTGACTGGAGAGGCTCAAACTTGGCTGAATTCGCTCCCAATAAACTTCATTGCCACTTAGGAAGAATTAGTCAAACATTTCTTAAACAAGTTTTATCCTCCCAACAAGACTACAAGGCAGATTGATGAGATATTGCAGTTCAGGCAGAAACTAACTGAGACCTTGCAAGAAACCTGGGAGAGGTTTAAGAGTATGCTAGTGAAGTGTCCACACCATGGCATTCCAGATCAGATGTTGGGACAGAGATTCTACATGGGTTTAGCAGACAGTTTGAAGGCCAATGTAGATGCTTCAGCTAGGGGTGCATTTTTGAGCAAGACATTCACAGAGTGCAAGATTCTTCTTGACAAGAAGGCTCAAAATTCAGGCTGGATTGCTAGAGGTACGACACTTACACCAATAGTGCATTATGTTGCTCTTGACCCAAATAATTCCTATTCAGAGAACATAGCCACTCTCATGACTCAGATGAGCATACTGACAAAGAAAATTGATGAGATGGGTACAAAGTAAGTGCACATTGTTGACACAACAAATGGAGGATTGTGCACTCCTTGCATAAACCAGTCATATGTGTGCTCGTGGAGTGGAGAAAATGAAAAGCTGGGCTTCAGAGAAGACATGAATTATGTCAATAATTTTGGAGGTCAAAGGTAAGGTGAGCAACAATGGGGACCAGCACCAAACCAGCAGTACAGACCCAACCTGCCACAACACAACCCCAATTCTGAAGGCGCACGACCACAAGGTCAAGTTGTGCCTTATCAAAGGCAGCAGGGCTATAATCAGCAGCACCAGCAACAGTTGGCCTACCAACCACCTCATCAACAATAGGACAACAACATGGTAGAAATCAGGGGTATGCTACAACAACTCATTGGAACAAATGGTAAGATGCAAGAAAAGTTAGCAGCACATGATTTAGCAATCAAAGGCATTGAAACTCAACTGGGACAGTTGTCAATGGCCTTGAAAAATCGCCCCCAAGGAACATTGCCTGCAGATACAAATATTAGCCCAAAAGACAAAACCCAAATCAGCTAATGGCAGTGAGTCTCAGGAATGGAAGAGATTTAGGAAGAGAGCAAGCAGTTGTTCAATCTAGGAGAGAGACTACGCCAACTACTCCAGTTAAATTAGAGGCAGATGGGTCAGCAGAGCTCACCGAGGTGGTAGTTGAACAGGCACAGGTTGACAAGGGTAAGGCGAAGGAAGGTGAACAAGTCTCAGAACAGGTGGCACCTCTTGTGCCAGAAGCTTCCAACAAAGAAAAGACATCAAGTAGTGGACAGAGGTTAACTCCTGCACCATTCCCTCAAATATTGGCAAAACAAAAGAAAGATGATCAATACATGAAATTCATGGAAATGCTTCGACAGATTCAATTGAATATTCCACTGATGGATGCTTTGAGGGAAATGCCAGGGTATGAAAAAATGATGAAGGACCTGATGTCGCGAAAATTTGACTTCCAGGACCTGTCCACTGTAACTCTGACACAGACCTACATCGTGGTAGTGACAAGACCTATGGCCCAAAAGGTGTCTGATCCAGGTAACTTCACTATCCCATGCACTATTGGGAGTTATGCTTTTGCTAAAGCATTGTGTGACTTGGGAGCCAGCATAAACTTGATGCCCTTGGCAATCTATACAAAACTGGGCATTGGCAGAGCTAGACCGACCTCAATGTTGTTGTAACTGGCTGATCGCATAGTCAAAAGACCGGCAGGAATTCTTGATGATGTGCTTGTGCAAGTGGGGAAATTTGTATTTCCTGCATATTTTGTTATTCTTGACTGTCAGGTGGATGAAGAGATACCCACCATTCTGGGAAGGCCATTCTTAGCTATTGGGAGAGCATTAATTGATTGTGAGACTGGAGAGTTGAAAATGAGGTTGAACAATAAAGAAATAATATTCAACTTTCAACAATCCATGAGGATACCTAGTGAATTTGCAAATTGCTCACTAGTGGAGGCCGTGGATGTGATACTGCAAGAAGAGGATGAGACCCTTAATGTCAAGGATCCACTAGAAGCATGCTTGATGAATTTGGAAGAGATGGACGGTGAAGGGTTAGCATAGTGGGTCATGGATCTCGAAGGTCAAGGATTCTGGAAAAGGGAACCTCAGTTTGAGCCCCTACGCTTAGAAGAGAGAGCAACACCACCTGTAAACTCATCAATAGAGGAGCCACCATAGCTGGACTTGAAACCACTTCCAACCCCACCTCAGGTACGCCTTCTTGGGGCCTAATTCTACTTTGCCTGTTATTATATCATCTGGTTTGCTAGCTGTGCAGTTAGAGCAACTATTGCAGGTATTGCAAGAATGTAAGTCTACCATTGGTTGGACTATGACAGACATAAAGGGTATCAGCCCAGCCTTTTGTATGCATAAGATTCTTCTGGAAGAGGGGCACAAACCTTCCAGGGAACATCAACGACGGTTGAACCCGAATATGAAGGAAGTAGTAAAGAAGGAAGTGATCAAGTGGTTGGATGCGGGTATCATCTTCCCCATCTCTGATAGCAACTGGGTCAGTCCTGTCCAATATGTGCCGAAAAAAGGAGGAATGACGGTCATACAAAATGAGAATAACGAGTTGATCTCGACTCGTACAGTCACGGGGTGGAAAATTTGCATAGACTATCGGAAACTAAACACAGCCACTCGAAAGAACCATTTCCCCTTGCCTTTCATTAACCAAATATTGGACAGGTTAGCTGGGCGGTCCCACTTATGTTTCTTGGATGGATACTCGGGGTATAACCAGATCTCAATAGACCCGGAAGATAGAGAGAAAACATCATTCACTTGTCCATATGGCATCTTTGCCTTTCAGAGAATGCCCTTTGGACTTTGCAATGCACCGGCTACATTCCAGCGGTGCATGTTAGCCATTTTCACTGACATGGTGGCGGATATTATAGAGGTGTTTATGGATGATTTCTCCCTGGTGGGGGATTCATTTGAAGATTGTCTTCACAACTTAAGAAGAGTGCTCAAAAGATATGTGGAGATAAATTTAGTGTTGAATTGGGAAAAATGTCATTTTATGATACAAAAAGGAATAGTGTTGGGGCATCGAGTGTCCAGCAAGGGCATTGAAGTCGACCATGCCAAGGTTGATGTGATTGAGAAGCTGCCACCGCCCACTTCGGTAAAGGTAGTGAGAAGTTTCCTTGGGCACGTCGGGTTCTATAGGCGATTCATTAAAGATTTGTCCAAAATTGCTAACCCTTTATGTAAACTTCTTGAAAATGATCAGCCCTTTGTATTTTCTAATGATTGCAGGTTGGCATTTGAGGAGCTGAAGAAGAGACTGATAACTGCACCCATCATTGTTTCACCCAACTGGGAGCAACCATTCGAGCTCATGTGCGACGCCAGTGATTATGCTATAGGAGCAGTCATGGGGCAGCGAAAAGACAAGATGATGCACCCGATTTACTATGCAAGCAGGACGCTCAGCGGTGCACAGCTCAATTACACTGTAGTGGAAAAGGAAATGTTGGTTGTAGTGTTTGCCTTCGACAAATTCAGGTCGTAGTTAATTGGTTCAAAAGTTATTGTTTATACTGACCATGCAGCAATTAGGTACTTGATAGAAAAGAAGGAGTCAAAGCCACGCTTGATTCGTTAGGTTCTTTTGCTACAAGAATTCGATCTGGAAATCTGTGACAGAAAGGGGACGGACAATGAAGTGGTAGACCACCTCTCAAGATTGGAAGGAGCTGAAAAGCTAATGGAGGTTAAAGACATAACAGAGACATTCCCGGATGAACAGTTACTTGATGTGACAATGGAGGAGACGCCATGGTATGCTAATATTGCTAACTATTTAGCAAGTGGTATTGTACCTTATGAAATCTCCTCAATTCAAAAGAAAAAGTTCTTCTGCGATTGTCGAGTCTATTATTGGGACGAACCTCTATTGTTTAAAATATGTGTAGATAACATGATCCGGAGGTGTATCCCCGAGAAATATCAACCTTCTGTTTTGCAGGCTTTCCATGCTTCACCATATGGTGGACACTTTGGAGGAATCCAGACAGCAGCAAAAGTGTTGGAATCGGGATTGTATTGGCCTACCCTGTTCAAGGATGCCCATGCTTGGGTCAAAGGTTACGATGAATGCCAAAGGACATGCAACATATCTCGCCGTCACGAGATGTCGATGACCACAATTTAAGAGGTGGAGGTTTTTGACATGTGGGGGATCGACTTTATGAGGTCGTTCATTAGTTCGTATGGTAACAAATATATATTGGTAGCGGTTGACTATGTCTCCAAGTAGGTCGAAGCGATGGCTCTCCCAACCAATGATGCAAAAGGGGTAACAAGTTTCCTAAAGAAAAATATCTTCACACATTTTAGCACCCCGAGAGCTATAATCAGTGATGGTGGAACCCGTTTTTGCAATAGAGCGTCCGCACGTCTGTTGGAAAAGTATGGAGTTCGCCACAAAGTAGCCACACCGTACCACCCACAGACGAGCGGGCAAGTTGAAGTGTCCAATAGAGAAATTAAAAGTGTCCTGACAAAGACAGTGAATGCAACAAGGACTGATTGGGCGAAGAAGCTGGATGATGCATTATGGGTGTACTGCACAGCATTCAAAACTCCAATTGGTATGTCACCGTACAAGTTGGTGTTTGGAAAGGCATGCCACCTTCCGGTAAAGCTCGAACATAAAGCACTTTGGGCATTGCGGTAGTTGAATCTGGATATAGAGACCGCAAGCACCAGCAGAGTCACTGAGTTACATGAGCTCGAGGAATTCAGGTTCCATGCATTTGAGAATGCTAGATTATACAAAGAAAAGATGAAAATGATCCATGATAAGCACATCTTAGATCGGAACTTCAAGCCCGGATATCTAGTGTTGTTATACAACTTGAGATTGAGATTGTTTCCGGGTAAGTTGAAGTCCCGATGGTCAGAACCCTTCAGAGTGGTGCAAGTGTTCTCAAGTGGAGCTGTAGAGATTGAATCCGAAGATGGGACAAACAAGTTCACGGTAAATGGGCAAAGGTTGAAACATTACCTTAGAATAGTCGAAGAGAAAGGGGATAGAGTGGTGAGAACTTTGGAAGAGCCCCAGTACATGTAAATCGTCGTGCCGTGACGTTAACTTAGGCGCTTTTTTGGGAGGCAACCTATTATTTTCTTACTTTGGTTGTTGTAATTGATTTTGAACGACTTTGACCGATCTACTAGTGTGTAGGGCAAAAATTATGCCCATCGGAAGGATTCGGGGGTCGAAATTAACCCGAGAATAGGTAAAAATGCGGCAAAGACAAAAAATAGCTGGAGACGGAGATCCGCGACCGTGAATTGGACCGCGGATCTGGGCAAGGATATGGGGCGTGTCCAGGTAAGTTTTTTTTAATTTTTAGTCAAATATTTTTTTTATGTTCCCTAACTTAAACGCCCACCACCCCCACTTCCCCTCCCACTTCCCCAATTCTCTTCTTTCCTTCCTAACTTCAAGTCCCCAAACCCTTCTCCTTCCCCCCATAACTAAAACGCCCCCTCCCTTCCCCCATATTTTCCTTTCAACACAAGACTCTTCTCCTTCCTTCTTTTCTCCACTCAACCAATCTCCAACCTCCGTTCTTCTCAAGATCTCCAAGTAAGTACATGATTTTATTCCTCTTTCTTAGTTTTTTTCTTTTTTTCTTTTCAGTGATTTTTTTTTTAATCTTTTCCCTTGTTATTGTATGTATAGGGTAGTAAAATCATTGGTGCTTTTGTCTGGGATTTGGATTGTGGTTTACATATGGTATATGGAGGCTATTTGAATTGGTTGATTTGGGGGAAGCCATTGTTAGGTTTGTGAGGAATGGTAGTCTAATTGGGTCTTTGGGTGACTTGGGGGGACATATGCACACTACCTGTTTGTTGATTTGCCTTAATGAGTGTTGAATATAAATTGTGACCAATTGTGCGAGTGAAGTCTGAGTAACCGTCATTGGGTCACATATTCAGCTCTCCACTGATAGTAGTATTTATTGTGTAGGTAACGTGCAACCTTCAAGGAAGAGACGCGCTACCGGGGCCTCATCAAGTGGTCATGGAGGTTCATCTTGGGGACGGGCACTGGCCAGTGCAGCTCAGTTTGATCGTACCAGGTTTGTCTCCAGAGCTGCCCAAGACCATTTCAGTTTGAAGGCCACTAAAAAACCTGTACCGGAAAGGGGTATTGACAGGGCGTCCCTCCAGGATGAGTGCCCTAATATGTATCGGGAGTTGATCAGGCGCAGATTGGATAACATTTTTCGAAGAGCCAGGGGAGGGTAACTTGATGCTTGTCTGGCAATTCTATGCCAACTGCCTCGAACATGAGGATAGAATATGCACTGTGCGACACACGAGGGTGGATTCCTCGATAAAAGCCATCAGGAGAGTGTATCGATTGCCTGAATTCAATGGGGAGGAGGATTTCTATGATACCTACAGGAGAGAACCCATCACATGGAACAGGTTTTTCAGAACTATCTGTGCACTAGACAAAGAGGTAGTGTGGGTTGTGCCGGATCGAAGCTACACTCTGCCTCGCTCACTTTTGAAGGAAAGTATTGGTTGTACATCATCAACAATCGCTTGTTGCCGTCCCACAACACCACGGAGGTAAATGGTCTGAGAGCTGCCTTGATCTGGTGCTTCGTGAATGGCCATGACTTTGATGTGGCCAAGGTTATTCAGTTTGAGATGTTCATCTGTTCACCACAAAAGAGGTATGGGTTCTTTTTCCCCTCTCTGATCACTAGATTGTGCTGGGCAGGAAGGGTGCCTGAGAACCCAAATGTGGATGGCATGGTAAAGAAAGAAGCAAATTTCCGTGCAGACAAAGTAACCATCGGGAAAGAACCGGTGGCACCAGGGGCAACTCATAGTCACGATTCTAATGCGTCGGAAGAGGGCGATGAAGGGCAGGAGGAGGTTGAACCTGCCTCACCCCCACATGAACAAGCTGCAGCGGCTGAAGGACCATCCGAGGTCAGACGGAGTAAATGGATGACAGCCTTAGAACAAGACATGGCAGGACTGCGCACTTCCGTCACGGAGTTGGGGGCTAGAGTTGATACTTTGGCCACCCAAAATGCGAAGTCAGAAAAGAAAATCATGGGCTGGCTATGTGCGCTGGGGAGAGCATGTCATCTCGACCCTGGCACTGTCTCCGATCAAGACTGATCCACCAGGGAAGTTCCTTTACCTCGCATTACTTTACTTTGTATGACATGGGGACATGCCATCTTTTTAAGTGTGGGGTGGGGGATACTTTGTTGTATGTTGTATGTCGATAGTTTTGTAATTTATTTGTATAAATCAATTTCGACTTGGCCCGATGATGGATATCATTTGACGGGTTTCTTGAGGGACTAAAGTCGAAAGAAAAAAAAAGATTTTCTTTTGTAGTAGTGTATCAATTCCCCCTTGGTTTTTCTTTAAACCACGGTTCTTTTTCAACGGTTTTGTTTGAACCGGGTGTAGTTAGCTTTTTATTTTTAGTTAGGAACTTATGGGCTATGGGAAGAATTAGAATAGGATCCCTTAATTTCGTAATGCCTTGAATATAGCGGTTACTTTAGTGTGACGCTTAGGCTCATTTGTTGACTCTTGTAAGAAGGCCTTAAAATGTATGTTCTTAATTTGGCTTAAGTACCCTGATCTGAGTGTTGGATGATCTAATCTGGAATGAGTCATGTGCCATGTGTGTGTGAGGCTTGTTATATTCTGTGCATGACATTTAACGCCTAGAACTTGCCCCGTGTGTGTGCAAAGCGAAATGGTAGTCTTGTTTAGTCTGGGAAGTGATATAGGCATTTTTTTATTGAACCATATATATATATATATATATATATATATATATATATATATATATATATATATATATATATATATATATATATACACATACTCCACCCACATATTTGCCATGTACTATAGTTAATCCCGTTGAGCCTGTAATCATGTTTCCTTAGCAACCACATTACAAGCCCTATCCCTTGTTTGAATTGACCATCTTTTTGAACCCTTTACCTCTCGTAAGCACTTGAAATACTATGAATTTACAAAGGATAAAGTGTGGGGTAGTTGGTGGAGCTTTTGAGTAGAACTAGGAAAATAAGGAGAAAGGAATATCTTGTTGGAAAAGCCACTTATGAAAAAAAAAACATTGTTAATAGTGTATCATGTTGATTGGTAATAATTCTTTGGTGGCTTTTAAGGTGATTGTGCTCAAATAAGAAATGTGGAGTGGTATATGTGGTGTTAAAGATGAAAATATTGGTTTAACTTAGGTGTGGACTTAATTGTAAAATAAATGTATTAAAGTGCTTAGGGAGGTGTAGTCATTATTATATCCAAATATATCCTACCCAACTTGCAGCCTACATTACATCCAAATAAAATCCTACTTGATCCTAGACTGAGTGAGCTCAATTAGTAGAGTCGTACACTACGGGCAAGCCTATGGTGCGTTTTCTGTGGCACAAGAATGTCATTTCTGAGGGTGAGTGAATTTTGTTCCTTTTAAAGTTCCTCAGTGTGTGTGAATTTTACTCATTGTGAAATGAGTCTCTTTTGTTGTGAACAGGCACTTGATTCATGAAGGAGAGGTAAGTCTGGACCTATGAATTAGAGTAAGTAAGCCGGTTAGGAATATTGCGTGGCTAGAGGGAGTCAACTCTTGAGGTGTAGATGTTGCACTAATGTCCTCAATTTATGTGAAATTTTTTTGGTGTGACGAGTAGGGAAGTCGCTCAGTGAAGTTAGGCCTCTTAGAGTGTGGTTTGATTGCTCGGGGACGAGCAATGGTTTAAGTATGGGGTATTGATAGTAGGCAGTATTTATGCAATTTAAACACTATTTACACTCTAATTTAGCCGCACTTTATTGATATTTGAATGCTAAAAGATAACAAAATGCTCTAATTAAGAATTTGATGCTTTGCAGGAGCTACTCCGAGCTAAGAGGGAGCTAACGAGTGTTTTGGAGTCAACATGGAGTGTGAAAGGCCAATAGAAGGTTAGCCCGATTGAAAAGGAGCGAGAAAAGCAAGCGAGACGACCCCTTCAGGTGCGCGGCCGCGAATTGGTCCGCGAACTCAAGACAGTGAGGCAGTGGAAATCCGTGGCCGGATCCGCGGTCGAATCCGCGGCCACGGACGGGCGGACGAAAGCCAAATATGTAGGGTTAATTATGTAATTTCCTAGACGACTAACCTAAACCTATATGAAGCCTAAACTCGCCCAGAAGTCAGATATAGCTGGTTTTAGAAGATTTAAGAGGCAAGAACAAGGGGGAGAAGACGGATAATTTCCTAAGAGTTTTTATCTTCTTCTTCATACTTCTATTTGTTGATTATGAATTATTTTAGTGATTTGTTTTCCATTAGTATGAGTAGCTAAATCTACTATCTAGAGTTGATGGAATCAATTGTTGGATGAAGTCTTGACTCTATTTTATTATAATTGAGCCGTGTTTGTTCTATGATTGTTCAACTACGTATTGTATTGTGGTTAATTAAAAGGGCCCTTGATTAATCATGTATAGTTACCTTGTGTTGCTTGAGAAAGAACACTTGGTTAGATTGTTGTTGAATAACACCACTTTTGGGTAAGTTAAGAGATTAATTACTTAAATTTAAAAGTAGGGTTAGAAATAACGAAGCTTTGGTGGGATAATTCTGAGTTACATAAATTGTTAACTAGAGTAGTTCGAGAGAATGCTTCTAGTAAATTATCGTAATTGATCAAGAGATAATTATGGTAGCCCGGAACTCATAATCCTCATAGAGTATTACGGCGTGATTATAGCTAAAGAGTTAAGAATTAATCCGGCAATTGGGGAAATCAATATCCCTAGATCCTTTTACCCTTGAATTCAACCTTAGTCTTGATTATTGCTAATTTTATTGTCATTTTCCCTTAGCTAAATAAATTCCACTGATTATTCATAAAATTCTTGCATCCGGAAGTTGTCTGAGCTTATCATTAGCATTATTTAAAGATGTAGTAAATATGTTAGTTCCCTGTGGGATTCGACTCCGGACTTGAATCGGGTTATATTTGCAGCGATCGCTTAGTCCTTTTTATAAGGCATAGTTGGGCGTGATCAGTCAGCTAAGCTTTTATCTTATGTTGCCAGATGTCAACTGATAAAGGCTATTATTTTTGGCATTCAAACCTACTGGGCACATATTTTTGTTCTTCCAAAGAAGGTTATGAAGCTAATTGAGGCAATATGTAGAACTTTCCTATGGACTGTTGCTGCTACTATCTCTAATAGAGCACTATTGGCATGGGATAAAGTATGCAGGCCAACAGCTGCTGGATGGATCAATATACTGGACATTAAACTGTGGAACAAAGCAGCAATCATAAAACATTTGTGGGATATAGCAAGAAGGACTGCTTATGGATATTGTGGGTGCATGGCTTCTATATAAAGAACAAAAACCTGGAAAAAATGGCTACACCTAAGACTGCATCTTGGGTGGTGAGGAAGATACTAGATGGCAGAGGCTTGATTATGGAGCACCAGCAACTTCAAGGTCACATCCATAGCAAATTAAAGTCAATGTGCACTGATACAAAGTTCCAGATAAAGCAGATCTACTTGAAGCTGATACCAACATATCCCAGAGCTGAATGGAAAATTTTGATGTTACATACCAACATACACCCCAGATACAAATTCACTATGTGGCTTGCAGCGCAACAGAGACTAGCTACAGTGGAAAGGCTATTGAAGATTGGCATCCAAATTCCTGCAGCCTGTACATTCTGTGGATATAACCTGGAATCCTTTAACCACTTGTTCTTTGATTGAACCATCACAAAGTAGTTGTGGTCCAGACTATGTTCATGGTTGGGATATAATAGGAGAATTGGTAATTGGAAAACAGAATTGAAATGGGCATGCAAGAGAGCCAAGAGCAGAGCAGGAACAAATGCAATTACTAGTTGTGTGTTTGCCATGACTGTTATATTGATTTGGAGAGAGAGAAATAAGAGTAGATTTGAACAAGCTAAATTTGATGATTCTAAAATTTGCAGGGAGATAGTATTGCACCTACACATCAGAGAAAAGGACATAATCAAATGGAAGGAAGCATTGCAGCAGCTGAATTGGGTTCCATAGATAATTAGTTGGTACAGTAGGGAATCCTTGTTGTAATTTGTTATGAAACAAGTGTCTGTATGAAAATTTTATAGTGTAGGATAGATAGACACAGGAATTGATAGAAGCAGAGTATGATGTATATCTGGAGTAGCCTGTCAAAGCTACTCCTTGGACTCCAATGTACATATTTTTTAAATATCAATAGTTAATAAAAAAAAATGTTTAATACCTTGATTGGTCAGCTAATGTAGATATGGTACCGAATAAATAAATAAATTTAGAATGTGTATTGATTTTAAAGATTTGAATAAGGATTGCCCTAAAGATTTGGCGGCACATCTTTTAAAAGATAACGCAGGTGCCCTAAGATGGCTCAACGAGAACGGAAATCTCGTGCGGAACAGAAGGGTAAAAGGTCGTTTCATATTTTCAGTACAAATAATAACCATGAAAGTGTGGCCTAACGATCCTTTAGTCTTCGGAATTTGAAGCTAGAGGTGTCAGAAAATTTACCACATGGCTAACTGGCTTGTGGCAGCCAAACGTTCATATCGATGTTGCTTTTTTATCCTTCGATGTCGGCTCATCCTATCATTGTGAAGCAAAATTCACCAAGTGTTGGATTGTTCATCCACCGATAGGGAATGTGAGCTGGGTTTAGACCGTTATGAGATAGGTTTTCGCAATAGTAATTCAACCTAGTATGAGAGGAATCGCTAATTTGCATAATTTTTATTATCGAACATTGATGAAATGGCTGGGCATGAATTGATGAGTTTCCTTGATGCGTATTCCGGATACAACTAAATAAGATGCATATAGATAATTAGAAAATATTATTTATCACTAATTTTGGTACCTACTATTATAATGTGATGCCTTTTGGGCTCAAAAATATTGGAGCTACTTATTAGAGGCTCGTAAATAAGATATTTGAACATCAAAATGGAAAAACTAAGGAAGTTTATATTAATGACATGTTGGTTAAGTCTCTTAATGCAGGGAACTATTTGAGTCATTTGCAAAAAATGTATGACATCATGAGGAAATATAACATGAAGCATAACCTAGAGAAATACGTGTTTGGAGTTGGGTCGGAAAGTTCCTTGAATTTTTGGTATCACAAAGAGGGATCGAGGTAAATCCGGACAATATTAAAGTTATAGAAGATATTCCCGACCAATTGAGTAACATAAAGGAAGTGCAAAGGTTGACCGAGAGACTAGCAGCCCTTAAGGTTCATGTCCTGATCTTCTTGGAGAATTGACACCAGTTTTATTAGAAGTTAAAAAAGAAAAACGACTTCGATTGGACACCAGAATGTCAACAAGCGTTGTCGGATCTAAAAAAGTACTTGTCCAGTCCATCCTTGATGTCCAAATAATATCCTGTTTATTACGTTAGTAAGATGTTGTTAGGTGCAGAAACTTAGTATGCGCACTTGGAAAAGTTCTCTCTAACTCTCGTGACTACTTCTCTAAAGCTTAGACCATACTTCCAATGCCACCCAATAGTTGTAGTTACGATTTTTTCCTTGCGGAATATTTTACATAAGCCTGAGTTATCAAGGCGATTGGCTAAATGGGCGGTAGAAATTAGTGAGTTTGATATTGAGTATAAACCACAGACTGCTATCAAGTCGCAAATTTTGACTGACTTCGTGGCTAATTTCGGTAAGTAAATAATGCCCTGAGTAGACAAAGAAGCAATTCTGGCTTCAGGGACTATGTCTGGTGTCTGGACCTTATTTAGGGATGGAGCATCCAATGTTAAGAGGTCTGGTTTAGGCATCGTGCTTAGTACTTCGTCTGGAGAAACTGTAAGGAAGGCCATACGAACTCTTCCTTTAACTAACAATGAAGCCAAGTATGAGGCTATGATTGCAGGACTAGAGTTAGCCCGGGGAATAGGCTCTGATATTATTGAAGTAAAGTGTGATTCTCAGCTGGTGGTCAATCAGATATATGGGATTTTTGATGCCAAAGAAGAGCGTATGCAGAAGTACTTAAACAAAGTTCGGACGTTGCATTCTTGGTTCAGGTAATGGACAATAACTCATACTCCAAGAAGAAAAATATGGATATAGATGCATTAGCCAATTTGGGCTCATCGCCGGAATTAAAAGGTACTGATTTTGGGTCAGTTGTACAGTTACTACATTCAGTCCTAGATGTTAATAGATATTGGGAAGTAAACTTGACAAGTCTTGTTTGGGATTATAGAAATGAATTTATTGATTACTTAAGATACGGTAAGATGCCTGAAGATTCTAAGGCCTCTCGAGCACTCAGAACTAAGGCTGCTCAGTATTGCCTTGTCATTGGGCAATTATATCGAAGGTCTTTTATGAGTCCGTTAGCCCGGTGCTTAGGTCTCGGAGAATCTGATTATGTGATGAGGGAGGTTCATGAAGGAATTTGCGGCAACCATTCTAGTGCAGATTCATTGGTGTAGAAGTTAATGAGAGTCGATTAAATTGGCCTCGGCCCCGAATGAACCATGACACTCAGTCATTTGTTCAGAAATGTGATAACTATTAGCGCTATGCTCAAATAGCACATCATTCGGTAGAACTCTTGCATCCGGTTGTGTCACCGTGGCCATTTGTGAAATGGGGAATAAACATAGTTAGACCTTTGCCTCAGGGACCCGTACATACAAAATTTCTTTTAATTGTAATTGATATTTTATTAAATGGGTTGTAGCAGGAGCTTTCAAAAGGGTTTGTGAACACGAGCTGATAGATTTTATCTGGGATCACATCATTTATCGATTCAGAGTCCCAAAAGAAATTGCGTGTGATAACGGACCACAATTTATAGGCTCCAAAATTATGAAATTTAGAAGGATTGAAGATTAAAAAATATTGCATCAGCTCCATACAATCCAAGTGCTAACTGTCAAGAAGAGTCAATGAATGAAATAATAATTCAAAATTTGAAGAAAAAGTTAGAAGATGCTAAAGGTAGGTATCCTGAAGAGTTACTAGAGTATTATGGGCATATCGTACTACAACAAAATCAAGGACCAGAGAAACACCATTTTCTCTCAATGTCGTACAAAGGCTCTAATTCTAGTAGAGATAGGTAAACCAATTGTGGAATTTTCTCGGGCAAGCGAATGAGAAAACGCGTATGCAATGTTGATTCAATTAGATTTGTTTGATGAGCACCGGAATTTGGCTTTTGTTAGGATGATGGTGCAAAGGCAAATAATGGAGAGTTATTATAACCGTAAAGTGAATCTTCGTTACTTTAAAGTTTGAGATTTGGTACTACAAAAAGTATCTCACAACACTCGAGAAGTCAACGCCAGAAAGTTGGGACCTAACTGGAAAGGTCCATGCCGGATTTTAGGTGTAATCGGTAAACGCTTGTATTAATTAGAAAATCAGGATGGAGTTAAATTTCCAAGCAACTGGAACATGATTTGATGGTAGGATATAATCTCAGGTTTTAGTCGCTTATTGCACTCTATTTTACTGTACTTTACTCGCTTTGAGCTTTAATTAATAGTGTTTTGCAATTATTGTGTGTTTTATGTCTCGTAGGAGTGATTCTGAGCTATGTAGATGTTATGGAATGAATTCGAGTGTTTTGGAGCTTTGAAGTCTGAGTAAAAGCCCAAGGGATTAAGCTGGGATCGTGTTCGGGGGTCGAGGACCAAATCTGGACGTCAAAACGCAAGAAAAAATTGTACTCTAAGAAAACCTCACTGCCGCGGCGCGTGGGGCGGCACGTGGGGCGGCGCGACTGTGCAAATCTCTACTGCCTGTCAGAACCAACTCTCTGGATTTTCCCACTAATGGCCCGCATGGCGCGTCACCCCATGCGGCGTGCCTGTGCAACTTTTATAGAGTGAAAATCCAATTTCGGCTAGGAGAAGGTGATTTCGTCTGGGCCCGACCCTACTTGGTATAAATACATGGAAAATGTTATTTTATGGACTTCTGACACATATTTGACCTAAGGAGGAGTTGGAAGAGCACGAGCACAAGGATTTCATCATTCCTTCCTTACTCAAGACCTGAGTTTGGATTGAATTTATGTTTTCATATCTTTTAATTATATTTGTGATAAATTGCTACATATATATGGAGTAGTTCTCTTTAGGGTTTGATGGATTTGGTATATTGATGATTGTTTGTAGATTATAATTCTAGTCTTATGTATTGAAGAATTTTTGGACAATTTAACTGTTGTATCTATATTCATTAGTTCATGTAATCGAGAGAGGCATAACTTGTGATATCTTTGGAATATCGACCCTGAACCACCATCAAACCTCAAATTTTGACAAACTTCGTGGCTGACTTCACGTCGACCTTAATACCTGAAGTCGAAAAAGATTTATTGTTAACCTCGAAGACCTCATCGGGGATCTTGTCCCTCTTTACGGATGGTTATTCGAACGCAAAGGGGTCCGGACTCAGCATCGTGTTGAAACCGCCCACTAGTAACATAGTTAGACAATCTATTAGGACTGTGAAATTGACTAACAATGAGGCTGAGTATGAGGCCATGATCGCAGGTCTCGAACTGGATAAAAGCCTGGGGGCCGAGGAGATCGAAGCTAAATGCGATTCCCTCCTTGTGGTAAATCAAGTCAATGGGACATTCGAAGTGAAAGAGGAACGAATGCGAAGATACTTGGATAAACTACATGTAACAATACATCGATTCAAGGAGTGGACGCTGCAACATGTACCCCGGGATCAAAACAGTTGTCACGACCCAAACCGATGGCCCGCGACGGGTACCCGGTACCTTACTCAACCAAGTACCAACATAACGTATCCTTTCGTATCATACTATTATAGATAACTAAGCCGGAGAGGCTGTTGTGAGATAAGTAGAATACAACATGAAATACCAACTTATACATAAGACATACGGGCTTATAAGACTAAAATAACCACTCGTACACTGAACATAGGCCGACAAGGACATACAATATTTTACGTATATGACATCTGTCTACAAGCCTCTAAGAATACATAATTATCATAAAGGTCAGGACAGAGCCCCGCCATACCAAACAATACACGTCTAAATCATACTGACCAAACAAGCAACTCCGGAGCAAATGGAGCGCACCAACATCTTCCGCTGAGCTGATAGCCCACTTGGAGGACTCTCGACCTGTCTATCGAGACCTGCGGGCATGAAACGCAGCATCCCCGGGAAAAGGGACGTCAGTACAAATAATGTACTGAGTATGTAAGGAATGAAAATCAGCAGACAATAGACATGAGAAAAACATAGAGTAAAAGACTCGACATGTATGTCTGAATATCTCTGTGAATCATTAATATTTACAATATCATGCATATGCGTATAAATATCATACCATGTATAGGTATATGCACTCATAACATCATCAAGCCTCTGAGGGCATCCCATCATATCATCTCGGCCACTGTGGAAAAATCATCAACGTATACCAGCTGATCAGGTGGTGGTGCGTATATAACGCCATAACCTTTTTCCATATTTCATATACATATAATATACACATATATAATGCCATCTGGTCATGGGTCAATGTACATGTATAAATGCATGAAATGCATAAGAAATACGTTACTAAAATTTCTCAAAACATTATAAAATCAATATGTCTTTCGGATAAACTTTATCAAATACGTATTTTTCTGAGACCCATGAAAAGAAGATATAATAATAATTCATATAAGGAATCAAGAATATAGACACTCCTAGTACTTCTATGAATAGAATCATTTATGAAAATTGTGCATTTGCTCGTTTCGTTTGTATCGTATTGATAATGCCAAAAAGAAAGAAGGGATAGCCTTAACATACCTGAGTCGATTCTCTTGAAAATCCCTCCAATACACGTTAATTGCGACAAAACACGTGACGGCAAGATTGGAGTAGGGAAAAATCTGTATGATATTCTTGAGAAAGATTGCACCGTACTCCCTTATAATTGCAAAATCTCGCATTGTTTTGAATTGTTGAAGATCTTTTCTTGCTTATGTGACTTGCGTTTGTAACACACAAACATTCACGTTGCACTTGTAGGGGTTTATAAGAATTCCCTTGAGAATTCCATCCGTTCCAGCAAGCCTAAGTATTTCCTTCTTAAATGATATATGACCATCTCTTATCGTTACAAGCATAGAAAGCAAGAGAACACATTACTAACAAACCTTCAAACTAATAAGAAGTCTAAACGGTCATGAAGTAGTCATATGACCCTTGCTAACGTTACCACTCTACAATTTTCCACCTTGTATGTGACTTTAAGAGTCACCATTCCTTAATGCAAGGCTGCCACGTTGATTGTTATCCATTCCCAATAATTAACCACCAATCATCTTAATTAAGTGTTAATCTCCCACTAAAATTAATAATTACCCAATTATCCACATAATTAAGAATTATTCCAATTTACTTAAAATACTACTCACTTTTAATACACTTTATACACCTTACTATCATGGCTATGTGGTACCTTGTATGGTACTAGTCCATAAATATCGGGTATTTTAGCTCGGGTCGTATTTTATCCAAAATGTCAAACTTCGACAAAATTCATTTTCTTCGATTTGCTTACCCTCTCACCTTCACTAATTTACTCGTCATTTGTTTGAAATAGCATAATGCTTATAATCTCAAAATAATCCAATTCCCGAACTTACGTCGATTAACTTACGATGAAACTTTAACGTATGAAAATGCGAGATGTAACATCTTATTTTCTGAGCTTCCATCAATTTACTTATGGCATACTTTCGCGTACAAAAATATGGGGTGTAACATCATTCCCCCCTTTGGAACATTCGTCCTCGAATATTGACAGCTTTTGCGAATACTTTAATTCTCTTCTTGCCATTTAGGCAACTGTTCTTTGAATAAATCCAAAAGTCAGGGCATTCCCTCCTTTAGGCTTCTTCCTCACACTACGACTTGTGGTCGGAATCCTTTCAATCTCGTAGCTATTGCTACCTTCTATCATGCAGCATGTAGGACTTTTTCCTTATATGTGCTCCTATGCGACTCTTCCCTTCAGCTTTTAGCCAATCTTTAGGCCTCACTTTGGGAACATATACAGAACTTGACAACATGTCCCTCTGGGAATCTATAGGTGTATTGAAGTTCTTCGGTCGGTACTTTGTCGAACTTACGAATATTGCCACATCTCATTTCGTACTTTGTAACTTTTATCCATCCATTGTTGATTTACCTCAATGTTGATCTACAATCTACCACTGATATCTTAAAACTTCTTACGTAATATATTACCGCTAGGTCTTACGTTGCATCGAGGAATATTTGAAGTGATTTTCTTGATCCACTTAGGGGCGATACAATACTATAATTCCATAATCGTATTTCATAGCATTCCATTGTGATTTACCTTACGTGGGTATTTTAATCCTGTACAATTCATGAAATCATTACCCAAACGTCAGCCTTTATCTATCACAATTACACCCTCATTCTACTACCAGGGCAACATTCCATCTCTTCTAAATGCTATTAGTCTTAGACTCATTTGGGTTCATTCAGGCTATACTGAGCTTTCCATAACTTAGAGAAACCATTAGCTCTCTTGTTTTCATGGGCTTAATCCCGAGGACATATCCATTCTCGTCACCTTATCACTTGCCTTTCCTTATCCTTACTCATGTCTTCCTAAAATCTTGTTGCTTTACCATACTTTAGCTTGCGACCTACACATATCTATTTATACTACTCGCAACTTTCCTTCAACTTGCTTGCACCATAGATTTCCTCGTGTTATTCTGGAATATCAAGCAAGACATCACATCGTCTCTAACTCTTCTTTACTCTTTTAATTAGACCTCTCGATACGTAGAAACCATAGGCCAGAAAATATGCCACTGACGATGCCGTTATCATTCCTGGATACTGAGTCTCAGTGCTTCTGGCCTTCTATCTGAAGTATGGACTATTCGAAACCTTCTGCATTTGAGTATCTCGTACGTTGTTCACCTTTAACTTACTTTCCTTAAAATCTCACCTCACATCTTCTATCTCTTTTATGACCTCCCTTCCACATAGGTATAATTCCCATCCACGACTTGAAGCTCTATTATAAGACTTGCACCTCTGGTGCATACACAATCCAGTGGTAGCTTCATACTGACTTCTTATGAGGCTGGTACTTTTCTAACTAGCTTTATCATAGAGCCGTTATAGAATATGGTTGTTGTACTATCTCTCTTGTACCTCTGATGTTAAGAGTGATTCTGCAATGTTCCTAATCATGATGTCTAAAATTTTTTGGGTCCAATAATCAGACTCCTGATTTGTTTCGTTGATGTAACTCTTTAGTTTCCTCTTTCTTCTGATCAGCCTTCGTGTAGGCTTAATGTATCTTCCGATCTGCGGCTCCTGGTATTAGTTATTACTTTAGTCTTTCATAGACGCTATGGAATATCCGTGATACCATCATCTAACAATTCAATCCATTGTCTATGACCTGGACTCAATTCTTTCATTAAATGTAAGCAATTACTTTTCCTTGTCGTTTTTCTACTTGTTGGATGCATACTTAGCTTATCTTAGTTCCCACACATGCCAAAATTTTCCTGCAACTCATATGATCTCGAATATTACTTTTGATTTTTCTTCCCATTCCTTAGCCACGGTAAGTGCCACTTTCTCATGCAGTGCATACAATATTGTAGTGAGACTATTTTTTTACATGACTATTTACTCTTTAGGTCACTGTGCTTACCTTGAAGCCTTCTTCCTTATTTCCCCAGCTAGTCTTTCGTTGTAGTACTTAGGGAAGACCTTCTAACTCTTGTAAAGTTGTGAGCTTATTACATCGTATACTTGACGAAATTTTTGATGTTCTTCCTCGCCTATAATTATCCGTAGTTTGCCTATAATTATCCGTAGTTACTTATTTCCATGCCCTTGTGCTTGTAGGGTTGCTCCTGAACTGAAGTTTTGACTGTCTTCCCAGTGAGACTATTTTTTATTTCCATAACATTCATACGGTACCTTTAACTGCCCCCACTCTTGTCTGAATATTTCTCAAGGGTCACGATGTCGTATCTGCGAGACTAAATTCCCATTTGGGGTTCACTATGTTTATCTTGCACGATCTGTTGATTTGTCTGTAACCTCCTGTCTAGCCATAACTAGGCTCTTCCTGAATCAACTACCAACTACTCGTTGGCCCATTCTCATATAAATATTCCGCGTAATGTTTCTTGGTTTATTTCCTTATCTTAACTTATGTCTCGCATTGGCTCTTTATCTATTAATAACATCTCGGGTAGGAATCCTTACTTCCTCTCCTTGACGTCGTGTTTGCATAATGTCCTGGAATCGTTGCATATCTATAGGATTCGAATGAGTGCAATCCCATCCCTTTATCATTTTTATCGCATTCTCCCTTTACCATTCTGTAGTTACTAAAACCACTTAAACTTAATGTCACATCACTCCATATTCCCCCCTTTTAGGGGAGTACTAATATTTAGAGCTACGACGCCTATAGATGTTTTACCTCTTCATCTTTGGCATCCTTTCACATCATCGATGACCCTTACCCACCTTGTGGTAATCCTTCTGTACCAAGGATAACAAAATTCCTTACTCACGAGGGTGATACCTAGTATAACTGGCACACATAGTCCCTTAAGCTTAACTTTGCTCACATTGCTTGCTTTAGGGAAGCGTCTTCCTGAATGACCTTTAAAGGATATTCTTCTGTCGTCCATTCTATTATCGTCGGGACGCAATCTCTGAAATTCTCATGATGCCGACTATTACTCAGTCCCCAGTTCATGTTTAGTCTATCTTGTTCATCAGTCCATGGTGATTTTTTATTACTCTGGGGTCTAACATTTTCTTTTGGTAGTCTCGTTGGAGTCACGAACTTATTTCTCGAAATAAGGATATGACTTTATGGACTATACTCTTTTATTATCTCAAGGTCTGTCACCTCTCGTCTTTTCCTTTTTTGACTATAGACTCTGTAATACTGTCATCTTTTTGATCTACCGTTGTCATCCATGTATCACATCTTACTCATAATGCTTCATTAACTCTCATCTTATTTCCCTCCTAACATTTATGTCTATCACTTTATTCTGAAAACTCCAACGAGACATTCTTTTGCTTTTAGCTCCCCTTGCTCCATCCCCTAGCTCTTCGGGTTGCCTAACATTCCCGTTCTACTAGGGACGGGAGCCACACTAATGTAATATTTATACCTTCAAGGCTTCCAGTGCCTATCTTTGTAATACTCATATCTAGTTGTACTATTTTAGAGTGCACCATCTGGGTGACTCACAAGGAGATTTATCAGCATATTTGCAATATCCTTCGGAAATGTCAGCTAACGCTAATAATCCATCCACCATTTTGGGTTACCCTAACCCCAGTTAGATCCTGATATTCTACCTTCTCTTATACTGCTTCTGTTATAATTGAAGGTAACTCAAAAGGCTTATATTCCTCTGCGATAATCTTCATTAGCTGGGTAGCTCGTACCCTTTTTCATCTTGCTTCTTTTACTTGCTGAAACTTGTGTCTACCTTCCGATTCTCTTATTACTTTTTACTGTAAGTGTGGATAGACATTCTTGCCTTAGGGATCCTTGTCAAGAAGTTTACACATCTTAGTACACACATAATCTGCTGAATATCTCATATTTATCCATCATAAGCATGATGCAAAAATTGAGTTCCTCTGACTCAACTCTTCCACAGTTACATCTCTTACCAACAATCTTTCTGGATGGAGGCATCATCGTATTATCAATAAGATAGAGTTTAGGAAATTGAGTTCTTACAACTGAGCTCTACCATACGATCTAGAGTAAGAAGAAAGAGTGACAATCCTAAATGTCCTGTAGCCTCCTGTTTATAAGTGTGGTGCACAACACACTCATAAACAAGACTCTACTAGACACGGCTTGAGACTCCATAGGACAGAATTGCTCTGATACCACTTTTATCACGTCCCAAAGCGATGGCCCGCGACGGGCACCCGGTACCTTACTCAACCAAGTACCAACATAACGTATCCTTTCGTATCATACTATCATAGATAACTGAGCCGGCGAGGTTGGCTGTGAGATAAGTAGAATACAACATGAAATACCAACTTATACATAAGACATACGGGCTTATAAGACTAAAATAACCACTCGTACACTGAACATAGGCCGACAAGGACATACAATCTTTTACGTACATGACATCTGTCTACAAGCCTCTAAGAATACATAATTATCATAAAGGTCAGGACAGAGCCCCGCCATACCAAACAATACACGTCTAAATCATACTGACCAAACAAGCAACTCCGGAGCAAATGGAGCGCACCAACATCTTCCGTTGAGCTGATAGCCCACTTGGAGGACTCTCGACCTGTCTATCGGGACCTGCGGGCATGAAACGCAGCGTCCCCGGGAAAAGGGACGTCAGTACAAATAATGTACTGAGTATGTAAGGAATGAAAATCAGCAGACAATAGACATGAGAAAAACATAGAGTAAAAGACTCGACATGTATGTCTGAATATCTCTGTGAATCATTAATATTTACAATATCATGCATATGCGTATAAATATCATACCATGTATAGGTATATGCGCTCATAACATCATCAAGCCTCTGAGGGCATCCCATCATATCATCTCGGCCACTGTAGGCAAATCATCAACGTATACCAGCTGATCAGGTGATGGTGCGTATATAACGCCATAACCTTTTTCCATATCCCATATACATATAATATACACATATATAACGCCATCTGGTCATGGGTCAATGTACATGTATAAATGCATGAAATGCATAAGAAATACATTACTAAAATTTCTCGAAACATTATAAAATCAATATGCCTTTCGGATAAACTTTATCAAATACGTATTTTTCTGAGACCCATGAACAGAAGATATAATAATAATTCACATAGGGAATCAAGAATATAGACACTCCTAGTACTTCTATGAATAGAATCATTTATGAAATTGTGCATTTGCTCGTTTCGTTTGCATCGTATTGATCATGCCAAAAAGAAAGAAGGGATAGCCTTAACATACCTGAGTCGATTCTCTTGACAATCCCTCCAATACACGTTAATTGCGACAAAACACGTGACGGCAAGATCGGAGTAGGGAAAATCTGTATGATATTCTTGAGAAAGATTGCACCGTACTCCCTTATAATTGCAAAATCTCGCGTTGTTTTGAATTGTTGAAGATCTTTTCTTGCTTATGTGACTTACGTTTGTAACACACAAACATTCATGTTGCACTTGTAGGGGTTTATAAGAATTCCCTTGAGAATTCCATCCGTTCCAGCAAGCCTAAGTATTTCCTTCTTAAATGATATATGACCATCTCTTATCTTTACAAGCATAGAAAGCAAGAGAACACATTACTAACAAACCTTCAAACTAATAAGAAGTCTAAAGGGTCATGAAGTAGTCATATGATCCTTGCTAACGTTACCACTCTCTAATTTGCCACCCTGTATGTGACTTTAAGAGACATCATTCCTTAATGCAAGGCTGCTACATTGATTGTTATCCATTCCCAATAATTAACCACCAATCATCTTAATTAAGTGTTAATCTCCCACTAAAATTAATAATTACCCGATTATCCACATAATTAAGAATTATTCCAATTTACGTAAAATACTACTCACTTTTAATACACTTTATACACCTTACTATCGTGGCCATATGGTACCTTGTATGGTACTAGTCCATAAACACCGGATATTTTAGCTCGGGTCGTATTTTATCCAAAATGTCAAACTTCGACGAAATTCGTTTTCTTTGATTTGCTTACCCTCTCACCTTCACGAATTTACTAGCCACTTGTTTGAAATAGCATAATGCTTATAATCTCAAAATAATCTCATTCCTGAACTTACGTCGATTAACTTACGACGAAACTTTAACGTATGAAAATGCGTGATGGAACATCTCATTTTCTGAGCTTTCATCAATTTACGTATGACATACTTTCACGTACGAAAACACGGGGTGTAACAACAGTGAAGCCGATGCTCTGGTTAACTTGGGGTCATCGGTTGATGATGATGAATTCAGTCCGGGAATGGTCGTACAACTCATAAAAACGGTAGTCGAAAAAGGCCACGCCGAGATAAACTCAATAAGCTTAACCTGGGACTTGAAAAACAAGTATATAGATTACCTGAAAACCGGGAAGCTGCCCTCAGATCCTAAAGAATCGAGAGCTCTGCGCATGAAGTTGGCCGGGTTCAGCCTGTCCGAAGATAATGCCCTATTCAGAAGAACATTCGGTGGCCCACTCGCCATATGTCTGGGACCAGGAGACACCGAATATGTTTTGAGGGAAGTTCACGAAGGCACCTGCGGGAACCATTCGGGGGCCGAATCGTTGGTTCATAAGATTATCTTAGCCGATTATTACTAGACTGCCCCCACTCGGAGACTGTTGTCCAAGACAAACTCGAACTGCTCGGGCTATCGAAGCCCGGAGGTACAAAGCCTATTAGGCAGTGCCTGAACTTAAAAGTCTACGGCCACCCCCACTAGGGGACTATCGTCCAAGACAAACTCGGACAGCTCGGGCTATCGAAGCCTAGAGTTACAAAGCCTATTAGGCAGTGCTTGAACTTAAAAGGCTACTGCCACCCCTAAAAACGGCTCGGAGACGTCCAAAGCCCGTAATTAAAACATAAGGCCTTCAAAATTCCAAACTGGTTCAAAGGTTACCCTGGAAAAAATTATAGTCTAAGAATATTTAAACAAGCACTTTGGAGAAAGCTTCCGGACATACCGAGCCCCCACAAGTTTCAAACAAAAATTATATCGAGAACAAGTCTTGTTCGGACCTCGGAATAACAACTTATTACTACGTTTTACTCTGTGCTAAGGCATTTGAAATCTTTGCAATTGTAAAAAGGATGCTAAAGGTAATAGACTTGAAAATTTCCAAAAGGGAAAAAACCTTATATATACATTCCAAAATATCTTTACAAAGGCCAATAAAAATGGCCTCAACAAAATAAATGTACAAAATGTGAAAACAAAGACAAGAATTCCTAAGGCACCTATGCCTGATCTCCACCGGAACCCGCCTCGTCACCAGAGCCATCGGGGTCTTCTCCATCTTCGGGTTCGCCGGAGCCCTCATAGCCCTTTTCACCCTCGGGTTCAGCCAGCTTCTTGGCCTCTACCTCGAGCCTTTTTGCCTCTTCGATCTCAGTCGACAGGTCGAAACCTCGGGCATGGATCTCCTCTAGAGTCTCCCTTCGAGACAACCACTTCACATACTCAACAATAACTTTCAAATGGGGCTCGGCTGCCTCAACATCAGCCCTGTACTGGGCCACCATCTCTTCAGCATCAACTCTGATTATTTCCTACTCGGACCTCGTTATTTTGAGCTCCTTGCCAAGGGCATCCCGTTCAGCAATGGACGAACACAGTTGAGCTTGGAGGTCCTCGATTTGCTGAGCCTGTGCATCGGTCTTCTTTTTCACCACTCGGAGTTGGACCTCTACCAATGCCAGCTGCTCCCAGGCAGTCTCCTTCTCCGCAGCCAGTCGGTCCATTTTTCCCTTCCAAACATCGGTCATGGTGTAGACCTCGTTCATTTCAGCCCGGAGCTGGTCGATCCAGCCAATCTTCTGCTGGACCTGCAAGGTTTGATCGTTAGTCACCATGGCTAAGTCGTCATTGCTAACTTTAAAAATCTTTACATGTTCTACTAAGTCGGCATGCTCCTTCTAAGTCGCATCCAACTCGGCCCGGATACTCTTGACGGCACCTTCGTGTTGCTCGCTGAGAAGCTTATACGTGTCCCTCTTCTTAGCAAGCTCCCTGGCCTCAGCCTCGAGCTGGTTAACCTCAGCCCGGTACCGGAGGAAACTTTCATGATGGAGTACTGAGGCCTGCAAAAAGATAAAAGAGAGAAGACATGAGTTACATCAAAAACTAAGTCAGAGGATGGAAGAGCGTAATGATGCCTTACCCGGTTCAGTGCCTGCTGCGCTTCGTTGAACAAGCACGGAACATCCACCTCATTCATTCTCGCCTGGTATTCTTTGGTTAACAGGCACCGGAGATAACTCACTACTCCAAAGGGGGGAAAGAACCCGGGCATCCTCTGGGACGGTGATGATTATTGACCTCTTACGGCCGGGATCCATGCTCGGGGCGGGGAACTAGTTGATTAATTTTGGGCTCGAGTTCAGCCCGCCGACCTTATAAGACGGATCTTTCCTCGGCACTTCCAAGTCTCCTAACCCGGAGAAGTCTTCCAGAGCAGTCGAGTCCATACCTTCGAAAAAGGAACGAAGGGGATCGTCCGCTCCATGGGCCCCTTCGTTGGATCGCTCCTTCACCGCTCGGGCTTCATCAAATATGGACTCGGTGAATGAAGGTGACCGCAAAATCTCTATAACACCGGGCGGAGAGGAGTCGGCGTCTCGAGAGGTCTCAGCCCTCATCTCTACATCGGCCTCCCAAACCTGAGAGAGATCAGCCTCTGTTGTTTCCCCCTCGGCTGACACCTGCTCTTCGGGGAAGGTCGGCTCACGGGCCATAAAAATATCATCTTCCTCGGGCTCATCCCTGAGCCAAAGAAGCGAGTCTGAGTCGGGTGCTCGAGAGCTAGAACTCTCATTTGGCTTACGGGCCAACCTTCTCCTTGGCTTCTTCTTCTCTGAGCTAGGGGAACCCAGAGCCTTCCTTTTCTTCTTCTCTCCTGCTGCAGCCTGAGCTGCCCCGAAGCGGAGGGATCAACGGACTGGTCCTCGTCCCTTATTGAAGGCCTAAGCTCAATGGTCTTAGGCAAACCTGCGAAAAGAAAAGAGAGGAAATGAGAATATGGTGCTAAAAAGGGAGCCTAATGTTACTTATTAAGGAGAGAGATCTTATCGTGAGAACGGGCCTCCCAGCGGCCCTTCGAGAGTTTGCACCATGTGCGCTCGGATTAAGGCATCTGCGAACAAATGCCCTTGATCCACTTCTTGAACCGATGAATCGTATTTGGGATTCGAGCAGCAGCTACACCACCACAAATACTAGTGAGAAAAAAGGAGATGAATGTAAAACCGACATTTAAAGGAAAGATGTGCTTACGTGATACATTCCATTTCTCAGGGAATGGCATAAGCTCGGAAGGGATCAATTCTGCAGTCTTCACCTGGACGAAGCGTCCCTACTAGCCCCGATCTCGGTCCTCATCGATGCTCGAGAATAGGGCTTTGCTAGCCCGGTGTGTGAGCTTTATCAGTCCCCCTCGGAAGATTCGGGGACTGTATAGGCAGAGTAGGTGATCGATGGTGAACCGACATGATTTGGTCTTATTCACGAAGTATCGAAAAAGGATTATGATCCTCCAAAATGACAAGTGGATCTGACCGAGGCATGCTTCATCCTTTTGTAAAAGTCTAGAATAATCGAGTCCATCGGGCCCAGTGTAAAGGGATAAGTGTAAACACTTAGATACCCCTCCACATGGGTAGTAATGGCGTCCTCGGGCCCGGGGACTACTACGTCCTTATCCAACCAGCCACAGTCCTTTCGAACCACGGGAAGGACGTCTTCGGTGATGGAGCAAATATACCAAGATACCGCCTCACATAGGCCCTGCACCGACGAGGGATTTTTGACCTTAAAGTCATCGGCGATCGAGCACCCCCCGGGGATGAACATTTCCAAGGGAGGCTCGGCAGCCAGTTCATCGGTAGCCACACCCGGAGCGAATCTCTCGAAGATGACCACATCGGTCTCCTCGACTTCGGCAGTCGGTTGTGAAGAAGAGGAAGCGACTTTTTGGGGAACAGTTTTGGAAGTTTTGGCCATTGTTATCTGGAAAACGCTTGAAAAATATGAAGAAAGGTTGGAAGATGAAGGGTCAAGTGTGCTGGTTTGGGTAGAAAATAAGTAAAAGCTTGCAATTTACTGAGAAATCTTGAAGAACGAAGGTAAAAATGTTAGAATATGAAAAAGGGCAATGATATCCTGAAAACTCGAAGGTAGAATTTTGGTCAAAAGGTAAAAAATGAACGAAGGATGGGAATATATATAGAGGCTTCGCGCCGTTTCACATCTAGGGATGACCTGCCGATGGCTGACACAAGTTTGAAGTCATAATGACACGATTGACGGGACGTTTCATATTCTTTGTCATTTCTGTCACGACGTATTGAAGAAGGAATCGAAGTGCACATGTCATTTCTTGTCGTTTCCGTAAACTTACTCTCCGAGAAACGAGGGGACTATCTGTATATGGGTGAAACCGAACCCGTGGGACACCTCAGTTTTCTATGAAGTAAACGGAGAAAGAGACGTGACTGCAAGGAACCGGAATCGAGGCAAGGAGCCCTCGAGTCGGGGTCCGGGCAAAACACCTGCCCTCGAAAGCATTGGGGCCTCACCCCCAGGTTCGATTCGAATCCCAAAAACCCTGGAGAACATTACCAAATAATCGAGCACGACCAACAAAGGGTTGTGATATTCGTGACCAATCGAATGTCATGGCGTGAATCTCGGCACGTATCAACAGAAAATCGATGATTAGTAAAACAAAAGTTTTTTTTACCTTTTATGGAATTGTACTTAGGGTAAAACTCCCCTACTATATAAAGAGGGGTCTAATTGTTCATTAGGGACGTTGTAACACGCATATCAAGGCAATATACTCTTATTTTCTCTATTATTCAAAGTTCTTACTTTTATTCATCAGTTCATCATTAACGAGCCCGGGATCGAAGGCAGGCATTTCATTAAAACTGTTACTGAGTCCGGGATCACTTCCCTTAATTGGTTTAACAATTTATTATGTCCTTTATTTGTTTAATCTAACGCAATTCATCATTTGTATTGAATTAATCCGCGTATCCTTAAAATCACTTATAGATTTAATTGTTATCCATTTTTTAGGGTAAACGGTCTTCGAGAAGGACAAAGAATTTAAGAAGAGCAATCCCCAATCTAATTAAAGAGTAGACGTGGCATTTTGCAGATTCTTCTTTATGAATAATTGATGAATACCCACGTCACTTTATTTCTCTACAAATTTCTTTTCTTTTCTTTTTTTAATCTAAAGAATTATACTAAACAAATGTCTTAATATAAAATTTAAAATCACGAGATTACCAACCAAGTTAGAACTAAAATAATTTGTTGACGTGTTATGTTTAATTTATTCCTATCTTCTAACAATAAAAAGAAGAAGATCAAACTTATATTATGAAAGAAAAAAAATTATATCGTGTTTGTATTGGTAGAAAATAAATAATACACGTGGAATTATATGTGGCTGACAGGGCATGATACGTGGATCACTAAGAAGATGACAACTGGAGTGTAATAATTAAAAGATGTACGGGTTACAAGAGGTACGAACAAATCACTCACGAGATAAAAGGACGCAGTTGCTCGAGCCTAAATTATTCAAAGAAGAGACACGGATTAAATGAATCAAGATAATAAAAGGGAAGATTCACGAACCTCCAATTAATGAAGAAGAAGAATCGGAATCGTTACAGAATCTTCGTGGACAATTACGATCGCCAATTATAACGGTTCATTTAATGTCATTCATGCTCAAAATGACTCAGACATAAAAAGAATGAAACGTTATATTTGTAAACTCTTATAGAAGGGAAGAGAATTTCACTTGTAAAGGCACGTTCTGATTCTTACTGGAATACAATTACTTTCTTTTATTTTCAATCAATTATTTTCATATATCTTATCACGTTTATTTCCTTTCATATAATTGAGAAAGTACGGAATTTCTTGGTTATCAGTAACCCGAGTTCTTCTAAAAATAGTCTTTGACCGAGAATCTTATTTTTTGGTTAAATAAATTGGTTCCTTGCCGGGAATCTGATAATTTTTTTATTTTCCAAATCTTTCTCTCTCACAACCAAATCATGTCAACTGTCAATGACAACAACCAACAGGTAGAAGGAACTCTAGTTCCATCACCTCAGGGATCTCCACGCACTTATCGATAAGGAACACCTGAAAGATCTGCTACTCACACGAATGAACAATATGGAGATGAGCAGACCATTGAGCAGGATGCTGTGAAACAGTTGATCGTTGAACACGTGAATAATGCTCTCCAAGCTTTCGTGAGGGGACTGTCAACTGTACCACCAACTCCCCCCCCCCCCAAATAATACTGCAATTGTGGAAATTTCACGCTCAGGGCTTGCTAATTCAGGAAGTGGGGGAACTCCCAATGAGTCACGTGATGGGAGACCAGGTACACCAAATAATTCTGATTTACAAACTTTACTACTAACTTTGCAGAAATATGTGAAAGAACAAAACGACTGCATCGAGCAAATACCTGGCATACCACCTGTGATTAAGGGTGTGGATATCGACAAATATTCGCAACAACCCTGGAAACCAAGCGCGGCTCCATTGCCCATTCCCAAGAAGTTCAAAATGCCTGACATCCCAAAATATGATGGAACAACTGATCCACGTGACCATGTCACTGCATTCACCACAGGAGTAAAAGGCAATGATTTAACCAAGCAGGAAATTGAGTCAGTGTTGGTCAAAAAGTTTGGAGAAACACTCACTAAAGGGGCGTTAACATGGTATTCTCTTTTACCTGAAAATTCTATTGACTCTTTTGTTGAGCTTGCAGATTTATATATCAAAACACACTCGGGGGCTCAAAAAGTTGAAAAACGAATGGAAGATATCTTCAAAGTGAAGCAAGGAGATACAGAATTGCTCAGAGAATTTGTAGATAGATTCCAGCGTGAAATAATGATGCTACCAAGAGTACATGATAATTGGGCAGCCATGGCATTCGCGAGTAATCTAAACGAAAAAAGTTCAGAAGCCACAAGGAGGCTCAAAGAAAGCTTACGAGAATTCCCTGCCACAACATGGAATGACGTATATAACAGGTATAGTACCAAACTGCGGATTGAAGAAGACATTGTTGCTCAACCAAAAGATGATGAGAGAACAGGATCGAGGCGGTCGGAATCTGAAAAGAGGTCCGGTAAAAATAGGTATGAGCCTTATATGGGACCCTCAGGGCGAGACGTGTGTTCCAAGCCAGAAAATGTACGATTTGACCATAGATTGAGGAACAGAGATTCAGGTTCATCATCATCTAGGTCCAGAAAAGATCGAGATGTGCGTGATGGGGATACCAAAGCAAATACAAGGATTGGAGACTATAGTTTCAATATCAGTACTTCTGAGTTGGTAGCAGTTTTAAGGAGTATGGGAGATAAGGTGCGATGGCCAAAGGAAATGAGATCAAACCCAAACAGAAGAAATCCAGATTTTTCGTGCGAGTTTCATAATGACCACGGCCATAGAACATCAGATTACAGACTGTTACAAGGTGAGGTAGAACATTTATTGAAGCAGGGATACTTGACAGACCTGTTCAGCGAGAAAGGTAAGCAGTCTTACATGAAAAATAGACAAGAACCTCCCAAACCTCCATCTCCAAAGAGAATAGTGAACGTGATAAGCGGGGGAGAAGAAGTCAATGGTGTAATGTACACAGCTGCGAAAAAGACGGCAAAATTCACAGTAACCATGGAAAGCGAGTTCGACAAACTTTGGAAGAAGATAGCATAACATTTGATGATGTATATGCGGATGGCTTAATGATTCCTCACAATGATGCACTGGTAATATCTTTACTTATACATGACACTAATGTAAAACGAGTTTTGATTGATCCAGGTAGCTCCGTGAATATTATCTTATTGCGAGTGGTGAATGAAATGCAAATTGGCGACCAGATGATACCAAAAGCACGTTCCTTATCTGGATTCAACAATTCAACCGTTATTATGAAGGGTGAGATAATGTTAACTACATTCGCGGAATGAGTCATCAAAGCGACAAAATTTTAAGTAATAGACACGGACATGGCCTATAATGTAAATCTTGGGAGGCCATGGATTCATGACATGGATGATGTGCCGTCTACGTTACATCAAGTTATTAAGTTTCCTTCAAAATGGGGAATTCAACAAATTCTAGGAGATCAACAAACTTCTAAGAATATCAATTTAGTAGTGCAGTCACACAAGGAAAGCATTGATACAAATGAGGATTTCGTGGAAGACGTGGTAAATCAAATCTCATCTGAAAATGTATCAAAGCAAACTGATATGGATTCGAAACCGGATGTAATTCAAGAACCAGAGGAGAATGAAAACACCAAAACAACAATTGAGGAGCTCGAAGCTGTTGTGCTATTCGAACAATGGTCAGATCGAAAAGTTTATATTGGAGCAAAGCTGAGCCCAGGAATGAGAGGTAAGTTAGTTGAATTTTTAAAAGCTAATGCAGATTGTTTTGCTTGGTCGCATTCGGATATGACAGGTATACCTCCGGAGGTGATGACTCAAAAATTGAATGAAGATCCATCATACGTACCTGTCAGGCAAAAGAAGAGGAAGCAATATTCATTCAAAAATCAAGTGATTCATGATGAGGTACAAAAACTCTTAAAGATCGGTTCAATACATGAGGTAAAATATCCTAATTGGTTAGCTAATACTGTGGTAGTTCCAAAAAAGAACTGTAAATGACGAGTTTGTGTAGATTATACTCGTCTAAATAAAGCTTGTCCAAAAGATTCATTCTCTTTACCGCATATAGATCAGTTGATTGATTCTACCGCAGGTCATGAGCTATTAAGTTTTTTAGATGCGTATTCGGGTTATAATAAAATAAAAATGGACCCTTTGGATGAAGAAAAAACTTCATTTATTACGGACATGGGGATTTATTGTTATAAAGTCATGCCTTTTGGTTTGAAAAACGCTGGAGCCACATATCAAAGGTTGGTGATCAAGATGTTTCAAGAACACCTGGGAAAGACTATGGAAGTATATATTGATGATATGCTAGTCAAATTTGCACGAGCGGAAGATCATTTTCAAAATCTTTCAAATACCTTCGAGATCCTCCACAGCTATAATATGAAATTGAACCCAGAAAAGTGTGCCTTCGGCGTAGCTTCAGGTAAGTTTTTAGGTTTTCTTGTATCTAATAGAGGTATTGAAGTAAACCCTGCCCAGATTAAAGCTATTGAAGAAATTCCTGATATACTCACGAGCAAAAAAGAGGTACAAAGATTGACATGAAGGATAGCAGCTCTGGGAAGATTTATTTCTAAGTCTTCGGAGAAAAGTTTCAAATTCTTTTCAGTGCTAAAAAAGCAAAATCAGTTCGAGTGGACTGAAGAATGCCAACAAGCCCTCAAAAAATTGAAGGCATACTTATCAAATCCTCCTTTGCTGGCCACACCAAAAGATGGTGAGAGGATGTTCGTTTATCTCGCAGTTTCAGAAATAGCTGTAAGTGCAGTTTTGATACAATAAGACAAAGGTAAACAATCTCCAATTTATTGTGTCAGTAAATCTTTGTTGGATGCTGAGACTAGATATCCTTATTTAGAAAAACTTGCTTTAGCATTAGTTATGGCATCTATAAAGTTGAGACCTTATTTTCAATGTCATCCTATTTCCGTAATAACTGCTTATCCTTTAAGGAATATTTTACATAAACAAGAATTGTCAGGTAGATTAGCCAAGTGGGCAATAGAACTCAGTGAGTATGATATCATGTACCAATCTAGAACTGCAATAAAATCATAAGTTTTAGCAAATTTTGTAGCAGATTGTAGCACAAAAATAGTTCCTGAAGTAGAAAAGGAATTACAAATATTCACCAGATCTAATCTAGGTACGTGGACTCTATTTACTGATGGCTCCTCAAATATTAAAGGAGCAGGTTTGGGTATTATTTTAATTCCATCTTCGGGAGAAAGTATAAGACAAGTAATTAAATGTTATCCTATTACTAACAATGAAGCAGAGTACGAAGCTGTAATTGCAGGGTTAGAACTGGCACGAGAACTCTCTATAGAGCAATTCGTGATTAAAAGTGATTCTCAGTTGGTAGTCAATCAAATGTAGGGGACTTACATAGCTAGAGAGGTACAGATGCAACAATATTTAGAAAAGGCACGAGAATTGATAAGGCAATTCCAATCATGGAAGATTGTGCAAATACACAAGGAAGAAAATGCAGAAGCAGATGCACTAGCTAATCTTGTATCAGTTGCGGAAATAACAAGTGCAGAAAATGCTATCGTAATACATTTATTTCATTCAGCACTGGACCAGGATAAAAATGAGGTAAGTTTCAATAATCTGACTTGGGATTGGAGAAACGAGCTTGCTAATTTTTTGCAGTATGGAACCGTACCTGAAGGCAAAAAAGAGACTCAGTCGCTTCGACGAAAAGCTGCTCGTTACTGTTTAATTTGAGGAAATCTATATCGAAAAAAGTTCGGTGGACCTTTAGCAAGATGTTTTGGACCTGCTCAAACAGAATATGTGATGAAAGAAGTGAATGAGGGGCATTGTGGAAATCACGCAAGAGGTAGATCTTTGGTAAAAACTCTAATTAGAGCAGGATACTACTGGCCTAAAATGGAGGAAGATGCAGAAAGTTTTGTAGCAAAGTGTGATAGATGCCAACGATATGGCAATAATATGCATCGCCCAACAGAATTATTACACACGGTTATTTCCCCGTGGCCATTCATGAAGTGAGGAATGGATATAGTGGGTCCTTTGCCACAAGCTAAAGGAAAGGTACGATTTTTGTTAGTATTAACGGATTATTTTTCCAAATGGGTAGAGGCAGGAGCTTTCAAACAGGTGCGAGAAAAGGAAGTAATGGATTTTATTTGGCGGAATGTTATATGCCGATTCGGAGTGCTAAAAGAAATCGTGTGTGATAATGGCCCACAGTTTATAGGCTCGAAAGTCACAGAATTTTTTCAAAGTTGGCAAATCAAACGAATAACTTCCTCACCTTATCATCCCGTGGCAAATAGATAAGCTGAGTCAACAAACAAGATTATTATTAATAATTTGAAGAAAAGATTAGAAGAATCAAAAGGCAATTGACCCGAAGTGTTACCAGGAGTATTATGGGCTTATCGAACAACAACAAAGACAGGCACGGGAGAAACACCATTTTCACTTGTTTATGGTTCAGAAACCTTAATCCTAGATGAAATAGGAGAGCCAAGTACGAGATTCACACAAGCAACACAAGAATCAAATGATGAAGAGTTAAGAACGAACTTGGATTTACTCGAGCAAAGAAGAGAAGCAGCTCTAATAAGGATGGCAGCACAGAAGCAAACCATTGAACGATACTACAACAGAAAGGCTCATCTCAGATACTTCAAGATTGGGGACTTCGTTCTCAAAAAGGGTTTTTAATCAACAAAAACAGCTGGAGCAGGAAAGTTGAACCCAAATTGGAAAGGTCCTTATAAAGTTCGAGGTATCGCTGGGAAAGGTGCTTATGAATTAGAAACCATGGACGGTAATGTGTTACCTTCGAATTGGAATGTTGTTCATTTGAAGAAATATTATTTTAAAGCAAGGGAAATACCCACGGTCAGGTATCACTTAACTACGATTTTGTTTTGTTCAGTTAAATAATACTAACAATTTTAGATGATAGGCAAAAAGCTATCCCACACCAAATGATGATATTAGACCTGAAAGACACGTGAGATACAAAATTATTCCTGGGCTGGGTTACAACCTTTCTTATGGAAATAAAAATGGTTAAGCAGTCATCATCTAAAAATATATCTCCGAGTCCCGTATGTATTTTTCTTTTCAGGAAATGGACCACATGGAAGGAATAATCAAGTGCTCGAGATTTCATACTTCAAAGCTCTAACACTTGGGGGACTATGGAAGGCAAAGAAGACTGAAAGTCAAAGAAGACTAAAGAAGACTTAAAGAGTTAGAATTCAAGTCAAGCCCGGATCAACCCAAAAATCAAAAATCAAGAGCTAATCAAGAGCCAAAAAAACAAGCTAATCAAGAGCCAAAAAACAAGCCTGATTCAAAAACCTTTGTAATAAGCTTTGATAAAGTGTAAACTCACGGATGTAAATTACAAGATCCTACGAATACTTAGGTTAAGGGCAATGATTAGTCATGGGTTGCAAAATATACCCTAGAATTTTCTGAAATCTGTTATAAGGAAAATAGTTATGAAAGAGTTGTAGATGTTGTACAAAAAGTTACTTGAATACATGTAAAGTGTTATATAATTTGAAAGTTCAAAATATGAAACTTCCTCAAATTATTCAAGAAATCTCTTCGAAACATGTATTTTCCTACTTCTTTCATATACTTACACCAATATGAAGTTGAGACGTCTTCTTCATTAGTGTCGTTTATAAAAGAGACCTCTTTTATAAAATTCGTGTCTATACCAAAATCACGAAATACTAAAGCATTTTTAAAATGCAAGTCAAAGAGTAAAACATAAACTCAAACGAAATATTATATAATAAACCTGGCTAAAACTAAGTATAAACTTAGGTATTAGTTTGATTACAAACCCCAAAACGGACCAGGGGCAAAAACTAGCTAATCATTCCAAAAATAAAAAAAACAAAAACAAACAAAACAAACTTCCCATCAAAAGTTCAAGAAACAAACTAAGAATACTATAGGGCAGAATCCAATATGGCATCATCAGCAGCGGGAGAAGATTCGACTTGAGCAGAAGAGGCTTGAACACCAACTTCACCAGGAGCAAGTTCAACACCTTCGGGAACTCCGACCTCAGGTGAGGAAAAGTTATGACTTTGCTGAGTTTTTTCAATAGTTTCCTTAGCCTTTGCAATCTTAGCATTCAAGTCAAAGCCTTCCTGGCTAGCCTCCATCAAAGTCTCGAGACGCGTGTTCAGAAAAGCCCAGCTTACGTCAAGAGTTGATTTATCTTCGAGAGCCTCGTAGTCCTTCTCCCATTGCTCAATTTCAGCCTTCAACTCTTCTCTTTCAATCAAAGAGGCATCATAAGAAGCCTTCAAAGGGGTGAGGGGTCTCTCCAAGAACTGGACCTTATCAGTAGAGGCACGGAGGTCTTTTTGAGCCTGAGTGAGTGTTTGAACAAGCTTCCCGGCATAGGTCTCCTTCTGATTAATGAGTTCTTTCAAACCCTCAATCTCTTCGGTAGCTTTGGAAAGTTGCTCTGCAAATGAAGACTTAAGGATGTCTTTATCTTTGCCAACTTGACTGGAAGAGGCTTTTTCAATTGCCAATTCTGCAACCATCACTCTTACTTGTTGTTCCAAAGCACACTTCTCTTCATCTAAAACTTCTTTCTCCAACTGAAGACCCTCGTATTGTTCCTTCCAGTTATCTGCCTCCGTACGATAATCATTGACTAGTTGTTCAGTGTAGGCAATTCTCTTCATAAGCTTTGTGCCTATCAAGTTGATCTACAAAAGAAAAAGAAGAAGTGATTGTCAAACAAAGATAAAAAATTCCGAGGAAAATAAAGGAAAGAGCTAAGACTTGTACCTTCAAAGATGAATGAACAATATCATTCATCCACGTTAAGGAACTGTGGCTTTCTAACTTCGACTTCTTAACTGGGCCAAGTACCTATTGCTACTGGAAGTATCAACTTCAACATGAGAAGTGGTAGCAATAGGGACAGTTGAGGAAGTGAAAACAGCCACGGGAGGAGCAGTAGCAGCAACAACAGGAGCGAAAATCTGAGAATCAATAGGAACTGACACTGGAAAAGAGGCAAGGGGTACTTCTTCGAAAACAGGACCAAAATCTTCACTATCAAAACCACGGGAAAATAATTGATCGGTAAAGTCACGAGGAGCAACATTCATCTCTTCATCATAACTCACTAAAGTAGCACTTTCAAGCTCATTCACAGGAACTGAACTTGGAGAAGGGGTGGTTTCATCATCCGAAATAACGCGCCTCCTAGCCCAAGGCCTGCGCACAAAAGGACCCTCTTCTTGTTCCTCTTCACCCTCCGAGCCACGAACTCCCTCCGCTTTTCTCTTTGATGAAGAATTTAAAATCATCTCTTGAGCAAGGGACAAAGAGAGTCTTGATGAAGTAATAGATGCGGCACTGACACCTCAAATAGGAAACCCTAGTACAGGAAAAAGTTAGTAACCTCCAAGTAAATACAAAAGAAAGGAGGAAAATTAAAGAGAAGGATACCACGAGTCTTGACTTTCCAACCAAACCTATGAGAAAGGTATTTCCAAGACCTTCCTTCCATAGGAGCAGCCAACAACAATTTCTCTACCCAAGCACGGAAGTTTGGTATTTCTTCAAAAACTTTTATGGTTGCTAAAAAGAAAAGAAAAAATCCATGAGATCGTAAGTTTCTTCTTCCTTCATAAAAGAAGAAGAGAGATACTTAAAAAAAAAAACTTACGTGCAAAATTCCACTTTTCTGGAAAAGGCATGTTCTCCTCACCCACCAAACCACTTGTGGGAGTAGCAACGAAACGGGCGTACCAGCCACGATCTCTATCATCTTCAGGGTTAACCAAAACTCTTTTGCTTCTGGCCACGAGAGTAAAGACCCCTGAACGAAACAACTTAGGGGAATAAATATGAAGCAAGTTTTGAAAGGTAAAGAGTAAGGAAGCCAAATTAGATAAGTATCGTAGACATGCAACAGCTCTCCATACAATAGGACCAATCTGTCCTAAGCAAACGTTAAAGAAATGACAAAATTCTATGACCGCTAGGTCAATAGGTGGTCTGAAACCTAAGGTAAAAGGATATGTGTAAATAAAAGAATAACCAGCCTGGTACGAAGTTATCCTTTGGTTTGAGCCAGGAACTAAAACTGAAAAATCAGATTTCCAATGGTATTCTCTTCGCACAAGAGAAATCAAGCCATCAGTAATCTGGGAAGGATAGACATCGGCACGATCATGGGAAGTCATAGAAGTAACTTGGTTCCTAATCGATTCACGATCAGTAGAGAAAGAAAATTCTTGAGGAACGATTTCATCAACCGTTGGTTCTCGAATGGGTTCACTTGATTCCCTATTTCTGGCAGAAGATCTATGAGTTGAAGAAGCCCTAGTCCTAGAAGAAGAAGGAGTAACAATGTTGGTTTGGGAAGAAGAACCACGAATAGATACAAATCCTAAACTACGTAATCTACCACCTCTTCTACTCCTAACAGGAGTAGTTGAAGGGGGAAGTTCATCTACAATTACTACTCTACGAGGATCGGGGTTTGATGAAGACATGGTTATACAAGAAAATAATACGTGCTGAAGAACAAGAACGATTAAAGAAGAAGAACATTGTAGATTGAAGGTTTCGTAAAACTAAAAGCACATGAGGTATTTATAAGAAAAAGCAACCGTCATGTAAAGTAAGTCATGATGGAAACGTCATAATGAAACAGTCACTGCAAGAAAGCCCTAAAAACCGCTGAAGAGTCGCAGACCCAATCGATGAAGGCCACATGGCACATACATTAAATGGAAGTGACATGCGACGCATTGGTTATGAAGAAGACGCAATTATACATGGGAAACAACGGCAAAAAATTCCCGCCATAAATACGTGCCACTTCCAAAATATTCAATTGCAGAATATTCGGCAAGTGGGGGGACTATCTGTATTGGTAGAAAATAAATAATACACGTGAAATTATATGTGGCTGACAGGGCATGATACGTGGGTCACTAAGAAGATGACAACTGGAGTGTAATAATTAAAAGATGTACGGGTTACAAGAGGTACGAACAAATCACTCACGAGATGAAAGGACGCAGTTGCTCGAGCCTAAATTGTTTAATAAAGAGACACAAATGAAATGAATCAAGATAATAAAAATGGAAGATTCACGAACCTCCAATTAATGAGGAAGAAGAATCGGAACTGTTATAGAATCTCCGTGGACAGTTACGATCGCCAATTATAACGGTTCATTTAATGTCAATAATGCTCATAAAGACTTAGACATAAAAAGAATGAAACGTTATATTTGTAAACCCTTATATAAGGGAAGAGAATTTTACTTGTAAAGGCACGTTCTAATTCTTACTGGAATACAATTACTTTCTTTTGTTTTCAATCAATTATTTCCATATTTCTTGTCACGTTTATTTCCTTTCATATAATTGAGAAAGTACGGAATTTCTTGGTTATCAGTAACCCGAGTTCTTCTAAAAATAGGATTTGACCGAGAATCTTATTTTTTGGTTAAACAGTGTTAGTATGGGTGTTCATAAAAAACGAAAAATCGAATCAAACCAACAAGAAAATCGATATTTTTGAAAATCGATCAAATTTATTCAGTTCTAGATTTAAGAAAAAAATAACTGGAAAAAATCGAACCACAACGACTATAAAAATTTATTATTACATATATATATATATATATATATATATATATATATATATATATATATATATATATATATATATATATATATATATATATATATATATATATACACACACACATAATGTTTGTAAAATTATATAGTACATATTAATAATTTGCGCTTCTAGTTGGTAGTTTAGTTTTTTGCCTTTATAATAATCTAGTATTTACCTTTATATTCTAGTTTGATTGGTAGTTTGCTAAGTCATGAATTTGTTTCATATTAAAAATAACTAGTCTTTAATTCAATCCTTAAATTATTTATTACTATTTAATTTAATTTAATTATCATCAATATATAAATAATATTTTTTTCTCAAAGAGTAATTAGTTTGATAATGTTATGTTGGAATATAGTCGCCAAAAAATGTACGTGGTAGTATATCTCATATTTAAGAAAATAACGGGAAAAAATCGAAAACCGACGAAAACAACATAAATCGAATTGATAAAAAATCGACTTAAGTGGTATGAACATCCCTGCGTGTTAGTATGTTTAACCTACTACATCATATTAATTAATAGTTTTATTATATTACTGATTATTATTTGATCTTAAATTTTATATAAATTATATTTTAGATGCGTAATTGTATAAATATTTTTAAATTATCTTAAAACTCTTTTAAGTAATTGACTTCGTTTTAGTAGGTACAGCTCTCAAAACACGGGCTAAAGAGTTTTTTCCTCTTTTATGCTCATATAAATATATACACCTATGGAATAAAACTCTTATTTTTTTATTTGTTTTTGCATTTAATCATTTCTTACCTAATACTTACTTCAAAAAACAAAACCCTAAAAGGGATTGATTCGCCGCAAGATTTTTTATTCTCCTCTCTCCCATTTAACCTTCATCATCTCTCTTATTAGCTAACAGTTTTCATTACCTGCTCTATGTTGAGAAAAAATAACTTTCTTGGAGTTTAATTAGTCAAAGATGGGATTTTTATCAACACCAAAGCTTCAATTTTCAGCTTATACATGTGGGATTTTGTAGTTTTAAGGTTTATATATGATAAAGTTTTGGCTTTTTTTTACCTTTCTTGGGTTGCTAGGTTTTGTGGGTACTGATTATATTTGTTGTAGAATTGAGTATATAATTGGTCTTTGATCATGGAGCTTTCTTGGTACTATTTTGTTTGATCAAAGATTGGATTTTTATGAGCTTAAAGGTTTGATTTTGAGGTTGTGCACGTGGGGTTTTGTAGTTTTTAAGGTTTATATATATATGACAAAGTTTTGTTTTGAATAGCTTTCCTGAGTTGTTAAGGCTTGTGGGTATTGATTATATTTGTTGTGGAATGAGTGAGTGAAGATGGTATCTGAATTGGGTAGGAGACCGATGATTGGGAACAATGAAAATTCATTTGGAGATGAGTTTGAGAAAGAGATTGGGATGTTACTTCATGATCAGCGAAGACAAGAAGCTGACGATCGCGAAAAGGAGCTGAATATGTATAGAAGTGGCTCAGCTCCACCTACTGTTGAAGGTTCATTGAGTGCAGTGGGTGGATTGTTTAACAATAATGGTTTCATGTCTGAGGAGGAGCTTAGGTCTGATCCTGCTTACTTATCTTACTATTACTCGAACGTAAACCTTAATCCTAGGTTGCCTCCACCACTTTTGTCCAAAGAAGATTGGCGGTTTTCACAGAGGTTGCAAGGAGGGAGCTCCGCTATTGGTGATAGGAGGAACATAAACAAGAATGATAATAATGGTAATGGTAGGAGGTCACCCATGCCTCCAGGATTTAACTCGAAAAAAGCAGAGAGCGAGAACGAGACGGATAAATTGCAGGGTTCAGTGGAATGGGGTGGTGATGGGCTGATTGGTTTGCCGGGACTAGGATTAGGTAGTAAAAAGAAGAGCATTGCTGAAATATTCCAGGTGCATGCTTCAAACTTTATCTAGTGTTTTATTTATTTATTTATTACAATTTCAACAATGACCATTGGATGTTAGATTCCAAGATTCTGGTATTAAATGCTTTTGAAAGTGCCGGAATTAACAATTGGCATTTAATGCTTCATGAATTTAGCTCATTTATGTTACTGCCCAAATGGTATGTTCGGTGTTGAAGGAAAAAAGTTCAACAAGTTTCCTTTGAGGTGTTTTGGCTGGATTTGGCATTTTTGAATTGTGGAAATATTTTATTGTTGTGGCATGAATGCTAGGTGATAGTTGATTTATCTTCCCATTAAACCGCTTTGTTTACATGATGGTTTGGTAGACACGTAACTCCATTTCGCTCGATAATCTCTGCTAAGCTGATGAGATCTGAGGCAGTTCTGCATCTCCGAGGCCAACATTTATCATTATGATTAAAGGGGAACCTTCAAAATTTGAGTTTAATTTCTCTATATTTATTTATTCCTTTCTATCTCAAACTTTTTATATTGACAATCCATCTGGACATATATGACATAAATAAGCATTTTTTGTTCCATATATAAGAATGGTTTATGCGATCACATGATAAAAAAATCTAAGTTGCTTGGATTCTTCACTTTCGGTGCCGCACCCGTGTCGACACAACGTGGGTGTCGGTGTTGGTGTGGGATCGGTACCTGATATGGTCAACCGATTTTGGATACTTTGACCAAAATCGATGGGGAAAGATACAATGATTTTTGAAATCAAAATAAAAGCTAGGGTGAAATTGAATTTTATATAAGAAATTTCTATGTTAGTCCTTTTTCTTTTATCTCCTTCCCGGGTTCTCCTCTTGATCAATATTTTCTCCTCCTTGGAACACCTTGTAAGTTTTCTAAATAATTTTCATAATTTAGACATATTTTTATAACTCTACCTTAAGATATTTGAATTATTTTTAGGCGAATCCTAGCACCCGTATCCATACTTGAATCCTTACCCCGAATCTTAAAATTTAGATCATGAAGGATCCGACCTCTAGATCCGCACCCGTATCGGACACTTGTACCTGAGTCCGAGCAACTTAGGTGACAATTAATGATATCAAGTGCGTGATTGGCTTTGAGAAAGTGTGGATCCAGTGTATTCCAATAAGATCAAGCATCTCATGTCAATATGGACAATGTTGCATTTCCTTGCTTACTGGGCATGAAAACACCCTTTAGTTCATAGGCGATAAAATATTCTGATATTTGTGGGGGGGGGGGGGGGGGGTCTATTATTTCATATGTGGGACTGGTTTTTTGCTTTCGAAGGATAAGAGCAAAATACTGTAACAATTGATGATATCATGATAGTCTATTAACGATGTTGCATTTTTATGTATACTTGGTACAATGCAGTAAGTTCATAGGCAATATAAGATACTGAAATTGCTATACTAAGGAAAAAATAAAAATCTCTTATGTTGCGAATATATATTTGTTTATAGTGCCCGGTTGTGTTCCCCTTAAAGAAAGTCATAAACAGCTCTATCGTTGTGTTCGTCTAAACATTACTAGCTGAGGAGTCAAATGTTTCTTTCCCTTTTGGGTATATTCACCCATGTCCGGACTCCCGGTCCTACCTTCACTTCAAATTTTTGGTTGGGCGGATGTGCTCCATCCTTCTCCCATCCCCTACAGTGTGATCTATAGTTTCTCTTTTCATGTTATATCTAACTGGTTTTTGCAGCTCAGCGGAGTTTCTGTACTCTATAAAGGGTAGTTTTGGATAATTTGCGAACCTAACAAAGTATAATCTTAGATGAAATGGATCAAGACATCTGTTTACTGCATGATGAAATGGATCAAGACATCTGTTTACTGCATGGCATCTGATCATTGTACTGTTGTTATGCTGCTAAAGGCATTTCCTTTTACCTTTTCTAATTTTGGATTTCCACATTTTTGAGTTTCAATAAATAGACACCTTCCATAATATTTTTTTTGTAGTGTTAATTTTTCCTTCCAATTATAAAATAAGCGGCCGATATTTGTTACTCCTTCTGTTTTAATTTATGCTTCTTACTTTCCTTTTTAGTCTGTTTCAAAAAGAATGCTTCTTTCTATATTTAGTAAGAACACAAGATTTAAGGGCATTTTGGTACATTATACACATCTTTAGTTTAAGGCCACAAGATTCAAAAGTTTCCGTACTTTTTTTAAACTCCGTGCACAATCAAACTAAGACACATAAATTGAAATGGAGGGAGTATTATTTTGTCTTAGGAGTAACTTTTTTTACGTTTAATCTGTGAGAAAGAGAGTTTAACATGGTCATCTGATGGGTTTTAAACCATGATAATCCAGGATGACTTCAGCCGTGTGTCTCCTGCTCCTGGTCACCCTTCGCGGCCAGCTAGCCGAAATGCTTTTGACGGAAGTGGTGATGCAGCAGAAGCTGAGCTTTCGTTTTCTTCTTCAAAGCCTTTAAGGTCTGGATCAAGCACACAAATCCCATCTGATGAGGTGGCTGCTTCCTATTCATATGCTGCTGCTTTATCAAGAAGTACCACTCCTGATCCCCAACACATTGCGAGGGTTCCTAGTCCTTGCCTTACTCCTATTGGTGGAGGGAGGGTAGTCAATTTAGACAAGAGAAGTGTTAATAGTCCAAATTCATTTAATGGTCACACAACTGAGTCTTCAGAGCTTGTTGCTGCTTTGTCTGGCATGAATCTATCTAATGGTACGTCGGATGAGATCATTTCTCTGATTGAACAGGACATTGGTTTTAATACTATCCTCACCAATCTTGCAGGTGGGCAAAATAACACGAAGCAGCATGAATTTTTTAAGCAATCTGAATCCCCACAGTTTAATATGGCTTCTACTGTTCAGTCTGCGAAAGTACCATATTCTGTCGGCTCAGACCTTAATAGTTCTAACCGCCAAGCTGCTTTCTCCAATAATTCATACCTCAAAGGATCCCCAACATCTGGATTGAATAGTGGAGGTGGCGTACTTTCTCAATATCCACATTTGGACAGTCCAAATTCATCTTTTTCTAATTATGGTTTAAGTGGTCATCCTCTCAGTCCAATGTCAAGCCATCTTGGCAACTATAATTTGCCACCTTTATTTGGAAATGCTGCTGCTGCATCAGCTATGGCTGTACCTGGATTGGACTCTCGAATCCCTAATTTGAGTGCTGCAACCTCAGAGCATAATCTCAGCAGAATGGGAAATCAAATGGGTGGGCCGTCATTCGTGGACCCTATGTATCTTCAGTACTTGACAGCTGAATATGTTGCGCAGGTTGCTGCTCTTAATGATCCTTCCTTGGACAGGAGCTACATGGGCGGCAATTCGTATGTAGACTTGCTTCAGAAAGCTTATCTTGGTAATAATGTTCTACCTCAGAAATCTCAATACAAAAGCAGTGGTTCAGGTCATCATGGCTATTATGGAAATCCTGCGTTTGGAGTTGGCTTGTCATATCCTGGAAGTCCTTTAGCAAGTCCTGTCGTCCCAGGCTCTCCAGTGGGACCTGGTAGTCCTATGAGGCATAGTGATTATAATAATATGAGACGAATGAGAAACATAGCTGCAGGTGTCATAGGACCATATCACTTGGATAATATGGAAAACAGCTTAGCATCCTCCTTACTGGAAGAGTTCAAAAGCAACAAGACCAGGTGTTTTGAACTTTCAGAAATTGTAGGCCATGTTGTTGAGTTTAGGTAAACTTGCTCTTATGTGTTTTTTTTCTACCTGAACTAGCCTTGATTCTAATTCTTATGTATCATCTATGATCAGCGCCGACCAGTATGGGAGCCGATTCATTCAGCAAAAGCTGGAAACTGCCACCACTGAGGAGAAAAACATGGTGTTTCAGGAAATTTTTCCCCAAGCTCTTACTTTGATGACTGATGTCTTTGGAAATTACGTAATCCAGAAGGTATGTGTAATTCTATGGAGTATAGATTGAAGTTGAGGTGCATGGTCTTCCAATCTGTCCTGTTTCTCTTTAATTGGATTGTAATGTCCATATTTCTCTTGCAGTTTTTTGAACATGGAATGGCATCTCAGAGGAGAGAATTAGCTGGCAAGCTCTTTGGGCATGTTTTAACACTGAGCCTTCAAATGTATGGTTGTCGCGTCATACAGAAGGTATACCAAATTGAATCTAGAAATGCTCATTCACACTTAAGCTTCATCAAAAAAAAGAAAAGAAAAATAATGCTCATGCACACTTAAGTGTTAATCTTTTGCTTTGGTTCTTATTCTGATACACTAAATATAGCACCAACCAGTGGGCTTCCTTCTCAATATCTGAGTTATGTTAAGTTGAAAATTGTGGTAAAATGTTTGGTTCACTATACAGGCAATAGAAGTAGTCGACGTGGACCAGAAGATCAAAATGGTTGAGGAGCTTGATGGTAATATCATGCGCTGTGTACGAGATCAGAATGGAAATCACGTCATTCAGAAATGTATTGAATGTGTACCAGAAGATCACATTCAATTTGTCGTCTCGACATTTTTCGGACAAGTTGTTACTCTCTCCACCCATCCATATGGCTGTCGAGTAATACAGGTAGATGAGTAATGTGTCTTATCCATTTGGGTTGGTAATTTCAGTTTGATATTTACTAATATTCCTTCATCTGTCAGAGAGTATTGGAACACTGTAGCGATCCAGAAACCCAAAGTAAAGTGATGGAAGAAATCTTGGGATCTGTAAGCATGTTGGCACAAGATCAGTATGGTAATTATGTTGTTCAGGTATGGAATACTCACTATCTATATACTAGTGTCTTGACTGTCTTATTTAGAAGTAACTATTTCCATTTTCTTTTTCAAGAGTTAGTAGTTCGTTTTATCATGTTGTATTCTACACAATATCCTCACTTCTTGACTAGTATGGAGCAATTCGTAAAATGTATCTGAGTTGACGATTCCTGAATTTGTTGTTGATATGGGTACATGTTTTGCTTATTTTCAAATTATGGTAATATTGTGCATTTCATTTCATTATTTGATGACTCTGTCTTGCTTTTTTATGATGTACTAGGAAAACATTTTTGTGTCACTGTAAATGCCAAAATGAGGTCATTGATTTTATTATTAAGGCATTTGGTTGGAGAAGTGAAATCTTTTGCAAATAGTTTTTTTTCCTTCAATTTTGCGTGTTTATTTGTTTGCAAAGTGTTCTATTCTTTTTCCTTCAAAATTTCAACTTCTTTGAAAAACTAAAAGTATATGCCCCCCCCCCCCCCCCCCCCCAAACAAAAAAAAACAATTAAGTTTGGAAATTGAGAAAGTATTTGCAAAAAAATAAAATTCAATCAACTTTCCAATTACATGCACATTCACCTGGTTCTCTAGTGCTGCTAATGTATGCTGCTGCCCTTAGTAAACAATGGTCTTACCCTCTTTGATACAGCAAAAACCTTCCTTTGATGCTGCCTTCCATTTTGTTTTGCTAAAGCACTAGTGATTGAAGAAGCTGCTTTGGTCAATTAAACTTTTCTTTGTGCTAACAACACTTTGCTATATTAGCAAACATGTCTTTCATTCCTATACTGAGGTATAATTCGACCTTGTTTTCCTTTTTCTTCCATTTGTTGTTTTAAATGCAACACTTGCAGCATGTATTGGAGCACGGGAAGCCGCATGAGCGCTCTATTATAATTCAGGAACTAGCTGGGAAGATTGTGCAAATGAGCCAGCAGAAGTTTGCCTCTAATGTTGTTGAGAAGTGTTTAACTTTTTGTAATTCCAGTGAACGACAGCTACTGGTGAACGAGATGCTTGGTACGACTGATGAAAATGAGCCTCTTCAGGTTTGTCTAAACTTTAGCCTTGGGTTAAGCAGGATGTTGATTTTGATATGGTTATTGGGTTCATAATATTTGTTACTCCTGCTACTTTACTTTATCCCAAACAAAAAGGAATCTTTTTTATACACCTAATATCATGGAAACAATGTTATTTGTGTATTCGCTGAGATTTAATTTTAACCTCTTGTATGCCAACTCTTGCTTAGCAGGCACGACTCAGGATATTTTGGAGCATCATAATAGGATGATTAAATTTAAACCTACAAAATTTGTGAACTAATGATTATTATCTTTTGGTGGGTCCCTTGTCAGGACTCTGCCTCTTCTTGGCTCACATGTACCTGTTGAGAAGCATAGCATTGCCTTCTTCCTTCCTTCCTTCCTTCCCCCTTGTTAATGGATCTTGGCGACGTCTCAGGATTAATCACTAAGACAGCTAGCTGTAAGATCGTTAGGACTAAGTTTGGATAGGCTATGAGTCACTTAAAAGGTTGAAGTTGGAAGAAAAGAAACTTAATAGTTAACCTGGATGGTATGGTCATAGCTGATATCTGATATTGTGTGGCACATACTTTTGAAAAGCAAGAAGTGTTTGGAAGATGAGGTCATTGAACGGTCATTCGTCAAGCGTGCTTCATCTGTAAGTGAGATTTCCTGCCTCTGAATTTAAGTCATTAGACCCTCTAAAGCAACTGTGCTTTATGTCAAACTGAAATTATGGAGTCTTCAATTAAATCAAACTAGATCGCAAGAATGATACGTGCCAGCGACGACAGCTAAACCTCTTTGGACTTCCCCTTGACATGTTTGAAAGGACTTGAGAACAAAGATGCATGGTGATGTCGCATATCAATGTGTTTAAACCAAGCAAATCACATATTGGCAGCAGAGAACCACTGGATTTTCTGACATTCATATTATGCTCGTGCTTTTGGACATTCTGGCCTGTTCCTCCCCCCTTTAATTAGAAATAATTCATATGCGTTGTGACCCTGTAACACTAGGGTTTGGATGCTGAGACTGTTGTCTTGGAAAAACAAGAGTAAGAGATGTCTTGGAACATTGGGTTGTTCCCTAATTTCTGTAGGACTTCGCCCTTAAAGAAATAGTCCTAGTTGTTGAAGCGGAAGTATTACTGTGAGCTTGTGAGCTAGACTTCTTGAACTATATTCCAGTTGGACTTCTTGAGCTTGTGATGGATACAGGACTCTTTTGCCCTACCAAGACTGACTTGGGATTATGGCGGAGTTGGTTGACCGATGAGTTTCTACGTTTGGAACTTCCTTTCTCTCCACCTTCTACCTTTTTTCAATGATCCCACTTTAGATTTGACCCACATTAAGTATCCCAAATATGGAATGTTTCGAGGATGGGCCACCTACAACTTCATGTCGATAGCTAAGAAGAAATCTTTTCTTGAAAGCTTTTGGCTGAAACATTTCTGCTGCTAATATAAAAAAATAAATTAATTGTACCATTTCAAGCTCCATTGTAGCCTGAAAACAGCGCTACCTACTTATTATTTAATACGTTTAGTTAGAGGCTCAAGATTTTTGCTGGACAAATATTTACCCAAGTGTATGCCAAAAGGATTTCCTCAAATGTCGTGAATTAGTTTTCTATGACATTCAACCCTTGCTTTGTGTATGTTAAAGCTATTCAATCATGAAATTCGGACCTTAGTAATATTTGCGTTTTAATTTTTGCATCTATGGGGATAGGGTTCATCTTGGGAGTACAGCCATTGAGCCACATATATAGATGATTTTGATTTTGATAGGGTGGCATTTAGTGCATCATATAAATTCTTACAGTCTTGTTTCTCATGCTCTCATATCCCAGTAGAGTTAAAAAGCGAGAAGGTTTGGTTTCAAATTTTGCATTGTGTTTTCTCATTTTTCTTCTTTTTGTCCAGGCTATGATGAAAGATCAGTTTGCAAATTACGTTGTACAGAAAGTTTTGGAAACTTGTAGCGATCAGCAACGTGAGCTGATCATGTCGAGGATAAGAGTTCACTTGAATGCTCTGAAGAAATACACTTACGGAAAGCATATTGTCGCGCGTGTTGAAAAGCTAGTTGCTGCTGGGGGTAAGCAGTTTCCTGTTTGCATTTGTCTGGAGCATTCAATGCATTGGTTATTCAACTTCAAATACGCTTTTTTAATCAGTTTCAACTGGATATTGTCCGAACGCGTACTAAATGATTTTGTTATGCTGTTTTGCAGAAAGAAGAATTGCTGCTCAGTCCCCAAGTCCGGCTTAGTCTTGTAGGAAAGAAAGTTGTACAGCTAACTGAGGCTTAGTTTGAGCTACCTATCTTCCTTTTCTTCCACATCTAGTGTTTTAGCTCCATACATGTCTTCAAAGGTATGGAGTAAATTGCAAATAAAGTTGTTACATGTACTAGAGAACTGTAAATTGTGTAGTTAAAACATAAAATCAGGTATGCTGAAGCTCAGATGTCAAATATTCGAGATGGCTGTGCAGAGGAAGTCAAGTCTCCGGAGGGTGTAAAAAATATAAGACCGGCGAGGTAGTTTATATCAACGCGATTGTACAAATGTTGCCATGTGGAGAGTTGATGTTTAGGTGAGAACAGAAATTTCATGTATGGTACTGACAATTTTCTTTTATGGCTAAGTGTATTTTCCTTCATCTTTGGTTGCTGTCATTTTATGAAAATTCAATGCTTGGGATTAGTATTCTGGCGGTTGTGAGATTTGGTTGCAGTAGATACATACAGCTATGACAACAATTATCTTAAATTCCAAAGAAGTTAAGGGTCGGCTGTGGCTTCTTACTGATCATGTTTCTCCATTTAAACTCATTTCATGTCAATATGACTTCAATATACTAACAATTTGTTACAACTATATATTGTAAGACGAGATGTTTGTTATTAATTACCATACATAAGAATGTGATTTGATTGAATGCTAACTCCAAAGCATGTGTTACTACCTAAATGTTTACATTAAGGGGTCGCTTGGTTGGGAAACAAGTTATTCCATGATTAATTATTCCGGGATAACTATCTCATTCTCCCATGGGGATAAAAAAATACTACAATCCCAGAATAACTAATCCCGAGATTAGTTATACCATGATTTTATTTCAACTAAATGTGGGATTAATTCATCTCACATTTAATCTCGGGATTAATTATCCCTTATCTCTCGTACCAAACGAGCCCTAAAGGTTCAAGTTGTAAAAGCATAAGAGCCCAAACGTTGTTTTCTTACTTCTAATTTTATATCCAAGAACAATGAAGTACAATAAGACGTACATGGTTAAATAGGTTCAGAATCGACAATGTAGTCAAACGCATACAATATTATGTACTATTATGCACCTTTTTGATCGTATGTGAATTTTCCATTTGAAAGTGGTAATTATATTATCAAGATCAATGATAGTACACAATTTACCAATTAGAGTAAACATTACCATGTTATAGTGTATTAATAATTTTTTCCTTAAATCTCTCGAGCACTATTTGATTTTTATAGCGTAATCAATAACATTTTTGTGTAAGCAATATAAAAAGAAAAAGCAAAAAAAAGGACCTAGCTTTTGCGTGCAATAAGCATCGGAGGTGTGAACTTCCTTTTTTATATTCAAGCACATATAATGGTGTGAAAGGATTTTATGTTCTCGATCATATTTTTTCATGAAATATCGATTCTATAAATCATCTCATTTCAGAATAAAATCTCATGTAATAAGTAAAGTCTTATGATTTCCCATACCAACTCCTGGCCTTACCTGATAGAATCTGGGAGAGAGGATGGGGGAGGGGGAAAACATTTGGCACGGGGAGAGAAAGTATACGAAGGGTTACTTTACTTTTGATAATCACAATCAAACCCAACCAATTATTGAATACAATTAATGAAATTTTGATAGATTATAATCATAAAAGAAACTTTTCAAACACTATTTGCCTTTTCTATTTAATTGTATAATATAACAAATTTTCTCTAATGCCATACAAAATCAAGATTTTTACTATATGAAATGAAAGAGTCCATGGCTCCCCTTTGTGAATATCCTCTCTCTTCTCCCTAAATGAGTTATTTTCTGCTAGATTTAAGGTTTTTTATTTTTTATTTTTATCTTTTGTTCATATTGTTTTCTATAGAGATGGATTGATACAGAGGTTTCTACTTCTTACCTATAAACAAACCATCTATTTTTTATTTTTTCGTTTCAAACGATCTTTTTACTTTGAAGTGCAAATTTAATCCATTTAATTTATTAAAATTATGTATGAATTTAGTTATAAATTAATATATGCTTAGCAAGAATTGAGCAAATTGGCGAATTTAAATAATCAAAATGGATAATATGTTATAGTTATAACTTACATCCCAAGTAAGGATCATCACAATCTCGAAAATTTCATAAACTCATGGAATATTCATAAAGAGATCATATCGAAAATTCCATAAACTCATGGAATATTCACAAAGAGGTCAAAATGCGATCAGACACTTCTTGACGATCAAATAGTTTAAGAACATCTACAATACCTTTTTATGGAGATCAAATACATCTCAAGGAAGTCCGCATCATCCTATGTTCGAGAAATACATTGCTTAGGTCCTCGAATTATGGAGAACTATCTGAAGAGAAGAATCAAAGAAACAATAGAACTATACTCACAATTTACTAATAAAATCTCTTTTTCTTTTTTTAAAAAAGAAGGTAAGAATCACAAATTGTCTATACGATAAAAATTATAAGTACAACATTTAAATTATCTAGAAAATAAGTATATTTATATGCCGATTCAATTCGGTTCTTTCTTGTTCAATAAAATCAAACATATGGTGATTTTATACAACCACAACAACAACATACCCAATATTATCCTCACCGTGGGGTCTGGGGAGGTAATATGTACGCAAACCTTACCCCTACCTTTTGTGAAGATAGAGAGACTGTTTTCCAATAGACCATCGGCTCAGGAAAACATAAGCACCACATTAATTAAGATATAGACAAGGAGGGACATCACCCAAAAGCCATGTAAAAGCAGCATAAAAATAACACGATAATAAGATGATAAAAATGATAGAAACGACGAGTAGTCAAAGAAACCTACTACCAACAAAATACGAGAGTGCGTATTAATACTACCGGTATGAACAATCTTGACCACCTACCCTACTACCTAATTTCCGACCTCCACACATTCCGATTAAGGGTCATGTTCTCGGTCAGTTGAAGCTGCGCCATGTCTTGCCTAATCACCTCTCCCCACTTCTTCTTCGTCCTACCTCTACCTCTCCGCAAGACCTCCAATGTCAACCTCTCACACCTTCTTACCGGGGCATGTGTGCTCCTCTTCCTCATATGTCCAAACCACATAAGCCCCGCTTCTCGCATCTTGTCCTCAATAGGGGTCACACCTACCTTGTCGCGAATAACCTCATACATATGGTGATTTTATATTCGATTTAATTTGATTTTTCTATTTGGTTAGATTTTTCGATTTTTCGTGAACACCCTTTTCTTGACTGCAAAAGGGTTATCATTCATAGGAGTGGACATAATTTGGGCAAACCCAAAATTCAAACCGAAATCCGAATTTTTTAGATTATTGGTTTGGATTTTCGGATTACGGATTGGATTTTGGATTTAGTTTTTATTATTTTTTGATTTAATATTTCAGTTTTTTGGATATGCGAAAATCCAAAATTTTTATACGTTATATTTAGTCCATTATCCATATGCCTGTAGTAATAAGTTCAAATACCATACCCAATAGATATTATCTCATATATTCAACATTGATTACTAAGTTACTATCAGAATACTTTCTATTTGGACATGGTTTTACTATTGCTATTTCGTATCGGTCGTATTAATATCTTTATTTCTTGATAATAATTTCATTACTTGAATATATATTTGGATGATTGCAGTGAGAATGAGGAACTTTTCAGGCAATTTAACATGAGTACTTTATTTGGATATACATTTTTGTAAAAAGAAGAAATATCTCAACTTATAAGCTCAAAACCGAAAATCCAAAATATCCAAACCAATTAATCCGAAATCGAATTTAAAAAATCCGATCCAATCCGATCTTATTCGGATTGGATTTGGATTGTCATTTCTTCAATCCGAAAACCGAAAATCCAAACCAAAATTTTCATATCCAATCCGAACTGGCCGAACGCCCACCCCTAATCATTCACCACTCCGTTGGGGGTATTAAATGCAAAATCGTTTAGTTTATGTAGCAAAACATTACACTCATAAAATTAAACGGGGCAAAGTGCTAAATCTTTAGGCCCAAAACTTTTTGCACTTCCAAGGTAAAAAAAGAAAAAGAAAGAAAATAAGTATAAAGGAACATCCCGCCGTGACCCTTCGCCGGCAAAAGTATCTTCAAAAATCAAAACCACGTAAACGGCGCAATTTCGTACCGCTTTCCCACATTTTCCGGCAGAATTTCGCCGGAGATATTAGGACACTGATACACTTGTTTTGAACATGTAAAAGAATCAAAAACTGAAAGCGGAGAGGTAAAAAATAGAACATTATAAAAATATGGATCGGATAGTAGCAGCAAAGGAATTATCATTTCGAATAGGGTTTACGGGGCACAGTGGTCACCTCAAGATCGAGCCTCTCCCTCCTGTTGAACGCGATAATCCTCTCAATTTGATTCCTGACTTCATACTCGTAAGTTTTTTTCTCACTCACACTACTCCTTTTTCATTTTAGTTAGAGTTAAGGCGCATCATTTGAATTTCTATATAGGCTTTTGTTTCCATAGGGTTCGAATAATGACCAAAATGTATCCAATAGTAGTGGAAAAAATGATTCCAAGGGCGCTTGCTTAGACATTTTCTAGTTTGGTTGCGATGTATTGTTTAGATAGGTTAGCTAAAAGGCTGGTTTTTGAATGAAGTTAGAGAAAAGTTCTATACTGGAGAGCAATTGGTGGTTGGCTCTTGGGGAAGGAGAGTGATTGGAACAAGTAGAGTAGAAAGAGCGTCATCTATCTTGGGTTCCGTTATTTCTTAACAACTATATTCAACGTGTGTGGACCTGGAATGACTTTCATGGTAGTCTCTACTCCAGCATGAAAGTTCCATCTCAGGGAAGGACACCATGCTATGATAATTATTGTTTTGTCGAGCCCAACTTTTGTATCTCGCATGCCCACTCTCTCACACAACACAGACTGTGCGCGCATACACACATATTTAGGTTCTCTTTTGAGGTGTTCATACATTTTAGGTTCCACTACTTTATAACGATTATCCTCAACATGTGTGGACGTGGAATGACCTTTATGCTAGTTCATGCTCCATCATAAAAGTTCCATTTTATAGTATGATACTTTCTATTTTGTCAAGCTATGTGATCTTTGGTATCTGAACATGTTAGTCACACACATGTAAAGAGGGTTTGAATCGGAAGTCGTGAGTTTTGTCAACCACGTGAAACCTGTATTAGATCCGATTTACTACTGGATAACTCAGTCAACTAAGGCTTAGGTATAAGGGAAGAAATCACTTAGTTTTTTATACATTCATAGTTTCACTCTCCCTATTTATACATTCAAGATGATTTTCTGGATTTTGCATCTTTATGTTTTATTTTCCAAATTTTGTGTGAATGCACGTTAGTTAATTGCCAAAAAAAGAGGAAAGGACAAATTTAAATTAATATAACTTATTTATGACAACGAGAGAAACATCTACCTTTAGTTTCAAATTGATTGGGCTATTTATATGAATACTTTTAGTCCATTATGCTTTATTTGACCGTTTCATGCTCCTTATGTAACCAATAACCTTTGGGGTTTAAGGGGAGAGAGAAGACATCCTCGCCTGACAATTATTCTCAACTAACAACCTCATTATCAAGGCGGAAGAGCCTCATGACAAACTACGACAAACCAAACATTCGCCGGAAGCCGCATGCGACAATATGCAACCACATGCGCACCTGACAGAGACATTTTTGGAGCGACTATTGGCACGTGAGCCCTTTTTTGTGCAACTTTCCAACGATATTTTTTCTTCCAATGAGCTCGTTTACCATCCTAGAGTCTTCCCAGCGAGGTCAGAAGTAGCTCTAGTGATTGAAAAAGCGATAGTAGACTTTCCAATAGGTTCTACTGACGTTTTTGCTTTTCCACCGACATTCTGGCATCGTTCCATCTCCTGGGGAAATCGCCTTTCATCATTGAGTTTGACCATTCATGTCAGACCTCATTTGATGACCAGAAAAGTGGCAGCACAATTCCAATAGTTTTTGATGACTTTTCAGCTTTTCCAACAAGTGTTTTCCTCTTTGTTCACTGCTTGAAGTTGGGTGGAAATGGCTAGAGAAGGACTCTTTCTTTTCTATTGAATTAAGAAAAGTCATAACTTTTGTCATCAAGGTTGTTATGATGTGGCCAAAGTTGGAGTTTGATGAAAATTGTTGGAGAATAGATGTTGGCAAGGAACCAAACATTGAGGGCCTTAAGTGAGTATACTAAGAGGAGGAAGAGCTTTTTGAGCACATGTTTAGTAGGATGTTTTGAAAAGTGGGCGGGTTAGCCGGAAGCTATTACAAATTGGGTGTTACAGGCATGGGAGTTAGCTTATGTGAGGTTCCTTTTCATACTCTCTGACGAGAAGCAAGCCACCAGAGTATTTTCTGAAAACCGAAGATGGATGGGTGGAAATTTTCTAAAGCTTGAAAGGTGGAGCAAGATGTCAGGATGCATCCACCCCAGTTTGCTAGCGACGTAGTTCCAATACACTTGGTTGGGCTAACAGTAAACATGTGGTGTTTTTAATTTTCCTAAAAAGTAGGAGACGTGTGGGGTTTTGCAAAATGCTACATGTAGCATGCTCGACATGTCAATGGCTTGGATTTTGGTGAGAAAGGGAGGTAGTGTACCAGTGTCAGTGGTGATTGATGATGGGGAGATGGGATATTTGGGTGTTACTGGGATTTCGGATTGAGCACTTTCCTTTGGGGGTAAAAGAGTATGTTGGGATAGGGAGGAGAAAGAGAAGGGATTACGAGGAATAGAGGGAGGAAGGTAGTGCATGTGAGAGTGGGGGAGTTCTCATCGTCCATAAATACAGGTGGTGAGCAATTTAATGTGGGAGAAATAAAGACTAAAAGAATATGGTAAAAAGACATGAGTGCCCTTGGCTTAGATCACTAATATGAGGAATATGTTGAATTAGATTACCAAAATAAAAGAGAATTGCTTTCACCTTCCTATGTTGAGTAGAGGGGTCATACTTTTGGCTTTTGCTCACATGTGCAGAATTTACAACACTCCCTTTGTACTGTATTGTAAAAAAACATAAGGGGAAAGAGAGAAGAGGGATCATGTGCCTTAAGGTTAGGACAAAAATCCTTGAGTTCTTCTCTTTTGAAGGCGGAGATCGGGGATCATAATTCTAGTGTTGTTGTAGATGGAGAGGAGACTAGCTAGGTTTAAGGCGTTTGAATTTAGTGCCGGCATTTCGATGGGAGCTCAAAATAAGTACAAGAGATGGGGGAAGGCAGTTTGTGATGAGAAATGACATGAGCTAGCTGGAGCTCATCAAGGACCTTTGGTAGTTTGCAGTTGATTAAGACAATCATCCAAAACTTCTACTTTAGAGGAGGGACTTTAGTTGGAGGAAGCAAATGGGGGAGTTGGCAGTGCTTGAAAAAGCGAGCGCTTCGTCGCTTTAAGCGAGAAACGACAACCCATTGCTTTTTTGAAGCTGAAGCAAATCGATTTACAAAAGCGAGCGCTTCAATACCTGAAGCGAGAAGCGATGCAGAGAAGCGAAGAAAAAAAATGATTGCTTCATTTAAATGGGTCATTTTGTTTTTAAAAAGATTGGGTCTTTTTTTAATTATTTCAAAATATAGACCCCAACCCAAAGCGAAAACATTTCTTCTTCTTCCATCGACTGCTGCTAGGGTTCGCTGATCCAGCCTCCAGGTAATTTTCTTCTTCTTTTTTTCTTCTTTCTCCTTCTTTTAATTTTTTTCTCTCTTCTTCTTCCCATCAAGGCGTCCACTACTGCTCACTGCTAGGGCAGGCAACCGTTTTTTTTTTCCTTTGATTCTTCTTATTTGGCCTTTATTTATTAATTTTTGTGTGTATTTCAGTTTATAAACTTAATTATTATATTTTGAAATGTTGTTGCTTTGTTGATTTCAGTATATTAAACTTAATTATTATATTGTTTTTACGTTTTTTCCCTTTTTCTTTGAAATGTTACTGATTTCAGTTATTAAATTTAATTTAATTAAGGTGTTGCTGATTTCAGTTATATATATATATATATATATATATATAATATATATGTGTGTGTGTGTGTGTGTGTGTTATTTTCAGTTTATTTCATTCTGTTTGTTTTTCTTATATCTTAATAGGGATTAAAAATGTTCCAAAGTTCGAAAGAGAAAGACCCGGCTTAGCGATATAGTGATAAAGTTAATGAGAAGAATAGTACAAATTTATATGCAAGTTTTGTAACAAGATTACAACGGGGGAATTTATCGCTTTAAATTCCATCTTATTAGTGGCAATAGAAACGCCACAAGTTGTCCGAAATGCCCGCCGGAGGTGAGGGAGAAAATAAAGAATTTTGTTGAGAAGAAGGAGCTAAAACATGAAATGAGTCATCAACCATTTGTGACGAATCTTGATGATGATGATGACGACGATGATATGGAAGAAGGTGAAGCTGCTGATTTGTCACTTCCAACAAAACGAGGAAGAGATGCAATCTCTTCAAGCCATGAATCGACGGGTACGAGTAAGACTAAAGGTCCTATAGATTGTTATTTCCCAAAGAAGCCAGAAACAAAGAGCTGTGGAAAAGATTTGCAAAAAATTGCCAAGGACATTTTAAGGGATCGTGCAGTTAAAGCTTTTGCACGATGGGTCTATGATGCAGGGCTCCCCTTCAATTGTGTCAACTATACTAACACTTTGGGAGACTTTATTGAGGCCGTTGGTCAATATAGACCTGGAATGAAGCCCCCCCACATATCATGAAGTCAGAGATCCTTATCGGAAGTGGAGGAGTCCAATAAAATTGTGGAGGAACATAAAGTTGTGTGGAACAAGTATAGACTAAGTTGCTTGGACACGGGTGCAGATCTAGAGGTCGGATCAGTGTTATAAATAGCGCTCGCCTCAGCGCTAATAGCGTGAGGCGAGGCGAGGCGAGACAGTGTCGCCACATAGCCTCTGTTGCGTTGCGTTTCGAAATAGCGCTCGCCTCTGCCTGCGTGGCGAGAGGCGACAGTGTCGCGAGAAGCGACCATAGCGTCGCCTTTTGTTTTTTTTAAAAAAAAAGAAAAAAGCAAAGACTCAACAAAAAGGGCCGTGATTAGGGCTTGACAACATATCTTCTTCAACTTGAACAAAACAACAGAGCTTCTTTGAGACTTTGACGTTCTGAACTCGCGAGCCATCGTCTTCTTCTTTCAGAAGCTTGAGGTTCCAGCCATTGAAAGTCCAGGTATGCTTCTTCTCCTTTCTTCTTTCTTCTTTTTTCTTTCTTCTTCTTCTTCTTCTTTCTATTTTTTTTCCTCTGTTTTTTGTCGAAAAGAACAGAAACAGAGGTCTGTTTTCTGCTCTATTTTTCGAGCAAAATACAGAGGTTTCTTCTTCTTCTTTCTTCTTTTTTCTTTCTTCTTTCTTCTTTCTCCTTTCTCCTTCTTCTTCTTCTTCTTCTTTCTATTTTTTTCCTCTGTTTTTTGTCGAAAAGAACAGAAACAGAGGTCTGTTTTCTGCTCTATTTTTCGAGCAAAATACAGAGGTTTCTTCTTCTCTTAACAGAAAGAGAGGTCTGTTTTTGTGCTCTATTTTTTTGGTTCTGTTTTGGCAAAATAACAGAGGTTTTGAAGCTCTGTTTTTGCAAAATTACAGAGGTTGTTTCGAAGCCCTGTTTTTGCAAAATAACAGAGGTTGCTTCTTCTCTTAACAAACTTTCTGTTTCTTTCCGGCCCCTTTTTTTTTTTTTTTTTTCAATTATTGACTTATAGTCTCTTATAGAGTAGAATTAATTGCATATTGACTTGATAATTTTTTTTTCAATAAAACAGCGTTGAAATGTCATCCGATAGTAATAAACGAAATGATATAGCTTGGAATTATGCTATACAAGGCTCATCAAGATCCGCAATTAAATGTGTGTTTTGTGAAAAAACATATAATGGTGGGATAACTCGTCACAAGCAACATTTGATAGGTGGATTTAAAAATGTAGTACAATGTCCCCTTTGTCCGCCCGAGGTTAGGGAGGAAGTAAAAGCATTTGTTGATAAGAAAAATGTGACAAGAACTCAAATGAATTTTGAAGCATCGGTGAATCTAATTGATGAAGATGATGAAATGGATGAAAATGGTGAAATGAGACCTCCCCCCCAAAAACTCATAAGATATCTTCAAATAGTTCTAGTGGGTCATCCACGACGGCACGTACAGTGACAAAAGGTCCTCTCAATCTTTATTTCTCGGCAAAACAACAAGAAAAGGGAAAAGGTGAAGAAGGTCTAGGTTTAGAAGCCAAGAAGATTTTGAGAGACCGCGCCGTAAGTGCCTTTGCAGCATGGATGTATGATGCAGGGCTTCCTTTCAACTGTGTTAACTACAAAACTTTTGATAAATTCATTGAAGCTGTAGGACAATATGGCCCAGGAATGAAGCCTCCTAGCTATCATGAAGTTAGAGTAACTCATCTTAAAAAAGAGGTGAAGAAGATAGACCAAATTATTGAGGAGCATAAAGTGGAATGGAACAAGTTTGGATGTTCCATTATGATGGATAAATGGACAGCACAGAATGGAAAAATGATCATAAATGTGTTGGTGAACTCTCCAAGAGGGAGTGTTTTTCTTGAATCTCACGATGCTAGCAACTCTTCTACGGATGGAAGCAAAATGTACAGCTTGTTTAGAAAGACTATTGATAAAATTGGACAGGAAAATGTTGTACAAATTGTTACAGATAATGCTAGTGAGAATGTTAGTGCGGGTAGGATGATGGAAGCTATGTATCCACGCATTTATTGGACTCCATGTGCTGCCCATTGTATCAACTTGATGTTTGGTGACATATTCAAGGAAAACCCATATGCTTCAGGTAACTTTAATATAGTTATTTATACTTATGTCCTATCCTATTAAGTATTAACTATAAAATTGTTATTGTTACTTTTACAGTTTTCACTAAGGCCGTCAGGGTATATTCTTACATCAGTCAGAGGCCGTTGTTGTTGAATTTGATGAGGAAATTCACAAATGAAAGAAATTTGGTGAGACCGGCCAAGACTAGATTTGCAACGGCTTTCTTAACTTTGCATAGTTTTTACTTGCAAAAGAAAAAATTGAGAAAGCTAGTTCTTTCAAATGAATGGAAAGATAATAGATATGCAAAGGAAGTTGCGGGAAAAGAAACTGCCAAAGTTCTTATTTCTCCATCATTCTGGAATGACGTCGTTCGGGCTCTTAAAGTTGGTGGTCCTTTGATTAAGGTACTTCGTATGGTGGATGGGGAGAGAAAACCACCAATGGGCTATCTTTATGAGGCTATGGATAGAGCCAAAGAGACTATTGCAGCGTCATTTGAGGGAGATGTTAGAAAATATGAGAAAGTTTTTGAGATAATTGATATCAGGTGGGAGAATCAACTCCATCGACCTTTGCATGCAGCAGGCCATCTTCTGAACCCGGGATTATTTTACAAGAACACTAGAGATGAAACTTTGGCTTCAGAGGTGTGGATTGGATACCATGCATGTCTTGAGAAGTTGGTCCCTAATTCAGCGACGATAGATCAAATAGGGGAGGAGTTTGGTAGGTACTCACAAGCAGAGGGCCTATTTGGTTTACAAGCGGCCATTAGAGCCAGAGACATAAGGTCGCCAGGTAACTAACTTTAATATAGATATCCTTATAACTTTAAATTAATTTATTTGATTTATACTTATTAACTTTTAAAATATTTTTCTATAGTTGAATGGTGGAAGCAATTTGGACATCAAACTCCAAACTTGCAAAAGTTTGCCATCAAAGTACTAAGCCTAACTTGTAGTGCATCTGGATGCGAGAGAAATTGGAGCGTATTTGAGCATGTAAGAAGTAGATTTATTATATTAATATATTTTATATTGTATTATTATTAGTATCGATTAATTAATCTAAACAACTTATGCGCAGATTCACTCCAAGAAAAGGAATAGGCTTGAGCTATCGCGTCTCAATGATCTAGTGTATATTAAATACAATAGAACATTGAGGCGACGTTATGAAGCTCGCGATACCATTGATCCAATTTTGTTGGACAACATTGACGAGGCAAATGAATGGTTAACTGGAGCCCCCCAAAATCATGAAGATGAACAAGTGTATGAAGGAGATGATCTTGATTGGGGTACTGTTTCTATGGCGGTTGGAGTTGAGGAGAATATCTATGGTCTTAGAGGGAGTTCTTCAAGTTACAAGGGAAAGGGAGTAGCAAGTTCAAGCCGGTCCCTAATTGATGAAAACTCCGAGGATGAAGAAGATGATAGCCAATATAATGCTAACATTCATGAAGTTGTAGAATTTGAAAATCTTGAAGAAGAATAGACGTTGCTTGTTTTAGACTATTAGACTTTAGTTTATGAATCTACTATGAGTCTATGACTATCTATTGAGTCTTTAATTTTTGAATGATATATTTATTAATATATTATTGTTATTGAGTTTTTAGTTATATGTATATAATATTTTATGTTTTTGTATAAATTGTCGCTTCACATCAAAAAGGCGAGCGCTTCGCTGCGCGCCTCTCGGCTCAGTGAAGCGGGCCCTCGTCGCTATTTGTCGCCGCACGCTATCCAAAACACTGGGTCGGATCCTTCGAGATGTAAATTCTAAGATTCGGGGATATGGATTCTAGTACGGATACGGGTGCGGGGATCCGGCTAAAAGTAATTCAAAAATATAAAAATATCTCTAAATTATGAGAAATTTTGTGGAATACTTACGTATAGCATGTTAAGTGTGGATTTCTTTTTTATTTTCAAGTTGTAAATAAGTAAAAGATTGATTTCCTAGATAAAATATGCTATTTTCTTCGAATTTATCTTAGTTTTGGTTTTGATTTCTGGAATCAAGTTGTATCTCATCTCAATTTTTTTCGTCCGCGGTGGTCAAAGCACCCAAAATTGTTTGACCAGATCCTGTACGGATCCCATACCCACACCCATACTAGTGTCGTGTCGACATGGGTGCGGCACCTAAACTGCCATGTCGGAGCAACTTAGAGTATAAATGCTCCATTATGATGGATAAATGGACGACAAGAACTGGGAAAATGATTATAAATGTGATGGTAAATTCTCCCAAGGGAACTTTGTTTCTTGAGTCAATTGATGCTAGCGACGCGTCCACGGACCACATCAAAATGTTCGCCTTGTTTCAGAACAACATTGAAAAGATTGGCCCAAGCAATGTTGTTCAAGTGGTCACTGATAATGCGAGTGAAAATGCTAAAGCGGGTGGTATGGTGCAATGAGCGTACCCAAATATCTATTGGACTCCATGTGCGGCTCATTGTATCAACTTAATGTTCGGGGACATTTTCAAGGAAAAACCCTTCTCTACAGTTTTTGGCTGAGGCGTTAGGGTACATTCTTATATTGCTCAGCGGCCCTTGTTATTGAATATGATAAGAAGATTCACCAAACAAAAAAATTTGATGAAACCGAGCAAGACAAGGTTCGCCATTGCTTTCTTGACTTTGTATAGTATCCACTTGCAAAAAGCCAATTTGAGAAAGTTGTTCATTTCAGAGGAATGGAACAAGAGTAAATTTGCAAAGGAAGCTGGGGGAAAGAAGCTATACGCATTATTCTTTCTTATTCTTTTTGGAATGATGTCCTTCATGTTCTTAAAATTGGTGGCCCATTGATTAGAGTACTCCGTTTGGTGGATGGGGAGTAAAGACCATCAATGGGCTACCTTAATTAAGTTATGGATAGGGCCAAAGAGGCTATTCAAGCAACATTCAATGATGATCAGAAATATGCAAAGGTCTTTCCGATCATTGATTCAAGATGGACGGAGCAATTTCATCGACCTTTGCATGCAACTAGACTTATTCTGAACCCGTCACTCTTTTATGATCAGTATGAGAATAATTCCCTGGCTAACGAAGTGTGGAAGGAATTCCTTGAGTGTGTTATTAAGTTGGCCCAAGATGATGAGCCGGAAGAAAAGATAGTAGATCAGCTTGCTATTTACAAGGCAGCTGAAGGACTTTTTAAGCTGCGACTGGCTATTAAACAAAGAAAGACGAAGTCGCCAAGTGACCAAGTGCTTCTATAGTTTATAGCTCTAACTTTTAATGTATTTTTTTAATACTTATTAACTCTTGAATATTATTTTTTCACTTCTATAGTTGAGTGGTGGGACCAATATGGTGCAGAGACTCCGGATTTACAGACTTTCGCCATCAAAGTTCTAAGTTTAACTTGTAGCTCATCCGAATGTGAAAGGAACTGGAGCGTTTTTGAACACGTGAGAACTAAAAAGAATGATTTCGTGTATTGAGATAAAGTAAATTATATCTCAATTGTCCTAACTCCTACTAATTAGTTGACACATCTTGTTTGAAGATTCATACAAAGAAGAGGAATCGACTAACCTTGAAGCGCTTCCATAATCTAGTGTTCATAAAATACAATAGAGCATTGAGGCATCGCTACAACCACCGCAATCTAATTGATCCAATTCTTTTGGACAATATTGATGAGGCTAATGAGTGGCTAACCGAAATCCCCGAAAATTGTGAAGATGAAGAAGTATTTGAAGGCGACTCTAATTTTACTTGGGCCGATGTTGTGGAGGCTAGTGGAGTTGGGGAGAACCCTTATGGTTTAAGGAGGAATACTTCAAGTTTAAGCTCGAATAGGAAGGGAAAAAGTGTGGGTACTACAAGTCGATCCCTAATTGATGAAGATGAAAGTGATCAGGAAGAGGAAGAGGAAGAGGAAGAGGAAGAGGAAGAGGAAGATGACGAGCAATATGAAGATAATAGAGGAATTCAAGATTTTGACAATCTTGAAGAACTAGAAGAGTAGTAGAATACGACGTTGATTCTAGTAATTTAGTGGTTTTGATTTGGCTTATCTAATGCTTTATGGAGGATTTTGTGGTACCTACTTTTAAGTTTTTAAATTGAACTTTTTGATTATTTATATTATCTCTTTGCAAGGTTTACTTTATGTTTTTTAAGAATTGCGCTTCACTTCAATGAAGCGTGCGCTTCGCTTCGCGCTTCGCTTTTGAAGTGAGGCGAGCCCCTGCGGGTTTTTTGCGCTTCTTGCTCTCAAAAACACTGGGAGTTGGGAGGAGATAAGGGGAGTTCCTATGGAGGGGGAGGTGTAGATAGGGGGAAAGTATGAAGGGTAAATGAGAATGCTCAACCATTAACTATCATCGAAAGGGGGTAGAGAATGACTAATTGGATGAGGGGAATAGATTTCTAAAGTTTGAGGAATTGTTGGGTGTTCGATTGAGTAAGAGGAGGACAAAGTCATCGATCTTTTAATTGACATGAATAAGAGTCAAGAAAAGTAAGCAATGTTGGGAAAAGGGATATGAGCGTGAGGGAAAAGAGGTAGGCGAAATCTCATGAAAGAAGAGATAACACTATGGTGCATGGGAGGAGGTGTAAGGGGAAAGAGGGGTAGGATGGAGAGCCGAATGGGCCGATGAGGAGGGGTCGACGGAGAAGTGTTGGGAGTTGTCCACCTCTACAGTGGAATAAGATATTCTGTAGGTGTTTGGGGGGGAGGGGGACCTTCAATAATATTAGGTTCTCAGAGGGAATGATGTGGTGTAAAACAATGTCAAAGGAAATTGAGGAGCTCTTAGAGTTCATTGATAATCATTTTTATTGATTTTCTTTTGATAGGGCTAGTTTCTCATTGTCTAGGGTAGAGGACTGAACATTAAAATCAAGATTAGACATATTCTTAGTGTTGACCTCTTGGGAGGAAATGGTTACGATTGTGCGAAAGATTCTCTTGCCGAGGGTAATTTCGACCAAGCCGCCTATCAGATTTGAGAACATGTGGCTAGAAAAACGGACTTTGGAGATAGAGCGGGAGGCTAGGGAATGGATATGTAGTCATGGGCAAACCATCATTCCCGGTCGCACAAAATTCAAAATTATTGAAAGGGGGGACATAAAGGTGTGGAATATGGAGGTTTTTGGGAGGGTAGAGATGAAGATGCAAAAACTTATGAATGAATTAGAGAAGTTGAGAGGGCAAAAAGGGTGAGGGAATTGGAGTAGAGTTAAAAAGTGAAGGAGGATGTGAAGAGAGAGAGAACTACATCAGCAATAGCTCAAGATATAAGTTGGAAATTGTAAACGAAAGATAAAGAAGAAGACTTGGGGAATAATTGGCTCGATTATCTCCTCAAGCATGCTGGGATCTTAATATTGTTTACAAGTTATCCTAAAAAATGAAATGAAAGGAAAGTAATCCGATAAAGGAAGGGTAAGTAAATCCTATTTCTAATTAAACAATTATAAGGATTTTACCATATTTACTAGGAATGGACTATTTCTATATTAACAATTTCCTAATTCTTAATACTCCCCCTCAAGTTGGAGCGTACATATTGTATGCTCCTAACTTGCCTCGAATATATTCAATTTTGGAGCATTGGAGTGACGTTGTAACAATATTGGCCAACTGATACTGGAGAGAAAAAGAAGAAATTTGGGGGAATGAATGACTAGATTTTTTCCTTAAGCATTTCGGAGTTTAAATAGTGTTCAGAAACAATTCTAAAAAGGGAAGGATCTTTAGTAATTCCTATTTCTAATTACACAAATATAGGATTATTTTTCCATATTTACCAGCAGTGGGCTCTTTCCATATTAACAATTTCCTAATTCTTAGCAGAGACAAAAATTGAGAGCTTTGTGATTGGAGGAGGGTAACTCAAATAAAAGTTCCTCCATAGGGTAACAATAGCAAATAAGAGGAGAAATTTTATGGTCTATGAAAGTGGATGAGGTGGAATATGAGGGAGAGGAGGTAAGGGGGAATACTGAGATTTTATGAACAATTGAATACCGAAGTTGGGAGGGTCAGTGTTCAATTAAATAGGTGAGCATAAGAGGGAGTGATTGGAGAGGGCAATTGCGGAAGACGAGTTGAGGGAGGCAGTAGAGAGATGTTCAGGTGATAAGACCCGGGACCGAATGGATTCACAATGGCTTTCTTCTAACTGTTTTGAAGCACGGTCAAAGGAGAGATTATGGAGATCATTGCTGCATCTCAGGAGACCGGAGAATTTGAAAAAAGTCTCAATGCTTCCTTCATAGCTGTCATACCGAAAAAGGAGGGTGCAACGAACATCTTGGGTTGTGAATTACATGTCAAAAATCTGTCCTGGTCGGTAAGAGGTTGTGAATATGTTACTTTAGCATGTAGTGGCCTAGTATAAAGTGATAAGGAATAAGTCTGATCTTCTATAACATGAACAAGTCTATGGTGCAGTTACTAACACACTGTTGAACAACCTAGGGAATTCATCTCTTTGGTCTATGTCTTTCCTCCTGATCCTGTAAAGTGGTTAATGGTTCACTACTTTTATTTTTTCCTTTTTTTAATAAGCAAAGATAAGGTTCACTAGTTTTTCTAAAAATTTATTGTTTATTCATGGTTCCTTTTCAGTTGCATTTCCACTTGTAGATTACCTTTGGTCCATAGTTATCCTTTATCTACCTTTCTGCAGTTAAAACTGGGGCTCTATTTGATAATACCAATAAAAAAAGTTCTGTTTGATACGATACAATTTTTCTGAATTTAAATTTATAGTGCCAGAAGGATTTAATCTTCTTGGTAGATTTTTGTTTTTCTTGGAGGACACATTTGACTCTTAATGTTGTTGTAGTCAAGTCAGTCACTTTTGGAGTGTGCTATGCTGAACCTGTTTGAGGGAATGTGCTTGAATCAAATGCTTCCTTTTACTTGCGGTGCTATCTTTGTGGCTCCGGTTGCTCACTTATGTGGTTTTAATTAATGAATTTCCTTTTCTTGTCTACAAAAATATTGGGTTTTTTATTTTGTTATTGATTTCTGATGCATGCTTGGACGTAACAAGTCTTGTTCATTTATTCCAAAGAAGTACTAGTTAACTCTTGAGGTTTTGGAATCTCAATCTGTCCATGTGCGTGTATCTTCAGCCAGGGATCCAACTTTTTGTTTATTATTGGTTGGTGTTGGTTGGTTAGCAAAAACTATTCTTTCTTGATTTGGATTTTCAAGTCCATATTAATCCGATCAAGCAACGACCCACCAAATGCTTGATATGTACTCAATAGCAAGAGATATAAGTTTTGCAATAATTTTTTTTTTGAGACCGGTTATCCGTCTTGAACCCTTGACCTAGTAGTTTGGAGAGAACTCGCCAACCACTTTGAACAAGGAAGGTCAGTTGTTTGCACTAAATTCTTAGTGATCAAGCTTTTTAAAACATGACCTAGTTTGATTGTCTCTTTCCCTCTAATTTGCTTTTGAAATAATAATTAGCATCCTGCAAACTGTTTGGTTAACCTTTCTGGAATCCCCCCTAGTTGAAGCCTGTATATTTTTTCTGGCTCTAATATCTTAATCTAGCTTTTGGGTTTTGACTCTAGGAATCTTTGTAAGTGGGAGATTTGAAGAAGCTCTAGTTTTAGAAAATCCCTAATTTTTCGTAAAAGGCAAAATATTTGGTATTGAAATAGAATTTACTTGGATAGAGCGGAATAGATACAGAGGATGCAGATAGCCGGCCCATCTAATGTTAGATTGAGGCGTAGTTGATTGGTTGATAGCTCTTTGAATTGCTACCTATAAGGCCAAGGACTTTCAAGCGAGTTTTATATACTAGCAGCATATCCATATTTAATATTTCCAGTTATATGAATAACTTAAATTGTTACCTTTTGTCAACCTCCCTAATAATGCCATCTCTACTTGATGTATAATTTGAAACTTTTAACTCCAGTACTCACTCCATATCAGTTCTCATTTCCATTCCTCTTAAAAACAAAATAGTAAAAACTGTTTACGATCACTTTTACTGTCATTTCAGCCGCCTGCATTTCCAAAGGAAACACCTGAAACAATAAAAGAATATATTAGGGAGAAGTATCTATTGCCTCAGCTGGATGCAGATGAGTTTTCTCCCGAAAAAGCCGGAAGGCAGTGGGAGTTTGATTGGTTTGAAAGAGCTAAAATCCTTCCAGATCCATCTTTGCCACGATCTGTTGTTGTTCCAACATGGGAAGTGCCTTTTAGACGTCAGAGGGACAGATTGGATAATGGAAGATGGGAGCCAAACTCAGAGGAGGTATTTAGGATTTGCATTTTCATTTTATCAACTTGTTATTGATTTAGTTGCTAGCTCGGTATAAGACAATCACGAGTAAGTCAAAAACACCCCACAACCCAACAAAAAGGAACAAGGAAAAAGTGTTCATGTTTTAACAAGTTCTTTCACTACTTCTGATTTTCCATTTCCTTTCCATACTAAAACTACCGGAGAATTTCAGTGTCTGACAATTTCCTTTTTTTGGTTGCTAATCATGACAATTTTTGGCTAATTTCTGACTTCTCAGAGAGATGTATCTGAACTTACAGTTGGAACTGAGGATTCTGGGGCTCTGCCGCGTATTGTTGGACCACCAAAGGATTTCGTTAGAGGAAGCATCAATAATCGTCCTTTCCGACCTGGTGGCTTGGATGATTCTCCTTCATTGGGCAGAGTTGTTCCTGATGGTGCTACCAATGGTGAATGGGTAAGGGAGGTGCTTAATGGCGGTCCTGCCCAAACCGCTCCTCCAAGCTTTAAGCAAGGGCCTGATCTTGGTGATCTTAAGGTAAGGTGCTTGAGTTTTTTAACCATTGAAGAGCTCTTGATTAAGTTTCTATTCTCTGTATACATGAAGTTCTGAGAGATCTTATTTTATGTTAATGAAGACACATTCCTTCTCATGGAATATATATGAGGATCAGAGTGCTGTCACGAACACAGCGGAGGTGAAACTGGTCAGTATCAGTATGAACTCAAGTTTTCTTATATAAAATACAGACATCTATATTTTGTATTTCCATCCTATCAAGTAAGAACTGTGATGGATCATATGCACCTAGGTCTGCTCGTCAGATTTGCTATGGAATGGGTCAAGTAATTTTGGCCTCATCTTCTTGTTTTCTGATAAGCATCTCTGTCTGGCTATCTGCAGAGTGAGTTATCCGTGCAGTTTGATGACTTGTTTAAGAAAGCTTGGCAAGAGGATGTCACAGAGTTTGTTGGAGATGGTCTGTATTATCTAGACAATTCTTTTGATTGTTTTATGTTTCTTGCGTTTGAAGAGTGATTTCATAATCAAAGATCTCTAGATCAACCTAACCAATTTAGCTAGGACAGGGTTAGTTTGTTTTCTCTGATACATATAACAAACATGTAATATTTTAGGATAGCGTGGCTTATATACCACGCATTCCTCCTTGAAGCTCATTTTTTCCTTTTCCCCCCCTTTTGTTGGGAAAGCAGTTTCCATACCAGAAAAGTGAAATGTTTATTTAAGACCATCATATAATAAGGTTGTGGAGGTGCCCGTAGAAATATGGGAGTGTATACAGTCCAAATTGTGTCTGCTTGTTGAAATACGGAGTTGTCTCATGATGTGTCCGACTTTATTAAATATCTTAGTTGTGTGACCACTTCATTTAAAAGTTTAAGCTGTTAGATAGGGTACACTTTCATTTATTTATTCAGTTAAATCTGCAATACTTCCTTTCATAACGGGCCTTAGTCTTTGTTTTGGTGGCTGTGAGACTTGAATCTAGGATCTTTGCCTACTTTGATATCATATAAAATTGTGTGACCACTTTATCTAAAACTTATGTTGAGGATACTTTTATTTATTTATTTAGGTGTGCAACAGCAACTGCACACCAGAATTATTGAACCGTTGGAAGTGGTTCATTCAGTCTGATACAAAAATGATATTTAATATTGATATATAATTAAGTAGATAATAGTGTGCTCTCTCCAACAAACTTAAGTTTTTTTTAGATGAGATGGTTACACACTTCAACATGGTATCAGAGCAGGCTGAGGTCCTGGGTTCGATACTCACTGCCACTCATTATCAACAAGAATTTACATGTGCTTGGTCCATGAAAAAGAATTAGGACCGCATGTGAGGGGGCATGTTGATATATATTAAGCAAATAAAAGTGTGCTCTCTCTAACAGGTTAAGCCTTTAGATGAGATATGGTCACACACTTCAACAATTAGTAAGTAGTAACCATGGAAATTAAAGGAGATGTTGAAAGGTGGAGTAACATATGCATAGTTTGATACTTTTTCTAAATTTTATTTTACAAAAGAAGTGATGCTTCTAGTTGAAAATAGGAGAAAGAGGAAGATTAGAGCAATGTTATCAAACCATTGTTTATATTTGAATCATGGGCTACTATGAAATAAGTTAATTATTAGAGAAAGAATTACCTTCTCTATGTGTTCTCAGAGAAGACAAAGATCAAAGTGTTAATGAGGACAAGAACATTTTTTCTTATTCTCTCAATTTGTGTTTCCGTCTCATTTGAGTCATCATCTTGCTTATCCATTTGCAAGAACTCTAGTAAACTTGCATTCGAGTTGCAGCTGCTAGTCTCTCGTGCCCCATCGGATCTGTAACTCTTCATAGCTGTGCTGTTATCCGTTGAGTTTCTGCAAAGTATAAATGTTTAATCTGAAAGATTTTTCTTATCGTGAACGGAAAGCAACTATGGGCGATTTTCTTCATAATGCTCCATCTTGCTGTATTCTTAGTTTTGGGTTGTAGAGAAATGGAAAACAAGCAAATATTTGGCTCTTTTTCGGAACTAATATTATTCCTCTCATATAGGTCATACGTCTGAATTGCAATCTGAAGCAGAACAATTGACATCTGTCACGCTAGAGCCACTTCAGGTTGAAGCTGAAGTAAAGAAGTCCGAAGTGGCTGATGAGGCTTTAGACACTGAGATATCTGTCTTGGATGAGATTTTGTCTGTTGAAGCAGAAGGATCATCTTCAAGATTGGATGAGGATAAAGATGGTGCACGTCAAGAGAATGAGGTAATCCTTCGCACATTTCCTGTTTAACAGAGGAGTTCTCTATATCTTTTTTTTTAATAAGTAAAAGAGGAGTTCTCCATTTTTAACCAGTGCATCTAGTATAGTGATCCTTCTGCTCATGGTTTTCCTCAACGTATCTGGTGCAGGGATGGGCTGTTACTGGTGGCAGTAAAATCATTGTAGAACGATTTCATGAGCTAATTCCAGATATGGCTCTTACTTTCCCATTTGAACTCGACCCCTTTCAAAAGGAGGTATAAATTTATGGTCTATGTACTGTTCTCAGTTCTCGTATGGAACTTGGCCTAAGCCTGCTTTATTTTGATCTCATGTCCTTTGAAATTGTTGGAAAAGTACATGCTTTTGATCATGGGGGCTATGTTTATTTTAGCCAAATGATTTCCATTGGCAAGAATGGCTAAGTGCTATTTTTGAACATAATAGGTTGAGTTCTTTTTGTTTTTTTATTAACTTGAAGCTATTTGTTGTTTTTTTCCCTTTTCATTTCAGGCATATATATGCCTATCAAGCTGTCAAAAAATTGTGGTCCTTCTCATTGCGTTAATTGCAGGCCATCTATCATCTTGAAAAGGGGAACTCTGTCTTTGTTGCTGCTCATACATCTGCTGGGAAGACTGCTGTCGCAGAATATGCATTTGCTTTGGCAGCTAAAGTATGACTTCTCTTGATATCAGGAATTTTATACTGATATCTAAAGTATAAACTTCTTCTATGCTTATGACTAAAATGTCTTGTAGTATTTTACTTCTCCTAGTTATAAGTTCTTTTACAATTTTTTGGGTAAATTCTGTCCAGATTTTCATGTCTTTACTTACTCCCAATTTATGTCTTGTTTAATTGTGTGCTGCAGCACTGTACCAGGGCTGTATATACAGCTCCAATCAAAACAATTAGCAATCAAAAATACAGGGATTTTTGTGGGAAATTTGATGTTGGCCTTCTCACGGGTGATATAAGCTTGAGACCTGAGGCATCTTGTCTTATAATGACGACTGAGATATTAAGGTCAATGCTTTACAGAGGGGCTGATATGATTCGTGATATAGAATGGGTAAAAATGTTATTAAATACTTTTGTTCTGCTCGTTTGATTTCTACAATCTTTCCAGTACTTGAGATTATTTGGTTGGTTACATTTTTGTGTGAGTATAGGTTATATTTGATGAAGTGCATTATGTCAATGATGTTGAAAGAGGTGTTGTTTGGGAAGAAGTTATCATTATGCTCCCAAGACATATCAACTTTGTCCTCCTTTCAGCTACGGTAGGTCCTGATATTTTAATCACTTTATTTTGTGCTTTAGGTTCGGCACTCTTAATGATGGTGTGAGAACTGAGGACACAATAGAAAGATGTGTGAGAATGCATGAGGCAAATATATAATGCCTACATTTGTTCTATACACACTTTACTGTGTATAACTTCACATTTGATCAACGTGGGATATTGATATGTACAGTAGTACACCTTCTAACTAATTACACTTATTCAATCTAACATTCTCCCTGCAGTCGGTGCATACTTGTCGAATGTGTCGAGCTTTCTAATGTAACTAATTCGAGGATGAGCTTGGTAAATATTTTTGTATGATCATTTGACTTTAGAATCTTGTGATGATGTCTCTTGAGAGTATCTTTTCTTTGACCAAATGCTAGTCAGTTTGTATGTACTTGATCATCTCTTGAAACTCCGGATTTGATGCAATATGAAGTGCAGCTTGATCATCACAAGCAAGTTCCATCTGAGTGGTTTCCTTGAACTTTTTCTTCGGTAGTTGTTTGATCTGTATGAGTTCACAAGTTGCTTCTGCGATGGCTTGATATTCAGCTTTGGCACTGGGTCTTGTAGTTGTAACCACACTTTGTTTTTTGCTTTTCCTGGTACTAAATTGTCCCCAACTAGAACACAATATCCAACAGTAAACCGTCTATTAGATGAGAACTCTGCCCAATCGGCATCAATATATGAGAAATAGAGACACGGGAGAAAGATTTATGCGAATGTGTGAGACAAATGTCTTACGCCTGCATCTTTTTATATGCGCACTTTACAAATTATAATTATACATTCAGTCAATGTGGAGCACTTATACGTACGGTACTGCCCGTTCGAACGTTTTACACTCAGCTTATCTAAGAGAAGGTAGCATTTGGCTTTTGCTTGATCTGATCTTGATTACTAATTTGTCTAAAAAGCATAATGTTTTCAGAGGGTCAACAGATAACAGTAAACCAGTTCATGTGGATGCATCTCTGGTTATACTTTATGTAAATAACTATTCTAGGGTGTTATGGATTGAGGCCGCCCATATTTACTATGTGAAAAACTTTTTTGGTCATCAAAGTCATGCGATTGTTGCATTTTAAAAGAGTTGATTAGCCATCATTTCTGTGGCATGGAACATCTTTCTTTTGACACTCATTATTTGATAAGTTTTGCATACACTGGATAGTTGGTACATAATTAGGTTTGGTTGTTGGTCAGAACGCAGTTGCTTGATACAATGTACTGCTGAGGAAACATAGGAAACCAGGATGGAACTTTTGAAATTTCTCAAGTCTGGAAATAGTATGCTGATTTCTTCTTTCACCAAATCTTGTCCACAAATGTTAAAGCCTTTTGGTGCCGCCAAGAAGAAGAAAAAAATAAAACATCTTCAAATTTGTAGTGAACATGAAATTATCTGTGGCTTGTAAACAATATGTATGTTGGCCACAAATTTAAGGTTTCTCTAGTTGAGACCTCTCTCCTCTTAGAAAGGGACCAAAATAGAAATAAAAGTAGTGAGCTAAAGGTCAGATGGCACTATGGCAGATATTATTCCAAAAACTCTATTTTGATGCGTCATTGATGGAAAGATTTTTGCTGCATTTGATATGTCGTTTAATTCATGTCTGACCCTCTTTTCATCTTGAGGTGGCTTTCAGTAAACCCCCTCTCAAATCAATTTAAGTAAAAAGGGGGATGACATGCTGTCTAGACTACAGTTTTAAAATTTGGACCATTTCAACTAACAGCTTGTTTGGATGGTTGTTATGTATCGTTTCATAATGTGTCGTATAGTATTGTATTGTATTGTATTGTACTGCATCGTTTTGATGTATACAATATTTGGATATATTATATTGTTTGTCGTTGTTTCATGATGTCAGGCACCGACAATACGAAGAATAAACTTGCAATACTATAAAGAAAAAATAAGATACGAGACAGAATTATTACATAAATAGGTAGGGTAAAGGATAAAATAGAATTATTTAATAATAAGGAGGGCAAAATGAGAAAAAAAATAAGGTAACGATGCGACCACAAATCGGTCGTTCCATAAAATAGCACTTTTCATCGTTACGTAAGGACGGATTTAACGATGCGATACAATAAAATTTAAGTAACAATCAAAACAAATATTGTGTTTAAAGTAACAATACGATACAATACAATATGTAACAACCATCCAAACAAGCTGTAAAAAGACAACTATATCAAAGATATCTTACTTTCCGTAGGAGTGGGAACCCACTCCTTCCTTTTTAAAAAGGGCTTCACAAACCTATTGCATGGTTGTAGTAGGTTGGCATTGTGCCTATCTTTTGTTTACACAAAAAGCTTTCAGTTACCTCATTTGGATATGGTTTTTCAGTAATCTAATGGAAACTTAAGAAAACTAGACAAAAAAAAAAAAAAAGCAAATGAAAAAGAGAAATGAGAAAATGAAACAGAATGAATCATATTAGGATTTTTAGAATACAACTTGAAATCAATGGAAACTGGATTTCTTGGATTGGCAATGGGTCGGGACTAGCAAATTGTCGTTCACCTGGTCCATAGGATTGTCGCCTGTAGGAAATTAAGCTGGTAATGGTAGATGTATGGAGACGGGGTTTCTCTGACTTGTCAGCGTGGAAATTGCTGGCAGTGAAGAGGTTAATTGCTACCATGAAAGGTCCCGACCTTTTATGACATAGCATGAGCGTTTGGAGGAAACCAAAAGTGGAAAAAATGCTAACCTACTGCAGTTGCCATGTAATAGGTTAGTAAAACCTGTCAAAAGGAGCTCTCAAGTTGGGATGACATAAATATGTGCATCAGTGGGAAGAGACGTTAGCCCCAGTATTGGTCTCTAATTATGAACTAGAAAAGCAAATGCTTGAGCTTGCGCTAGGAGGGCATGTAAGAGATCTTTCATTTTTCCATTGCAGGTACCAAACACAATTGAATTTGCCGACTGGATTGGTCGAACAAAACAAAAGCAAATTCGTGTGACTGGGTTAGTCGTGCTTTCTTTAAATTATAATTCAAAACTATGAAGTTATATGACTTTGTTTCTTGAAATTCCCTTTTCTATCAGGACGACCAAAAGACCGGTCCCATTGGAGCATTGTCTCTTCTATTCTGGGGAGCTTTACAAAGTATGTGAGAATGAAGAGTTTCTGCCTCAGGGATTTAAAGCAGCCAAAGATGTACATAAGAAGAAAACCACTAGTTCTGTCTCTGGTGGCACCAGCTTGCATCCTGGGTCTTCAACCGCTGCTGATAAGGCTCGAGGACAGAGGCGTGATAGCTCTTCTCAGGGGAAGCAACACAAGCATTCTGGTCCCCAAAAATCAGGGAATTTTGGTACTGGTTGGGGAACCCAAAGCAATGGCTTTGGACAGAACAATATGGGCTTAAGGAGATCAGAGGCGTCTTTGTGGTTGACACTGATTAACAAACTCTTGAAGAAATCGCTGTTACCTGTATGTAAAAAATTATATTTTTTTAAACATGCATGGTTCCTTGTATATCTTCCTCCCACAGCCTGTTCATGGTATAGTTAGCATTACTATTAGCATGTCCTGAAGAAAGTAGCATGTAGCAGTGTTTTGCTGTTGGTATTTAGTCTCTTGATATCTCGTCCTCTGTTTTATTTTTTTTCCTTTTCTTTAAAACAGTTTAACAGAACCATTTTCCTTTTACAGGTTGACAATAGACTTATCATGTATTTAAAGCCTAATATTTGTCATGAAATTGTGATTTCAGGTGGTTATATTTTGTTTTTCGAAGAATCGATGTGACAAATCAGCTGATAACATCCCTGGTACTGATCTCACAAGTAGCTTTGAGAAAAGTGAAATTAGGATATTCTGTGATAAGGCATTTTCACGGCTTAAGGGATCTGACAGAAACTTACCGCAGGTGTCCTACCTAATTTTCTGCATTTGTTAATTTGGTTGACCTTGCGGTTCTTGGTCCCTGCTAAAATCTAGAACAGTGCCTTATTGATGGTCATGTAATCTACAGATTGTCAGAATTCAGAGCCTTCTCCGTAGAGGTATTGCTGTGCATCATGCAGGGTTCCTCCCAATTGTCAAGGAAGTTGTAGAAATGCTTTTTTGTCGAGGTTTGGTTAAGGTAATGTCACATGCCCGGTTCTTTTTGAATAGGGCATCTAAGGTTTTGAAACTTATGCACCAAACGGGTACATTGTTCCACAAAGATGCCCAGCTCGTTAGGACCTCTCCGTATTTTGTTACTTATTTCATTTCAAATATTATTCTGCATTAAGCATCGCCCATAATTATACTTGAGCACTTGTCATATGTATAAACATGCTTATATACTTCATTACATTATGGATACATACATACAGAATTTACATTAGAACTTAATCAAATGAATAAAATTAATATCAGATCTTTATAACATACAGCAATTAACATTTGGTCATATTAGAATATACTAGTACTGATAGCATGTACTAGTAGGATATTATACTGAAATAACTTTTTAAGATCCTGGGGAAAATCATCTAATAATTTTGGATCCAATTAAGATATTTTGAAGGACCCCATGATTCTTGGTTTCGGAAGTATGGCTTAGGATCTAGTGATCTAATGTTGTGTTCTTTTTCAAGTAAAAAATAAACTAAATAAGTAAAGGGAAAAAGTTATAATGAAATGATTTATCAGTCAAATGGTGAAATTCTGGAATGAAGTTGGGCTTTGGACTTTTCATTTTCAAGTTATCTATTTTGACCGCACCCAAGGGTGTAGCCTAGTGGTCAATGAAGTGGGTTAAGAACTATGAGGTCTCAGGGTCAAATCTCAGCGGAGGAAAAAATACAAGGTGATTTCTTCCCATCTGCCCAAGCCTTGGCGGACATAGTTACCTGGTGTCTGTTGTTGGTGGAAGGTAGTAGTATCCGTGGAATTAGTCGAGGTGCGTGTAAGCTGGCATGGACACTACGGTTATCAAAAACTAAGTTATCTACTTCGACCACTATTGCTGAAGTTTCTTTAACCTCATTTAGAGAATTTGTGACTCATTTGTAATCAACATACGACCACTATTGCTGAAGTTTCTTTAACCTCATTTAGAGAATTTGTGACTCATTTGTAATCAACATTCTGTCTTTTGGTGAGTTTTTCTTGCGAAGGACTAATTTGTTCATTTGATTCTTTGGTTCTTAGGTTCTGTTCTCAACAGAGACATTTGCAATGGGAGTTAATGCTCCAGCTAGGACGGTAAGTTCATCGTTTGCAGCGTTCATGTTACTCTGAGTGTAGTTTTTCTCGTAAAACATTAAAAAAATTTCACCTATATGATAACTGATAAGATCCTTGTTATACCCTGTCTTGAGTAACTGAGGATAGAGATTCTGTTTCCATTTAATGTTGTAGAAGGATTTTGCTGATTTATTTATTGCTAAGCGTTGAAGGCTTTAATGAGAACTTTAAAAACTGATGCAGCATCTTTAAGCATCAGCATCGAAACACATTAAGAAACAGTGATTACTCTGGAAATATATGGAGAACCTAAAGAACATAAATGAGAGAGGCCAACTGAGCTAATATGGGGCAGATATGCCTGGGAAATAATAGTATTTTAGCGCCATTCAGGGGCTGACAGAATGCAACAGTGAGGAATGAGCTGAGAGTTAAAGAACTAAGAAAGCGAAGAAAATGGAGGAAAGCAGAGAAGAAAGGTAGAAGAATCACATAAATTTCTGTGTTGTTTTTCATTCAAGTATGCCAAAAGCACATAGTATACACATTTTTTACGAAGAAAAGACCAGAAGGAGATCAGATGTTATGGACAATCTTAGGGGTTATAGTCTAAGATTTGGTGGGTATTTTCCAAGATTGCTTGCCATGGAATGACTGTCCTTTAATTCACAATAAATGACTCATCTTGAAGGGGTGATTTTCTTCTGTCTTGTTGTTCAATTTGACTATCAATTTGAGTTAGGCCCAAGGTCCAATTGTATCAAAACCAAACCCATCTATATCCTTAGTCTATCTATCCTAATTGGGCCCCCATATTATGTTGTCCACACTCCAAATGTCCAGTCTTGGGCGTGCAGGAGGATAGGGGTGCTAAGTCTCCCACACTTGTTGAGGAAATGAGTTATTGTCTCTTTATATGGTCTTGGACAATTCTCACCTCATGAGTTAGCTTTTGTGGTTGCTTTCTGAAATAAAAGAGTTAGCTTTTGGGGTGGAGTTAAATACAAGGTCCATTTCACTTCACATGGTATCATGCCAGATCCATCACTATGTATGGCTTTGCCAATGTTGGCCCCATATTATATTGTCCACGCACCAGATGTCCAACCCTAGCTGTGCTCGGGGAGGGAGCGTTAAGTGTCTCACGTTGGTTGAGGAAATTGTGTGGTCTCCTTATATGGTCTTTAGCAACCCTTACTCTATGAGCTAGCTTTTGGGGTTGAGTTAGGCCCAAGGCCGATTTTCTTTACGCTTCTGCCTCTCAATTAGTGATACATCAATCTACTATACAACTTCAAGGGTGGATCTGTCACGATGACGATTCTTGCCGTAAAATTTGGATTTCTGTTGTGCTCCACAAACCTCTTGGATTACTATTTTTATCAAATACAATATTAGTTAGTTCTGACCCTATTCACTTGCTCCCTTTATCAAATTAAGTTGTCTCATCTCCATAGGTGGTGAATGATTGGATTGTGATGTTAGTTGTTAGTACTGAATATTTACTTAGTAATTGGGTTTAAAGTAAGATTCACAACTTTAAATTGATCTTTTTAAAGAATAAGATGAGCCCAACTTACCTTTTATAGATTCACAACTTTGTTAGTTGTTAGTACTGATTTTTTTTTTTAAAGAATAAGATGAGCCCAACTTACCTTTTATATCGTACTAATATATTAGAAAATGATAGTACGAGGAGAAAAGGTCAAGAACACTTTGAGCTGTTTACTTCTTCTGGTGGGATCAATTGATCCCACTGAAGTAACTAGAGGTAATAGGTTTCCTGATTACTGTATCTGATAGTTTATTGAAGAAAATCATTCTTGATGAGATCCTGAATTTTCTGTATCAAACATGATAATGTTTTTAATTCTTTATATAGCTTTTAACAGGTTTGCTTTCTGTATTTTTGTCACTCTTGCCTTTTAATTTCTTACCTGCATATTTTCCTTGATTTCCAAACTTCCTATGTCCTCTAATCCTTGATCACTTGTCCGTATTAATGCAGAGTACCATTTTAGATTGCAGAATTTCTTTGGTTTTCCTATCGATATTTGCAGTTACTTATGTTAGGATCTGTTAAGCATCTCTCTATATAAACAGTCTATTGCTGAAAAGTTTTAATTGGCATTAATTTTGGCAGGTTGTTTTTGATTCTTTAAGAAAGTTTGATGGTAAGGAATTTAGGCAGCTACTTCCTGGAGAGTACACTCAGATGGCTGGACGTGCTGGAAGGAGAGGACTTGATAAAACTGGCACAGTTGTGGTGATGTGCCGTGATGAGATCCCTTACGAGAATGATTTGAAGCATGTAATAGTTGGTACTGCAACTAGGCTTGAATCTCAGTTTCGACTGACCTACATCATGATTTTGCATCTACTTCGGGTTGAAGAACTGAAGGTACGTAGTTTTGACTAATGAAAGAAGAGAAAACAGCTGTTCTTAAATAGTCCACACAGCATCTACTTCAATATTCTGTTTCTGACAGTTCATTTTCCTTGCAATTTAGTTTTTTATGATTATGGAACTGGTCTTTTCTTGTATTACATCATTGCTGTTCTCATGTATTGGTCTCATGGAGCTTGTATATAGTAGCGAGTTGGACTATTTGCAAGTCTCTTTACTTCACCTGTAAAACATTGTTTAAGTTTGATACTCTAGCAGATAAGTTCATGATTTATGAATACAATAAGTCTAAATGCCTCAAGAATCTTTAGGAAATTAGGAAAGAAGAGAAAAATAGCTGATCTTATATAGTCCACACAGCATCTACTTCGATATTCTGTTTCTGACAGTTCATTTTTCTTGCAATTTAGTTTTAAATGATTATGGAACTAGTCTGTTCTTGTATTACATCATTGCAGTTCTCATGTGTTGCTCTCATGGAGCTTGTATATAGTAGCGAGTTGGACTATTTGCAAGTCTCTTTACTTCACCTGTAAAACATTGTTTAAGTTCAATACTTTAGCAGATAAGCTCATGGTTTATGAATACAATAAGTCTAAATGTCTCAAGAATCTCTAAGAAATTCAATGTTTTCTTTTTCTTCTCTGTTTCCTTTTGTTTTAGATAAACAATAAGAAAAGATTAACAGAAAAAACATTTCACAGAGGGTAAAAGTATAACGTGTACATGACCTTTTCTTTTATCTTATTGCAAAAGACAGCTGATTTGTTCCAAGAATATTATTGAGAAGCATAATGTCATTAGATCTCATAATAGTTTGAGAGTAATGATGCATGTTTGTGACATGATTTATGTTAATGATGTGTTCCATTACATGGATTGATTAATTCTTCACTCCCCACTTTTGCTCATCCCACAGATTTCTCCTGCTGATGTACATTTTACAACTTTGCAGGTTGAGGACATGCTGAAAAGAAGTTTTGCTGAATTTCATGCTCAGAAGAAACTACCTGAGCAGCAACAACTCTTGATGCGAAAGCTTGCTCAGCCAACAAAATCCGTTGAGTAAGCACAGCTAAAACAATTATGGTATCTGCGCTTGCTGCCATAATTGTCTTGCCAGATTAATTTTTCGACATGCATTTATCGCACATTAAAATACCTATATGTGCTCTCTCTCTCTCAGAGATAAAGAGAGAGACATGTGCGTGCAAAACACTAGAGAAGCACAGACATAAATGTACTTTTTATCTTGAGAATCCTTCCTTTTTGGTAGTGCTCTTAATTGCTTAATTTTATAAAGCTACCCTGTCTGAAATGCTTGCTTCTATGAAAACCTATATCTTCTAAATGCTACCTTCCGGGAAGACTCTTACATCATTTGTGATATTTAAATGCGTAGTAAACTAAATACGATTTGTCTAATATAGATGCATAAAGGGTGAACCAGCAATTGAGGACTACTATGACATGTACTCGGAGGCAGAAAAATATAGCCACCAAATAGCAGAGGCAGTAATGCAGTCGCCAGCTTCTCAGCAGTATCTTTCTCCTGGGAGAGCAGTGGTTGTAAAATCACAATCAGTAAGTTTTACTACATTCTTTTCACTAAATAGGCATTAGGCTGGTGAAATATGATTTTTAAGGCTCTTTGGTAATTTGATATTTTCTTTTGAACCAGTAGCCTCTTTTCATCTTCAAGATCAAGAAATTGAGAGCTATCGGGCATACAATAACAATAATAATTTAGCATCAATCCCAAATTAGTTGTCTCTATATTAATTATTCGCTCCATTTGCTCTCGCTTCTTTCTAATACTCAATAGTTTGTCGTTTGAGACACAATAGGATTGAGCTATCTGGTATGATCTGGAAATTTACACGGCAAAGGTTCTCTAGTTCCATGATCTAGTCCCCTGCAACAGAGAGTCACATCATAATTTTCAGTGTGCATAAACACATGAATGTCATCATTGATATTAGCAAGCAAAGATTCAGATTTAACCAAATATGGTATTAATAAACCAGCAAAGGAAGATGTAGGTCAAAGCGTTAAATGCCTTTAAGGAATTTGCACTGGCAAAAAATGGTTGATAATGTGGATGCTGTAACTGGGCCTCCTTGCATAGAACCTTCTGCAGTTTGAGATCACTGTTTTGGAAACTGAAAGTGTTCCAATTCCTTTTGCAGTTTGTTCTGATCCATTTTTCATCTTAGAAGTATCATAATCCTGTCTACTTTTGCCCTTGCATGTGGTTACTTGGATATTGCATTTCTGACTTACAGTTCATATTTCCATTAAAGAGATTCATGTGACAACTACAAAAAGGTGCTAATGTTTTTCTCTCCCTTAACTACTTCCAGGGTCAAGATCACTTACTAGGCGTTGTGGTGAAGACACCTTCCTCTAACAACAGACAGTATATAGTTTTAGTTCTGACTCCTGAGTTGCCTTCAATTCTGCAAGCTTCGTCAGATGCAAGTGACAGAAAAGACCAAAAAAATCCTGAATTTCAGGTATTAGTGCCTAAATCAAGACGGGGTTATGAGGATGAGTATTGCTCGTCAGTCTCCTCCCGGAAGGGATCTGGCATTATCAACATTAAATTGCCTCACCGCGGTAATGCTGCTGGGATGAATTATGAGGTTCGAGGAGTTGAAAACAAGGATTTCTTGTATATATGTGTTAAAAAAATTAAGATAGACCAAGTTCGGCTTCTTGAAGATGTTAGTGCTGGGGCCTACTCAAACACTATTCAACAGCTGCTGGGTCTGAAATCTGAAGGAAATAAGTATCCTCCAGCCTTAGATCCGATTAAAGGTATGTCAGGATTATTTGAATGGTCAGATGTACTGATGTACTGATAGTATATATAGTTTTAGATTGTTGTTTTATCCTAGCATGAATATTATTTGACAGGCAGCTAAACTTGTTGTGGCCTTTTCTTACCACCAATAATTCTATTGTCATATAAGCAGTGTATCCGCTGATATCTAAGGACTAGCTAACACACAATTTTAGATAAGGATATTAATTTCAACAGTTTCCCGACATTAGATTTTCTTATATCACCATTGACTCCATAAATTGCATAATAGTTGCAGTTCTATAATAGTTGGTAACCGGGAAAAGAAATTTTTCCTATGAATGGCGTTTCCATCCACGACAGTGTTTTCACAGTAATACTATTAAATTTTACTTAACAAGTATACACCATATGAACTTGGGAAAGTTCTAGACTTGGATATATAGTGGGAATTACTACTATTAACGATGACTTTTTAGTTATGTGAGGTTCTCTAACGAAGATTCTATGTCAGATCTGAAGTTGAAAGACGTGAATCTTGTGGAATCATACTACAAATGGAATAATCTCTTGCAAAAAATGGCACAAAATAAGTGTCATGGTTGTATTAAATTGGAGGAGCACATGAAATTAGCTAGAGAATTGAAGCGGCACCATGAGGAAGTGAATCATTTGAAGTTTCAAATGTCAGATGAGGCACTTCAGCAGATGCCAGATTTTCAGGGTCGGGTATGGAACCCATCATCATAAGAATTTGGTTTTCCTTTTAGTGCCAATAAATTCTTGCAGAGGAAGGGATCGTAAACATCCTCTTTTACACTTATTCACAGATAGATGTGCTTAAAGAAATTGGCTGTATAGATGCTGACCTTGTAGTTCAAATCAAAGGTCGTGTTGCTTGCGAAATGAATTCCGGAGAGGAGTTGATATGCACCGAATGTTTATTTGAGAATCAACTAGATGACCTGGAACCAGAAGAGGCAGTGGCTATCATGTCTTCCTTTGTGTTTCAGCAGAAGGAGACTTCTGAATCCTTTCTCACGCCAAAGCTTTCTCTGGCTAAAAAGAGGTTATTTTTCTTTTGAAAATGTTTAGTTTGATATTCTCATCTTTGCTTGTTGATATTCTCATCATTGGCGATATATGTATTGAATTGATATTGATAGTTTTGGTCTTTTGATAAGATTCTTTTTTGTGAAGAGTTTTTAGATAAGATTCTGTGCTTGTGGTGTATGAATAATTGAGCGATCAAACTTGTAAATCAGGGCCATGTGGTTTTTTCTTAATGTTTCTTTAATGATTGATCTTAACAGACAGTCTAGGATTTTTCCTTATCATACATTAGGTTTAATGGTAGAAAGCTCGTCAAAGTTAATTGATGAGATAATTGTCAGATGTGAGAAGGCACGGGAGAAAATATGTTATTGATATTGGATGATAAATACAATACAAGAGGTCCCTATTTATAGCTATACACTACAAGGAGATATTACTCCTCTTCCAATGTGGGACAAGACTACACTATACATATCTGTAAACTAACACTCCCTCAAGCCGGTGCATACACATCATATGTACCGAGCTTGTTACACATGTAACTAATACGAGAACCAGTAAGAGACTTAGTGAAAATATCTGCTAGTTGATCATTCGACTTTACAAACTTTGTAACAATATTTCCTGAAAGTATTTTTTCTCTGACAAAGTGACAGTCGATCTCAATGTGTTTAGTCCTCTCATGGAATACCGGATTTGACGCAATATGAAGAGCAACTTGGTTATCACACACTAGTTCCATCTTGCTGATTTCTCCGAACTTTAACTCCTTGAGCAACTGCTTGACCCAAACTAACTCACACGTCGCCATAGCCATGGCCCGATATTCGGCTTCGGCGCTAGATCGAGCAACTACATTCTGTTTCTTGCTCTTTCCACGAGACCAAATTACCTCCTACTAGAACACAATATCCAGACGTAGAACGTCTATCAAAAGGTGATCCTGCCCAATCAGCATCTGTGTACCCAACAATCTGCTCGTGGCCTCGATCCTCGAATAGTAATCCTTTGCCTGGAGCTGACTTTATATACCGAAGAATGCGAACAACTGCATCCCAGTGACTATCACAGGGAGAATCCATAAACTGACTTACAACACTCACCGGAAAAGAAATGTCAGGTCTAGTCACTGTGAGGTAATTCAATTTGCCAACCAACCTCCTATATCTCGTAGGGTCTCTAAGGGGCTCCCCCTGTCCACGCAGAAGCTTAGCATTCAGATCCATAGGAGAGTCAATAGGTTTGCAACCCATCATTCCTGTCTCCTCAAGAATGTCTAAGGCATACTTCCGCTGTGAAATAACAATACCTGAGCTAGACTGAGCGACCTCAATACCTAGAAAATACTTCAATCTGCTCAGATCCTTAGTCTGGAAGTGCTGAAAGAGATGTTGCTTCAGATTAGTAATACCAACCTGATCATTACCAGTAATAACAATATCATCAACATAAACCACTAGATAAATACACAGATTAGGAGCAGAATGCCGATAAAACAAAGAGTGATCAGCCTCACTACGAGTCATGCCGAACTCCTGAATAATTGTGCTGAACTTACCAAACCAAGCTCGAGGGGACTGTTTCAAACCATATAGTGACTTACGCAATCTGCACACACAACCATTAAACTCCCCCTGAGTAACAAAACCAGGTGGTTGCTCCATATAAACTTCTTCCTCAAGATCACCGTGGAGAAAAGCATTCTTAATGTCTAACTGATAAAGAGGCCAATGACGTACAACAACCATGGACAAAAGAGACGAATAGATGCTACTTAAGCCACGGGAGAGAGAGTATCACTATAATCAAGCCCAAAAATCTGAGTATATCCTTTTGCAACAAGACGAGCCTTAAGCCGATCAACCTGGCCATCCAGGCCGACTTTGACTGCATAAACCCAACGACAACCAACAGTAGACTTACCTGCAGGAAGAGGAACAAGCTCCCAAGTGCCACTCGCATGTAAAGCAGACATCTCGTCAATCATAGCATGTCGCCATCCTGGATGAGATAGTGCCTCACCTGTAGACTTAGGGATAGAAACAGTGGACAAAGAAGATATAAGTATAATGAGGTGACGACAGACGATGATAATTTAAACCGACATAGTGAGGATTGGGATTAAGTGTGGATCGTACACCTTTGCGGAGTGCAATTGATTGACTAAGAGGAGACAAGTTCGCAGTAGGTGCAGAACCTGATGCGGGGCGTGAATCACCTGGGCCTGATACTGGATGTGGACGACGATGATAAGTCAAGAGTGGTGGAGCTGCAGAAGGTTGAACTGGAGCTGTAGGTGGTGGAACTGGAGCTATAGGTGGTAGAGCTACAACTGGAGCTATAGGTGGTGGAGCTACAACTGGAGCTGTAGGTGGTGGAGCTGGAGTGACTGAATCTCCAAAAGATGAAACTGGTAGTACCTCAGAAATATCTAAGTGATGACCTGAACCTGTGAAGTATGATTGGGTTTCAAAGAAGGTAACATCAGCGGACATAAGGTACCGCTGGAGGTCAGGAGAGTAGCATCGATACCCCTTTTGTGTTCTCGAGAAACCCAGAAATACGCACTTAAGAGCACGAGGAGCTAACTTATCTGTTCCTGGAGTAAGGTTATGGACAAAACAAGTGCTTCCAAAGATACAGGGTGGAAGAGAGAACAAAGGTAAGTGGGGAAACATGACAGAGAATGGAACTTGGTTCTGGATAGCTGAAGATGGCATACGATTAATAAGATAGCAAGATGTAAGAACTGCATCCACCCAAAAACGCAACGGAGCATGAGATTGTATGAGTAGGGTACGAGCAGTTTCAATAAGATGTCTATTCTTTCTTTCAGCTACCCCATTTTGTTGAAATGTGTACGGACAAGATGTTTGATGAATAATCCCATGAGATTTCATAAACTGCTGAAATGGGGAAGACAAATACTCTCGGGCATTATCACTACGAAATGTGCGAATAGAAACCCCAAATTGATTTTGAATTTCAGCGTGGAAGGTCTGGAAAATAGAAAACAACTCAGATCGATTTTTTTATCAAAAATATCCAAGTGCACCTAGAATAATCATCAATGAAACTGACAAAGTAGCGGAATCCCAAGGTGGAACTGACCCGACTAGGACCCCAAACATCTGAATGGACTAAAGTAAAAGGTTACTCTGCTCGATTATCAAGACGCTGAGGGAAATGGGAGCGGGTATGCTTACCGAGCTGACATGACCCACACTCTAGAGCTGACAAGTGAGATAAACCAGATACCATTTTCTGAAGTTTTGACAAATTGGGATGTCCCAACCGTTTATGTAATAAATCTGGTGAATCAGTAACAGGACAAGTTGTAGAAGGAAGACAAGATGTGAGTCCATGTGATTTAGCAAGGATAAGGTAATAAAGTCCGTTTGATTCACGCCGGTACCAATGATCCGCCCCGTACTGCGTTCCTGTATAAAAACATGGTCATCAAGAAATAAAACAACATTTAAGTGATTTGGCTAAGCGACTAACAACTATGAGATTAAAAGGACTATTGGGAACATAAATGACTGAATCTAAAGGTAAGTAAGAAAGTGGGCTTGCTTGACCTATTGCAGTTGCCATGGTTTGAGACCCATTGGCCATTGTGACTTTTGGAAGAGATTGAGAATATGAAATAGTAGTGAAAAGAGATTTGTTACCAGAAATATGATCTGATGCACCTGAATCAATGACCCAAGACTCACAGGATGAAGATTGGGAGAAACAAGTCACGCTATTACCTGTTTGAACAACAGAAGCTATCTCAGAAGATGTCTGCTTACATGCTTTATACTGAAGGAACTCAATATAATCTGCTAAAGAAACCATCTGACTATTCAAAGCATCGGTTCCCATGTCGCTACAATTTGTAGGAGTAGGGTTAACTTGAAATAGTGGAAATAAGAAGCTCATGTGAGAAAACTGAAGAGATAGCTTGAAAAACACTGTTTACAGCAGGAAAACAGAACACTGTTCTGTGCCGGAAACACTGTAGCTCGCCGGAAAATTTCAAAGTTGTCGGAATTTGTCGTAACCAGGATGGATAAAATCGGAATTCCTTTGCGAGCAAGCTATCCTGAAGAAGCTTCGCGAAAAAATGGCCGGAACCTCGCCGGAAAAGTTGTTGTTGCCGGCGCTTGGAGGAGCGTGGCGGCTTTTCTGCCGGATAAAATTTCAGGGGTTGGTTGTCGGAGGGTGATCTACCTCGTGGTGGTGTTGATTTTAGCACAACACCGACAGAAAGTGACTTTCACTTTGACAAGCCTTAGGTCACTGGAAAAATTGCACGATGACTAAGTTCTTTCTTCCCGGTTAACGCTGGAATGACGCACAACGATCTTTTCTCACTAATGCTTTGATACCATGTGAGAAGGCACGGGAAAAAATATGTTATTGATATTGGATGATAAATACAATACAGGAGGTCCCTATTTATAGTTATACACTACAAGTAGATATTACTCCTCTTCCAATGTGGGACAAGACTACACTATACATATCTGTAAACTAGCATCAGACAATATGAAATCAGATAGGGTGTACTATTTCACTGCTTTGTGGGTCCAATTTGGGTTTTATCTCTATGATTGGGATACACCGTGTTGATATGCTTTCATGAGTTCTTTCGATTTTGGCACGGTTGTGGTCTGTTGTAGACCATGCCATTAGATTGTATGGGACAATTTACTAGCTACTAACTTGGTTTTATCTCTATAATTGGAATAAAATATATCACGTGAAATATGTCACCTGTGAAAAGTTTACGGAATTGCACATCCAAAGAGATGCATATCATAATGTCACAGGTCAAAGAGCTGTGGCACCTCTTTCTTGATAAAATTAGGTGGGTGCCATGAAGGTAGGGATGGAGAGTGAGTTGTGCTATGCATTTAGTGTATTCTTCTTTGTTGGAGTGAATACAATTTTAGGGTTGAAGAGGTTGTTCTAGCAGGCTGCCTATTCTCTTATATCTTTAGCATGTGTTCTGCTTTTCCTTTATTAAAAGAATTTTAAAAAGGATGGGATTTGGTCAGATTTACAGATCAAACATGTAGTGGTTTAAGACCTCGTTGCTGTTTTTGAGTCTTGCTCTGTAATACACAACTGTTAGTGGAACATCTTTTGACTGAAAAATTATCCTACTTTCCTTCGGTAAAAGAGTTACTGGTCAACAGAAGATAGAGTTTTACACAGCTTCAGATTGTCCGCAAAATTGTCTGTCAGATTTCTGCTTATATAGGCTGTTACTATTTAAACGATGTGCGACCATTGATTCTCCTTTATTTCTGAAGTCATGTTATCTCATTCTTACACTCTCTCAAGTCTCTATGTTGTCTTCATTTGACTTGTAACTCTAGTTTTATGGTGATTTCGTTCTGATTAGCTTCATTCATACCTTCTAATTGTTTTAAATCATTCTGATGTGTATTCTGTTGGTATTGTCTCATGAATACCATGATCTGAAACTTTATTTGTATTCTCTCGCCCCCCTAGGCTATTTTTTGTGTTTCCCTTTTTCTCAATGACAGTCATTATCGTGATATTTCAGATTATATGAAACTGCAATAAGACTTGGGGAGCTTCAGGCTCAGTTTAAGCTACCAATCGATCCGCAGGAGTATGCCCAAGAAAATCTTAAGTTTGGTTTGGTTGAAGTGGTATATGAATGGGCAAAGGTTCTCTCTCTCTCTCTCTCTCACACACACACACACCCCCCACCCCAAACCCCCCAAACCCACAGGTCTATGTGTGGGTGCGTATGACTGATATATCATAATATCCTATCCCTTGCTCAATCTTCAATTCTCCTGTGAGGGTTGTTTCTAATTCTGCTTCTCTTGCAGGGCACCCCATTTGCTGAAATCTGTGAACTTACTGATGTCCCTGAAGGTTTAATAGTGAGGACTATTGTCAGATTAGACGAGACATGTCGGGAATTTAGAAATGCTGCAGCAATTATGGGTAACTCGTCATTGTACAAGAAAATGGAAACTGCTTCTAATGTGATCAAGCGTGACATCGTGTTTGCAGCTAGCTTGTACATTACTGGGGTTTGATAAGGTCAGAAGGCCTTGATTTCAAGTGCAAGCCCAAAGAAACCGCTGGGTGCTTGTTGTACACTAAAATATTTTAGCCAAGGTGTGGACTTGAGCAAGGATACGCTACACTTGGGTAAATGTGTACAGAATTTCCAGTCGTTCATATGTAACATTACCAATCTGCAAAAATATGCCGTTAGCTCAGAGAAACACAGGAACTTTGAGATTTACTGTATCACATTCTTGTAAATTTAGATGTAACTTTGAGTTTTGCATTCATGTGCTTATCTTAAAGTTTAACACAAGACACTTGGGTTCAGGTTTGTCAATTAAAAAGTTGAATGAAAGGATTCATTATGAAGGTTAACTAGCTCTTGAAAGTGATTGATGCTAAGCAAGCTGTTGAGCTGGTGATCTTTCTTTCTTTCTTTTGTTTGTTTTCTTTAACTATCTCGTATCCGAATCTCATTGGTCAAACTAATCAGGAGTCACGCCAGGTAAGCCGTCCCTACCAAGAGGTTTTTCATTTCATAACTCGAAGCCTTAGGCTTCGGGTTAAGGGTAGAAGATCGAAATCATTCCACTATACCTGTGGTCATCTTATATGATCTAGTTCTATTGTGACTTGTCTGCTTGCTGGAAATAGCTAGAAATGGAAAGTAGCAGCAGAGGCTTAGAAAGGCGTTTGAAAGAATTTATATAGTAGGTTATTCAAATACAACCAAACACAGAGAAGCAAAGCTTCACAGAAATACAAAATAAGCAGAAGGGGTCTGCAATATCCAGATGCTGCATTCATCAGGACCCGATTTCAGTTATCACTTCTGCTTGGTTTTTCCGAGATAAAATTAACCTGATTAACCAAAATAAAAAGCAATCAGATATTCAATATCCAAAGAGCAAACGGCATTTTCCCAATCAGTCAATTATATGTTCCAACAATGCCAAATTAGTCACCATGTGTCTGAATCTTCCATATTTATTCTATTCTAGTTAGCTGAAAGCATAGCTAAACCTTTTTCTTTCATCCAGGTTGACCCCGGCTAACTTTGATAAACTCAACTAGGTTGAGACAGTTAAACTTTGTGGGTTCAACATTTAATGTTTTTCGTATTGAACTCATTATATATATATATATATATATATATATTTAAAATTATTGCTTCATATCTACTATTTTGCTGCAATTTTCATGAAACTTTACACATAAATTTATGCTCCACGTCGATAATAATGAGTTTAGATGTACCCGGTACCATAACGCGGCATCCGCCCTCTGGGTGGAGAGAAAGGTAGTTTTTGCTCTTAAGTTATTCCTTTTTCTTTTCTAAAAGTAGGGAAAATAAGAGAAGAGTGAATGAAGACCCTAAAGTAAGGAGATTAGTGAGTATTTAATCTTCGTCCAACCAGCAATAACTGAATCAGGTGTGTCTGAATTTGCAATCTCATGTATGTAAGAGAGCTAAGGATATCATAAAGTAACATTTCTATAAGCAGCGTATTATTTGACTTAGTTCACTCTTATGTACCCCTAATCTTTCTTTATCGGGTTATAATAATTTTGTGACTTTTTAAAATTCTTCCCCTTATCTTACTACTGTTTATCTTATTTTTATGCAACAAAATAATTTTTTTAAAAAAGAAATTCTACCAAAAGTTGCATTTGGGAATTACCGCATCAACAGCAGAAGGAATCCAGTCATTAGTAGCTGGATTCCCTTTGTAAGCATGATTTGAATCAGTAGCAGAATCAGCTCCTATATTGAAAGTGTTCCCTTTTGCATTCTCCACTTTGATAAATCCTGTTCCTGTCTGGATTTTACAAAAACACAAGTTCATTAAAAGTTATGTTGCTCGGATTCTTTAAAAACGCAATGCTTTTGAATGATCCTACATAGGGAAACGGAGCCGGCCCTTCGGCTACCGAATCAGCCGAACTCAGTAGCTTTGGTCCAAACCTTATAGTTGCCTTTAAAAATTCATTGAATACACATAAATTATTAAATTAAAACCCAGTAACTTAAAAGAACTAGAATCCTGAACCCATAAGCTTCGAATCATGGTGTTGCCACGAGCGTGTCAGTAATTTTTAGCAATATAGACCAAAACAATAATTGGAAGATTTGGTAATAGGAGTCTTAAAGTAGAGTAGAACCGTGTGGTGCTGCTTGTCAATGCCATTGAGATCCTTGTAATACTCTGTTTCCACAAATTCCTCTGTCACTTGGCTGTTTCCATTGTAAACCAGTTTCTGCAAACCAAAAAAGCAAAAAAGAACTTCTTACTCTAAAACTGTGTTAACTCTCTGTAGCTAAGTTTTCTTTAGCAGTGAAGAATTGAAAGAGAGAATAATTCTTTATTTTTTATTTTTATAACGGTGGTGTTCCATTATAAGTTTTCGAGCGGGGAAGTAGCCGCTAATACTTTTATTAGGGTAGGCTGTCTAAATCACAATTCTAGAGGTAGAGAAGGTAGAGGGTGGTGCGGCCTTTTCCTGGACCCTGCGAGAATGCGGGATGCTCAGTGCACCGGGAGCCTTGGAGCAACGATAAAGTTGTCTGTGTGACCTATAGATCATGGATTCGAGCCGTGGAATCATTCACTAATACTTGCATCGGGTAGACAGCTTACATCGCACCCATTTGGATGCGGCCCTTCCCTTACTATTCATGTCACTATTTAAGCATGCCTTATTATACATCCTCCCGCCGGCTATTTGTTTTTTAGTTTAAGCAGAAACAAATCAAGAAAATTAAGGAGGAGAAAGAATGAGACCTGAGGATCATTCTCAAGACGTTGGAATTCAACATGTTCAGGAATAGTACTATCATTAGAAGGAATGATGTCATCAGTATAAGTAGAAGAATAGTCACTGCGCTGTGGCTTAGTGTGTCTTTTTGGTGTTATCCCATCAAAATACTCTCTTGTTGCTTCTTCTATCTTTGCTTCTTCCTCCTTTGACACATGCACATCACTTCTGTTCGCCCTTATGATTATTCCATTGCCCTCCATTTCTTCTTCTTCTTCTTCTTGTTAAAAAAAAGGTAGCTTTCCTTTATTTCTTTTACATTCTCCAAAGTCAAAAGTATTTAGATATTTTTGGATAGATATTTTCCTAAAAGATATTTTGTCAAGTTTGGAAGTTTATGGCATGTTTGGATAGTCATTACCCATGTTTTTTTTTTGGAACTCCAAGAAAACCCGCAGCCGTTACCGTCTCTGCCACAACCTCTGCATTTTGGGTGAGCACTCTGTGGTGAGCACTCTGTGCGCACTAGGTAAACCCTCACTGTGTAATAACTTACAAACCATACATGGAATATAAACCGCACTAGGCAAGCCCCGTATGACAGGCTCAGACCTAGAGGGGCATTGCGGTGGATTGATCCCACGTCGCCCGTATGAAAGTCGCGCGCCAAACCCAACTGGGCCGTCCCTTCAGGACTATCCATGGTTTTATAGTGTACATTATCATATTGTATAGTATTGTGTTAATAAATATAATATTTGAATAGACCGTATCGTTTGTTATAGTTTAATAATATTTAATAATATTTTTATGAGCAACCACGCAAAAATCACCAAATCTGTGGTTATAAAAAATTGGACCTTTTCATGGTTATATAATGAACCAGGGGAAATAATCATTTAAACAAGGGGTTATTAACTCATAACTATTTCTCTCAACTACTTTATGTCATTCCGCGATTAGTGGTGTATACAAGATTTTACATATTGATATTTGCCTTTATTTTTACAATTCTATTTGTGAGTGATTTTAAATTTAGGATTATGTTAGTTTTGTCCCAAATTATTTTATATACACAAATTATTATTTAAATTGACATATATATTGATAGAGAAAACATCACATGGATATTTAAAGGGGAAAATGACACTGTGATACTGTAATGCCGCTATCAAAATAATACCGAATATATATATATTATATTTTTTTGTATATATACATTCTGTATGTTATATACAAAAATTATACAAATTTTATATATTTTTTCGGCTACTAATGTAAATAATTTCTGACGCGAGCTAAAAATGAAAAAAACCCTATTTAAAATTTGAGTAAAAATGTAAAACTTCGACATTTATAATTTGAATAATTAAATAAATTTACGAAAATTCGCATTAAATAATATTTTTGTCTTAGAATAATAGCGACGATTAGAGTCAAATAAATTATTATATAGCAGTACACTAGTACTAGATGCTTTTTAATCTTAGAAAAATATCTGATGAGCCTTATCTATTCATGAAAAAAGCTGTTGTGAAGTCTCTTTCAAGGGAGAGAATCGAGTGGTTGTGTGAATTGGCTCGACATATGTTGTGAAAGATGGGTGGATTTCATTAAAACTTGTCACACTCTCTCTTTCTTCTTCTTGATATTAGGTATTTATTAGTCCGGTTAATTCAAATTTACGCTCATAAAAGGAGGAGCACTTTCTACTAAATTTTTTTTATTTTCAGAGCTCGAACGCAAGATGATTCCGTTTATTCCACCGCATACATTGATGGTTAACTTGTCATGGTCTTACTGCTTCATGTTTAAAGAAAAGAGCTTATGCAAGTTTTTTAGTTAGTGATCTCGGTCCATTGTCACAATTCAATTTGTAAGTTCAACTATGAAACTAGGGTAATTTTAAGACTTCAATTTCTATTTCAAATTGATACTTTCTTTTTTGTACTATTTTAAAGCGGTGTCAGTTTATTATATATATATATATGCATATATGCCTATTATCAACAACAAACCCAATGTAATCCCACATAGTAGGATATGGGGATGATAGAGTGTACGCAGACTTTACCCCTACCTTAGGAAGGTAAAAAGACTGTTTCCGAAAAATCTTCGATTCAAAGAAAAAAGAAAAAGGAGCAGAAAAAACAATTGGAACAACAATAAGATACGTAATAAAGTGATAGGGACAAATATATGTGCCTATTATCGTTTAGGAAAAAAATATTATTTACATACACATGTATTTTACTATTGTTCTGGATCCACATTTCAAGTTATATCATGTTGAGTTTTGCTTTTATGAAATGTATGGTTGTGATATTGTCTTAGAAAAAAGAAGTACCGCTAGTATAGCTGAATTTTTAGATAAGTTATATCATGAGAGAGTATAAGAGATTGTATATATGTGAACAAGATAATAAAATTGAAAAATTAACGTTAAATGAAGTTTCTCAAAGCATGAATATTGATGAATGTAATAAAAGTTCAGACTTCCTTGATTCCAAATTCGCAAAGCACATAGAATCTCTATTTTTGTTGATTTGAATGAATTGTTGAATAAATATTGAAAAGCTTGGATAAGGTAATATAACTTTTATTTGTAAATTTAATGTATTTCGTTATTCTTGTGAAATATTACAATGTTTATTGAATTATTTGTTTGTCTTAGTCTGTACTGATTGTCTAAATTCGGCCATTTGTGCTGATATTGACGAATTATTTAAGTCTAATAGCGTGTTTGGCCAAGCTGGAGAAATCAACTTATTTTGAGAAGTGCTTTTTTCAAAAATCTTTTGGAGTGTGTTTGGCTAATCACTCTGAAAAGCACTTTTGAGCAATAATTTGTGTTTGACCAAGCTTTTCAGAAAGTGCTTTTAAGTATCAAATTACGAATAAGGAATGAATAGATATACTTAATAGTTAATATTATAAGTAAATAAATAATCTTGAAAATTTGTTATTACAAGCAATAATTAAATCTTTTCATTTTATTTAAGTAAAATATGAAAATAAAATTTAAAAGTACTTAATTCTTTTAATATAAGTTAAATATATTAAAAATTATTCAACAAATATAAAAGCATTCACCCCTAAAGTCACTATATATTAGAAAGCTATCATAAAAATAATAAAAAATATTTATATATTAATTTTCTAAGTATTAGGTTTAACGGTTATTTTGGTATATACTATATTTTGTTAAGAGTATTTTTGGTAAGAAGAAAAGTCAAAAGTGCTTCTGCTTCTGCTTATCGGAAGAAACTACTTTTTTCTGCTTTTCAGAAACTTGCTTCTGCTTCTTCCCAAAAGCACTTTTTTTCCCCAAAAAAATTTGGCCAAACATCTCAAATTAGGAAAAAAGTATTTTTGAAAAAAAATAATAATTTTGGCCTGTTGAGAAGCTTGGCCAAACAGCTATAAGACTCACTTGTGAGGCAATTACATTGTATAGTTTTCCATCACGGACTATTTTCATGAAATTAATAGTGACAAGTAAATTATTAAAATACGTGAAATTAGAGTATTACCACAATTGAAACTATTTATAATTAAAAAACTTAAGTAATGTTTGACAAAATCATTATAAAAAGATAATAGTAACTTATCAGAAAATTCTCAATTCTAGGGCTCAACCTTTCATTAAGGATAAGGGTCTAGGAATTTAAGTTAGCGATCTCAATCATTGTCACGATTCAATTTGTAAGTAAATAAGCTCTGATATGAAGTTGTGGTGGTTTGAAAACTTTACTTCTTATCTCAAATTGATATTTTTTTTTACTATTTCCGAGCAGTGTCCGACGGTTGTGTATATCCATATTATTATTATTTTTAAATATTACATTTACATACATATTTATTTTACTATTGTTGTGCTCCAGATTTCAAGTTAGATTATTTCGAATTTTGCTTTGATGAAATGTATGGTTGTGATAGTGTCTTAACAAAATCAACGATTCTCAGTGTGGCCGAAGTTTTAGATAAGTACGTATAAGAGATTATATACATGTGAACAAGCTAAAATTGAAAAATTAACATCAAATGAAGTTTTTCATAGCATGAATATTCATGAATGAGATAAAAGCATAGATTTTCTCGACTCCAAATTCGCAAAGCGCATGAAATCTTCACAGAAAACAAAAAATATATCACAGACAGAGAAATGCTTGAATGACAATTAGTTGATAGAAAAGATAGTTGAATTTGATCTACTTTTGTTGATTTGTGTGAATTGTTGAATGTAATTTATTTTGTTGTTCATATGAAATATTATAATATTTATTAAATCATTTGCTTATCTTATTTTTTATTGATTATCTAAATTTTGCCATCTGTGCAGATATTGACGAACAATTGTGTCCTAGACTCACTTATAAGACAATTACATTGCATAGTTTTCCATCACATAGACTATTTTTCATGAAATAATGACAAGTTAATAATAAAATACATAAAATTATAGTAGTACCATAATTAAAACCTTAAAATAAAAAATATTTAAATAATATTTGAAAAAATCATAAAAACTAATTTGGGTCAGGGTTGGGTTGCGCCCTACATAAATCCAATCCTGATTAACAACAACAACAACAACAACAACAACAACAACCCAGTATAATCTCACTAGTGGGGTCTAAGGAGGGTAGTGTGTACGCAGACCTTACCCCTACCCTGTGATAGAGAGGCTGTTTCCGATAGACCCTCAGCTCCTTCCCTCCAAGAACTCCCCACCTTACTCTTGGGTTGACTCGAACTCACAACCTCTTGGTTGGAAGTGGAGGGTGCTTACCACTAGAGCAACCCAATCCTGATTCTAGTTCTTTAATATTTTTTTCTTAAAATTTATAGCTGTCACATCACTAAATAGGTACGGAAAGTTCGATTTTCGACTAAGATTGACTTTTGAGAAACAAAAGAAAGAAAAAATGATTTTGATGATCAATTACCGCAAGTTAAGTGACCATATAGAAAATCAAGAATGAATTACTATTAAGATGATATGTGGGATATTACTAAAGAATATGCTAAAAAGAAAAAGACCTCTTAAGCATCAAGATCCCAATTTTTTATTATTTTCTATCAGTTAACTTTAGCACTCCTTTCAAAGAAATAAATATATATATAACTGTAGAACTAAATAAATGGACTTATTCATCTCTTACATGAGAAAGGTGACTCAGGATGGACCTTTATCGGTGGAGGAAAGGAATAGCGATGGATTCCTATAGAGCATCCAGGAAAAGGCAGATTCAATCGGACAACGAATTCTTACGTGTCCAAGGAAATCAATTGATATCCTTATATTAAATCTTGTTATATTTATTAAAAGCGTTCATGTTGCAACATTAATTCATTTACTCAACATTATGGAATTTGTGATTATATACTCTATACATATTTATGCACGCCTACCAATTAAGGAAAAGCTGCTATTCATTAAGTTCCCAAGTGAACACTTAATCATATTCCAAACACACATGTGAGAATTGCTTATTGTTTTGGAAGATTGTGGCTAAAGAACAAATGCTATGGACTATGAGGGTTAGTTAGGAAGGTTATTCAATGAGTATATACATTTAAATGCACTAGTGGTACGCACTTTACGTGTGTATTCATGTTGGTGAGTATACAACTTTTTAAAAAATATCATATAAATAGAGTATTAAAAATATGTAAGTTCATAAAAATGATGAATATTGATCATATGTAATTGACTTAATAAATAAGAAAATATGACTTATTTTGACTTTTGGTGTTCCGCCAATGACCAAAGTTATCCGATTATCTTTTATCTCTCTCTCTAGAAAAATATTATTTGAGTAGATAATTAAAAGAGTTCAAAGAAAATATCGAATGAATTATAGTCATGTTATGACCAAAAAAATTATGATCATGTTATATTATTCAAATAAGAAAATAATTTATATAAGATAAAATCATGATTGCTCTTAAAATTCTAAATATCACAACTTTCAACATAAATCAAATAAGAAAGAATTCAAAGGATAAATAATTAATGAATCTTCAGTTATGAATCTTAATCTTTTTTGTTTTCACTTGCCAAATAGATGTTAGGCGAAATTGAGATTGGCATTAGGGTGAGACACTCATAAAATTGTGATGACCCAAAATGTCATCATTAAATTTAATAATTAATTATGTGATCTAAGCACTATTTACCATTACTCGACTTGCGTGTGCAATCCGTAAAATTTTTTCGGAAAGTTTTCAGGTGAAAAATGGATTAAAATATGAATTAGATGTTTAAAACACAATTGAGTTGACTTTGGTCAACATTTTAAGCAAACGGACTCGGATCAATATTTTGATAGTTCCAGTAGGTTCGTATCGTGAATTGGGACTTGGGCGTATGCCCAGAATCAAATTCCGAGGTCCCTAGCCCGAGATATGGAATTTTCAAATAGTGATCGGATGTCGAATTATATGCAAATGTCCCCGGAATAGAATTTTGATGATTCCAACAGCTCCATATGGTGATTTTGGACTTAGGAGCATAATCGGAATTTTATTTGGAAGTCCGTAGTGGAATTAGGCTTGAAATGCCGAAAGTTGAATTTTTGGGAAGCTTGACCAAGGGGTTGATTTTTTGATATCGAGGTCGAAATCCGATTCTAAAAATTTTCATAGCTCCGTTATGTCATTTATGACTTGCGTGTAAAATTTGAGGTCAATCGGACTTGATTTGATAGATTCCGATGTTGTTTGTAGAAATTGAAAGTTTTAAAGTTCATTAGGCTTGAATCTATGTGTGATTCGTGATTTTAGCGTTGTTTGATGTGATTTGAGATTTCAAATAAGTTCATATGATATTTTAGGACTTGTTGGTGTATTGGGTTGAGGTCCCGAGGGCCTCGGGTGAGTTTCGGATGGTTAATGGATCAAAAATGGGACTTAAACAGCTGCTGCAAAAGCTGCTGCAAATTCTCTTCTGCTGTGCAATCGAGCCCCCAGAAAGCGAGCCAAGGATCGAAGGCAGGTTCGATATCCATGATCGAAGGCAAGCTCGAAGGCCAGTGATCGTAGGCCCAGGATCGAGGGCTATGACCAAGGCCACTGATCGAAGGCCATAAAGATCGAAACCATGATCGATAGCCAGGATTGATGGATGTGATAGAGCCCCAGGGTCGAGGGCCATGATCGAAGGCCATGACCGAGGACCATGATCGGACTCCCCTTAATCGGACTCCCCAGGATCGGACCCCATGATCGAGGTCCAGGATCGGACCCCATGATCGAGGTCACCCTGGACAGATCTGTAAGTTATAAAATCAGGGGGGGCTTCGTCCCATTCGCCATTTTTAACAACTTGGAGCTTGAGCAGAGGCGATTTTTGATATATCTTCAAGGAAAAATATTGGGGTAAGTGTTCTTAACTCAATCTTGGTTAGATTACCCGAATCCATCACTGTTTTTAACATTTATTTGGTGATTTAAGTTGGAAAAATTTGAAAACCCTCTTGGATAGATTTGTGAATTTGAGGGTCGAATCATTATTGGAATTTAGTCATTTTGGTATGGTTAGACTCGTGGTTGAATGTGCGTTCATATTTCATAATTTTTGTCGGATTCCGAGATGTGGGCCCCACGGGCAAATTTTGAGCTAATTTCGGATTTTTATTGAAAAAATATAATATTTTCTTATGAAATTGATTTCTATAATTTTTGTTGACTGTATCGAATTAATTATGACTAGATACGAGTCGATCGGAGTCGAAAAATCGAGGAAAAAGCATAGTACTTGATTAAATTGGAGCAAGTCGAGGTAAGTGACTTGTCTAACCGTGTGTGGGGGAAATTTCCCCAAGAATTGATATTAATGTGATTATTGAAATATGTTGAAAGTCGTGTACACAAGGTGACGAGTGTGTACACGGGCCAAATGTGAAAGATTATATTTTTTAAATTGTATATATCATTGTTGCGCATTTATTAAATTATTTTATCTTGTTATATTCTTCATCATTGATCTGTGATATATATTTTAAATTTGTTTGCCTTTTTCCTGCTAATTATTTTACCTGTTTAATTGAAACTTGATTTCTTTTATACTGTGCATTATTAGAATGTTGATTTTCTTTAAATTAAATATTATTAATATGAAGTAATTGACATTTTTAAATTTGATATTGAAGCAACGTATTAAAAATTTGAAATATTATTTTCCTGAATTATTTATTCTTGAATATTTTCGTAAGTTTTTTTTTTTTTTTTGGATTATTCTGACATGAGCCGTGATCTCTTTATTATTGAAAAATATTGTTGATGATTCTTTTGTGGAAAATTAAAATATTGGGCACTTCAGATGCAAATTGTGATATTGATAAGCATGTGGTGGTATAAGGTCTGGGTGTTGAAACGCATGCGGTGAGATAAGGGTGGCTTGATACGCGTGGCTAGTAGGGGTGACTACTAGAAGTCATGTGGTGTGATAAGGGTAGCTAAAACGCGGGATGCTATTTCGGAAAAAAAATATTTTCTTTAAATAAATTATGAAGGCTCCCGCGGTGATATAAGGAAATGAGATATTATGAAATTATTTATAATTTGGGACTATGAGGCGATACCTCGGTAGTGCCCTTGTTGATATTGATTTATGGCCATAATTGCTTTCGATTAATTGTTGTGATTTTCATAAAGTTGAAGAAAATTCTGTTTTAATTCCACGAGATATTATTTGCAATTATTTGGTGTCGTTAAACATAACATACTGTTTAATTCATTTCCAATGTCATTTTTATTTTACTATATTGATAAACATTTTACCATGCCATTATTATAGTCCAGCAGGGCCTCACCTGACCTCGTCACTACTCTACCGAGGTTAGGCTTGGCACTTACTGGGTACCGTCGTGGTGTACTCATACTACGCTTCTGCACATCTTTTTGTGCAGATCCAGATACATTTTACCAGCCTAGACGTCAGTGAGTTACCTGCGCACGGAGACTTCGAGGTATATCTGCCAGCGTCCGCAGACTCCGGAGTCCCCTTCTATCATTTTATGTTGCTTTCTTATAATTTATTTAGACCTTGACATATAGAGACATTGAGAATAAATTCTTAGAACCTTGTGATTTATTTCTACCGGGTTTTGGGAGTTGAAATTGTTTGAATTGTAGTTTATTTATTTCAGATATTTATTATTATTGCGCATTGATAGACTTACCTAGTCTTAGAGACTAGGTGTTATCACAACATCCTACAGAGGGAATTTGGGGTCGTGACAAAAATGCTCTTAGATTACGTGTGGTCATACCTTTTACTATCAGGGCCGGATGTAATACACAAGCCACCAAGGCACGTGCTTTAGGCCCCCAATCTTTACCGGCCCTGTTTTTCAATAATAATTACTAATTGTAGGAATTTGATGTATAAGTATTTTCTAAAAATAATATTAAAATAAGATAGAAAATACAAATTTTTGATAAGAAGGGGAAGATAAGTTTTTTTTTTTTTTAGGCAAAATGGCCTCCGAGCCATCTAAATTTGCACCCAATTGCTAACCTGGTAAATAAACTTAGAAGTTTTTCATTTGAATACTTCAACTTAATCATTTTCACATTAAAAAATCACTTTGACCATTGACCATGCTTATGTGGCAATGACATAGCTGATTTGGCCGAGCTGCGTGCAAATCACGCTTGTAAGGCGCGTGACTAGGGGTGTTCATAAAACCCAAAAAATCGAACCAAACCGAATAAAAAATCGATACTTCTTAGGTTTGGTTTGGTTTTGGTTTTGAATTTAAAAAATCGATCAAATTTGGTTTTGGTTTTAATAAAAAAATAACAGAAAAAATCGAACCAAACCGACTATAAAAGTAGCTATTTAAATTTATTATTACACCTATATATATATATATATATATATATATATATATATATATATATATATATATATGTATGTATATTTTTATATAAAGTTTCTAAAATTTTATGGTACATGTTAGTCGTTTGTATTTTTAGTCTAGTTTTTTGATATTATAATAATCTAATTTCTTTACTTCTACATTCTAGTTTGATTGGTAGTTTTCTTTTGCTAAGTACAAGAATTTATTTCATGTTAAAAATAATTAATTTAATTGAGTACTTAAATTATTCATCACTATTTGATTCAATTATCATCAATATATCTTGGTAAATAATAGATTTCTCAAAGATCAATTGGTTTAATAGTGTTATATTGAACATGTAGTCGGTGAAATATGTGTTTGGTAATGTATGTCTTATATTTAATAAAAAATAATAAATAACGGAAAAATCGATAAAAACCGAATCAATAAAAAAACCGACTTAATTGGTTTGGTTTGGTTTCAATATTTAAAGAACCAACTTACTTGGTTTGGTTTCTTTTTAGAAAAAAATCGATCCAAACCGAACCATGACCACCCCTACGCGTGACTATACTAGTTTTCATTTTTTTTTAAAATACTAAAATTATAAATAATAAAGAAAGACAAAGGAAATGTAAAATTTGTCACTTTCTTTCCCTAGACCTTCGCTAATTCTCCTCCCCCCCCTCCTTTCTTTTTCTATTCATTCTGTTCCTCTCCCCATTAATCTCGTTCCCTCCACCTCCCCCAATTTCCCTTTAATTTCTTACATTCTTCCTATTCACAATTAGTTTTTTTTTTCCTATGATGAAAATCTTGTACAACTTTTTGATTTTTCAGGGATTGTTATTTTGATTGGTCTTAGTGGTTAAATGTGAAAAAGTGATGATTATCAAAGGTGGTTTTTGATGAGGTCGGTAGTGGATTTTTCCTGGGGTGAATTGATTGTGTTTCTCTTAGTTGCAGATTTGGATGTTGGAATTTTGAGAGTTGAATTCTATCAGAATTTCCATGTATCTCATGCAACTCCCCTATTTCTTCGGTCCCCCACGATCCTAGCAGGTATAGCGAAAAGGAATAGAAAGAAAAAAAAGTTAAAACTTTTAAGAAATTATAACGACTCGGCCGGTCGTTTTGAGTATTACAACCTCGTTCCCCCATTTACTACTTATCCTGTGTTAAATTATAATTATGTGACTTGTCGGGAAGGTTTCAGAATGAATTGGAACACTTAGTTCCAAGATTTAAAGCTAAAGTGAAAATAGTTGACCGGATATTGACTTATGTGTAAACAACCCCGAAATAGAGTTTTGATGATTCCAATAGCTCCGTATGGTGATTTTGGGACTTAGGAGCATGTCCTGAAAATTATTTGGAAGTTCGTAATTAAATTAGGCTTGAAATAACGAAAATAGAAAATTTAAATTTTGGAAGTTTGACAGGGAGTTGACATTTTGATATCGGGGTCGAAATTCAGTTCTGAAAATTCTTATAGGTCCGTTATGTCATTTATGACTTGGGTGCAAAATTTGAGGTCAATCAGACTTGATTTGATAGGTTTCGGTATCAAATGTAGAAGTTGGAATTTGGTAGTTTTCATTAGGCTTGAATTGGGGTGCGATTCATGGTTTTAGAGTTATTTGATATGATTTGAGCCTTCTACTAAGTCCGTATGATGCTTTAGGACTTGTTTGTGTATTTGGTGGAGGTCCCGGGGGGCTCGAGTGAGTTTCAGGTGGTTAACGGATCGAAATTTTGACTTAGAACGATTCTGGAAATTTTTCCAGTTCTGGTGCAATCGCACCTGCGATGGAATTGGTCGCAGGTGCGCTGCCGCAGAAGCGATAATACGGTCGCAGAAGCAGATAAGGGCTGATGAGGCAGTGATCGCAGGTACGAGGGAATTTCCGTAACTGCGTGATCGCAGATATGGACGGGGAACAACAGAAGCGCAAAGACTGCAGAAGCGGACTGGGTCTCGCAGAAGCGAGCCCGCAGAAACGGCTCCAAGGATGCAAAAGCGGAGGCAGTGAAGGCCTTGGCAAACTGCAGAAGCGGTTGTTTTTTTGCACCTGCGAGACCGCAGAAGCGTCTAAGTGAGTCGCAGGTGTGAAACCTCTGGACAATATACGAAAATAGAGGGTTCCGAGCTTTTACAATTTTTGGACATTTCCAATATGGGTTTAGGCGATTTTTGAGCGATAATTCACGAGAAAACTTGAGGTAAGTCACTTATGATCATTGTTAGTCAATAATATTGAATTATCATCGAGTATTTCGACTAGATTATGTGTTTTTGAGGTGCAATTCGAGGATTTGGGCCTAGAAATTTGAAAATAAGATTTGAGGATTTGAAGGTCGAATTGATGTCGGAATTTGGTAAATTTGGTATGGTTAGACTCGTTATTGAATGGGCGTTCATATTTTATAACTTTTGTCAGGTTCCGAATCGTGGGCCTTACTAGCAATATTTGAGTGGAATTTCAAATTTTGTTGGAAAATTAGTATTTTCATATGGAATTAATTCGAAGGCCGATTTGCGAGGCAAAAGCATATTGGAATAAAGAATTTTACGGTTTGAGGTAAGTAATACTTCTAAACTTAGTTCTGAGGGTATAAATCCCTGAATTACGTGTTATGTGAGTTGTATGGAGGTGACACACATGCTAGGTGATGGGCGTGTGGGCGTGCACCATAGAAATTGTAACATAAATAAATTTTGTGGCGTTGTATAATTAAAGAATCAAGTCATTATCGACATATCCTCCATGTGTTAGAGGAAATTGAGCTGAGACTCATGTTAAAGATCATGTTTAGGCTACGTGCCGATATTTTTGGGACCCACAAGTTCATGTTGCTGTTGAATGTTTGTTGAATTATAATTTTTGTACTTAGTTACATCCATCATTTGCATATCATATTTCAGTCTCTGTTGTCATTCATTGATACATCATATCATCATGTCGGGTTGATTTTCATGTCATTGAGAGCCCGAGAGACTAGAGAATTTGAGTTATATTATATGGGATCCGGCTGCACGCCACAACATATTTTATTTATTTATTCCTGGATCTGGCTATTATAGCGTTTGGGCTGAAGGAGCCCCTCCAGAGTCTGCACCGCCCACAGTGAGCGTGGTTCATTTATATTGAGGGATGGATCTTCCCTAGACATGGATCTTTTCCGAATCATTTATATCTGGGGATGGATCTTCCCCTCGGTTGGATTGAACTTATACAATACTGATTGAATGATCCTCAGTTGATGTATATATATATATACGGGATGGATCTTCTCTGGGCTAGATTGGCCATATACATTACTGAGTGATTGAGTATTTTGAGATTGTGCGTGCACGAGGTTTCCACAGAGGTGCATTACATACAGCATGTACATTGGCATGTAGATATAGATATGTCACATTCCTCATATCATTCAGAATTTATCTATTTTAATTATACTGAGTTTAACTGTTGAACTTGAAAGCATGCCTACATTTTTGTACTGTTATTTCTATATTGGACTGTACCTGTGGAGCTCGTCACTACTTTCAGCCCAAAGGTTAGTCTTGTTACTTATTGAGTACATGGGGTTGGTTGTACTTATACGACACTCTGCACTTCGTGTGCAGATCCAGGTACTTCCGTACACAGTGGTTGCTAGTTTCTGGAAGATTATCTGTTAGAGACTATCGAGGTAGCTGCTTAACGTCCGCAGACCTTGACTCTCTTTCCTTTCAGTTATTTGTATTGTTCTACATTTCCAGACAGTGTTTGTATTAGTCAGATTATGTTAATATTTAGATGCTCATGTACTCAGTGACACCGGATTTTGGGAGTGTGTTTTATATTACTATGTGTGGGGTGGTTTTCTACTAAATGTATATATTATGTTTTCAAACTTAAAATAAATTGTGGTTTATTACGGTTGTCGGCTTTCCTAATATTGAGATAGACGCCATCACGACATACATATTTTGGGTCGTGACAAGTTGGTATCAGAGCCTAGGTTACATAGGTCTCACGAGTCATGAGCAGGTTTAGTTGAGTCTTGCAGATCGGTACGGAGACGTCTGTACTTATCTTCGAGAGGCTTCCGGACCCTTAGGAAAATTTTACTTTCTTGTATTCTGTCGTGCGAATTTGTTGATTCCAGAAACTAAATTTCTGTTATTTTATTCTCTCACAGATGGTGAGGACACGTACTATCGGATCGGATGGTCAACCACCAGTGCTACCAGTTAGGACTGGGAGAGGCCGTGGCCGTGGTAGAGGCTGGGGCCGTGGTAGAGGTCGAGGTGTATCTTGTACAGCAGTTAAAGCAGCACCTGTAGAACTACCAGTTGCTCCAACTCAGGAGCAGGTTCCAGATATAGTTGAGCACGCGGGATCAGATCAGGCACCGGCTATGCCTATTGTGATTCCAGGCCTTCATGAGGCTTTAGCCCAGATATTGACTGTTTGCATTGGCCTTGCTCAGGTGGTTTCGGCTCAGGCCGCAGCAGCCACTTCTCAGGCTGGGGGAGGTACTCATACCCCTGTCGCTCGTACTCCAGAGGAAGTATTGCAGGGACTCCAGATATCGGGGGTACTACCGGTCCAGCCGGTTGCAGCTACTAAGGCCCAAGTATGTCCTATTATGAATGACGAGGAGCAGAAGAGATTAGAAAGGTTTGGGAGACTCCATCCTCCAACTTTCAGTGGAACTGAGTCAGAGGATGCTCAGGATTTCTTGGACAAATGCCAGTGGATGCTTTGTACAACAGGTATTCTAGAGACCAGTGGGGTCTCATTTACTACTTTTTAGCTGACCGGAACAGCCTTCAGATGGTGGGAGACTTATGAGTGGAGCAGACCAGTTGGTGCAACACCACTTTCATGGCAGGAGTTCTCCGTGTTATTTCTGGAGAAGTTTGTGCCACATACTCGCAGAGAGGAACTGCGCAGGCAGTTTGAGTATTTACGTCAGGAGGACATGTCCGTGACTCAGTATGAGATACAATTTTCAGAATTGGCTCGTCATGCAGTTTGGTTGGTTCCCACTAAGAGGGAGAAGATCAGGAGGTTCATTAATGGCCTCAACCATCAGTTCCGTTTTGTTATGACCCTGGGAAATGTAGCAGGTGCTAAATTCGACGAAGTGGTTGATAGTGCTCGACGACTGGAGATGGTCCGTATTCAAGAGCGTGAGGATAGGGAGACCAAGAGGTCTCGTGGTTCGGGTAATTCCAGCGGTGTTCCTTCTGGGGGGATAGCCCTATCACAGCAGGGGTCGTCCTTATAGGCCCGCTCAGATGGCTCGTCCAACTCATCGTGGCACATCAGCTAGCCATGGTTCATACAGTGCTCGACAGAGTTAGTCTTCTCTTAGTTCACTTCCACCTCAGAGTTCATCTCATGCACCATCAGTTCAGGGTTCATTTGTACCAGGTTCTTCTGGTTCTCGGGGTTCACCTCAGTACTTGCTGACATTTTTAGAGAATGGTTGTTTTGAGTGTGGGGATTTGGGTCACATAAAGAGATATTGTCCCAGCCTTACGGGAGGTTTAGCTCAACAGAGGAGTCAAGCCACGACTTCAGCGCCAGTTGTCTCACCACCCGCCCAGTCAGCTCGGGGTGGGGCTCAGTCAGCTAGGGGTCGCCCAAGAGGGGGAGGCCGATCAGGTGGTGGTCGGGCCCGATTCTATGCTATTCCTGCCAGGCCAGATATCATTGTTTCATATGCAGTGATCACAAGTATTGTCTCAGCGTACCACAGGGAAGCTTCTATATTATTTGACCCTGGTTCCACATATTCGTATGTATCATTATATTTTGCTCATTATCTGGATATGCCCCGTGAGTCATTAGTCTCACTTGTTCACGTATCTACGACGATGGGCGTTACTATTATTGTGGATCATGTATATCGATCATGTGTAGTGACTATTGGGGGACTGAAGACTAGAGTTGATCTCTTATTGCTTAGTATGGTTGATTTCGATATAATCTTGGGTATGGATTGGTTGTTTCCATGTCATGCTATTCTAAACTGTCACGCAAAAACCGTGACGTTGGCGATACCTGGATTGCCGAAGGTCGAGTGGAAACGTTCTCTAGATTATGTTCCCAACAGGGTAATTTCTTACTTGAAGGCCTAACGGATGGTTGGGAAGGGGTGTTTGTCATATTTGGTCTTTGTGAGAGATGTTGATGCAGACACTCCTACTATTGATTCTGTACCAGAAGTGCGAGAATTTCCAAATGTATTTCTTGCAGACCTGCCAGGTATACCACCCGACATGGATATTGATTTCAGTATTGACTTGGTGCCGGGCACTCAGCCCATTTCTATTCCTCGTATCGTATGGCATCAATTGAATTGAAAGAATTGAAAGAGCAATTTCAGGAACTTATTGATAAGGGGATTGTTAAGCCTAGTGTGTCGCCTTAGGGTGCACCAGTTCTATTTGTAAAAAAGAAGGACGGTACTTTACGGATGTGCATTGACTACAGGCAGTTGAAAAAAGTTACAATCAAGAACAAGTATCCTTTGCCGCGTATTGATGATTTATTTGACCAGCTTCAAGGAGCGAGGGTGTTCTCCAAAATTGATTTGAGATCTGGGTATCACCAGTTAAAAATTCAGGATTCAGATATCCTAAAGATGGCATTCAGGACACGTTATGGTCACTATGAATTTCTCGTGATGTCTTTTGGGCTGACCAACGCCCCAACAACATTTATGCACTTGATGAATAGTGTATTCCAGCCATATCTTGATTTGTTTGTCGTAGTATTTATTGATGACACCCTGGTATACTCACGTAGCCGGGAGGAACATGCACAACATTTGAGTATTGTACTACAGAGACAGAGGGAGGAGAAACTTTATGTCAAGTTCTCTAAGTGTGAGTTCTGGCTTAGTTGGTGGCATTCTTGGGACACATAGTGTCCAGTGAAGGAATTAAGGTGGATCCATATGTGTCCCAGTGAAGGAATTAAGGTGGATCCGAAAAAGATAGAGGCAGTTCAGAGTTGGCCTAGGCCATCTTAAGCTACTGAGATTCAGAGTTTTCTCGGCTTGGCCGGTTATTATCGTAGCTTTGTGGAGGGCTTCTTGTCTATTGCATCGCCCATGACTAAATTAACCCAGAAAGGTGCTCTATTTAGGTGGTCGGATGAGTGTGAAGAGAGCTTTTAGAAGCTCAAGACTGCCTTGACCATAACTCCAGTTCTAGTTTTGCCTTCAGCGGCAGGCTTCTATACTGTGTATTGTGATGCTTCTCAAATCGATATTGGGTGTGTTTTAATATGGGGGGGGGGGGGGAGGGGGGTAAAGTGATCGCTTATGCTTCACGCCAGTTGAAGCCACATGAAAAGAACTACCATGTTCATGATTTAGAGTTGGAATCCATTATTTATGCATTGAAGATTTGGAGGAACTATCTTTATGGTATGTCTTGTGAGGTATTTACAGATCATCGGAGTCTTCAGCACTTGTTCAAACAGAAGGATCTAAATTTGAGACAATGGAGATGGTTGGAGCTGCTAAAGGACTATGATATTACTATTCTGTATCATCCCCGGAAGGCCAATGTGGTGGCTGATGCTTTGAGTAGAAAGACGGTGAGTATGGGTAGCCTTGCATTCATTCATGTTGGTGAAAGGCCTATCGCAGTTGATGTTCAGACCTTGGCTAACCAGTTCCTGAGATTAGATGTTTCGGGGCCCAGTCTAGTTCTAGCTTGTGTGGTTTCTCGGTCTTCCTTATATGGCCGCATCAGATAGCGCCAGTATGATGATCCCCATTTGCTTGTCCTGAAGGACACAGTTCAGCACGACGATACCAAAGATGTTACTATTGGAGATGATGGGGTGTTGAGAATGCAGGGCCGAATTTGTGTGCCAAATGTAGATGGGTTGCGTGAATTGATTCTTGAAGAAGCCCACAGTTCACGGTATTCCATTCATCCGGGTGCCGCAAAGATGTATCAGGACTTGAGACAATACTATTGGTGGAGAAGAATGAAGAAAGATATAGTGGGGTGTGTAGCTCGGTATTTAAATTGTCAGCATGTGAAGTACGAATATCAGAGACCGGGCGGATTGCTTCAGAGACTTGAAATTTCGGAATAGAAATGGGAGCGTATTACCATGGATTTCGTAGTTGGACTCCCACGGAATTTGAGGAAGTTTGATACTATTTGGGTGATTGTGGATCGATTGACCAAGTTCGCGCATTTTATTCCAGTTGGTATTACTTATTCCTCGGAGCGGTTGGCTGTGATTTATTTCTGTGAGATTGTTCGCTTTCACAGTGTGCCAGTGTCCATCATTTCAGATCGGGCCACGCAGTTTACATCATAATTTTGGAGAGCAGTGCAACGAGAGTTAGGCACACAAGTTTAATTGAGTACAATATTTCACCCAGAGACGGACGGGCAGTCCGGGCGCACTATTCAAATATTAGAAGATATGTTACGCGCTTGTGTTATAGATTTCGGGGTTCTTGGGATAAATTTCTGCCACTTGCATAGTTTGCTTACAATAACGGCTACCAGTCGAGCATGCAGATGGCTCCGTATGAGGCATTATATGGGAGACGGTGTCGGTATCCGGTGGGTTGGTTTGAGCCGGGTGAGGCTAGGCTATTAGGTACTGATTTAGTTCAGGATGCTTTGGAAAAGGTTAAATTGATTCAGGGTCGACTTCGCACGGCGCAGTCTAGACAGAAGAGTTATGCCGACCGGAAGGTTCGCAATGTTACTTACATGATATGAGAGAAGGTACTACTCAGAGTTTCGACTATGAAAGGTGTTATGAGGTTCTGAAAGAAGGGAAAATTGAGTCCTCGATTTATTGGTCCTTTTAAAATACTTAAAAGGATTGGAGATGTGGCTTATAAACTTGCCTTGCCGCCTAGTCTATCGGGTGTTCATCCAATATTTCATGTATCTATGCTCCGGAAGTATGTCGGAGATCCGTCTCATGTTTTTGATTTCAGTACGGTTCAGTTGGATGGTAATTTGACTTATGACGTGGAGCTCGTGGCCATTTTGGACCGGCAGGTTCAAAAGTCGAGATCAAAGAACATAACTTCAGTGAAAGTGCAGTGGAGAGGCCAACCAGTCGGAGAAGCTACTTCGAGGACGAACGTTTGTTTAATAGGGGGAGAATGTAACGACCCGGATGATCGTTTTGAGTATTACAACCTCGTTCCCCCATTTACTACTTATCCTGTGTTAAATTATACTTATGTGACTTGTCGGAGAGGTTTCAGAATAAATTGGAACACTTAGTTCCAAGATTTAAAGCTAAAGTGGAAATAGTTGACCGAATGTTGACTTATATGTAAAAGACCCCGAAATAGAGTTTTGATGATTCCAATAGCTCTGTATGGTGATTTTGGACTTCGGAGCATGTCCTGAAAATTATTTGGAAGTCCGTAGTTAAATTAGGCTTGAAATGGCAAAAATTGGAAATTTATTTGGAAGTTTGATTAGGAGTAGACATTTTGATATCGGGGTTGGAATCCAGTTCTGAAAATTCTTATAGGTCTGTTATGTCATTTATGACTTGGGTGCAACATTTGAGGTCAATCGAACTTAATTTGATAGGTTTCGACATCGAATGTAAAGTTGGAATTTGTTAATTTTCATTATGCTTGAATTGGGGTGCGATTCGTGGTTTTAGAGTTATTTGATATGATTTGAGGCTTCTACTAAGTAAGAATGATATTTTAGGACTTGTTTGTATATTTGGTTGAGGTCCCGGGGGCTCGGGTGAGTTTCGGATGGTTAACAGATCGAAATTTTGACTTAGAATAATTCTGGAAATTTTTCCAGTTCTGGTGCAATCGCACATGCGATGGAATTGGTCGCAGGTGCGCGATCGCAGAAGAGACAATACAGTCGCAGAAACGGATAGGGGCTGGTGAGGCAGTGGTCGCAGGTGCGAGGGAATTTTTGCACCTTCATGATCGCAAATGCGGACGGGGAACCTCAGAAGCGCAAAGTCTGCAGAAGCAGATTGGGTCTCGCAGAAGTGAGCCCGCAGAAGCGGCTCCAAGGATGCAGAAGCGAAGGCAGTGAAGGCATTGGCAAACCACAGAAGCAGTTGGTTTCTCGCATCTGCGAGACCACCAAAGCGGATAAGTGAGTTGCAGGTGCGGAACCTCTAGACAATGTACAAAAATAGAGGGATCCGTGCTTCTGCCATTTTTGGACATTTCCAACACGGGTTGAGGCGATTTTTAAGCGAGAATTCACGGGAAAACTTGAGGTAAGTCACTTATGATTATTGTTAGTCAATAATATTGAATTATCATCAAGTATTTCGACTAGATTACATATTTTTGAGGTGTAATTCAAGGATTTGGGCCTAGGAATTTGAAAATAAGATTTGAGGATTTGAAGGTCGAATTGATGTCAGAATTTGGTAAATTTTGTATGGTTGGACTCGTGGTTTAATGGGCATTCATATTTTGTAACTTTTGTCGGGTTCCGAGTTATGGGCCCCACTGACGATTTTGAGTGGAATTTTAGATTTTGTTGGAAAATAAGTATTTTCATATGGAATTTTATTCGGAGATCGATTTGCGAGGCAAAGGCATATTGGAATAAAGAATTTCACGGTCTGAGGTAAGTAACACTTCTAAACTTAGTTCTGAGGGTATAAATCCCTGAATTACGTGTTATATGAGTTGTATGGAGGTGACGCACATACTAGGTGACGGGCGTGTGGGCGTGCACCATAGAAATTGTGACTTAAATAAATTTTGTGGAGTTGTATAATTAAAGAATCATGTCATTATCCACATATCCTCCACGTGTTAGAGGAAATTGAGCTGAGACTCATGTTAAAGATCATGTTTAGGCTACGTGCCAATATTTTTGGGACCCACAGGGTCGAGTTGCTGTTGAATTTTTGTTGAATTGTAATTTTTGTACTCAGTTACATCCATCATTTGCATATCATATCTCAGTCTCTGTTATCATTCATTGATACCTCATATCTTCATGTCGGGTTGATTTTTATGTCATTGAGAGCCCGAGAGACTAGAGAGTTTGAGTGACATTATATGGGATCGAGTTGTACGCCGCAACATATTTTATTTATTTATGCCTGGATCTAGCTATTATAGCGCTTGAGCTGAAGGAGCCCCTCCGGAGTCTGCACCCCCCAAAGTGAGCGCAATTCATTTATATTGAGGGATGGATCTTCCCTGGACATAGATCTTTTCCGAATCATTTATATCTGGGGATGGATCTTTCCCTAGGTTGGATTGGCCTTATACAATACTGATTGATTGATTGTTAGTTGATGTATATATATACAGGATGGATTGGCCATATACATTACTGAGTGATTGAGTATTTTGAGATTGTGCGTGCACGAGATTTCCACAGAGGTGCATTACATACAGCATGTACATTGGCATGTAGATATAGATATGTCACATTCCTCATATCATTCAGAATTTATCTATTTTAATTGTACTGAGTTTAACTGTTGAACTTGAAAGCATGCCTACATTTTCGTACTGTTATTTCTATATTGGACTGTACCTGTGGAGCTTGTCACTACTTTTAGCCCAAAGGTTAGTCTTGTTACTTATTGAGTACATGGGGTCGGTTGTACTCATACTACACTCTGCACTTCGTGTGCAGATCCAGGTACTTCCGTACACGGTGGTCGCTAGTTTCTGGAAGATTATTTGTTTGAGACTATCGAGGTAGCTGCTTGACGTCCGCAGACATTGACTCTCTTTCCTTTCAGTTATTTGTATTGTTCAACATTTCCAAACAGTGTTTGTATTAGTCAGATTATGTTAATATTTAGATGCTCATGTACTTAGTGACACAAGAATTTTGGAGTGTGTTTTATATCAGTATGTGGGGGAGGGGGAGGGGGAAGGGGGAGGGGGGGGGTTCTACTAAATGTATATATTATATTTTCAAACTTAAAATCAATTATAGTTTATTGCGGTTGTCGGCTTGCCTTATATTGAGATAGGCGCCATCACGACATGCGGATTTTGGGTCGTGACAGAAATTGGTATTTTTTATTGATTTGGGAGTTTTAAAGTGGAGAAAGTTTTTTTAAAATTTTAATAAATTGGTGAAAAAAGACTAGGACCTATATATTAGACTTGTCAAACAATAATAGGTTAAGAATAGGCAAAATACCTTAACCCCCCTCCCCCCTAAACTTGACACGTATTATTGGTTATTTCTTTGAACTATATGTGATCTTAATTACTCCCCTATACTTGGTTATTCGATAGCTGTTACCCCCTTGGACGATCTCATCCTAGGAAAGTGGCATGCACTCGCTTGCCACGTGGATTTTCTTGTCCATGTGGCATTCTTTGAAAAATAAAATAAATTTTATACCTTTTTAAGCGTGTTACTTTTTTAGATAATCTTTTTCGAATAATATTTATAATTAAACTTGGCTAGAACTACATTATTTAGGCTAGTTTTTTTTATTTGGCTAAAAATAATAAAATTTTAGTTATTGTTTCTTGAATTTGACCTGAAAATAAAGATTTATACAGTTAAAATAAATAGTCAAGGCATCTAAAAAGATATAAAAAATACTCCATAGTTTGATTTTTATTATTTTGGCTATAATTATTTATATAGCTCTAAATTATGGAGCTCTAAAATATATTTTTTTTACAGATATTATTTAAAAAAGAAAACAATACGCAATTGAAATAAATAGTCATTGATTCAAAAGAAGAAATAAAAAGAGTGTACAATTGCAAGTTCATTATTTTGGCTATGCATTTTTATTTGGTTAAAAATAATGGAATTTTTTGTTTTTTATTGATTTGACTCGAAAATAAAAACACACAATTAAAATAAATAGACATTATATCTAAAGAAACAAATAACAAAAAATACACAACTAGTACTCCATTATTCTTGCTAAAAATTTTCTATTTGGCTAAAATGATGGAGTTCCAACCAAACTTTTATACATTTGGTCCAAAGAAAAAGAAGAAATATGTTGTTGGAACAAATTAACATTATACCTATAGAATAAATTTAAAAAGTAAAGTCCACATTATATGTTAAAATGAATCAAGAAGAAATACATAGTTGTAACTAAGGGTGGCAAGTGGGCCGGTCCAGGCCCGGAACCGCGGGCCAAACGGGCTAAACGGGCCAGGACCGTTTGGCCCGATTTTAGCGGGCCTAGGCCGGTCTTGTGGGTCGGTCCTATGATTTGGGCCCGTCAGGCCCGGGACCGTTTAGCCCGCCAGGGCCCGAGACTGGCCCGGTCCCTTAGCGGGCCAAACGGTCCCAACGGCTATTTTTTTTTAAAAATAAATAAATAAATAAAATATAGCCGTTGGGCTGTCAAAAATAGCCGTTGGCTATTTATAAAATAGCCATTTAACCCCCCAACTTTGTCTTAATCCCAAACTTTTTATAATTATACTTTTTCCCTATTTTCAACTATAAATACCCTATACTATAATATATATATATATACTTCCAAACACATCGGTTCATAGGTGTGAAACCATGGTAATTGAAAGTATTAAAAAAGGAAAAAAGACATTTAATCATGTGGAATGAAGTTGTCTCATAAGACCAAAAATCTCTTGGAATCCATGTAAACTTAGAACCAAATAGGGCACAATAGGAGAAAAAGACCAATAAAGGTGATGCCGATTAGTTATGGTTAAGATTTAGTTTGCTTGATGTCTTTAGTTTTGTTAGTGATGTGTGTCACACCTCTTCTTCCCACAACCCTATTACGAGATTGAGTTAGAGGAGTTTTTTCAATTAAAGTGACGTTTTGAAAAGGGATTGTATATTATTTAGAGTCGCCACTTGAAATTGAGTTTTGGTGTTCCAAGTCACATATACATATATAGTATATAAGATGTATATATAGCTTATCGAATTTAACTTATATATATATATATTATACATTTAATATATATTCTATACTATACTATACTATACTATATATACATCTTATATGTAGTATATAAGATGTATATATAGCTTATGGAATATAGCTTTTATATATATATATATATATATATATATATATATATATATATATATATATATATATATACTATATATACATTTAATATATATACTATACGAAGAAATGCTAGCTGAACTTGCGGAGGATGTTGCTTCGCCGGAAGTGGTGATGACCAAGCAACTTTTCCGCCACCACCAACGGAAATTCCTTCGGACCTTGATAGATTTATGAAGTTTGTAAGAGATACCATATAACTTATATGAACAAAAATTAGTATGTATTATGTCACTTATATTTTGGCACATCTTGATTAGTTTCTTTTTCTTCTCAATGGTGGTATTAGCACCTTGTTGTGCTCATTCCATAGGGGGATGAAAACTAAGAAAGATATTGCCATATTTTTTAATGCTATAATAAAATTACAAGGCATATCTCTTTACAATATTTTTGTCTTTAGACTTAGATATTATTTTTAACATCCTTTTGTCTTTAGACTAATATATATATTATATTATACTATATATACATCTTATATATATAGTATGTAAGCTGTATATATAGCTTATCGAATATATATATATATATATATATATATATATATATATATATATATATATATTATACATTTAATATATATACTATACTATACTATACTATATATACATCTTATATATAGTATATAAGATGCATATATAGCATATCGAATATAGCTTATATATAAATATACTATATATACATCTTATATCGATATATATATATACTATACTATAGTATATATATTAAATGTATAATATATATAGCATATCGAATATAGCTTATATATATACCATATATACATTTAATATATATACTATACTATATATACATTTAATATATATACTATACTATATATACATCTTATATATAGTATATAAGATGTATATATAGCTTATCGAATATAGCTTATATATACTATATATACATTTAATATATATACTATACTATATATACATCTTATATATAGTATATAAGATGTATATATAGCTTATCGAATATAGCTTATATATATATATATATATATATATATATATATACATCTTATATCGATATACTATATATACATCTTATATACTATATATATTCGAATATCTATGCATCTTAGATATTTATTTTAACATCCTTTTGTCTCTAATATTTATTTATTTATTTTTAAAAAAATATTGGGCCCACTTAGCCCACTTAGCCCGTTTAGCCCGCGGCCCGGGACAGTTTGGACCGGCCCACTTGGCCTGTTTAGGCCCGGGACCGGCCCACTTGTCAGCCCTAGTTGTAACAAATAAATCATTATATGTGACTATATGACAATTAAAAGTTAAAAAAATAACCTATCTGGAAACTGATTTTTCAATTTTTATTCACTCCCACGCGCTTAAAAGAGAGTGCACCCACACTCTTCGCCACATCAGTTGTAATTGTTGACTCATATTGTAGCACTGTTGATTGAACTAATAAAATCCCTAATTCTTCTTATTTTTTTCATTTCAATATTCAATTACATTACAATATGCTTTTTGGCGCAAAAAGTAGTTTGAACTGATTACAAAAAAAGTCCTTTGTTCTGAAGTGGCCCTCAAGAATTAAAGTAGTCGAGCAGAATTGAAATCTTAACCAAACCAGCATAGGGAATCAAGCAGCATCCGAGAGCCAATGGTTCAATTCCAACTAGTGGAGAAGTTGGAGCTTAATCCTTTTAAGTGTTGAAAGAGCATCTTCCATGCTAATTCTTGCATCTGGTGTCACTAAAGTACAGCTCAAAGCTAATTCCATGATAGATAACAAACATTGCATCTTTGAGTTGGTTTGTTCATCTCGTGACTGTACCAAATTAGAATCCACCACCTTATGAATTCCACTTGGAAAAGAATCACTAACCCAACGTCGTAAGCTCAAGTCTCCATTGAATATTTCATCACTTGGTCTCATTCTTGTAAATGTCTCCATCATCAGGATGCCAAAACTATAAACATCACAGCCCGTGGATACTATTCCATCTTGTCCATACTCTGCAATCATGGTAAAAATCTGTCAGAAAAACTTCCTAGTTATCATGTCATAGGCTAAAACTGAGAGTACCAATTTATATCTAAGGAAAAGAATTGTTTTGGGTATTCTAAGGATATGAGAAAGCTTTAGAAAGTTGTAATACCTGGAGCAATATATCCAATGGTTGCAATTGTCCTTGTTTGAACAAAAGTCTCCCCATCACCTAACAATTTAGCAATGCCAAAATCAGTGACATGGCCAACCATTTCTTGATCTAGCAAGACATTGCTTGGCTTCAAGTCACAATGCACCACACGTGTTGAATAGCCATTGTGGAGATAGTCCATTGCAGATGCAACATCTATCATTATATCTAATCTATCCAATAAGTTCAAGAACAAGTTGTGAGAGTATAACCATTGATCAAGTGTCCCATTGGGCATGTACTCCAATACTAGGGCCTTGAAATCAAGGTTGGAGCAGCTGGTGATGACTTTGGTCAGATTTCTGTGGCGAAGGTTTCGAAGTATCTCACATTCTGTGTCAAAACTTTTGAATGCACCCTCCAATTGCACATTGAAAACCTTTGCTGCGAAAAGGTTACCATCTTTAAGTATCCCTTTGTAGACCGTGCTGAAACTCCCATTACCAAGCAAGCTGCTTTCATTGAATCCTTCTGTTGCTTGTTCAAGTTCATAATAGGAAATTCTTTCATGCCCTTTTACCAAAGACACATCTGCTTGAGCTGCATTCTTATTTGGTTTTCTCAATCTTAAAAATACATATCTGAGGGCTAATGCAAGAAATAGCAGACCCACCCCAAAAAGGACGTAACAAACGAAGATTGCCTTTTTCCTCTTGTGAGATTTGATGATGCATGGTGGCACATGAAATTTAGAATCACCACAGAGTGCATCATTGGACAAGAAAGATTGATATGTGGCATCTGCGAAAGGACCACCCGTGGGAATCTCTCCACTGAGTTTATTGAATGAGATGTTCAGATATTTGAGATACACAAGAGCTTCTAATGACTTTGGAATTTCACCATTAAGATTATTATAACACAAATCCAAGAAATTTAAGGCCAGCATTTTACCAAATGATTCTGGAATAGGCCCATCTAATCTATTATGTGCAAGAGAAAGTTTAATCAATTTATCGAGACCCCCTAGAGTGCTAGGAATCTTACCCGAAAATTTATTGTTTGACAGATCAATGAGTGTTAGAGCCTTTATATTTCCAATCTCCACGGGAATTTTCCCACTCAATAGATTGGATGAGATATCGAATTCGATGAGATCATGAAGGGCCCCCAAGTTTTGAGGTAAACTTGAATTCAAGCTGTTGTAAGCTAGATAAAGATACCTCAAACTGGTGACTTTTCCTAAGCATGGTGGCACGGAACCAGAAAATACATTTCTTGACAAGTGTAATGCACCGAGATTCTTTAAATTGCATATAACATCTGGTATGGTTCCTTCTAACTTGTTATTTCGTAGGTAAAGTTCTTGAAGATTCAGCATGCTTTGGATAGTATTCGGGATATGTCCAGTCAACTCATTGTTAGACAGACTCATCTTTATAACTCTTGTAAGATTACCAATTTCTTCAGGAATGACACCCTTCAGTTTACAACCCCGTCCTACAAAAATTTGTAGAGAATTGGAGAAATTTCCAACAGATGATGGAAAAACACCATCCAACGGATTGTCAGCAAACCAGAGAGATTTTAGTTTCCTACATTTTGTTAAAGATGTAAGGAAGCTCAATGCTGAATCACCAAAAAAATTATTCTTCTCAAAGGTAAGCATCTCAAGGTACTCTAAGTTACCAAGTGATTCAGGAATTGGACCTGTGAAACTGTTATCTGCGAGATCAAGACCTCTGAGTCTTGAAGAATTTGAGATTGAAGCAGAGATAAAACCACTCAGATTATTACTTCCACAAACAAATTCTTCTATGTTGGGGATTCCACGACCTAAATCGGAAGGCAGAGTACCTGAAAGCTTGTTTTGTGAAAGTTGTAGGGCCTGTAGTGCTGACATGTTGAAAATGTTTGCGGGGACAGAACCAGTAAACTCATTCTGGGATAATCCCAGCGCCTGTAGTTTCTTAAGATTACCTAGCTCCGCTGGTATCTCTCCTGTCAAAATATTTGAGTACCATTATGTTATGGTGGAAGACAGAAAAGGAAGAAAATTTCATAAAGAAATATCATGCTACCTTCCAAAAGCATATTTCCAAGATATAATATTCTTAGTTCTGTTAAGTTGGCTAGCTCTCTTGGTACAACTCCAATGAACTTATTGACGGACAATGACAAGACTTGAAGCTTTCTGCATTTTCCTAAGTTTGGTGGAATGGCTCCACCTATGTGGTTTTTTGAGAGGTGAAGCCCTTCCAAGTTTGGAAGATGATCACATATAGTTGTTGGAAGCTTACCAGTAAGTTTATTGTCTGTAAGACCAATTTTTTGCATCGTTCTAATGTTGAAGATTGATGGTGGTATAAAGCCACTAAGCTGATTAGACTGCAGGTCTAAGAAAACCATATAACGAAGATCACCGAGTTCTCTAGGGATCTCTCCTTGGAGAAAATTTTCCTTTATTCTCAACTCTTCTAGCTTTGTTAGATTGGAAAGGAATGATGGAATTTCCCCTGAAAATTGGTTTGTCGAAAGGTTCAGAAACCGCAGGTTTGGTAACAAACGTAAAAACGATGGAATGGCTCCGGTGAAGTTATTGCTTGTGACATCAATCAATTTCAACCTCTGCAAATGAGCCAATTCTTGTGGCAATTCTCCATAAAAAGTGTTGTTACTGATGTCGAGGGAAACAAGAAATGAGAGGTTTCCGAGGTGTGGAGGAATGGTACCATGAAGTTGCATGCTAGAAATGTTTAAAGCAGTAACTCGATGGTGGCGGGAGCTGCAAGTGATTCCAATCCAGCTACAAACTAGGCCTGAAGAAGACCAGTTTCTTGCTAAGATATTATTAGGACCAAAAGAAATGTGAGATTTCAATGCAAGAAGAGCAGCTTCATCGGTGCTAATATTGGGAACAGTAGCAAAGGAAGTATGGTCATGTAGCAGAATGAAAACTGCAAGAGCAAAGAGAAGATTGCCCATAACTATAACAGGCTGGTTTTTTACTTTTTCCTTGTTGAGCTAAAACAAGAATTGTTAGTGCAAAGCAATGATCTCAGAGGATCTACTTAATGATATCAAATTCATTGTACACCAATCAGTTTTTGGAGTGTTTTTTGGTTAAGAGTTGTGTACTACAACTGGAAGTCAGTCTACAAGTCTAGTCTCCGGAGTGTCTTTTAGCTAAGATTGTCAATTTAGCTGGCTGGATACCATACTGTCCCAATGGTCTAATAATCAAATATTCTTATTAGTTGATAATATTAGTATTAGTTGGAAATTTTGTGAAAGATTCCTGTGAAAAGTTTCATTAACGCGGAATTCGTGTCGAGTAGACCTTGTTTTTGTGAAAATTCTTAATTCATGAGTTGTAGGGAGGAATTTATGTCACCACAAACAGAGACTAAAGCAAGTGTTGTATTCAAAGCTGGTGTTAAAGAGTACAAATTGACTTATTCACATTCTGTTCTGCGAGATTAGAAAATCACCATCAACACCTCGGTCTAGGTCCGATATAATCCTTTTTTCCATAGCCCTGGGGCTATTTACAACTAGCCAATTAAGAAGTCTCAGATGCACTAGCACTGCATCTTTGATGCAGTAATCGATTCTCCCGAGAGGTCACAATTGCCGCGAGCAAAGATATTAATGACGAGGAAGGCTTTTCTGTTATGCTACTAATACTTGCTCTGCATTCAAATGCCCTTTTTTGGTTTAGAACCCAGCCGTATAATTGAATTAGGATCGATTGGCCTGAACCCTACTTCTCTTTCACTGCTCGGGTTATCCTGAAACTGCTAACCTGTCCCCTTCGACTGAACGACGAAATTCTTTCACCGCGCACAAATACTTTTTTTGTAGGTCCATGGAAGCTATTAAATGTACTGGGTAAGACAGCATTTAATGCCTCAATTTCCGCCTTACCCTATGTCAACCTTTAATCCTATTCTTTCTGCTCAGTTGTGGTCCTACATGACCTTAGTTGGTCTATTTAATGATATTATGGGATACAAAGTGACTAATTTAAACCTAAAATCTCAAAATGAAGAAGATTATGTTCATTCATTTCTAAATCCAATTGATACCTTATTGATTTAGTATAATCTATTCGAATTAAAACATGGATTCAAGGATAAGGGTAACAGAAATTTCTCGCTGATGCATAATAACAAATAAAATTTTACTTAAGTTACAAAGATATAGGTCAAGTAGGAACAATGAAAGCCTTACAAATGAGTCTATACTAAGAAAATTGGATTTTGCTGGCTTCTAAAGCCACATTCTCAGTTACAGATTGCTGTTTTTACCTTTATCTTCAACTAAGGCAGAAAAGAACTCTCTTTTTTTAACAGTGCGTTGTCAATTTTTTTGGCCGCCATTAGTCAAGTAATATGGTCACTAGCATGTATAAATAAGTACACCAATGATACGGCGCGATATGATGTAGCGCAACAATAATAATTATTCTCAATCTAAGCATATTAGGGTTGGCTGGCGTAGCCACATACATTGATGGGTGGTCAATCGAACACCCTTCATCGAAAAATTATAGTATATATAGGTCAAAAGTAAATTTTTTGTTTGTATATTAAATTTTGAACACCCATTCGCGAAATTCCTGACTTCGCCACTGGCCTGTATGAATCCTCGTTGCCCACATCGTTCCATTTAAGCCTATCTCAGTCCAATAACGTCTTACGAACCAAGCAAGTTTGTATATCAAAACTTAGGGGGTGCAGGCTAGGATGTAACACTGCATACCATGATGATCTAGAATCCATAGTGTTGAAAGTCACACTTTTAGCATAACCTTGGAACTGTTTTTGAGATTAAGAAGCTTTCAGCAAATTCAGGGTTCTTGCAAAAATTTAATAAAATCAAATAATCAATGAGGATCAATTTATTTATCATTCATATTTAATCAATGATGTGAATCTTGTGGCATTCTCCTATAGATACTGATCTACACTTATAGTTAGAACAGCAAAACAACTTCCTTGCGTTCTCCGAATGATCAACATTGAGCTTCAACTTTTCACACTGAACAATTATGACTCATAGTGTACCACTATGAGTCATGTTGGCGTAGAATGCAACAACAATTACTATTGCGCCTCAATCTCAAGTAAGTTGAGGTCAGGTATATGAATCTTCACTGTCCATATCATCACTTTCTACAAGCTCATTCCTGTTCAACGTTATATAATACTTGACCCTGAAAATTCGCTATATTTTCTACTAACATATAAATCTACTAAAGAGAGACTAAAGAGAGTTTTGCTAGAAGAGCGGAGGGTCTTTATCAGATTCATGGCGTCCGGTAGACATATATGTTAAGTGATTATAAGAGAAATTGGGAGCAACTTTACTGATCATTTGTGACGAGCAGAGAAAAGGCAAGTCTACGTACTAGTTTTATAAATTACATAGTTTTGTTGTTGTTTGGGACCTCTTCGGAAAACGACGCACCATATATTTTTTCTATTGAACATCCTCTTATTTAAACTCCTCGCGGAGTTGCCTTTCTACTGCAGGTTCAATCGAACTTACTATTAAATTTGAATGCATAATTTTAAACTACAATGAGTTTAATCTTTAAAGTCAAACCCATCAATTTTGAATCCTAGATTTGCCTCTAAGTATGATGGTTAGATCCACCACCTTTGACCAGATATCTCGAATTTGAATCCCTAAAACTAAAAACTTCTTTCAAGAGTGCTTTACGCCCTTGGTGGCCTACCCGGCGTGTATCTGGATTAGTAAGTTTCAAATACCAAATTATAAAATTAGAAAAGGAAAAAACAGTCCTCTATTCTTTTCTATTTTTCTAGTTAGATGTCACTTAAGTATGTTGTTCATTATATTTAGAGTAGAAACTCACTAACAATAATTTCGCAAATACTTAATAATCCACCTCCTATATTATGATGGATGAGTAGAAGCCTGGCCCTGATTTTCATGATAATAGAAACAGAGCTAAAGGGGTGTCAAATTAATCCTTTATAGTTTAATTAGTTTGTATGATTCATCCAAATTAAAAATGGAGAACTGATTGATCAATTCATCTTGACTCAACTCATCTTAATTTAAAGTCCAAACTTGAATGAGTTATGATATAATTCATTTTGATCACTTAACTTATCCAAACTTTAAGTTGCACGGACTGTAACATGTTTATCTTCTAAAAATGAGCTTATTTTAAATACTTTCTCTTAACTCTAAAATATTGCTAGAAACACTATTAGAAATAAATATAAGAAAAAACAAGTGACAGATGGTCAATTAAATAAAGTAATAATGCGGACATATTTGTCATTTTTCCAATTTCAACCGAAATCTCCTATTTGCTTGCTCCTTTGACACTTGCATCTCCTCGACAATGGCCATAATTTTCATGAGCAAGTAATAATTATGAATTTCCTTTCGTAATATTCCCATTGAATATTACATGTGTGCATCGCACATCATATATCATCCACTCAAAGACGATCTAAGATTTTGTATTAGGACATAAATTGGAAAAATGAAAGCTTTGCAAATGACTATACTTTGTTGGCAACTCAATGTTTCTGTCTTTTTGAAACAAACTTAGGAGACAGACAATTAAGAACTACTTACGGAGAATAAAAACAACGTAAAAAACAGAAATGTAGAAGAAGCAAAAATTAATCCGAGCCTACTGAATTCACGGTATTTCCTTAAGGAACTTAATCCCCTCCTAATACCTGAGGTTATGGATTATTTTCTCCCAGGATAGAACGGATTACACACTAGTGTAGTGGTACTTCAAACCCCGGTGTTTCAGCGAACACAAATGATCGGTAGCAAATCACACTTATTATTGCTTTCTTTCAGTTAAAACGATGCAAAAGAAAGAAGGAGAATTCAGAATTTTCGCAAGGAAAAGCTAAGGGAATGGCCTGCTAATTATAGCCAACAGATTGAGTTTAAACGAAAAGATGCAACTCTTCAAGATGACCGTTCACGTAAAACGGCTATTACGTATATGGTTATTTATGCAAAATAAAACGAGAAAATAAGTCGAAAGGAAACTTTAAATTACCGTTGCAAAAAAGGACGATTTGGATTAAATAAATATTTAACAAATAAATTTGGTCCAAAAAATTAATTAATCAAATCTGAAACCGAGCTGAGCAACAACGGCGTGGGGCTTGCCATTTCTCAACTCATTAAGAGGTAGAAGAAGAGCAATTGTATATATAACCATGAAAACTCTTTTCTCCTCCAATATGAGACAATGTCCCTTTGTCAAAGAGGTAAATTCAAATATTTCATTTTTCCTTCCATTCCCCTTCACTTCATTTTAAGCAATAACAAACTTAAACACAACACTTACTATAGAAACATGTAGTCTTTTAAAGACACCACTTTATGTAACGGCGCAATGCCACCACAAGAATGTAATAGCCCAACCTTATGTATTGATGCTAGCTAATAATATGCATCTCTTTTGGAACCAAAAAAGTATAGTAAATAAGATGCAACGTTGTAACAGCCACCATAATTAGTTGACATTGGCAGTAGATAAAGAGACAAGATTTGTTGGTATAGACAATTTCATCCACAACCTACTCGGGTTCAGGCAATGTGGTGGCTAGTATGTACATATTATACATATACAATCAACAGTAGATGTGATATAATCACACAATAGTCCATATGGCAATAACATCTCTTAGACCAAATCTCAATATAAGCAAATACACACACCATGATGCTCGCGTCTCCTTCGTGTTTGTAAGTTCACACTTTAAGCATAATCTCGGGATAGGGTTCCCTTCTGTTGAAAACATCATTTAGAACTGTTTTTGAGATTAAAGAAGCTTTCAACAAATTCAGGGCCTGCAAAAGTTAATACCATCAACGACGATTTGATATAATTATTAAATAAATCACGCATGTTAGGACCATTGTACATTTGAATCTTTTGGCAGTCTCCATAATGTATAAATGAATTTATGGTTTTCAACTTGTGTTCTTCTGCTTCTGCGCAAGTTATCATTACTTTCTATGATATAGTCAGTTTTAATTGCAACTTTTCTGATGTACAAAAGCCTCTTAACTCTGTGCTGACTTATTTAACAAGTTTAGAAGATGCCAATTTTCTATAGAGGCCCTTCTTTTCTACCTTCTCTTTCTTTCTTCTGTTTTCCAATTTGGGGGTTGCGTTGGTGGATGAAGGGTGGCTTCCATGGGTACCCCGCTTCAGATTACCTAGCATATTATGAGAATCAAGATTTTCCCCTCCTGTAAGCGCATAGAGGGGAGTGGGCACTCGGCTATTGAGAGGACTCCTATTGTCTTTCTTTCGTTATGGTGGAGTCTCCGACCCCATTTTGTTGCACTACCAGACAGAGAAGACCCCCAGCCAACTACTTTCTCAACCGAAAATGGAAACAAGACTACTGAGTGATTCCATTTATCACTTGCGTCATTTCTAAGGTCAGAAATAAATTTTTAGAATTTAAGCATGAAATCATCGTTAATCTCAAAATGTATTATGTTCACCCACCATAATACGAGCAAACCCCAAAAAGAATTCCAAATATCTAGCAACAGATAATGAAAGGGATCAAGTAGAAGGCATACCTCATACTCTCCAATGAATACAGTGCGCTCCTCCAAGTCACCGGTTGACACCTTCATTTGATTAAGAAGAGTTATGATCGAGGTAGGGGAAAACTGAGTCACTAGAAGATTATCCAATATCATAAATGTTGCAGGTCCTTTCAAGTATCCTTCACCCTTTATAGTTTCTCCTGATGGAGATTTTGGATCCAAAATAATGGGTAAATTGCTAGCTTCTTCCTCATATTCTATTGATGACCCCTCGATTTTATTAGTGTTCCTTAGTAATTCTAAACCTCCAAAGCCATCATATCTGTATTTTCGGCATTCCTCTTCCACCCGAAGAATATGACTGTCAAAACCAGAGTATGGGAACAATTTCGGAGAGAGTAGCCTATTTTTGCACTCTTCTGATTTAATATAGTTTTCTGAACTCAAATTCGCAGCGCCCTTGTACAAATTATCGATGCACCCAAGTCTTGAGTTGCCACCTAGAAGCTTTACCACAGCCCCTAAAGGGAATGCAAGGAAACTGAAAAGGAAGTCTACAAGCTTGACCCCAGCTTCCGCATACAGAACTTTTTGCTTACTTTTGCTAACTATAAGCTTCAGGCTCATACTATTTGAGTTTTGAGAAACGGCCTTCTTGTCTAACTTGGCAGTTAGGGTATCTTCAAACTTTGATGTATCTTTCACCCAATTCCCCTGGCTAGTCAATACCATATTTGTCAAAGGTGTCTTGGAGAGCAATGAAACTTTCAGAAGTCGAAGCACCTACATGATGAGGTAGGGAAGTTAACTAAACCAGAATAAAACAAGAAGCAACGTGAATTGAAACAAAAAGTAGAAGCAAGTAAAAACGCCAGAGTTTTATTGTGGTAATGGATGATACAAATGGATACTTCAATACCGGTGCAAGTAGAATCAGTTAGTGGAAGAAGATTAAGAGATCATGGAGCAGATAACCAAGAAATTAGCAAATGAAAGCGTCTTAATTATAACCTTTCAATCTTGCCTATGTTCTTCTAAAGGGTCAGATTTATTTTACTTCCAAATATTGTATGCATTTAACCTCCATTATACTTTCAGGACATATATACCCTTACCGTTAGTAAAGTATACAAATCTACCCTTATTTTTATCAGAGGTCCACATGGCCTCACATTTCAATGAGGTGGATGCCACGTGGCATGCCAACTCACTACCCTAACCCCATTTTACCGCCTCCCCCAATACTTTCTCTTCCCCTTCCATTTCTTATGATGCCACCACTTGTCCCACTCAATTTAATCAACATAGGCCCTCTTTGTTTTCCAGGTTACTGCAACTTCATTACTTGGAATAAGCAATGACACAATATACACTATAACCTTACCTCTTTAATGGATCTATGATCGTTGAAGTTTGTGACAAAAAAGAAATGTCCAATCATATTTATTTGCCTGAAACAGAAAACTTGGGTGATGCAGAAATTGATATTTGTCATTCTGTTTATAAGTCCTGCTTTGACAGACATTTTTTAACCATAAGGAAGATAATGGAAATAAGAGGGGTTTCTTTTCTCACAATTCTTTCTTTGTTTTGGGTGATTTCCTTACTATTTCGATCCCCCACACACCAGCAGAAGAAATACACACTAACAAAATAAGAAAAATAATTGTCTGATCTTTGTCACATGTTATCTATAACCAATTAGTACAAGTGGGCAAGCAAAACCATGATAACCCAAAGAAAGCTTTATTTCCTTTATATTTTTTTCGGCTTAAGGACAAAAGAATCCTTATCAATAATGTAAGCTAGCTCCAAGCAATTACGGCGAAGAAGTGTCAATGGTATTGGTATACTGCAGCATAGGTATAAGTTAGCTCCAAGCAATTTAAAGTAAGGGGACAAGTGGTGGCGGCGTAAGAAATGGAAGGGGAAGAAATAATATCGCAGAAGGGGGTAAAATGGGGTTAGGGTGCTGAGATGGCATGCCACGTGGTGTATACCTCATCAAAATGTCAGGCCATGTGGACCTCCATTAAAAATATGGGTAGATATGAATACTTTGCTAACGGTAGGGGTATATATATCTCAAAAGTATAACAAAAGTTAAATGTAAACATTATTTGAAAATAGAGGGATAAATTTGACTCTTTCCTCTTTCTTTAATGAGAAACTCTTAGTTATCAATAGTCTATGTATTAATAGAGCAAAATGGTACATTCAACGAGTACATGCATCACAAATCCTAACAACAGATCCCTACTCCAAGAGTCGGGTGAACAAGAAGAAACGCAATAGTTCGAAATTCAATATCATCAACTATTCAAGAACTGTGTGTTAGTTTCTCTCTAAACCTTAATTCTGAACAAGGGCTGAAGAAAAACCTAGAGCAGCAGATGGTAAAATTTAATGTTTCAATAAAGTGATCTAAATTGTGCTTGCTTAAAATAAAAACCATAGGAAGAAAGCACGGACAATGTGTTAAAGGAAAGAGTTAAATGCAAACTAAGTTGACATTCCAATTTAAGCACTTCTGCCATGCAATTTTATTCTTCCTAGGCATTAATGACACGCTCGAATTGAGCTTTAATATGTCTTATATGAACAATAAGACAAAGTTCAGAGTGCCCGTTTTGCCATTTAAGCCAATCAATTTGGAGGAAAATATTTTTCAAAACATTTAAACCAACTAAACATGGGAAAATTGAAAAAGAGTTTATGTTCAGAGTGCCCGTGTGTTTGTTCATACCCAAACACACCCAAAGTAAAAGAGTTTAGCTATCGCTCCTCTCGTCGGTGTAACTCTTCTAGGCTGGACCTTACTGATTGTCTAACCTGCCACCATCCTAATACTTAAATTTTATTTCTCTCAAGCCTGACTAATAGTACAGCATGACCTTTCTAACCAAATGCGATGATAAACCATATAATAGTTGGAAGGAGAAGCAGTGATTTCAGAACTGCTCTTATGAAATTATCTTGTAATACTAGTTAAGGACTTTAAAAATAACAACGGCATGCATAGTCCAACATATTAGGTAAAGGCATTACCTCTTTAGTGCCAACTTCTACGGTCTTTTCCTCGATTTCGTTCTTGTCACTGACTCCAAGCTTTCCAAACAAAGCAGTTAAGCTAGCAGTTGAGGCTGGCATTATCTGTAAATCATCAGTGATCATAAAGCTCGCTGCACCAGCCTTCAGAAAAACTCCATCCCCACCTTCTCCCCCAGAACTTCTATCCTCTCCCTTCTTATTAACACTTCTTGGTGATCTCATTGGAGAACCACAACGGCAACTTGCATTCGTAAAGAGACTATAAAAGTTTTTTATTTCATAGCAAGAGTATGAAGAACATGCAAACAACTTCCCTGCAATCTCCGAATGATCAACGTTGAGCTTCAACTTTTCACACTGAACTTCTGATGCGTTTCGGGGCGTGATCAACATAGATTTGCAATAGCTTGTACGCAAGAACCTAGGATCAAGAGAATAAACACTAGCGTAGATGCGGCTAATGGACCCCAGTTGAACCATATCTTTTTCAAGAAGTCTTAGAACTGTGCCTAAAGGGACTGTCAAGAATGACAAAAGTGTTTCAATGAACTCATGGTCCGACTCTGCAAAGATTACTCGGTTTCTAGTCTTGTCAATCATAACCTTAAGTTTGATAACCTGAAATTGAAGAATCCAAATAGTCATAACTTTAAGCATGCATACAGTAATTGCTATTTGCCACTTTCTCCAACCATTTTGTTCAGCATTATTTGACTAGTCTGGAATATAATTTTAACATATAAGTTAAATACACATAAAATATCAGAGTAAATTTCATTGGTGGTCATTCAACTTTGTGTTCATTACCCAAAAGTAATTTTTCTTTGAAGATTTAACCCAAATAGCCGCTCACCTAATCTCTTAAACTTAAAATAGCCGGCGGATGTATAATATAGATATAATTCATGTACAATATATGTATAACTATTATATTTAATGTATAATTTATGTATACCGGCTAGAAAAAGTAAAACTTAAATATGGCCGGCTATTTGTGTAACAATCCCTTTTTCTTTCTTTTGTTACATAAAAGTCATTCAATTTTGTGTTCATTACCCAAAAGTTACTTTTATTTCTTTTGTTACACAAAAATCATTTTACTATGCACTAGTTATCACAATAATCACTTTGACCAGATTTTACAAACCTTACACCTGAAAAGTCTATTATGCCCTTGACATTATAAATCCTCCCATTTTGTAATACCTTCTATATTATATGCTATATAATATACTTTTACCCAGGTATTTTACTTATAATTAAAATAACTTAATATTATTTTATTTATTATTTTTATAATATATTCGTATATTTAATTTTTTTCTTAATATTAATTTTCAAGATATATAAGTAGTGTTACTAAATTTGTCAGTAACATTACCTTAAACAAATCTCAAGTCCACGTTCTTAATCATCTTTAATGAAATATGGTTAATGAAAATTAAAAAAGTAAAGCTCGTTGATTTATCAGCCAAGCCATACCCATTAATTTGATAGATGAAATACTCACATTTAGCAAAATGACACATCATATTAATACTTTTAAATAAATAATATTAACAGATAAAGCTTTAAAAACTTAATATTAAACACAAATATCTTTGAAACTTTTTTCAAAATTTTTATTGACTATAAAAAACTATCATTTGTTAAACAAATCTGTTTTTATTATTTTATATAAATATTAAAAATTAAATATTTTTTTATCATTTTTATATTATAAATATGTTCATGTTTGAATATGATTAAACAAATTGAGTGCCATGAAAAATTAAATGTATGGATATATTATAAAAGTAATAGATAAAATAATATAAAGTTATTTTAATTATAAGTAAAATACCTAGGTATAAATATATTATATACTATATAATATAGAAGATATTACATAAATGAGAGGATTTTTAATGTCAAGGACATAATAGACTTTTCAAATAAAAGTATTATAAAATCTGGCCAAGGTGACTTTTGTAATTAATAGAGCAAAGTAATATAATCTGTGAGTAACAAAAGAAAGAAAAGTGACTTTTGCGTAATGAACACAAAGTTGAATGAGCACTCATGAAATTTACTCAAAATATCAAAAGTATCCTTGTATCACAATAAGTCATGTTAATATTAAGAAGGCAAAATAGCCTTCCAGTCACCTAAACTAACACTGATTTTTCAAGCCGGTAAATAAACTTACGAATTTCTCATTTTGATACTTACACTTTACAGATCAATTACTAATAAGCGCCTTTGACCGTTGACTATGCCTATGTGAAGACAATGCAGCTGACATGGCCAAAGTACGTGCAACTCATACATAAAAGGCGCGTGAATATGTTAGTTTTGATAGAAAAGGTATTAAAAACTATATTTATAATAAAAAGATAATAGAAGAATTAAAAAAAAGGCAAAAAGGCCTCCGGGCCACCTAAACTTGCACTGGATTTTAAAGTCGGTACATGAACTTCCGATTTTTTTATTTTAGCACCTCAACTCGATAAAGTTACTTATAATAAACCCCTCCCTCATAGCATGTATCTCAACCGCCTGACATAAATACCACGTAAGATGCTAAGACCATTTATTATTTGACATTTGTAAATTGTGGGTCCCATCTTTTTTAAACCTAACTTATCAAAATTTTAATTTTTTTTTCCTTTTCCTTTCTTTTCACCATTTCTCCGCCAAAACCTTCCATTACCCTGCCATCATTTTCAATGGTAAAAGTCCAAATCTGATCCATTCATATCCTACTACATATTTTAAACCAACCTCAATCCAGAAATTAGTCCAAACAAACTATAAGATCTTTCTGAAAAAGTATCAAAACTATTCCGATAAAGTTTCCCTCGAAAAAAACATCTCGACGACACTCGTAAAAATCAAAATTAACAGACCTCCTTAAGCACCTATTACTTCCCACCCCTGAAAGTTTCAAGTAATTTCATCGTTCCAATCGGCCAAAGAAGATCGCCGGAAATATTGTTACCACCATACCTTTGCTGTCAACTGAAAAAATGAGATAGACCAATGCCAAAATGATTATTTTGTGGAGAAATAGAGGATGGCCAAGGGATCGTTTAAACTTTAAAGCTGCAATGAAGAGAAATGAGATGGGGATGGGGAACGGGAAGAAACTGTAGGGAGAAAGAAAAGGTGGGGTTTTTTTTTGCGGGGGGAGGGAGGGGATGGGTAAGGAAGAAGATCAGAATGGGATACGGTAGGGATTTAGGATTTTTTTTAAATTTTTTATTTGTTGTCTTTTATTTACTTTTCCTTTTTCTTTATTCACATTTAACATTTTTAAATAGAGTAATTCAAACGACGCACTTTTTCTGCGTGATTGGCACGCACTTTGACCATGTCAGTTGTGCTACTGCCACATAAGCATAGTCAAAGGTCAGAGGTATTCACTTATAAACAATCGGTTAAGTTGAGATGCTAAAATAGAAAAATCAAAGTTCATATACCGGCTTTAAAATCCGGTACAAGTTTAGGTGGCCCGGAAGTCATTTTGGCTTTAAAAAAAACTAAACACTTCTTCAATTCTTCACAGCCCCTCTGTCCCCCTCTCCTCCCCATTACTTTTGGTTTCTCATCCCTGCATTTTTCACGTCCCCATCCCCATATTCCCTCTCCATTTTCCCTCTTTATTTCTTTTCATTATTGTTCTCTATTCAAAACAAATTTAGGGTTTTTTCTTCTTCTATTGAGTAGAAGAATTTAGAGAAGGAGGAAAAAAGATACCGAAGATAACCCACAATTTTATGTGAAGCAAATCACCAGAGAAGTTGCCAAAGAAAAAAGAATCTGGCTTTCTGAAATTGGAAATTGGGTCAAACCGGTAGTAAAGAAATTGATTTTTCTATTTATTGGGTCTGATTCTTCGAATCGAATCAATTAGGCTCCAACTATTTGAAGTGAAAAATTTCTCTCTGGTAAAGTGATGATTTCTTTGTGAAGCTGATGGAGATGGGAAATAGATTTCTGTTGTTGGATGGGTTGAGTTTGATTTGATATGAAGTTATGAATTTTGAAAGTCTCTTAGAAATGATTTAAAAAAAATAATGAAAGGAAAATAAAGTTGATATTTTGGAGAAGAAAGATGTCACCAAAGGAACTTTTTTTTGTGGTTAGTCTGGTGGAATTGGTCTTCTTGACCTATGAAGAAGAAAGAGAAATAAAAAATAAAAAAAGAGTTTTATAAATTAAAAAGGTTGGGACCCACAAATTACATGTGTCAAATAACAACAGGTTAAGCATATGACATATTATCCACGTCATGGCGATTGCGGAACACACTCAGTCGGAGGTGTTTATTAGTAACTATTGTTTGAAGTATAAGTTTCAAAATAGGAAACACGTAAGTTTGTTTACCGGCTTGACAAATCAGTACAACTTTAAGTGGCTGGGAGGCCAGTTTGCCTATTAAGAAAATAGACTTTACTCCTAACTCAACTCTAAATGTTAGCTCAAGAGGTAAGAATCGCACAAAATCATAAAAGAAGATAACAATTAACAACCCACTCTCTCAACCAATGTCGGACATTTAACACCTCTCGGACGCCCAAGTCTAGATATTTGGAGTGTGAACAAGATAACGCAAGGGTTATATATTAGGTAAACGAAGAATTAAAATGGATTTTGCTCTAATCCCAAGTTAAGAAAATGGAGTTTGGACATAAATCAACCTAAAAATTAGCTCATGAGGTGAGATTAACTATTTATCAATGTGAGATATTTAACACCTGAGCACAGGCCAGACCTTTTATACCACGTTAAGAAAATGAACATTTAGCCTAAGTCACCTCAAAAGCTAGCTCATGATTTTAGGATTGGCCAAGATCATGTAAAATAATAATATCCACTTCCTCAATCATTGTATAACACTTGACAGTTTAACACAGAATAAGAATGTTAACATTAACTGTTTTGTAAATAATAAATGTATCAATTTATTTTTAACAGACAAAAAATAAAAGAATGTCTAACAATTGGAAAAAGCGAATACAAGTTAAAGAGCAAAAATTAAACAAAGTTTTGTTTAAAATACCGGAGGATCTTCATCAGATTGATGGCGTCCGGTAGACATGTCAACTGAGAATAAGAGAATTTGAGAGCAAAACGATGGTTTTCTGGACTGAGGAGTGAAGAATGTGAGTAAACACAGTGACTCAACTTTACTTATTTGTGATGAACAGGAAAAAGAAAGTCTTTTAATTTATTTTCTTTTAAAGTCAAGATTCCATTAACTAAATTATTAGGGGGTCCGGTTGGAGCTATCCCGCTATTAGTTATCTCGAAATTAGTTATTTCGGGATTGTTATTCCACGCTCTCTTTGAAATAAAAATAATATTACAATTCTGAGATAATTAATTTCAGAATTAATTATATCGCAATTTTATGTTAACTAAATGTATAATAAATTTATTTTAAATTTAATCCCAAAATTACTTATTTCTTATCCATTTTGCCAACAAGAAAGTGCCTATTTTTATTGTTTTGGTGCTGTGTACTGGTGTAAGGCCTCTTCGAACTTGGCGCTAATGACATTTCCATTTAACATTCTTTTTTAAGTGTCTATTTAGATGTTATTTATACGGATTGATCTTGTATAGATCAATCGTATAAATATCTTTACACCATTGGTATAAATTAATCTACTATAACAAGTCAGTTTTTATTTTTATGCGATTAAAGATTTGTTTTGTAATTTCCTTATCACTGATTTGAATTTGTAAATATGTTTTACTAATACTATGTCTGAACATCAAAATTTTGTATAGAAATGTTATGGCTTCTTTGGCCCAGCTATAAAAATCAGCTTATTTTAAAAAGTACTTTTGGAAAGAAACAATTTGTGTTTGGCTAATCAATCTGAAATATACTTTTAAACAATAATTTGTGTTTGGCCAAACTTTTCAAAAAGTGCTTTTAAGTATCAAATTACGAATAAGTACATAAATATATTTACTTAATAGTTAATATTATAATTAAATAAATAATCTCAAAAGTTTGTTATTAAATACAATAATTAAATCTCATTCTATTTGAGTAGAATATGAAAATAAAATTTAAAAGTACTTTAATTCTTTTAAGATGATTTAAATATATTAAAAAATTATTCAGCAAATATAAAAGAATTCACCCCTAAAAAGTACTTTTGAGCAATAATTTGTATTTGGCAAAACTTTTCAAAAAGTATTTTTAAGTATCAAATTGCGAATAAGAACATCAATAGATTTACTTAATAGTTGATATTATAAGTAAATAAATAATCTCAAATGTTTGTTATTAAATACAATAATTAAATCTTTTCATTCTATTTAAGTATAATATAAAAATAAAATTTAAAAGTATTTTATTTCTTTTAAGATGATTGAAATATATTAAAAAATTATTGAGCAAATATAAAAGAATTCAACCCTAAAGTCACTATATATTAGAAAAACTATCCTAAAATAAGAAGAAATACTTATACATTAAAATCCTAAGTATTAGATTTAAAATAAGTAAGAATATTTTGGTATATGCTATATTTTGTTAAGGGTATTTTTGGTAAGAAGAAAAGTCAAAACTGTTTCTGTTTCTGCTTCTTGGGAGAAATTATTTTTTTCTGCTTATTCACAAAAGCAATCCCCACCCCACCCCACCCCCCAAGAAGCTTGGCCAAACACTTTAGTTGAGGAAAAAAGTACTTTTAGGAAGAAAAAAAATATTTTTGGCCTTTGGAAAAGCTTGGCCAAACAGGCTATTACTCTCTTTGTTTAAATTTATGTAGCAACTTTTTTTGTACCAAAAAGAATGATAGATATTGTAGAAGTACACACAACTTGTAATGACCCGACCGGTTGTTTGAGTATTATTGCCATGTTCCACCATTTATTGCTTATACAATGCTCATTTGTTGTTATGTAACTTGTTAGGATAGTCGCTTTAGTTCCGGGGATGTTTCAGAATAAATTGGGGCACTTAGTCCCAAGGTTGGAAGTCTAAGTTGAAAGAGTTGATCTGATGTTAACTTATGTGTAAATGACTCTGGAATGGAGTTTTGATGATTCTGATAGTTTCGTAGGGTAATTTTGGACTTAGGAGTGTGTCCGGATATTGATTTGGAGGTACGTTAATGATTTTGGCTTGAATTGGCGAAAGTTGGAAAAATAGAAGTTTGGAGAGTTGAGAAGTTTGACTGAGGGTTAACTTTGTGTTTACCAGGCTCGAACTTTGGTTCTAGATGTTGGAATAGGTCTGTTGTGTCATTTATGACTTGTGTGTAAATTTGAGGTCGATCAGAGTTGATTTGATAGGTTTCGACATCGATTGTATAAATTGGAAGTTCATTAGTTTCAATAGGCTTGAATTGGGTGGTGCGATTCGTGTTTTTGATGTTGTTTGATGTGATTTGAGGCCTCGACTAAGTTCGTATCGTGTTTTAGGACTTGTTGGTATATTTGGTTGGGGTCCCGGGGGCCTCGGGTAGACTCCGGATGGTTAACGTACCAAAAGTTGGACTTAAAGTAATTCTGGATTTTTGCCTACTAGTGTGATCACACATGTGAAGGCCTTGGTCATAGGTGCGTGGATGGCATCGTAGAAGCGGTCTGGAAGGATGTGGGCAGTGGTCGCAGGTGCGAGGTTATTTTTCGCACCTACGAAGTCGCAAATGCGGAGTTTTCACCGCAGATACGGTCGCGCAGAAGCGGATCTTTGGTACGCAGGTGCGAAAGCACTGGGCAGAATATAAAAATCGTAGGGTTCCGAGGTTTAATTATTTTTGGACTTTGCAAGCTCGGTTGAAGGAAATTTTTGTAACGACCCGACCGGTCATTTTGAGTGTTGTAGCCTTGTACCCCCTATTTACTGCTTATTTTATGCTCAATTGTCATTATGTGACTTGCTGGGGTAGTTGGGTTGGTTCCGGGGATGTTTCAAAATGAGTTGAGACACTTAGTCTCAAGGTTGGAAACTTAAGTTGAAAAGGTTGACCGGATGTTTACTCATGTGTAAACGACTCCGGAATGGAGTTTTGATGGTTCTGATAGCTCCGTATGGTAATTTTGGACTTAGGAGTATGTCCGGATAGTGATTTAGAGGTCCGTAATTGATTTTGGCTTGAAATGACGAAAGTTAAAAAATTATAAGTTTTGGAAATTTAGAAGTTTGACCGAGAGTTGACTTTGTCGTTATCGGGATCAGATTTTAGTTCCGGGAGTTGGAATAGATCAGTTGTGTCATTTACGACTTGTGTGCAAAATTTGAGATCAATCAAACATAATTTGATAGGTTTCGGCATCGATTGTAGAAGTTGTAATTTCTTAGTTTTCGTTAGGCTTGAGTTGTGGTGCGATTCGTGTTTTTGATGTTGTTTCATGTGATTTGAGGCCTCGACTAAGTTCGTATCGTGTTTTAGGACTTGTTGGTATGTTTGGTTGAGGTCCAGGGGGCCACGGGTGGAGTTCGGATGGTTAACGGATTGAAGTTTGGACTTGAGGGAATGCTGGAGTTCCAGTTCTGGTGCGTTGGAATTGGTCGCAGGTGCATGACCGCAGAAGTGACATAATGAGCACTGAAGCGCCCTGGAAGGAAGTTGGGCTGTGATCGCATGTGCGATGATTTGGTCTGCACCTGCGAGATCGCAGATGCGGAAATAGGTCGCAGGTGCGAAGGGGGCATGTGGCAACAGTCTCCACAGAAGTGGACGAGACCTCGCAGATGCGGGGAACTGGCCGCAGGTGCGCATGGTCAGAGGTTGAGTGGGCATCACAGAAGCGAAGTTTTTGTCGCGCCTGCGGGACCGCATGTGCGGGTAAATGGTCCGTAGAAGCGAAAACCTCTGGACAGAATATTAATTCGAGGATTTCGTGATTTTTAATCATTTTGGACTTTGCAAGCTCAGACTAAGGCGATTTTTGAGAGGGATTTCGAGGGGTTTCTTGAGGTAAGTCCCTAGTGATCATTGTTATTCAATAATATTGTTTCCCCCATTGAATTTTCCACCTAGTATGTATGTTTTTTGGTAGAATTTTGGGAGTTTTAGGCTAGGGAAATTTTGGCATGCATAACTGACATGTAGATATCGAGACGTATCATTTCTAATTTCAGTTACACTTGACATATCTTACATGCTTGAGATTTAATTGTTAAACTTGAAAGCATGTCTACATTTCTTTACTGTATTTCCCTAATTGGACTGTACATGTGAAGCTCGTCACTATTTTCAGCCCAAAGGATATACATGTTACTTATTGAGTTGGTTGTACTCACGCTACACTCTGCACTTTGTGTGCAGATCTAGGTGCTTCTGGGTACGGTGGTTGCTGACTTTGGAGCTATTATTCAGTTCAGAGATCCTCGGGGTAGCTGCTTTGGCATCCGCAATCCTTGACTCTCCTCCTTTATCATATAGGTCTATTTGTACTGTTCTACTCTCTTAGACAATGTTTTTCAGGCTTTGTTACTGTATAGATGCTCATGTGCTCAGTGACACCCGGGTTTTGGGACATTATGTATTGAGTTGTGACCTTTTCATCAAGTTTTTATGAGATTTTCACTTATTTAAACTTGTTTTAGTATATTTTGAATTTGAAAGTGTTGGTATGTATGAGTTGTCGGCTTGCCTAATATCATCATAGGCGCCATCACGACAGATTGAATTTTGGGTTGTGACAATTTTTGAGAGGGGTTTCACGAGATTTCTTGAGGTAAGCCACTTTTGGTCGTTTTTATCTATTTATATTGAATACCCATTGAATTTTGCCCATAGATTTGGTGTTTTTAGGTGAAAAATGGGAATTTTGACCCATGTATTAGAGAGTAATAATTGGAGATTTGAGTGGCGATTTGGTGTCAAAATTTGATAATTTTGGTATGGTTGAACTCGTGGTTGAATGGGTGTTCAGATTTTGTTAATTTTATTGGATTCCAAGATGTGGGTTCGGGTTGACTTTTTGAGTTGACTTTTTGACTTTTGCTTAAGAATTTAGCTTTAACATATGGAATTGATTCCTATAGCTTGTGTTGATTATATCGAGTTGTTTGTGGCTAGATTCGAATCGTTCGGAGGCCAATTCGCGAGGGAAGGGCTTGTTGGAGTAGAGATTTGCACGGTTTGAGATAAGTAACACCTCTAAACTTGGTCCTGAAGGTATGAATCCCTGAATTATGTGTTATGTGATTGGTGTAGAGGTGACGCACATGCTAGGTAACGGGCGTGTGGGCGTGCACTGTAGAAATTATGACTAAATCGATTCTGTGGAGCTGTGGAGCCCAATAATCTTGTTATTTTCCATATATTCTCCATGTGTTAGAGAAATTAAGCCGCGATTCATGTTAGAGAACATGCTTAGGCTATATGATGGTACTACTGGGACCCACAGAGGTCGTGTTGCTTCTAAATTACTTGTTTAATTTCAAATTTTGTACTTAGTCATATTTATCATTTATATATCATATCTCAGTCTATGTTGTCATTTATTGTTACATAATATTATCATTGTTTGGGCTGATTGTCATGATATTTGTGCGCCGGGAGATTGGAAAGATTGATGACTGAGTAAGGCCGAGGGCTTGATTGTGAGTAATGTTTATGGGATCGGGTTGCACGCTGCAGTAGGCTTTATTGATTCATGCCATGATTGGCTTATATTAGCGCTTGGGCACGAGTGCGAGTGCCGAGCGCGAGTGTTGAGTGACTGGTAGGACTGAGTGATTGGGATGACTGAGTGACTGGGAGGACTGAGTGAATTGATACTCCGAGAGTATGCATATGACTTTATCACTGTGTTGCATTACAGTTGGCATGCATAATTGACATGTAGATATAGTGATGTATCATTTCTCATTTTAGTGACACTTTGCATATTTTATCCGTATTGAACTTAAACTGTTAAACTTGAGAGCATGTCTATATTTCTGTACTGTTAAATTATATATTTGGACTATACATGTTGAACTCTTCACTGCTTTCAGCCCAAGGTTATGCTTGTTACTTATTGAATACATTGGGTCGGACTAAGGCGTACTACACTGTGCACTTCGTGTGCAGATCCAGTTATTTTCGAGTTCGGCGGCTGCTAGCTTTGGAGCTTCATATGTTGGAGATTATCAAGGTATCTGCCTTAGCGTCCACAGACCTTGACTCTCCTTCTTTCAGTTATTTGTACTGTTCTATCTTTCTAGATAGTGTTTTTAGCAGTCAGACTATGTTGTCATTTAGATGCTTATGTACTTAGTGACACCCGGATTTTGCGAAATATTGTATTTAGTCGCGGTATTTTGTTTTAGTGTTTATGAGATTTTACTCTTAAACTTATTTTGTTATGTTTTCAAAATTCAAGATCCATGATTTATTATGATTTTAGGCTTGCCAATATTGCGATAGGCACCATCACGACATGTGAGATTTGGGTCGTGACAAGTTGGTATCAGAGCCTAAGTTACATAGGTCTCACGAGTCATGAGCAGGTTTAGTAGAGTCTTGCGGATAGGTACGGAGACGTCTGTACTTATCTTCGAGAGGTTGCCGAACCCTTTGGAAAACATCAGTTTCTTGTATTCTTGTCATGCGAATTTGTTGATTCCAAAAACTTAACTTCTGTTATTCTATTATCTCACAGTTGGTGAGGACACGTGCTACTGGACCCGGCAGACGGCCACCAGTACCACCAGCTAGGGCCACGAGAGACCGGGTCGTGGTAGAGGCCGAGGTGCAGCTCATACAGCAGCTAGAGCAGCACCTATAGACCCACCAGTTGCTCTAGCTTAGGAGCAGATTCCTGATGTAGTTGAGCCGGTGGGACCAGCTGAGGCACCAGATGTGCCCATGGTGATTCGAGGCCTTTAGGAGACTTTGGCCCAGATTGTTATATCCCGCATTTTGTACGAAAAGGTTTCGTCATAAGTCAATCGACGTAGAATCGGGGATGAGATTTTCTTGAGGTTATAAGCATTTATGCTATTTATAACAAGCAATAAGTAAGTACTAGGAAATATAAATGGTAAACAAATCAAAAAAAATGAGTTTCGTTGAACGTTGTTGATTTGGGATAAAATACGGTACGAGCCATAACACCCGGTATTTATGGACTAGTACCATACAAGGTACTACATAACCATGATAGTAAGGTGTACAAGGTATATTAAAAGTGAGTAGTATTTTAAGTAAGTTGAGATAATTCTTAATTATGTGGGTAATTGGTTAATTATTGGGTAATGGGATATTATCTAATTAATTAGGGAATTATTTGGATAAGGTTAAAGGCACCAACGTGGCAGCCCATATAGTGGATCATAAATCCCATAAGTGACTCATATATTATGTAACAAGGTGTCATATTATTAGAGCATACAAAGTGATTTATATTCCCTTTTGCATAATGATATTCATTTTCTCTCAATACATGCAAGCTAAGGCTTTCTTATCTCCTTAAGATTAGAAGATGTAAGATTCATGTTTCAGAAGGATTGCCTACGTGATTTGCTACAATCAAATCCCATACAAGACTATTTAATACTTAGAACCCTGAGATTTTGCAATTTTAAAGGAGTACGGTGCAATCCTTCTCAAGAATATCATACGGATATTTCCCTACTCTAAGTATGTTAAGGTTGTCCCCTCTTTCTTTCTGGCATGATCCAAATGATATAAAAGAAACGAGTAAACGCACAGCTTTCATAAATGACTCTATTCATAGAGGTACTAGGGGTATCTATATTCTTGATTCCCCATGTGACATATTATTATATCTTCTGTTCATGGGTCTGAGAAAAATACGTAGTTGATGAAGTTTATCCGAAAGGTATATTGATCTTATAACGTTTCGAGAAATCTTATTAACGTATTTCTTATGCATTTCATTCATTTATACATGTACATTGACCCATGACCAGATGACGTTATATACGCGTATATTATATGTATATGGGATATGAAAAAAGGTTACGGCGTTATACACGCACACCACTTGATCAACTGGTATATGTTGATGATGTTGCCCACAGTGGCCGAGATGATATGATAGGATGCCCTCAGAGGCTTGATGATGTTATGTACACCTATACCTATGCATGACACGACATGTATACGCACGTGCATGACATTATAAATGTTTCATAATTTATAAAGTTATTTAGACTTACAAGCGGAATTCTTTATTCCATGTTTCATCTATGTCTCTTATGTACTGATTTTCATGCCTTACATACTCAGTACATTATTCGTACTAACGCCCTATTTCCCAGGGCTTGCGTTTCATGCCCGCAGGTGCAGGTAGACAAGCTGACGGCCCCCTTCTTAGGATCCTTGATCGGTGAGAGTTGGTGTGCTCCATTTGATGCAGAGCTGCTTTGTATTTTGGTACGATATGTTTGTATACATATATGGGTATGAAGGGGCCCAGGCCCGTTCTTGTACAATTGTACATTCTGTTAGAGGTCTGTAGACAATTATGTATAGTTGGATAGTATGTGGCCTTGTCGGCTCGCCCTACGTAATCCGCATGTATATATGTCTTTTGGACAGGTTTTCCTCACGCATGTTATTCATGTTCATATATTAGTCGCATGCTTAAGGGTGTTCGACAGGTAGGACTCGGGCACCTGTCGCGGCCCATCGGTTTGGGTCGTGACAAAAGTGGTATCAGAGCAGTTATGTCCTAAGGTTATCTATAGACCTTGTCTAGTAGAGTCTTGTTTATGGGTGTGTTGTGCACCACACTTATAAACAGGAGGTTACAGGATATTTATGATGGTTACTTTTCCTTTTAATCCAGATTGTGCGATAGAACTGAGTCGTAAGTATCCACTCCTAATCTTTGCCTTATTTATGTTTTTAGTGATGCCTATTACTACTAGACAACAGGCGCAAGCTGCTAGCACGGGTCAGAAGGCTACAAAAGTGTTATAAGGAGATATAAGTTACACTATGAAGTCAGACCCATCGGAGATCATGGGTTCTATTGAGGAGGATCCTTCCGAGGATCCATATGAGTCATCCGTTCGAGCAGTTTCGATCGTGCCGGTAACAGATGGGGTTAAAGGAGTTCCGACCTCACCAAGGCCCTTAGTTTCATTATCAAGGACCGTTGATCAGGGTATAAGGGGAGTGGTGCACGGATTGGCACAACCGGGTTCCCTCAGGCTCAAAACTATGTCAAGGTATTTATAGACACCAGTTCTTCTGAGTTTCCAGATAGTCCATAGTCTTGGGAGTCCGTCAATCAAGGTTTGTCTATATATATTATGGGATATGCAGAGGAAGAGGATAGTAGTCGGGCCAAGAGGAGGAAGGTAGCTGATAAGGATATGAAGGTTCCGCTTCGAAGTGTGTCTGATCGAGGCTCTCAAACAGGACGAGAAAAGGACCCTCTACTATAGACTTCTTCCAGATGTCAGCTTTTGGTTGGTGAAGCTCCACTTCTTCTTGGAGTATTACCAAGTCAGGGTTCTGAATATGTTAGGTTGTTTTATGAGGACGTAGGTAGCTCTGTCCCTACTTATATATATTATGGTTATGTTTTCTTAGAGGTTTTGCTAATAGTATCATGTGTATAGTTTTGGGTATGACATGTCCTATATATCTATATAAACCTTTTTCTGAATTAGTTATGTGAGTTAAGTCCTAATATTATTACTTATATATATATATATATATGGATGTGGCCCGTAATGGCCCATGGTAGGTTTAATAATAAACAAGGATAAGGTACGTGGCGCCCAGTTGAGTAGAACTTGATGTTACAATGGGTATGGATTGGCTGGTTTTTTTTTATGCTAACATCGAGGGTAGATCAACGATGGTTTGATTTCACTTCCCAGGATAGCCTGTTTTCAGAGTGGAAAGGTAATACGGCATCGCCGAGAGGTAGATTTATTTCCTATCTCAAGGCAAGGAAAATTATTAGAAAGGATTACATTTATTACTTAGTTCGGGTAAAGGATGTAAAAGTAGAGTCACCAACCATTCAATCTATCCATGTGGTTAATGAGTTTCCTGATGAACTTCCAGGTCTTCCTCCAGAGCGAGAAATTAAATTTGCTATTGACCTATTACCAGATACTCAACCAATATCTATTCCTCCCTATAGAATGGCACCCGTAGAGCTGAAAGAGTTGAAGGAATAACTAAAGGACTTGCTTGAAAAAGGCTTTATCAGACCTAGTGCATCACCATGGGGAGCACCTGTGTTATTTGTGAGGAAGAAAGATGGTTTCTTGCGGATGTGTATTGATTATAGACAGTTGAGTAAGGTGACAATCAAGAATAAGTACTCGCTCCCGAGGATTGATGATTTATTTGATCAGTTTCAAGGTGCCAAAAATAGACTTGAGGTCTGGGTACCATCAGGTAACAGTTAAGGAGAAGGATATTCCGAAGACAACATTCAGGACCAGATATGGGCACTTTGAGTTTCGTGTTATGTCATTCGGTTTAACTAATGCCCCATCAGTATTCATAGACTTGATGAATCGAGTGTTCAGACCCTTTCTAGATCTATCCGTGATTGTATTATTTGATGAGATATTGATGTATTCTCGTTCAGAGACTGAGCACGCAGATCATTTCCATAGTGTGCTCAAAGTTCTACAACAAAAAGGAAAGTTGTATGCAAAATTCTCTAAGTGTGAATTCTGGTTGAGTTATGTAGTTTTACTTGGGCATGTCATTTCAAGTGAAGGTATCCAGGTTGATACACAAAAAATTGAGGCAGTAAAGTCTTGGCCTAAACCCACGACACCGACAGAGGTTCGTAGCTTTCTCGGTTTGGCAGGTTATTATAGGAGATTTGTAGAGGGATTCTCTTCTCTTTCAGCACCTTTGACAAAGTTGACTCAGAAGAGAGCAAAGTTTCAATGGACTGATGCTTGCGAACAGAGTTTCCAGGCATTGAAGGACAGATTAACTTCAGCACCGGTTCTAATGCTTCCAGATGGGACCGATGGTTATGTTATCTATTGTGATGCTTCGGGAATTGGAGTGGGTTGTGTACTGATGCAGCATGGTAAGGTTGTAGCTTATGCTTCTAGACAACAAAGAAAGCACGAGAAGAATTACCCGACCCATGATTTAGAGTTAGCCGCGGTGAATCATGCGCTAAAGATGTGGAGGCACTACTTGTATGGCATTCATGTTGATATTTATACGGATCATAAGAGCCTCCAGTATATCTTCAAGCAAAAGGAATTGAAATTACGTCAAAGGAAATGGTTGGAGCTACTTAAAGACTATGACATTGATATTTTATACCATCCGGGGAAAGTGAACATAGTAGCTGACGCCCTCAGCCGTAGATCTATGGGTAGCCTGTCATATTTACATCCAGAGAAGAGGGGAATGGCCCATGAGATTCATCAACTAGCCAGTCTTGAAGTTCGATTATTGGATTCAGGTGATACCGGAATTACTATTCAGGACACTGCAACATCCTCTTTAGTAACTGAAGTGAAGGAATGCCAATACGAGGATCATGTGTTAGCTTATTATAAGGATACAACCATCAGAAGGAGATGACACCGTTTGAGATTACAAAAGATGGGGTCCTCAGATATCTAGGACGATTATGTGTCCCTAATGTTGCAGGGCTACGCCGGCAGGTTATGGGAGAAACTCATTATTCTCGTTATTCTATCCAGGAGCAACAAAGATGTATTATGATATAAGGGAAGTATATTGGTGGGACGGAATGAAAAATGATATAGCGGAGTTTGTTGCTCAATGCCCTAACTCTCAGCAGGTTAAGATTGAGCATCAAAAACCCGATGGATTTATTGCAGGCTATAGAGATTCCGACTTAGAAGTGGGAAGTAATCAATATGGATTTCATCGTAGGTTTACCTCGTACCCAGCGTAAGTTTGATTCTATATGGGTGATTGTTGATAGACTTACAAAATCAGCATATTTTCTGCCTGTTAGGACTACATATTCCGTAGAGGATTATGCAAGGCTTTACATTAAAGAGATAGTACGACTGCATGGTGTCCCTATATCTATTATCTCGGACAGAGGAGCTCAGTTTACAACTAATTTCTGGAGGTCGTTCCAAAAAGGATTGGGGACTCAGGTAAGTCTTAGTACAATATTTCATCCCCAGACAGACGGACAGGCTGAGTGTACTATTCAGACACTTGAGGATATGTTACGGGCTTGTGTGATAGACTTCAAAGGTAGTTGGGATGATCATTTGCCGCTTATTGAGTTCGCGTATAATAATAGTTATCATTCTAGTATTCAGATGGCTCCATACGAAGCTCTTTACGGATGGAAGTGTAGGTCGCCTATAGGGTGGTTCGATGTTGGGGAAACTACGTTAGTAGGACCAGAATTGGTACAACAGGAAATCGAGAAAATTAAGCTTATACAAGAAAGACTATTAGCAGCTCAAAGTCGTTAGAAGTCTTATGCGGATAATCGATGATGAGACTTGAAATTTCAGGTTGACGATTGAGTATTCCTAAAGGTATCACCAATGAAAGGCGTTATGAGGTTCAGAAAGAAAGGAAAACTTAGCCCTCAGTACATTGGACCATATAAGATCATACGCAAGGTAGGCCAGGTAGCTTATGAGTTAGACTTGCCTTCTGACTTGGAGTCTGTACATCCAGTCTTTCATGTGTCTATGCTTCATAAATGTATCGGAGATCCTTCTAGAGTCATGCTAGTTGATGATGTACAGGTCACAGAGCAGCTATCATATGAGGAAACTCCTCGTGCTATACTAGACAGACAAGTTCGGAGATTGAGGACTAAAGACGTAGCTTCGGTGAAAGTACTTTGGAGAAATAATAATGTGGAAGAAATGACTTGGGAAGCCGAAGAAGGAATGACGTCTAGATATCCTCACTTATTTCCTCTTCCAGAGAAGGATCCGACTGAGACATCATAGCCTTAAGGTACGTGTATGGATTCTTGTGTTAGTTATTACCATTGGTCGTGTGAAGCCATCGTCGTTATTGATGCTTGTGGTCTTATGTGATATTGAATTATTGGGTTTTCTACAGAAAGGGTTGACAGTAGTACTGTTACAAAGACGATCCTGCCAAATTCATATAGATCCCGGGGAGTTAAACATTCAAGGATGAATGTTTCTAACAGGGGAAGGATGTTATATCCCGCATTTTATACGTAAAGGTTTCGTCATAAGTCAATCGACGTAGACTCGGGGATGAGATTTTCTTGAGGTTATAAGCATTTATGCTATTTATAACAAGCAATAAGTAAGTACCGTTAAATATAAAGGGTAAACGAATCAAAAAAATGAGTTTCGTTGAAGGTTGTTGATTTGGGATAAAATACGGTACGAGCCATAATACCCGGTATTTAGGAACTAGAGCCATACAAGGTATTACATAACCATGATAGTAAGGTGTACAAGATATGTTAAAAGTGAGTAGTATTTTAAGTAAGTTAAGATAATTCTTAATTATGTGGGTAATTGGTTAATTATTGGGTAATGGAATATTATCTAATTAATTAGGGAATTATTTGGATAAGGTTAAAGGCACCAACGTGGCAGCCCATATAGTGGATAATAAATCCCATAAGTGACTCATATATTATGTAACAAGGTGTCATATTATTAGAGCATACAAAGTGATTTATATTCCCTTTAGCTTTCTGATCAAGGTTGCATAATGATATTCATTTTCTCTCAATACATGCAAGCTAAGGCTTTCTTATCTCCTTAAGATTAGAAGATGCAAGATTCACGTTTCAGAAGGATTGCCTACGTGATTTGCTACAATCAAATCTCATACAAGACTATTTAATACTTAGAACCGAGAGATTTTGCAATTTTAAAGGAGTACGGTGCAATCCTTCTCAAGAATATCATACGGATATTTCCCTACTCCACGTATGTTAAGGTTGTCCCCTCTTTCTTTTTGGCATGATCCAAATGATATAAAAGAAACGAGTAAACGCACAGCTTTCATAAATGACTCTATTCATAGAGGTACTAGGGGTATCTATATTCTTGATTCCCCATGTGACATATTATTATATCTTCTGTTCATGGGTCTGAGAAAAATACGTAGTTGATGAAGTTTATCCGAAAGGTATATTGATCTTATAATGTTTCGAGAAATCTTATTAATGTATTTCTTATGCATTTCATTCATTTATACATGTACATTGACCCATGACCAGATGGCGTTATATACGCATATATTATATGTATATGGGATATGAAAAAAGATTACGGCGTTATACACGCACACCACTTGATCAGCTGGTATATGTTGATGATGTTGCCCACAGTGGCCGAGATGATATGATGGGATGCCCTCAGAGGCTTGATGATGTTATGTACACCTATACCTATGCATGACACGACATGTATACGCACGTGCATGACATTATAAATGTTTCATAATTTACAAAGTTATTTGGACTTACAAGTGGAATTCTTTATTCCATGTTTCATCTATGTCTCTTATGTACTGATTTTCATGCCTTACATACTCAGTACATTATTCGCACTAACGCCCTATTTTCCAGGGCCTGTGTTTCATGCCCGCAGGTGCAGGTAGACAAGCTGACGGCCCCCTTCTTAGGATCCTTGATCAATGAGTGTTGGTGTGCTCCATTTGATCCGGAGCTGCTTTGTATTTTGTTACGATATGTTTATATACATATATAGGTATGACGGGCCCCAGTCCCGTCCTTGTACAATTGTATATTCTGTTAGAGGTCTGTAGATAGTTATGTATAGTTGGATAGTATGTGGCCTTGTCGGCTTCCAGTTTTGGATATATAGTTGTCCATAGCAGCCTTGTCGGCTCGCCCTACGTAATCCGCACATATATGTATATATGTGTTTTGGACAGGTTTTCCACACGTATGTTATTCTCGTAATTCAGCAGATGTAATTCATGTTCATATATTAGTCACATGCTTAAGGGTGTTCGACAGGTAGGACTCGGGCACCTGTCGCGGCCCATCGATTTGGGTCATGACACAGATATTGACTATTTGCACTAGCCTTTCTCTCAGGCGATTTAAGCTCAGACCGCATCAGCCACTTCTCAGGCCGGGGGAGGTACTCACACTCCCGTCGTTCGTACTCAAGAATAAGTGGTGTAGGGACTTCAGACACCAGGGGTACTACCAATCCAGCCGGTTGTAGTTGATCAAGCCCAGATGGGTCCTATTATGAGTGATGAGGAACAAAAGAGACTAGAGAGGTTTGGGAGGATCAAGCCTCCATCATTTAGTGGGGCTAAGTCAGAGGATGCTCATTACTTCTTGGATTGATGCCAGCGGATTCTTCGCACGACGGGTATTTTGGAGATTAGTGGGGTCTCATTTACTACTTTTCGGCTAGCGAGGGAAGCCTTCAGATGGTGGGAGTCCTTTAAGCGGAGTAGGCCAGCCGATGATTCACCACTTACATGGCACGAGTTCTCTGTTATCTTCCTAGAGAAGTTTGTACCACCAACCTGTAGGGAGGAGTTGCGTAGGCAGTTCGAGCATCTATGCTAGGAGGGTATGTTCGTGACCCAGTATGAGATAAGATTTTCAGAGTTGGCTCATCACGCAATTTGGTTGGTTCCTACTAAAAGGGAGATGATCAGGAGGTTCATTGATGGCCTTAGCTATCAGTTGTATTTTGTTATAACTCGGATGAATGCATCAGGTGCTAGGTTTGACGAGGTAGTTGATATTGGTCGACAACTAGAGTTGAGCGTGAGGAGAGGGAGGCCAAGAAGTCTCGTGGTTCGGGTGGTTTCAGCAGTGTTCCTTCTGGGGGCAATCCTGTCACATCAGGGGTCGTTCTTATAGGCCAACTCAGATGTCTCATCAAGTTTATGGCATCAGCTATCTATGGTTCATACAGTGCTCATCCGGGTTAGTCATCTCTCAGTGCTCTCCCATATCAGAGATCATCCTGTGCTCCATTAGTTCAAGGTTCATCTGTAACATGTCATTCTTGCAGTTATTCTGGTTCTAGTGCCCCGATTCAGTTCCCACTACCAACGAGGAGTTGTTTTGAGTGCGGCATTTTGGGAATGTGTGGAGACAATGTCCCCACTGCTCGGGAGGTCAAGTTCAGAAGAGGGGTCAGGATATGACTTCCGTACCAGTTACTTCACCACCCGCCCAGCCATCTCAGGGTGGGGCTTAGGCAACAAAAGGTCGCCTAGAGGGGGAGGCCGATCAGGCGGCGGTCAGGCTCGATTTTATACTATTCCTACCAGGCCAGAGGACGTTACTTCAAATACAGTGATCACATGTATTGTTTCAGTGTGCCACAGAGATGCTTCCATATTATTTGACCCTGGTTCTACTTATTCCTATGTATCATCCTACTTTTCACATTATTTGGATATGACCCGTGAGCCCTTACTTTCACCCGTTCATATGTCTACGCCAGTGGGCGATACTATTGTTATGGACCGTGTGTATCGGTCTTGTGTGGTGACCATTAAAGGATTGGAGACTAAAGTTGATCTCATATTACTTAGTATGGTTGATTTTGAAGTGATTTTGGATATGGATTGGTTGGCTCTGTGTCATGCTATTCTGGATTGTCACGCTAAGACCGTGACGTTGGCGATGTCGGGATTGCCAAGGAACGAGTGGAGATGTTCTCTAGATTATATTCCCAGTAGGGTGATTTCATATTTGAAGGCCCAACAGATAGTTGGGAAGGGGTGTCTGTGATATTTGGCCTTTGTGAGGGATGTTGGTGCTGATACTCCTACTATTGATTCTGTTCCGGTAGTACGAGACTTTACGGATGTGTTTTCTACAAATCTACCGGGTATGCCACCCGACAAGTATATAGATTTTGGTATTGACTTGGTGTCGGGGCACTCGGCCCATTTCTATTGCTTCGTATTGTATGGCACCAGCAGAGTTAAAGGAATTGAAAGAGAAGCTTCAAGAACTTCTTGATAAGGGGTTTATTAAGCCTAGTGTGTCGCCTTGGGCGCACTGGTTCTGTTCGTGAATAAGAAGGATGGTATTATATGAATGTGCATCGACTACAGGTAGTTGAACAAAGTTACAATCAAGAACAAATATCTTTTTCCATGCATTGACGATTTATTTGACCAGCTTCAGGGAGTGAGGGTATTCTCTAAGATTGATTTGAGGTTTGGGTATCACCAGTTGAAGATTCTAGACTCGGATATTCTGAAGATAAGCATTTAGGACCCGCTATAGTCACTATGAGTTCCTTGTGATGTCTTTCGGGATGACCAACGCCCCATCAACATTTATGTATCTAATGAACGGTGTATTCCAGTCATATCTTGATTCGTTCGTCATAGTATCCATTGATGATATCCTAGTGTACTCACGTATCCAAGAGGAGCATGGCCATCATTTTAGGATTGTACTACAAGGGTTGAGGGGGGAGAATCTTTATGCCAACTTCTCCAAGTATGAGTTTTGGCTTGGTTCAATGGCGTTCTTGGGACACGTGGTGTCTAGTGTAGGGATTGAAGTGGATCCAAAGAATATAGAAGTGGACGGATATTAGTTACAGAGTTAGCCCAAAGAATATAGAGTTAGCCCAAACTGTCTTCCGCTACTGAGATTCAGAGTTTTCTCGGCTTGGACGGATATTACCATCACTTTGTGGAAGGTTTCTCATCCATTGCAGCACCTTTTACCACGTTGACCTAGAAGGGTGCTCTATTCAGGTGGTCGGATGAGTGTGATGAGAGCTTTCAGAAGCTTAAGACTACCTTGACCACCACTCCAGTTCTAGTTTTGCCTTCAGCATCGGGTTCTTATACAATGTATTATGATGCTTCTCGGATTGGTATTAGGTGTGTCTTGATGCAGGAGGGTAGAGTTATTGCTTATGCTTCACGCCAATTAAAGCCTCACGAGAAAAACTACCATGTTCATGATTTGGAGGTGGCATCTATTGTTCATGCATTGAAGATTTGGAGGCATTATCTTTGTTGTGTGTCTTGTGAGGTATTTATGGATCATCGAAGTTTCCAGCACTTGTTCAAACAAAAGGATCTAAATTTGAGGCAGCGGAGATGGTTGGAGCTTCTAAAGGACTATGATATTAACATTATGTATCATTCCGGCTAAGCCAATGTGGTGGCTGATGCCTTAAGTAGGAAGGCGATGAGTATGGGTAGCCTTGCATTTATTTCGGTAGGTGAGAGACCGCTTGCATCAGATGTTTAGGCCCTGGCCAGTCAGTTTGTGAGGTTAGATATTTCAGAGCCTAGTCGGGTTCTAGCTTGTGTGGTTTCTCGGTCTTCCTTATATGATCGCATCATAGAGCGTCAATTTGATGACCCCTATTTGCTTGTCCTTAAGGGCGCGGTTCAGCACGGTGATGCCAAGGCGGTTACCATTGCGGATGATGGGATGTTACGAATGCAAGATCAGATTTATGTGCCCAATGTGGATGGGCTACGTGAGTTGATTCTTGAGGAGGCCCACAGTTCGCGGTATTCCATTCATCTGGGTGCCGCAAAGATGTTTCGGGACTTGAGGCAACACTATTGGTGGAGAAGGATGAAGAAAGATATAGTGAGGTTTGTATCTTGGTGCCTAAATTGTCAGCAAGTGAAGTACGAGCATTAGAGGCCAGGCAGTTTGCTTCAAAGGCTTGAGATTTCGGAGTGGAAATGGGAGCGTATCACCATGGACTTCATAGTTAGGCTTCCACGGACTTCGATGAAGTTTGATGCTATTTGGGTGATTGTGGATTGATTGATCAAGTCCGCGCATTTCATTCTAGTTGGGACTACCTATTCTTCAGAGCGATTGGCTAAGATCTACATTTGCGAGATTGTTCGTCTTCACGGTGTACCGGTGTCCATCATTTCAGATCGGGGCACACAATTTACATCTCAGCTTTGAAGAGTAGTGCAACGAGAGATAGGCACACGGGGTTGAGTTGACTACAACATTCTACCCTCAGACGGACGGATAGTCTGAGCGCACTATTCAGATATTGTAGTATATGTTATGCGTTTGTGTCGTGGATTTCGGGGGCTCTTGGGATCAGTTTCTTCCTCTTGCAGAGTTTGCCTACAATAACAGCTAACAATCGAGCATTTAGATGGATCTGTATGAGGCTTTGTATGGGAGACGGTATCGGTCTCTGGTGGGTTGGTTTGAGCTAAGTGAGTCTAGGCTATTGGGTACTGACTTGGTTCAGGATGCTTTGGACAAGGTTAGGTTGATTCAGGATTGGCTTCGAACGGCACAGTCTAGACAGAAAATTTATGCTGATCCAAAGGTTTGTGATGTTGCTTACATGGTGAAGGAGAAGGTACTGCTCAGAGTTTCGCCCATAAATGATGTTATGAGGTTCGGGAAGAAGTACAAGTTGAGACTTCGGTATTTTGGGCCTTTTGAAGTGCTTTAGAGGATTAGAGAAATGGCTTAAAAGCTCGCATTACCGCCTAGTCTATCAAGTGTCATCCAGTGTTTCATGTTTCCATGCTCCGGAAGTATGTCGACGATCCGTCTCATGTTTTGGATTTTAACACGGTTCAGTTGGATAGTAATTTGACTTATGATGTGGAGCCAGTAGCCATTTTAGATCGACAGGTTCGAAAGTTGAGGTCAAAGAACATAGCTTGAGTGAAAGTGCAGTGCATAGGCCAGTCAGTCGGGGAGGCTACTTGGGAGACCGAGCGGGAGATAGGGAGCAGATATCCATGCCTATTTGAGACTCCAGGTATGATTCTAGACCCGTTCAAGGACAAACATTTGTTTAAGAGGGGTAGGATGTAACGACTCGGCCGGTCGTTTTGAGTATTATAGCCTTGTTCCCCCATTTATTGCTTATACAGTTCCCATTTATTATTATGTGACTTGCTGGGGTAGTCGGTTTAGTTTGGGGATGTTTCCAAATAAATTGGGACACTTAATCTTAAGGTTGGAAGCCTAAGTGGAAAGAGTTGACCAGATGTTGACTTATATGTAAATAACTCCGGAATGGAGTTTTGATGATTCTGATAGATCTGTAGGGTAATTTTGGGCTCATGAGTGTGTCCGGATATTGATTTGGAGGTTCGTAGATAATTTTGGCTTGAATTAGCGAAAGTTGGAAAAATAAAAGTTTGGAGAGTTGAGAAGTTTGACCGAGGTTGAACTTGTGGTTACTGGGCTCGGATTTTTATTCCAGAAGTTGGAATAGATATGTTGTATCATTTATGACTTGTGTGAAAAATTTGAGGTCAAACGAAATTGATTTGATAGGTTTCGGCATCGATTGTAGAAGTTGGAAGTTCATTAGTTGTAATAGGCTTGAATTGGAGTGTGACTCGTGTTTTTGATGTTGTTTGATATGATTTGAGGCCTCAACTAAGTTTTTAGGACTTGTTGGTATATTTGGTTGGTATCCCGAGGGCTTCAGGTGTATTCTGGATGGTTAACGGAACAAAAATTGGACTTGAAGCAATTCTGGATTTTTGCCTACTGGTGTGATCGCACATGCGAAGGTCTTGGTCGCAGGTGCGAGGCCGCAAGTGCGTGGATGGAATCGCAGAAGTGATCTGGAAGGAAGTAGGCAATGGTCGCAGATGCAGAGTTTTCACCGCAGATGCGGTCCCGCAGAACCGAATCTTTGGTCCGTAGGTGCGAAAGCAATAGGCAAAAATAAAAATCGTAGGGTTCCGAGGTTTAATCATTTTTGGACTTTGCAAGCTCGGTTGGAGGCGATTTTTGAGAGGGGTGTTTCACGATATTTCATGAGGTAAGCCACTTTCGGTCATTTTTATCTATTTATATTGAATCCCCATTAAATTTTCCCCATATATTTGGTGTTTTTGAGGTGAAAATTAGGGATTTTGACCCATGTATTGGAGAGTAATAATTGGAGATTTGAGTGACGATTTGATGTCGGAATTTGATAAATTGGTATAGTTGGACTTGTAGTTAAATGGTTGTTCAGATTTTGTTGATTTTGTCGGATTCCGAGACGTGGGCCTGGCATTGACTTTTTGAGTTCTTTTTGACTTTTCCTTAAGAACATAGCATTATCATTTGGAATTGATTCCTATAGCTTGTGTTCATTGTATCGAGTTATTTGTGGCTAGATTTGAGTCGTTTTGAGGCCGATTCACGAGGCAAGGGCTTGTTGAAGTAAAGATTTACACGGATTGAGGAAAGTAACACTTTTAAACTTGGTCCTGAGGGTATGAATCCATGAATTACGTGTTATGTGATTAGTGTGGAGGTGACACACATGCTAGGTGATGGGCGTGTGGGCGTGCACTGTAGAAATTGTGACCAAATCGATTTTGTGGAGCTGTATAGCCCAATAATCTTGTCATTTTCCATATATTCTCCATGTGTTAGAGAAATTGAGTCGTGATTTATGTTAGAGATTATGCTTAGGCTATATGCTGGTACTGTTGGGACCCACAGAGGTCATGTTGCCGCTGAATTACTTGTTTAATTTGAAATTTTGTACTCATCATATTTTTCATTTACATATCATATCTCAGTCTCTGTTGTCATTTATTGATACATCATATTATCATTGTTTAGGCTGATTGTCATGATATTTTTTGTGAGCCTGAGAGACTGGAGAGATTGATGATTGAGTAAGGCCGAGGGCCTGATTGTGAGTGATGTTTATGGGATCGGGTTACACGTTGCAGCAACTTTATTAATTCATGTCATGATTGGCTTATATTAGTGCTTGGCAGGATCCGCCCTTCCGGAGTTTGACTTACCAACAGCGAGCGCAGGTACCTACCGAGTACGAGTGCCGAGCGCGAGTGCTGAGTGACTGGTAAGACTGAGTGACTGTGAAGACTGAGTGACTGTGAGGACTGAGCAACTGCGAGGACTGAGTGACTGGGAGGACTGAGTGAATTGATACTCCGAGAGTAGGCATATGACTTTATCACTGTGTTGCATTACAGTAGGCATGCATAATTGACATGTAGATATAGTGGTGTATCATTCCTCATTTCAGTCACACTTCCACTAACCCATCTTAATCCAAAATGGAGAGAGAAAGACCACCATCTCTCTAACTTCCACTAACCCATCTTAATCCAAAATGCTCGCAAGCCCACCTCTGGCAACCGACCCCACACTTTAAACCCCACCGGAACCCCCTGATATTCCCCTTCCCCACCTATGGGATATGGAAGAAGATATGCCCCAAAAGAAATCCTCCTTGAGGCAAACAAATTCTCATCTACCCTATACCAACTACCGCATAAATCTCCCTGCATTCCCTTGTTCGAACTAAACGTCGGGAACATCCCGATCCAATATCTAATGAGGATAAAGTCAGACTCTACCAACCATGGAAATATTCCCTAATTATCAGAAAATACTGGGAATAAAATTACTCACCAGGTGCTGCGAGCAAATCTGGCACACATATGGAAACAAATAGAACCTCTCACCCTCATAGATTTGGGCTGGGATTTTTTATAGTCAAATTCAATCTCGAAGAGATCATGACTAGGATCTTAACTGAGGGCCCTTGATTTGTAGAGGGACATTTCTTAACAATTCGCATATGGGAGCCAAATTTTGTCCCAGCTAAATCTGAGATAACACTAACAATTGTGTGGATCAGGCTACCCCAATTGCCGATAGAATTCTACAATAAGTCCATCCTTGAACAAGTTGGCAACAAAATCAGAAAACTCGTAAAGATCGACACATGTACCTCCTCCACCCTAAGGGACTGGTATGCAAGGATATGTGTTCAAGTGTCATTGGAGATCTCAGTTACCACTACAGTAACCATAGGTACCCACACCCAGCCCATACTGTATGAGAGGGAGGGGATTCTTTGCAAGGCCAGTGGGAGGATTGGGCTTGCGATGAGGTTTTGCTCCTTCAACGCTAAAACCCCAGACCCACCATAGATACCCCCCCCCCATCGGATAAGAAGCGGTTTAGAACGGAGATGGCCAATGAAAAACCGTCCCTTTTCATAAAAACAAGCATCTGCAATGGAAACAGAAGGGAACAATGAGGCGACTACCCAAACGTAGGTAAAGTGATTTGATCCGGCATCAGGTACGCTTCTTGCCCCGAATCACAAGAACGCAATGGGCTCCTCAAATTTGGGCCGGGTTGAAAATGACCCAGTGAATTAGTTGGCCTAAAGGGGGCGATCTACCGACCCAAATAGGCTAGATTCCTACCCAAGGCCTTCTGTGGCCCAGAAGCAAAATAGCCCAAATCTTCAATTGGGCACGACTAGCCCACGTGACCCATCTCACGACAAACTTTCTGGACATAAAAGGCACCTACCCAACATACCAAAAAAAGATGCCTCTTTGGGCATAATATCTGACACACGCATTCACAAATTTGATACCAACAAAGGGAAAGAAGATACCTTAAGTGGACTTCTATCTGTTCCCCCCAAATCGGGTATTCTTATACAGAATAATAATACTCTAGTCTCTCAAACAGATACACTTCCATCTCAATCCCATTTGTCAGTGGGCCAACCCACCCCGAGGGACCTTCGCATAGATCCCACTACACTCACATACACAACCTACCCCTCACTCTCTTTCTCCTCTCCAACTGTGTCACCCCCTCTACAAGTAATTGATTACCTACTTCACATCAATATCCCATAGTTACCAGTAAGATGACCTTGCTTGTCAATCTTCCAAGATTGACCGCTCAAGCAAAATCTTCAGACACACCTCACAATGAATCAGTCATGGATTATAGCCATAGTCCTAACAATATGACTCATTCTTTATAACCTCTCTCTTGCGGATTAAACAAGGCTGAGTTCAGTAATGGAGAACTCGAACTCAAACACCCAAACCCCAATCACTGACCCACTAACACTTTCCTACGCACCACTCTTACCAGATCACACGCCAGACTCTTGGCTGGAGCTGGCATTATAGGGGACCACCCAAAAATTACAATTGATGGTGGGGTCAGTCCCCAAGTAAATCACAGTCCAGGACCCTCGAAACTTAGCAAGACTAACCACGCAGATTCTCTATCAAGGTTTGGCAAACTTTGGATATCAGTTGTGGATGTCCACTTTGCTTCAGGCACAGTACATGGGGACACAACAACCATTATCCATGGAGGAGATCAACAACCTAATGGACCACTTGTGCCAGTCCATGCCCTTCTTTCCTCTAATAAACCTGGAAGCTCCAACACCATCACCCAACTTCACCTTGTGGCCACCAATAGTCCCAGTACCCCCCCCCCCCCATAATCATGTCCACTATCTCCTATGAACCAGCTGAGCAGTGGACTCAACAACACACTGATTTACTTCAGGGAATCCAATGTAGACCTAGAAAATCTCATAGAAAAGATGGGGGTCCCAAAAACAAAAGCATTCCTCATGCAAGAGCCACTGGAAATAGAGTTCAAAGAGCCCTTGGGGAAATACTTATTGCTTTATGCCCCAGAAAGTTAACAAGCTTCTCAATAGATCTCTGAGTGCCTTTATCTAAATGCTCAGGGAACTCGGCAGGATCCCTAAAACCTATTGGGTATGATGAATCCAACCCATGTGGCCAAGGGGAAAGGGGAAAGGAATCTAGAGGAAGGCCCCCACTCAAAATTCATTATTAATAAACTTCATAATATGGAATGATATGGGTGCTAATAGTGTTGAGTTCCGTAGGCATTGTGCCTCCATGGTTAAGCTTCACAACCCTGCTCTGCTGGTCCTACTTGAAACTAGGATGGTAGACCACATGCACCTCACTATTGAACTCCAATTTGATGCCCAATTCCAAACCCCCTCTACTGGCCAGTCTGAGGGCATTGTACTCACGTGGAAGGAGGATTTTCTAAAGCTGGAGGAGGTGTCCACCTCTCCCTAAGGGATCCATGTCATGGTCATGGTAATTCCATCTTCCAAAAAATGGATGTTTTCTGCTATTTATGCTAGTAACTGCTTAGCTGATAGGACTAGACTTTAGGAGCTCCTAGAAGACTTAGCTTATGTTTATAGGGGCAGATGGCTAGTTGGTGGTGACTTTAATGAAATTATGAAAGCTAGAGATAAGTTAGGAGGTAACTGCTTAAACTTCAATAGGAGCAACAGATTCTGGCAGTGTCTCAATCAATTTAAGCTAGTAGACCTAGGATTCAAGGGCTCCAAATACACATGGACCAATAAAAGATATATTAAGAGGCATGACCTGATCCTGGAAAGACTGGATAGATGACTTACAACTGATAATTGGATAGAACTCTTCCCTGAAACAACTGTCACCCACCTCCCTAGGACTCATTCTGATTACTGCCTTTTGTCCCTCAATCTTCTAAGCAACCACCACACTTCACACAATAGACCCTTTAGGTTTGAATCTATGCGGTGTAACCACCCTGATTTTTTGTCCAATGTGCAGGAAAGCTTCTTCCCTGAGCATAACATCCATAGGGCTACTGAGATCTTCAAAAGTAGGGTAACCATCTAGAATAAGCATGTGTTTGGAAACATATTCCACAAGAAAAGCATATCCTTACTAGATTAAATGATATCCAAAGATCTAATAACTACCCCTTTAGCACTTTTCTCTAGAGTCTTGAAGCTAATCTCCAGCAAGAATCCAATGTTATCCTTAAGAATGAAGATGACTTCTGGAAGCTCAAATCTAGGATTGACTGGCTGAGTGAAGGAGATGCCAACACCAGATTTTTTCACACCTCTACCGTTAACAGGAGAAGGAGGAACAAAATCCTTTGTTTGAAAGATGAGGTAGGAAATATAATCCAAGAACCCCATCTCATCAAAGAAGTCATCATTAAGTATTTCACGCATATCTTCACCACTGAACACATTCAATCCAGTAGGACACCCTCATTTAGTGAAGATAAACAACATGTCCTTGATAACAGAGCCAAGCTAACTTTGAATTCCCCTCTTAGGCTGTCTGAGATTAGTTGTACCCTAAACTCTTTTAAGCCTATGAAGGCTCCAGGTCCTGATGGGCTTCATCATCTCTTCTACCAGAAACAATGGCATATACTGGCCAACCAGATAAATAACTATTGCGTGTCATTTTTTTCATCTGGCATCATGCCCCCTGAGGTTAATAGAACCTAACTTTGCCTAATCCCTAAATGTCCTAATGCTACTATGCTGAGAAACTTTAGACCAATAGGGTTGTGCAACACCATATATAGGCTTATTACTTAAATTATTCTTAATAGAATCAAACTTGTCCTTAACAATATCATTGGCCCCGCTCAAGCTAGCTTCCTCTCCAATAGAAGAGCTGCTGATAATACTATTGTGGTTAAGGATTACATTAACCACTTCCAGAAGATGAAAGGGAAAAATGCTAACATGATCTTAAAAAATGAACTTGAGGAAGCATTTGATAGGCTGGAATGGTCCTTCATCAGGGACTCCCTACTCTACTTCAATTCCCCTGATATACTAATCACCTTGATTATGTCTTGCATCACTACCATTTCCATATCTGTTCTTTTTAATGGTGATAAGACCAAATTCTTCAACCCAACTAGGGGTATTAGACAGGAGGACCTCATTTCCCCTATCTCTTCATCATTTGCATGGAAAGACTCTCTAGAAACATAGATAAGGCTCTTAAGAACAACTCCTGGTTTCCTATCAGCATCATCAGGAGTCGTCCCATGATCTCTCACATGTTATTTGCTGATGATCTGACCTTATTTGCTTGGTCCAATAATAAGAACTGCCATACTATCTTAACAACACTAGGTATTTCAATAATGCCTCTAGTCAGAGGGTCAACTTCTTAAAATAAAAGGTCTTTTTTAGTGTTAACTGTAGAGAGGATTGTGCCAATCACGGCAACTTTATCCTGAGCATTAAGACAAGCTCCGCTTTTGGCAAATACCTTGGCTTTCTCATACTCCACAAAAGACCCACAAGCAGTGACTTCCAATTCATTCTAGATAACCTTAACACCAAACTGGCTAGTTGGAAAACAAGGTTCCTCAATATGGTTGGTTGTACTACTCTAGCTGAAGCTAGCCTGAGTAGCATTCCCAGCCATGTTATGCAATATATTAAGCTTTCCTCTAAAATAAACAGCCAGATTGATCAAATTCAAAGGGACTTTATATGGGGCACTACTGCTAAAAAGAGAAAGCTTCACATGGTTAATTGGGACACCATTACAAAGCCTAAGAAAAGGGGGCTGGGGAAGCAACAAACTCATATGAAGAATAAAACTTGCCATACTAATTTCATATGGAGAATGTACAATAACACCAGCTCTATCTAGGCTAGAGTGCTCATGGGTAAGTACTGTAATAGAGCTGGCAGGAGAGGTAGCCCCAAGACTAGAATATGGCAGTGCATTCAAGAGGGTTGGAGAACTTGTACTAAAGCCTCCAGATGGGTTGTCCACAAAGGGGATAGGGTCAATTTTCTGGAGGATAATTGGTTCCCCAACTTGCAGCCTCTTAGCTCTATCTTAAAGGGGCATTGGCAACCGATAGACTTAAACAAAAAAGTCAGTACAATTCACAGTAATGGAATATGGGACCTAAACTTATAAGCTACCCCATTCCCCTTGACATCTCCCCCATTATCCAAAGCACCTTCATTCTTCTTAATGCAAGGGATAATGATATCCTCATCTGGAACCTCACCCCCTCTGGAACTTTCTCCTCTAGGTCAGCCTATAACTTCATTGCCAACAATTTTAACAACAACAATGCCCAGGAAGATCTCTTTGGTTGGATATGGAAGCTGAAGGTTCTTAATAAGATCAAATTTTTCACATAGTTGTTGTACCAAAATAGACTTCCCACTGGAAGTTATCTCCACCACATTGGCATGAATATATACCCTAACTTATAACGATCCGACCGGCCATTTTGAGCTTTAGCACATCGTTCGACGGTTTGAGGCCTTCAGTAGCTTTACTTCATGTATTATGACTTGTACGTGTAGTCGGAATTGAATTTCAGGAAGTTCAAAGTTGATTCGGATGGAACATTCTCATTTCGGAAGCTTTAAGTTGGAAGAGTTGACTGATGTTTGACCTTTTGAGTAAACGACCCCGGAATCAGGATTTGAATAATTCAATAGGTTCATATGATGATTTCGGACTTGGGCGTGTATTCGGGTTGAGTATCGGGTGGTTCGGGAGTATTTTAGCGTATATTATGGAAAGTTGACATTTTGAAGGTTTTAGAATTTCATAAGTTTGGTTTGAAGTGTATTTTGATGTTATTGATATCCGTTAAAGGTTTTGAGCCTTGGAATAGGTTTGTATAATGATTTGTGACTTGCACACAAAGTTTGGCATCATTCCGGAATGTTTAAGTATGAATCAGACGCGTTCATTGAAATTTGAAAGTTTAAAGAAGGTTTCGATCGTCGATTCGTAGTTTTGATGTTGTTTGGTGTGATTTGAGACCTCGAGCAGGTTTGTGTCATGTATTGGGACTTATTGGTAGGAATGGACGTGGTCCCGGGGGCCTCGGGTGTGTTTCGGGATGGTTTTGGACCAAGTTTGGATGATTTGTTGTTGTTGGTGTGCTGGTGTGTTTCGCGATCGCGAAGATTGTTCCACGATCGTGAAGAAGGAAATTGGAGGGGGAAGTTGATTCCCCTACACGAACATGAAGATGGGTCTGTGAATGCGTAGGTTGGCCTGGCAGTGTTTCACGAATGCGGAGACCCAACCGCGATCGCGATGAGGAAATGGAGGAAACGGGGCGGAGGTGTCACAATCCAAAATCCCACCACAGGCGTCGTGATGGCACTTAGTCTCTAAGACTAAGTAAGCCTATTATAATTACAATTCAAGCCATTTTTGTTTTTGAAATAGATAATCAAAACCAACAGCGGAAATAATTACAAACAACCTTCCAAGACTGGAAATATTGAGTCACGAACTCTAACTGAATATATGAAATGATCTCAAGGATTGAATACTCAATACTGTTTGAATAATAATTAACAGTAAAATAAAATGGAAAGACTCCAAGGGACTGCGACGATCAAGCAGCTCTACCTTAAATCCGTGCGATCCCACTCTAACTCTGTCCGAGTCTGATATCTCTAATACCTGGCTCTGTACAAAAATGTGCAGAAGTGTAGTAAGAGACCACTACAGTCGGTACCCAGTAAGTATCAAGACTAACCTCGGTGGAGTAGTGACGAGGTACAGTCAATACACTCACTAGTCTAATAACCTGTGCAATATAGTATACAAAAATAATAGAAGATAAATAGCAGTGATAGCAACAATAATCAACTAGTGATGTAAATAGCAAGGCAGTAAGAACTCGATAAATATTGCTCAAACAGATAATGAATACAAGTACAATCAATAATCAAGTCCTTCAAAATATATATCTTTCATCTATAAGTTTTTCAATAGAAATCTCTAGTATATAATCCTTTCCAATAAATATATTTTGAATCTACTTCTTTCAAATAAATATCCTTCAAATATAATTCTTTCAAATAAATATCTTTTGAATATAATTCTTTCAAATAAATATCTTTCGAATATAACATTCTTTCAAATAAAAGTCACCCTGTGACACCTCATTTCATAATTAAAAAAGGATACGGGTCTCAACCCACTTTCATATTTCCACGGCATCTTGTGCCCATAATTAAATCATCATATTTTTCTGACACCTCGTGCCCACATTTCATATCACATCTACACGGATAGCTCACGTGCCAATAATAAAAACCATCATATTTTCCTCGGCACCTCGTGCCCACATTTCATATCTGTTGCGACTTTAGCCACATGCTCACCATTTCAACATAGATCAGACTATTATCAAGTTTACCGAAACAACAAGACAAGTTACACAAGATATAAGAATAAACACAAGGAAAATCACAATATCACATGAAGATTACCTACACAATAACCCCACATCATCATATATAAATTACCAACACAATAACCCCACCTCATCACATATCATCCCTGACAATAGCCATCCTTATCTCTCATATAGCCACCCTTATCACTCCTGTAATAGCCTCTTTTATCCCTCCACCCTCACAATATCAATAGCCACCCTTATCACTCCTATAGCCACCCTTATCGCTCAGTATAATAGCCACACTTATCACTCCGCCCAGACAATATCCCAGCATACATAACCACAGTGAAATGCCACCTTTATACCCACATAATATCAACAGTGAAATGCCACCCTTATATCCTCATAATAATAACTCAAAGCACACAACAATTTACACGGAATGCTATCACGACAACACAACACAATAAATTCATATAAGAATTTGCCCAATGACCACAACCAATTCCAAAGATATAGTAAAATCAATAAATTTCTCAACAAATAGCCCAAGGCTTCACACAACGTATATAAAATCTCAAAACAACAACAGAGATAAAAAAAGTAACTCAGCATAGGACAACGTCTTCTTTAATCCAGATTTTTATAAATATAAATCATCATTTTAAACTTATTTAATAATTATTTATAGATAAGGATTTCATAATGAATTTAATTTCAAGAAAAATGTCAAATCAACAAGCACACGTAATTCACATAACAATCCAAGTGACAATAAATCCAAATTATCATATAAAATATGAATTTGACAAACAAGAAATGAGGCATGACAATTCAAGGGTTTACTAAATTCCAACAATTTTCCAATTTAATACATAAGGGCGTCTACGAATTTCAACCGATATAAGTTGCACATATAAACCAAGTACGTACTCGTCACCTCATGTACATGGTTTTCAATTACACAATTTCCACATAAGACTCAATTTCTAAGGGTAATTCTCCCACTCAAGGTTAGGCAAGATACTTACCTTTTAAAGTTAGGCCGATATTCCAAAATTGCCTTCTTGCTTGAATTGACCTTCGGACAGCACAAATCTTTCGACAAATTTCTTTTGAATTTTTATTCATGAATAAGCCTCTCAATACGACCCCGAAGCAAAGCTGACAGCAAACTCGAACCAAATTGGACTCGTAAATCTCAACGACAACCTCGACTGAAGACACGCAAACCCGACCTCTGACGACCTTGTTCGCAGATGGTTTCGTGTGACTGGATGTTAGAGTTTCCAGTTGGGTGCGGTTTGGGTGACATTTTGCAGTTGTTTCAAGTTGGTTAAGGGATGCTTTACAATGTGTTTTGGGGACTGTTTGGTGCTATTTTTTGCAGCTGATTTGCGGCTGTTTTCAGCTGTATTTTCGATGCTAAAATGGTGGTGTAACTCATGTGTTTTCATGGAGTTTTGAGGTCTGAAGTCTACTGTGTTTTCAGCTGAGTCTTTAGAGATGAAAGTGCGAATTTTGTGGCCGAAACGGGCTGGAACTGAGTAGCATTTTGGAGGTGAAAAATGGTGGCTTTCATGGCTGGTTTAAGGTGCGGTTTTAAGGCTTCTAAATGACTGATTTAAAGCTGAAGTTTGGTAGTTGAAACTTGGAGTTCATGGGCTGAAAATGGAACTTAAATTGTAGCTTTTTTTAGTGATGTGAGTAGCTGGTTTTCGGACTGTTTTAATGGAGGATGAAGCATGTTTCAGATTGGCTTTTGGTGGCCTAAAGAAGATGATGAGCTTAGCGGCGCTTTTCAACCTTTAGCTCTAGGTTTTTGTTTTCTTTTCTACCTTTTTCCGTTCTCTCTCTCCCCTCTCGTGTGTGTTGAGTGTGTTCCAATTTTCCGAATCGAAATCCGACCTTGTTATCAAAAATTCAACCTTCGGTCGAACTTTTCAAAATCTTCTATTTTCCAACTTTCGCCAAAATGCGTCGAATTGTCCTACGAACTTCCAAATTTAAATCTGAACATACGCCTAAATACTAAATCACCATAAGAAGCTATTGACATCAACAAAATTCCATTCCGGAGTCGTTTGCTCAAAAGTTAACTCTCCGGTCAACTCTTTCCATTTAAGCTTCAAAATGAGAATTGTTCTTTCAAATTAAATTCCGAATCTTCCAAAAATCAAACTCGACCATACACGCGGGTCATAATACATATTACGAAGCTTCTCGAGATCTTAAGTCACTGAACGGAGCATTAATTCTTAAAGCGACAAGTCGGGTCATTACATTCTCCCCTTCTTAAACATACGTTCTTCCTCGAACGTGCCAAGAATTATTCTGATGACATTAAATTACTGAGTGCGTTATTTCACACATAGACACATGTGATTATACATCACCGTAAATTTAACGGGGGTCCAACAACACCATCTCAGTGGAGATTATTTCTTTTATCCATACTTATAAGCTTTAAAGCCAATTCCTTACACTCCAATCAATTTCAAATGCCTGATTTTTTTCATATTAACACATTGTGTTAGTATCAACTGACTGTAGTAATTTCGTGCCCACACACACATTATACGTATGCCCATAACCACATCTTCTGATCATAATAGCCGTTCATAATTAATTTCAGCAACCTCAATTAATCTCATATTAACCAAAATCTCGTTTCAAATTTTCATAACACTGATAGCAACACGCGAGGTATGAAGACCTTATAATTATTTATCTAAATTAACGAGTTGCATTTAACGCCACCTGGGCACCTACCTTGTAGGCCAAAACACAATATTTATAGCACGAATATGGCTAAATATGCACAGAAACACATAAAAGAATTATCAAATAAGGCTAACAGGCATGACTCCCTATTAATACTATAGTACAAATTTAATTTCACAAAGGCAGAATTTAGACTCATAAAATTTTCACATCATCCAACCTCCTAACATGGATAAACATATAAGTGGGTCACAAAATTATGAAGCCCACCCATAAGCGGAGCATAATAAGAGGACTCGCCTCAATATTTAGAACCGAATCAAATTAAGGAAAATTATCATTTTATAACAAATCAGGATCATATATGTAACGACACCATCTGGTGTAGTGGCCTCAACCACACCATAGCAAATATATCAACGGGTTGGGCCTCCCCCTCTAGGGCGCCCTCTACCCGCCTGTCCTCCACCCCTAACTGGCTGTGCACGTGAGGTAGTAACTACATTGGGGACCATAGCCTGATTGTTCTGATAAAATCCACCCCCTCCCAAGTCTGGGAACATATCTCATGATGTGCCTAATATCACCACTGTCACGACCCAAAATCTCACCTGTCGTGATGGCGCCTATCTCAATACAAGGCAAGCTGACAATCTCAATAAAATACCATATCTATTAAATTGAAAGCATAATATTTAAATTCAGCGGAAGAAATCTCACAAATATAGATATAAACACTCCCCAAAATCTGGTATCACTGAGTACATGAGCATCTAAATGAATACAAAGCATGGCCGATTAAAAACACTATCTAAAAATATAGAATAGTACAATATCTCCGAGGAAGAGAGGCAAGGTCATCGGATGCCAAGCAGCTACCTTGATAGTCTCCAATTGGTAACACACTAAGGTCTAATAGTCGTCGTGTCCGGAAGCACCTGGATATGCACACGAGGTGTAGAGTGTAGTATGAGTACAACCAACTCAATAAGTAACAAAGCTAACCTCTGGGCTGAAAATAGTGACGAGCTCCGCTGGTACAGTCCAATACATAAATAATGATACAGAAATGTAGGCATGCTTTTAAGTTCAACAGCTAAACTCAGTACTAGCAAAATAGATCAATTCTGCATGATATGAGGAATGTGACATCCTAGTGGAAAGACCTCATGTACTACTAGTCACTAATCATCCGGTCACTCGATACTGTTTAAGGCCAATCCAGCCCAGGGATATTCCATCCCGTATATATATACACATCGACTAACAGTCAGTCATTCAGTATCGTATAAGGCCAATCCAGTCCTGGGGTAATTTATCCCCAAATATAAATGATACGGACAAGATCCATGTCCAGAGAAAATTCATCACAATATAAATAAGTAAGGAAAGTCCATGCCCTGGGAAGTCCATCCCGAATATATAATAATCTATGCTCACAAGGGGTGTGTACATACTTCGGAGGGGCTCCTTTAGCCCAAGCGTAATATAAAGCCGATATAGCCTACTGCAGGCGGGCAGTCCCGATCCGTATAATAAATAAGCCTATAAGGCCTGCTGCCGGCGGGCAGCCCCGATCCATATAATAATAAAGCCTATAAGGCCTGCGACGGCGTGCAACCCTATCCAACAATAATAATACTATATAAAAAGCAAATATGTCTTGTTGCGGTGCGCAGCTCGATCCCATAAATATCCTCACAATGGATGAATATGATTGAGTGTGAAATATACATTTTTAAAACAATTAATTTAACAGCAACACAGCCACGTGGGTCCCAAAATATCGACACGTAGCCAAATCATGATCTTTAATAAGAGCCTAAGCTCAATTTCTCTAACACGTGGGAAATATTCAGATAATAACACGATTCTTTAATTTTTACAACTTCGCAGAATTTATTCAAGTCACAATTTCAATGGTGCACGTCCACACGCTCGTCAACTATCGTGTGCGTCACCTCCAAACAATTTATATAACACCAATTCAGGGATTCATACCCTCAAAACCAAGTTTAGAATTATTACTTACCTCAGACCGTGTAATTCTTTATTCTGTTATGCCTTTGCCTCGCGAATTAGTCTCTGAAAGCCACGTATCTAGCCACAATTAATTCGATTCACTCAATACAAATTATTGGAATTGATTCCATATGAAAATATTAATTTTCCAACAAAATCTCGAATTTAACTCAAAAATCGCATGTGGGCCCACGTCTCGGAACCCGACAAAAGTTACAAAATATGAACGCACATTCAACCACGAGTCCAACCATACTAAATTCCGACATCAACTCGACCTCCAAATCTTAAAATTTCTTTTTTGAAAGATTTTGTAAAAATCCCAATTTCTTCCATTTGATTCACTAATAATTGATGAAAATAATCATAGAATCATGAAATATAATCACTTTCGGGTATAGAACACTTACCCCAATCGAAGTCGTGAATAAATCCTCAAAATCTCTCAAAAAGAGGGCTCCAAAAATTCTAATCGAAAATGAAGAAATGATAGATTTTCAATCCTTAAGTTTCTGCCCATGTTCACATTTGCGGACAAAAACTTCGCATTTGCGAATGAACAGTAACCTCCCATGAATAGTGTTTGCAATTGCGATAAATTGTTCGCAATTGTGAACTGCACTAAAATCCAAAATCATCGCAATTGCGATAAATTGTCCGAAATTACGAACTGAACAGTAACCTCCAATGAACAGTGTTCACAATTGTGATAAATTGTTTGCAATTGCAAATGTACAGTACCTCACCAGAAACTAGCAAACTCAAACTTCTCGAAATGATCTGAAACCACCCGGAAACTTATCCGGAACCTCCCGGACACAAACCCTATATAAATTTCAATCATAAAACACGCTACGGACCTGCTCGCACACTCAAAATATTGAAAAGATGTCGTCTTGACCCGATATTGACCATGGTCAAACTCCCAAATTTCTTAACTTTACTAGTCTCTCAACTAATGATCCAAAAATACACCCAAGCCCCTCCGGACCCTGTCAAATCATACCAACAAGTCCTAAAACATCATACGAACTTAGTCGAAGCCTCAAGTCACATCAAACAACGCTAAAATCATAAATCATACCCCAATTCAAGCTTAACGAAACTAACGAATTCCAACTTCTATATTCGATGCCGAAATCTATCAATTCCATTCCAATTAACCACAAATTTTGCACACAAGTTATAATGACATAACAGACCTATTCCAATTTTGAGAACTGGATTCCGACCCCGTTATCAAAAAGTCAACTCCCCGATCAAACTTCCAAACTTAAATTTCTAGATTAGCCATTTCAAGCCTAATTTAGCTAAGGGATTCCAAATAATTTTTCGAACACGCTCCTTAGTCCAAAATCACCATACGGAGCTATTGGAATCATCAAAACTCTATTCTGAGGTCATTTACACCTAAGTTGACATCCCGTCACCATTTTAACTTATGCTTTAAACCTTGGAACTAAGTGTTCCAATTCATTCCAAAACCACATCGCACCCGAACCAATCACCCCGACAAGTCACATAACAACTGTAGAGCATAAATTAGCAGTAAATGGGGGAACGGAGTTGTAATACTCAACACGACCGTCCGAGTTGTTACATTCTCCCCCACTTAAACATATGTTTGTCCTCGAACGTGCCAAGAGTTGTTTCCAAGCCATCACATCACTATTCCATCTTACCACGCACATACCCTGGGGTGATTCCATGCCACCCTATTCTATATAGGCCTGAAAATACAACATAATTGAAGATCCTTACTTTAACTTTACTCCGTAAAACTTAGAACCCAAATTTCCAACATCCAGAATTCTTTTCAAGACATGAATCTCACATCTACACACTGTATAAGTCTGAACAAGCAATATCAAGCCATAACCATAACCCCAAGTATAGTCACATAACATACTACACAACTCGCATACTCGCAGCACCATTTAGGATCACAATAACTACTCAAAACTAACCTGGTACTAGTATTAAGCCTCATACCAAACAAAACCTCGTTCCAAAACCTTTGTACATTACTGATAATGAAAGAACGGAATCTTATAACCACTCATCAGGTCAACAAGTCATGGAGCTCTCTCGCCCCAACCAGAATCATAATCACCTTCTAAGACGACTTTCAATATTATCCTCCCGATATACCGTAATAAAATCTGATAGTACCCATTATAGGTCCAATGACCATATATAATTAAACACAACTATCACACTAACATGCCATATGAATGCAACTCAAGCCACAACTGTGCAACCTTGTACCCAAAATGGAAGATGTCTCAAAGTAGAGAACCGTATTACGAGTACAACGAGCACCACCACAACTGCAATGCTATAAGGTCATTATATATAGTAGAACCAAGACACACGAATTTAATAACAGTAACCAGCTCTTCTAGAGCTCACATTAACATCACTCGCACGGACAACGCACATGTTATAGTATCAATATCTGGACCCGCACAGACAACTCACGTGTCAATAATATCGGTATATGGATCCGTAAGGACAACTCACATGTCAATAATATAATCCGCCTGGCATGGTCACAGGCCTCTAGTCCAGCATATCATACAAGAGCAATTAAATATGTACATAATGTATATGATAAATGAATTAAGATTATCATGCTCCTCGACTGGTATAAATAACACGCCATAGAGTAGGCAGGTGCAAAGTGTGCTATCACCGCTCAAATCGACAAGTTAATGCAAAAATAGTAACTACCCAATTTATTCAGGGAAATAGCCTCTTTGTAGCCTCAAGTGTAGCCCAAATAGTTCTTGACAAAGGTACGAATACGAGAAATATTATAACTTTATGCTTAACAATCAACTCTAGGATATATTTGCCTAAGCATTCTTTCGAGTATGAATACTTGCCCCGATGCCCGCACATGGCTCAAACCTCACATATGTATGCACTCGTAGCGCGAAAATATCACGAATAATTAACGCAATTAGGGCCTCCATTGATTTTAAATAAAATACTCACCTCAAACAGGCCGCAACCCTGAAACAATTTGCTTCTGAGAACTCCTAGTTCCCTAAATTCATAGAACATATGAACCATCCTAACTGATCACAACTCCAGCACTCGAATGACTATCACATCCTTCATGCACGATCATCCCACTAGGAATATTTTCATAATTCTTCCATGCCACATAGCAATAATTTGAATATCAACGGTCTATCAACTAGGTGAGTACTGCAATGCCGATGAACATCCGTAAGTCAAAACACTATGCCCCTTCTGAAATACACACCCTTCTCAGGGATTACCGAGTAGTTACAACATTCATCTAAATATCTGAAACTGGCCATTCTTTCCAAACTTCATGACCTTCCCTTCAAGATCGAACTGCCACCTTGTACATGTAAATCTTAATCCCACACAACATACCACAGCTATCATGCCATCATATAACAAGCACACGAATCTCATTATGAACTCTGAATCACCAACAAATTACATACCCGGTTAGTTAGAAACCTTTCTCTTACTTCCTTCCAAGAGAAAATCATAATACACAACACGTTCTCCAAATCGGTAAAAAATATTCGGCTCAAACCATGGTAGAAACCATCAAGAACACTTTGAAATCTATTTGCACATAATCAATCTATCAGAACTGAATTCCTCTAACTCGACCAAGCCACACAGGTTGGCAAATCAGAGAGTATTGCCACAAAACACCCGTAAAGCCCCACCTCATCATAAGAACCAAAAGAACCGAGCATACCATAACCATACTGATCCAAAATGTTACCCATTTGTCCTATTTTCTCCGAGTTTCTTCTGAATTACTCTCAAGTTGACATTTCTCCTTATCAGAACACTACTATCCTTCCCCAAATCTCACTACAAGACATCCTAACATAAAACCATACCGCCCTAAGGCCCATGAGCCATTGTATTCTTCTTAAGCACCCTCATAAAAACCACAACTGAAACGCTCACTCTGAAAATACCTTATGTGAATTTTAAATTGTTCTTTTACCTTTCTTATACTGGAATGTAGAATCCATAGTCATACAGAATTACCGCAAGTCCCAGCACCATCAAATGTAAATCCCAGATTCTATCCGTACACAAATCCGGAAAAATTCTCGATTGTTATATATAAATCTCGAACTCATTAGAACCTTCTAGAGAGTCATCCACTCTGCTCTAATCTAAATTGCACTGCCCAAACGGGCCGAAAGACACGTGCTCCCTTAGCTTAACAACACTCAAAGAGGTAACCTTGCCTTAACATCACCAATCAATTCATACTCAGTGCGTACTACACCCAATAATAATAACTCGATCATCCCGTGATTTTCATATATTCATAAAATGTAATATAACCCGTATCCAGGAATTTCTTTACTCGAGTCATCCTCGATCTCAATCTCTACAAGTCATAACCGCTTCACATGTATTCCACAAACCGAAACCAGTATAACACATAACCATGAAATCAAATCGTCAATAGCAGGCTCCCTCACTTGGCCCAAAGCCATAGAACAAAACATTCCATAACTCACAATATCCATACTCTATTACTGCCATAATAATGCAGTCAGTTCAACAAAAATTCTTCACAAGCTCAGGTAACACAAACCATAAAATACCTCAATTCATTTGTTAAGCTCGCCTTCATTCTCGTGACAGTCAAGTCAACTTTCTCAACCAGATTCAAATTCAAATCTCAACATATACACTCCGCTGGTAGAAAAGAAACTCTCCACTCAACATTATAAGGAACACACATACGTAGATTACTCCGCAGGAAATAACCCACCTGCTTAGCCTCAAATTGGCATCTTGTTATACCCTTTCGCAGCCACAATTACTATGCAATGACTTTATCTTTCTGAGTCTGAACTCATCAACACGACATGAAAAATCTACTTCGCTCCACAATTAAACCGCATGACAGATCCTTCAACACACTCATAACTCAAGACCGTACATCACATCAAAACAGAAATCAAGCACCCAATGCCCCTTTTTACATCTCAAGCAAACTATTCTCGACACCATCAAACCATCTTAACATATTTCGCAGTCACATCATGCTCATCATATAGCTATTCATCTGCTTATCGAGCCCCAAATTCCACTCATAGGGACACTTCCGGACATATGAGTCCAAATATACAAGTTTACACAACTGAAACTACCAAGCCTAAGCTACGGTCGAACCATGTCCTCAAATCCTCCAGACTGGCCCATCACCAAAACACAGAATACATATCACGAATCTCGTTCATGTAATCACAATCCGGTGATGCACAACTGAAACCGAGCACTCACATGCGCACAAGAATGCGTGGAAGGAATTCAAAGAGTTATGTTTCAAGCTAAATCAATTCTGCACAATAGAATACAAGAAAGTGCAATTTTCCCTAAGGGTTAGGTAGCCTCTCAAAGATAAGTACAGACGTCTTTGTACCGATCCGCAAGACTCTACTAAACCTGCTCATGACTCGTGAGACCTATGTAACCTAGAACTCTGATACTAACTTGTCACGACCCAAAATATCACTTGTCGTGATGGCGCCTATCTCAATACTAGGCAAGCCGAAGATCTCAATAAAATACCATATCTATTAATTGAAAGCATAATATTTAAATTCAGCGGAAGAAATCTCCAAATATAGATATTAACACTCCCCAAAATCCGGTATCACTGAGTACATGAGCATCTAAATGAATACAAAGCCTGCCGATTAAAAACACTATCTAAAAATATAGAACAGTACAATACCTGTTAGGAAGAGAGACAAGGTCATCGCACGCCAAGCAGCTACCTTGATAGTCTCCAATTGGTAACACACTGAGGTCTAACAGATGTCATGTCTGGAAGCACCTGGATCTGCACACGAGGTGTAGAGTATAGTATGAGTACAACCAACTTAATAAGTAACAAAACTAACCTCTGGCTGAAAATAGTGACGAGTTCCGCTGGTACAGTCCAGTACATAAATAATGGTACATAAATGTAGGCATGCTTCCAAGTTCAACAGTTAAGCTCAGTACTAGCAAAACAGATCAATTCTCCATGATATGAGGAATGTGACATCTCAGTGGAAAGACCTCATGTACAACTGGTCACTAATCATTCGGTCACTCGGTACTATTTATGGCCAATCCAGCCCAAGGATATTCCATCCCGTATATATATATACACATCGATTAACAGTCAGTCACTCAGTATTGTATAAGGCCAATCCAGCCATGGGGTAATTTATCCCCAAATATAAATGATACGGACAAGATCCATGTCTAGGGAAAATTCATCACAGTATAAATAAGATCCATGCCCTGGGAAGTCCATCCCGAATATATAATCATCTACGCTCACTGGGGTGTGTACAGACTCCGGAGGGGCTCCTTCAGCCCAAGCGTAATATAAAGCCGAAATGGCCTACTGCAGGCGGGCAGTCCCGATCCGTATAATAAATAAGCCTATAAGGCCTGCTGCGGCGTGCAGCCCTATCCCATAATAATAATAATAATAATAATAATAATAATAATAATAATAATAATAATAATAATAATAATAATAATAATAATAATAATAATAATAATAATAATAATAATAATAATAATAATAATAATAACAATAATAATAATAATAATAATAATAATAATAATATTATTATTATTAGTAGAAGTCTCATATCTATCTTCTACTCTTTTTCCTATGAGTAGAAGTCTCGGGTAAACCGAACTGGGCGCAAAAGTCCCCTAACTGGTTTCTTTCTTTAAGCTTATCCATCTTAAGTTGTCTGGACAATCTTAATTCATTGCACAGGTTTAATCCTTCCTGTGTGCAAATTCCTATTAATTTACCATAGGTATAGTCTGCGTAAGAAATTTCTCCATAACTACCTCTTAAAACCTTTCTAACTCTTTCGGCAAATAAAGAGGGAAGGCCATCTATGAACTTAGCTTTCCAATGTTCAAACTTATTTTCTGGTAGTTCCATCACTCTACTCATAAAGGTGTCTTTATACCACCTAAACTCACTTAAAGTCTTACATCTAAGGCTATTAAGAAGAGTACGAACAGTTTCATTTTGGTTGGTAAATCTACCATTGAAGTGTTCTAATATAGTAAGAATAAGGGTATAAACGGCATCTTCTCTATTTGCCACTAGGGCCATGCCTAAGTTATCAAGTCCTTCGTCAACGGCTTTAGCGTTAATAACCATTGCCCTTTCGTCGACAGACAAATAATTGTCCCACCAGCCACGAAGTTGGCCAGTAAAACCTGCAACAATCATTCTGCAAATATTCCTATCTGTATTTTTTACACTTTTACAGATAGTTGCATACATAAGCATTCTATGTACTAGAATAGTTAACTGCCTATCAGTCAAACCATCAAGATTCCATTCGTAAATTTTGGAACCACTGTAAGACGTATTAGTCTGATTCCAATCACGTTCCTCTATTAAAACATCTTGAGGAGTAGGACGATTGTAATAATAAGTCTGCATTCTAGGTTTATCAGCATATCTGCTATCTGCAAACTTACTATTCTTTTTGGGGTAACTTCTGAGTTTATTAAACTCTGACAAAACATCCTTTTTATAGTCAAAAGTAGAATCTAATTTATCAGCAAAATCATTTGATAAATCAATGGGTTTGATATTCAAACCGGATAACTTTTTATCAAGAAGTTCTTCTAAGTCTCCAAAAGATTTAAATTTAAAATCCTGAATATCAGGAGGTCTTTGAATATGAGTAACAACAATCTGAGGTTCTGATTTGCTTCCTGAAGAAGAGGCAATATCAGTCAAAGTCTTTTTCGTATTCATCTCCTTAATCAAGACTGTTAAATCATCAAGTTTTTTATTAAGAAAACTAACGTTTTCACCCAAAACTTTAACATATAAACTCAAATAATTATTTTGAGAAATTAATTTATTAATTTCTGCGATGCTGACTGCAGCAACATCTTCATCAATAAATTTTTGAAATGCAGTAAAAGTAATACATGTATTATTAGGTAAAACAAAAGATGATTGAGGAGGGTAAATGGCTTTAGTAATATTGCCACTCCCGTCTTTATAAGATCTTTCCAAAACTTTTATAAAAAGTGGGAAATATGTGGTTATAAACCAAGGAACAAAATACATAATTTGATTATGTAAAGCACAAGTTTCATAAAACTCTTGTGAAATATTGTTTAAATCTTCCTTACTATAAGTATCAAAAAACCAAGTTTTAAACTGGTTCCATTTATCAGTAAAAAATTCTTTTTGAATATAACCTCTAGCTTGTGACCCTGGACTAAAATCAATTTGGTGTGGAATCATTAAGAATCATTGGGGTCAAAATCCATTTCGGACGCAGAAGGAATATCCTTATCAGAAATATTATCACTATCCTGAACAATATTTGTTTTGGGGTTAATCTTAACCCTTTCAACAGGTTTATCACCTACTTTAGTAGAAATTGTGTGTAAAGATGCAGCACGATTTCTAGCTGGTCCATAGACTGGTTCAACAGGAGAAATGTGTTGAATATCAGGCAACAGTCTACGACTAGTAAAGGAATGTCTGTTATAACTAGAACTAATAGTAGGCAACAGTCTATTATTAGAAAATGACTGTCTACTATAAGTGGAACTATTATCGTCAAACTGAATGCAAATCCTACCATCCGGATTTTGAGTAATATGAGAATACTCAGTATTACTAACAGTATCAGTTATCTGACTGGGGGATATAACCGAATCCAAAGTCCATGTGGTTGGAAAATTAATTTCTTCCCACTTAATAGGTCTTCTCGTGGTGACCTTAGACTTTGCAAAATTCGTTTCCACTAGAATAGTCTGATCAGATGTATCATATAATTTACATCTGGGGTTTAACGTAGATAGTAATTTAAAATATATTCTATATGATAAACATATCAGTTCAGAACCAGGCGCATAATTATAACCATGCGTTTTCACATTTAATGTTAATGCATCAAGTATATTAACATCAGATAAAGATAATTGCAAATTGGGTTGAGTATTAAAATATACTGGGCCATAGGCGATAGTAGATTCAATAGAACCCATCAGAGACTGTCTAAAATTCAAATTTCTGGCATCTCTGAGAGCAGCCAAAAATGTCTCTGGTAACCCTTTAAGGGTTAAAGGCTTAAAAGCAATTTGAACCATACCAATATGCAAATAATTATACTGGTGTTTATAAACATCTACATCATGCTTGTTTAACAAACGAATAGTCTGTTCAGACGAATTTAAAGCTAAAGATTGCTCAGTTGTTTTAACAAGTTGTTTAGAAGAGAGTTTATCAAACCATCCATAATCATAGATTGTTCTAATAGGGACTTTAGGAATAGTCCATTTGTTTAACAAATCAAGGTTTTGAGGTATATCTACCTCTTCCAATCTAGTATTTTTCATACTAGTTTCTCCTAAATCCATATTTCAGAAACATATCTATGTCGAATATTTCATATCTATCTTATATATACCATGAAAGTACCTAGGCTTTGATACCATTTTAATATATCTGCATATCTGTTAACTCCATGAAAGTACCTAGGCTCTTTCTTTTAACTCCTTTATCGGGCTGAGGTTCACGGCTGGCTAGACGGAGCCACTAAGGCAAAGCCAATAAGAGCAGTGTTATATCAGACTGTACCAACCATCTTGACACCAAGTCAAAACTCTATATATAAAACTCATTTATATTTTAATAGATGCCGTCGCTTTCATGGTGTATATAGGAGAGAAGTTAGATACTCAACATAGATATGAAGTCTCTTAGCCGGACATCGTCACGGCCAGAGAGGAGAGACTAGAAGAAAATCTAAACTAAGAAAGCTTACAATTTGGAGCTATATGGCCAAATTTACCACACTTATAACACTTAATGTCAGCAAGATCTCGCTTAGACCTATTTTTGGTAAATCTAGTAGACTTGCGATGTGCTTTCTTGGCTTCTCGTTCTTCTTTGGATCTATATCTAGATCTCTTTTTCCTATAAGGACTGTCTTGGTTGGGGTATCTATGATACTTATGTTTCTTTTTCCTATGAGTAGAAGTCTCGGGTAAACCGAACTGGGCGCAAAAGTCCCCTAACTGGTTTCTTTCTTTAAGCTTATCCATCTTAAGTTGTCTGGACAATCTTAATTCATTGCACAGGTTTAATCCTTCCTGTGTGCAAATTCCTATTAATTTACCATAGGTATAGTCTGCATAAGGAATTTCTCCATAACTACCTCTTAAAACCTTTCTAACTCTTTCGGCAAATAAAGAGGGAAGGCCATCTATGAACTTAGCTTTCCAATGTTCAAACTTATTTTCTGGTAGTTCCATCACTCTACTCATAAAGGTGTCTTTATACCACCTAAACTCACTTAAAGTCTTACATCTAAGGCTATTAAGGAGAGTACGAACAGTTTCATTTTGGTTGGTAAATCTACCATTGAAGTGTTCTAATATAGTAAGAATAAGGGTATAAACGGCATCTTCTCTATTTGCCACTAGGGCAATGCCTAAGTTATCAAGTCCTTCGTCAACGGCTTTAGCGTTAATAACCATTGCCCTTTCGTCGACAGACAAATAATTGTCCCACCAGCCACGAAGTTGGCCAGTAAAACCTGCAACAATCATTCTTCAAATATTCCTATCTGTATTTTTTACACTTTTACAGATAGTTGCATACATAAGCATTCTATGTACTAGAATAGTTAACTGCCTATCAGTCAAACCATCAAGATTCCATTCGTAAATTTTGGAACCACTGTAAGACGTATTAGTCTGATTCCAATCACGTTCCTCTATTAAAACATCTTGAGGAGTAGGACGATTGTAATAATAAGTCTGCATTCTAGGTTTATCAGCATATCTGCTATCTGCAAACTTACTATTCTTTTTGGGGTAACTTCTGAGTTTATTAAACTCTGACAAAACATCCTTTTTATAGTCAAAAGTAGAATCTAATTTATCAGCAAAATCATTTGATAAATCAATGGGTTTGATATTCAAACCGGATAACTTTTTATCAAGAAGTTCTTCTAAGTCTCCAAAAGATTTAAATTTAAAATCCTGAATATCAGGAGGTCTTTGAATATGAGTAACAACAATCTGAGGTTCTGATTTGCTTCCTGAAGAAGAGGCAATATCAGTCAAAGTCTTTTTCGTATTCATCTCCTTAATCAAGACTGTTAAATCATCAAGTTTTTTATTAAGAAAACTAACGTTTTCACCCAAAACTTTAACATATAAACTCAAATAATTATTTTGAGAAATTAATTTATTAATTTCTGCGATGCTGACTGCAGCAACATCTTCATCAATAAATTTTTGAAATGCAGTAAAAGTAATACCTGTATTATTAGGTAAAACAAAAGATGATTGAGGAGGGTAAATGGCTTTAGTAATATTGCCACTCCCGTCTTTATAAGATCTTTCCAAAACTTTTATAAAAAGTGGTAAATATGTGGTTATAAACCAAGGAACAAAATACATAATTTGATTATGTAAAGCACAAGTTTCATAAAACTCTTGTGAAATATTGTTTAAATCTTCCTTACTATAAGTATCAAAAAACCAAGTTTTAAACTGGTTCCATTTATCAGTAAAAAATTCTTTTTGAATATAACCTCTAGCTTGTGACCCTGGACTAAAATCAATTTGGTGTGGAATCATTAAGAATCATTGGGGTCAAAATCCATTTCGGACGCAGAAGGAATATCCTTATCAGAAATATTATCACTATCCTGAACAATATTTGTTTTGGGGTTAATCTTAACCCTTTCAACAGGTTTATCACCTACTTTAGTAGAAATTGTGTGTAAAGATGCAGCACGATTTCTAGCTGGTCCATAGACTGGTTCAACAGGAGAAATGTGTTGAATATCAGGCAACAGTCTACGACTAGTAAAGGAATGTCTGTTATAACTAGAACTAATAGTAGGCAACAGTCTATTATTAGAAAATGACTGTCTACTATAAGTGGAACTATTATCGTCAAACTGAATGCAAATCCTACCATCCGGATTTTGAGTAATATGAGAATACTCAGTATTACTAACAGTATCAGTTATCTGACTGGGGGATATAACCGAATCCAAAGTCCATGTGGTTGGAAAATTAATTTCTTCCCACTTAATAGGTCTTCTCGTGGTGACCTTAGACTTTGCAAAATTCGTTTCCACTAGAATAGTCTGATCAGATGTATCATATAATTTACATCTGGGGTTTAACGTAGATAGTAATTTAAAATATATTCTATATGATAAACATATCAGTTCAGAACCAGGCGCATAATTATAACCATGCGTTTTCACATTTAATGTTAATGCATCAAGTATATTAACATCAGATAAAGATAATTGCAAATTGGGTTGAGTATTAAAATATACTGGGCCATAGGCGACAGTAGATTCAATAGAACCCATCAGAGACTGTCTAAAATTCAAATTTCTGGCATCTCTGAGAGCAGCCAAAAATGTCTCTGGTAACCCTTTAAGGGTTAAAGGCTTAAAAGCAATTTGAACCATACCAATATGCAAATAATTATACTGGTGTTTATAAACATCTACATCATGCTTGTTTAACAAACGAATAGTCTGTTCAGACGAATTTAAAGCTAAAGATTGCTCAGTTGTTTTAACAAGTTGTTTAGAAGAGAGTTTATCAAACCATCCATAATCATAGATTGTTCTAATAGGGACTTTAGGAATAGTCCATTTGTTTAACAAATCAAGGTTTTGAGGTATATCTACCTCTTCCAATCTAGTATTTTTCATACTAGTTTCTCCTAAATCCATATTTCAGAAACATATCTATGTCGAATATTTCATATCTATCTTATATATACCATGAAAGTACCTAAGCTCTGATACCATTTTAACAGGATCAAGTGGCGGGCGGTAATCCGCCATGCCTTCTCAATTAAATTAAAACAGAAATCACCGTTTGACCGGGAACTGGACTTGTTTCACACCTCACATCTGGCTTTTATATGCCTGGAAGGTTTCCACCAGTTAAAGATTTCTATTTTAACATATTTGAGAATTCTTAATCTAGCTAATTCAGTACCCTTATATTTAAAGACTGGCGGTAATCCGCACAATCAGTAAGGATAAGAATTAAAATATACTTGAATTTTATATATAGTTTAATGACTGTATGGAAGGTTAAAAACATTTACTCAAGCAAGGGGTCTGTCATAATATAATACATACTTTTATTGAGCCCATGTGTCTAGCAGTTCTAACCGTGAAAGAAGATGCCATTTTAACTCCTTTATCGGGCTGAGGTTCACGGCTGGCTAGACGGAGCCACTAAGGCAAAGCCAATAAGAGCAGTGTTATATCAGACTGTACCAACCATCTTGACACCAAGTCAAAACTCTATATACAAAACTCATTTATATTTTAATAGATGCCGTCGCTTTCATAGTGTATATAGGAGAGAAGTTAGATACTCAACATAGATATAAAGTCTCTTAGCCGGACATCGTCACGGCCAGAGAGGAGAGACTAGAAGAAAATCTAAACTAAGAAAGACAGAAGTATGTACCTTGTGGCCAAGAAGCAAGGCCCTAAAGATGAAGAACTCAAAACTTTTATTTATTTGTTCTTCTATTACAATCTACAAACTTCAAACTAACTCTTTACTTACACTTAGAGAGAGAGAGAGAGAGTTCTAGAGAGAGGGAGTCTTCACGTCTGCCTCCTAAGAATGAACGAATGACTTCTATAAATAGAAAAAGAAAAGGAATCTATGAACAGTAAAAGTGGGTCCCCGTGGGTCCCTGTAACAGTGTTTCTACTGTTGAAACAGTGTATTTACTGTTGATGAACATTGTATCTACTGTTCGAGTGGTTCCGGCGGCTTCACTATGCTGTAGGTCCGGCGGCTTCACTGTTTGAGTGGGGTCCAGCTGTTTCACTGTGCTGGTTTCTTTTTCGTTTTTTTCAATTTGCGGATGAATTCTTCTGTATCACGTAAGTCTTCTTCAGATAATATCCTTTCTGCTTCAATGGGCTGAGAATCTTCAGCAATATCATCGTTGCTTGTTTCACTTTGCATTGACGTATCTGACTTTTCATATTGATTAATGGAAGACAGTAAATTTCTTTTAACCTCTTCCAAGTAACTGTTAATCATCTCTGTTTTATCTCCTTCTTGAAAGGAGATCCTTCTGGCAATATGCCTCACTGAACTGTCATCAATTACCTCTTTCTGAGGTTTACTGGAATATTCTTGGATCTTCATCTCGATTGAATCCAAGAGCTCTTGACCATATAAGGTCTTTGTTTTGGGATCCTTCTTCATTAACTTGTCCCAAAAATTGTTGTAAAAAGTCCTATATAAGCAGGGGACTTGTTCTTCAGTGAATCCGACTTCTGGATTCCATTTGTGTATCCAAGGGATAGAAAATTCCAGAAAGAAATATATTTGGTTAATTTTTTCTGGGTAGCAGATATGATCTGCGTGATATAAATCGTTAATAAAAGGAGAAATTTTTATCCATTCTTTGTATAACATGAGAAATGGATCTGGTAAAATCTTTATTGTTGGACCGTGGTATGACCACCAGTTTAGAAACCAATTAGGAACAGTTGTTGCAAATATCTTTGCACATACTTTTATAAACCAAGTATGTTTGTGTCTATCATTATTGTAGTATAATACTTTATCAAAAGCTTGGATATAATCCCAATAAGTAAAATTCATTTTATTTTTGTTAAGGCTTATCTGCCTTTCCTTCATTGTGGATATACCCCAGTCTTCAACAGATATAATCTGTTTAATTATAATCTTCGAGAAGTTATAAACGTTCTCGTCTGTGCTATACCCAGAAAAGTGCTGAAAATCTGCACTTCCAGTACTGGTCAGTATCGTTTCATAGTAGGAACGGGTTTTGTATGACTCACCCGGATAATATAACCCATTTATCAAATACCTTTGGAATATCTTCCATGGTTCTTCTTTTCTCTGAATGTCAGAATTTTCTAAGAGAAATATCATTTCTCTTTTTGGCACTTTCTCGTATGACTTGATATCATCATTGTCATCTTTAGTAATGGAAGCAAAAGTATTACTTTGCTTAACAGAAGTATCTTTCTGTTTTTGAGCAGTCAAATATGCCTGCAAATGTGCGTATAACGGACTATCTTCTGGAATATCTTCCAGATGGACGGATGGTCCAATCGATGATTCTTCTCTGAGAGATATCCTCTCATTGACTAAACTCCTTCTTCCCATTTGTATAACTGGGGAGTTTGATGAGGATCCGTATGACGATCCCGAAGGTGATGACCTTCCTTTGGACTGTGGGGATGATCTTCCCCAACCTCTACCTCTTCCCCTACCCCATGGGGGTTCCATCCTGTAAATATTCACGAGATAAGAAATCTGGCAGAGAATTATCAATTCCCTTTTTATATTGTATTTCAAAATCAAAAGGGGCTAATTGAGTTTGCCATCTTGCAAATATCATTTTTGAGGCATCATGTTTAAAATCTTTATTAAACATATATTTAACAGATTGTGCGTCAGTTTTTATCAAAAACTTTTGATTGTATAAGTCGTCCTGAAATTTTAAAACACATTTTACTATGGTTAACATTTCATGTGCCACAGTAGCGTATTTTCTCTGGGCTTCAGACCATTTACCAGAGTAAAATCTAATCAGATATTCATGTTTATCATTGGGATTTATCTGTTTTAATATCCCTCCATAACCAATATTAGACGCATCAGTCTCTATAATTTTTTGCCATGTAGGATTAGCAAGGGTTAAGCAAGGTAAAGATTTAACACGTTGTTTAATATTTTTTACCAAAGTAGTGTGACTATCAGTCCAAGGGTTTTTATAATTCTTTTTTAACCTATCATATAAGGGGGCTAAATCACGTGACAGATCTTTATAAAAAGGTGAAATATAATTTAAACTTCCCAAAAATCTTTGTAACTGAGTTCTATCAGTAATAACATCGGGAAATTTTGAGGCAAAATCAATCGATCGTTGAATAGGAGTAATCTTCCCCTGACAAATATAATGTCCTAGGAATCGAATGTTAGTTTGAAATAAGCTCATTTTTTGTTTTGAGATTACCAAACCATTTTGTATAACAATTCTTTTGAAAATATCTAAATGCTTAATATGCATTTCAAGTGTTTTGGAAAATACCAAAATGTCATCGATATATACAATGACGAAGTCTAGATAAGGGTTGAAAATATCATTCATAATTTTTTGGAATTCTGAAGGGGCATTTTTTAAACCAAAAGGCATAACATTCCATTCATATTGCCCAAATGGAACATTAAAAGCAGTTCTATAAGTATGCTCTTTAAATATTTGAATCTGCCAATAACCAGATTTTAAATCAAATTTTGAAAATATATTGGCGTCATATAATCTAGACAATAAATCTCTTTTATTAGGAATAGGATACCTAACCCATTTCAAATATTTATTCAAGGGCTTATAATTAATGACTAATCTAGGAACACCACGTTCCTTTTCAGCTGTGTTATTAACATAAAAAGCTGTACAAGACCAAGGAGATTTTGAGGGTTTTATCAAACCCTTTGATAGCAGACTATCAATCTCTTTTTTGCAAAATTCTACCAATTCTGCATTCATCTGACAAGGTCGAGATTTAGTAGGAATATCATCCTCAGTGAAATTATCTTCATATGGAAGAGTAACAATATGCTTTTTTCGATTCCAAAAAGCACTAGGATGCTCGGCACAAATATCAATAGCAATCTGCTCGGAAATCAATTTGATTTTTTCCTGTACTTTAGTAGAATTCAGAGTATCAAATATATTCATACTAAACATTTCTAATTGTAAAGAATCAACATGTTTTTGCTTCATATCAATTAAAGCATTAATATCTCTAGTTACTGGATCTGTAACAAAAGTATAACTTATCTCTTTATCCTTATAAGTAGCAGTAAAACCTTTCGAGTCTATGCTAGTAAAAGGATAAACGGCGTTAATAAACGGTGTTCCAAGTATAATTGGAGGGTATAACTGGTTTTTTACCAAGAAAAAGAAGTGAGGAATACAGACTTTATTCTGACAAATACCCGTATTAGGAAGTTTATACTTTATATCTAAAGCATGTCCGGATGCAGATCTAACCATATGAGTAGTTTTTTGAAAATATTTCGTAGGTACTAAACCTTCTTGAATGCAGCTAACATCTGCTCCACTATCAATCATGGCAATGTTTGTAATTGAGAAACTATTATCAATGAGAATAGTACATTTGATGTACCATTTATGAGCAGTAATAATTTGCATCATTCCTAAAAACATATCATGTTTAGGATTAAAATTAATATCATTTTCAAAAATACCTTTGTTTTTGTCATTAGATTTCTCAGCTGGAGAATTGATTTTCTCAATCTGAGTAATCCTATGATCACAAATCATTTGATTTTGTTTAAGAGATTTGATCTCTCGTTTTAAGTTATCAACTTCAATTTTTAAATCATCGAAAGAAGAATCTCTTGCTGGAGTTGCATTTTTGTTTAACAAACGGTTATTAACCTCTAGTAAGGAATAAGGCGGGGAATATTCAAATTCTTTTTCAAAAGGTTTTGCAAAACCAGAACTTGAATTAGAACTTGAACTAGCAGCCAAATTAATAATTTTTTCACGAAGTTTTTCATCATTAACTTCTTTTAAAAGTTCTATTACATTATCAGAAGTAATAGTTTTCATGTTTAGGTCTTGAAACTGTGATTGTAATTTATAAAATTCATCATCACAAGTACATGTATCACCTTTGCAAGTTGTACAAGTATTATCAATATTTTTATCACTATCAGATAAATCAAGCAAATCAATTTCAGCTTCGGATTCTGATTCAGAATAATAATCAGATTCCGATCCAGAAGTGTATAACAAACTATAAACCTTATCACGTAGTTCATCTTCTAGTCCTAAGGTTTTCAGCTTTTGAAGCTTACAATTTGGAGCTATATGGCCAAATTTACCACACTTATAACACTTAATGTCAGCAAGATCTCACTTAGACCTATTTTTGGTAAATCTAGTAGACTTGCGATGTGCTTTCTTGGCTTCTCGTTCTTCTTTGGATCTATATCTAGATCTCTTTTTCCTATAAGGACTGTCTTGGTTGGGGTATCTATGATACTTATGTTTCTTTTTCCTATGAGTAGAAGTCTCGGGTAAACCGAACTGGGCGCAAAAGTCCCCTAACTGGTTTCTTTCTTTAAGCTTATCCATCTTAAGTTGTCTGGACAATCTTAATTCATTGCACAGGTTTAATCCTTCCTGTGTACAAATTCCTATTAATTTACCATAGGTATAGTCTGCGTAAGGAATTTCTCCATAACTACCTCTTAAAACCTTTCTAACTCTTTCGGCAAATAAAGAGGGAAGGCCATCTATGAACTTAGCTTTCCAATGTTCAAACTTATTTTCTGGTAGTTCCATCACTCTACTCATAAAGGTGTCTTTATACCACCTAAACTCACTTAAAGTCTTACATCTAAGGCTATTAAGGAGAGTACGAACAGTTTCATTTTGGTTGGTAAATCTACCATTGAAGTGTTCTAATATAGTAAGAATAAGGGTATAAACGGCATCTTCTCTATTTGCCACTAGGGCCATGCCTAAGTTATCAAGTCCTTCGTCAACGGCTTTAGCGTTAATAACCATTGCCCTTTCGTCGACAGACAAATAATTGTCCCACCAGCCACGAAGTTGGCCAGTAAAACCTGCAACAATCATTCTGCAAATATTCCTATCTGTATTTTTTACACTTTTACAGATAGTTGCATACATAAGCATTCTATGTACTAGAATAGTTAACTGCCTATCAGTCAAACCATCAAGATTCCATTCGTAAATTTCGGAACCACTGTAAGACGTATTAGTCTGATTCCAATCACGTTCCTCTATTAAAACATCTTGAGGAGTAGGACGATTGTAATAATAAGTCTGCATTCTAGGTTTATCAGCATATCTGCTATCTGCAAACTTACTATTCTTTTTGGGGTAACTTCTGAGTTTATTAAACTCTGACAAAACATCCTTTTTATAGTCAAAAGTAGAATCTAATTTATCAGCAAAATCATTTGATAAATCAATGGGTTTGATATTCAAACCGGATAACTTTTTATCAAGAAGTTCTTCTAAGTCTCCAAAAGATTTAAATTTAAAATCCTGAATATCAGGAGGTCTTTGAATATGAGTAACAACAATCTGAGGTTCTGATTTGCTTCCTGAAGAAGAGGCAATATCAGTCAAAGTCTTTTTCGTATTCATCTCCTTAATCAAGACTGTTAAATCATCAAGTTTTTTATTAAGAAAACTAACGTTTTCACCCAAAACTTTAACATATAAACTCAAATAATTATTTTGAGAAATTAATTTATTAATTTCTGCGATGCTGACTGCAGCAACATCTTCATCAATAAATTTTTGAAATGCAGTAAAAGTAATACCTGTATTATTAGGTAAAACAAAAGATGATTGAGGAGGGTAAATGGCTTTAGTAATATTGCCACTCCCGTCTTTATAAGATCTTTCCAAAACTTTTATAAAAAGTGGTAAATATGTGGTTATAAACCAAGGAACAAAATACATAATTTGATTATGTAAAGCACAAGTTTCATAAAACTCTTGTGAAATATTATTTAAATCTTCCTTACTATAAGTATCAAAAAACCAAGTTTTAAACTGGTTCCATTTATCAGTAAAAAATTCTTTTTGAATATAACCTCTAGCTTGTGACCCTGGACTAAAATCAATTTGGTGTGGAATCATTAAGAATCATTGGGGTCAAAATCCATTTCGGACGCAGAAGGAATATCCTTATCAGAAATATTATCACTATCCTGAACAATATTTGTTTTGGGGTTAATCTTAACCCTTTCAACAGGTTTATCACCTACTTTAGTAGAAATTGTGTGTAAAGATGCAGCACGATTTCTAGCTGGTCCATAGACTGGTTCAACAGGAGAAATGTGTTGAATATCAGGCAACAGTCTACGACTAGTAAAGGAATGTCTGTTATAACTAGAACTAATAGTAGGCAACAGTCTATTATTAGAAAATGACTGTCTACTATAAGTGGAACTATTATCGTCAAACTGAATGCAAATCCTACCATCCGGATTTTGAGTAATATGAGAATACTCAGTATTACTAACAGTATCAATTATCTGACTGGGGGATATAACCGAATCCAAAGTCCATGTGGTTGGAAAATTAATTTCTTCCCACTTAATAGGTCTTCTCGTGGTGACCTTAGACTTTGCAAAATTCGTTTCCACTAGAATAGTCTGATCAGATGTATCATATAATTTACATCTGGGGTTTAACGTAGATAGTAATTTAAAATATATTCTATATGATAAACATATCAGTTCAGAACCAGGCGCATAATTATAACCATGCGTTTTCACATTTAATGTTAATGCATCAAGTATATTAACATCAGATAAAGATAATTGCAAATTGGGTTGAGTATTAAAATATACTGGGCCATAGGCGACAGTAGATTCAATAGAACCCATCAGAGACTGTCTAAAATTCAAATTTCTGGCATCTCTGAGAGCAGCCAAAAATGTCTCTGGTAACCCTTTAAGGGTTAAAGGCTTAAAAGCAATTTGAACCATACCAATATGCAAATAATTATACTGGTGTTTATAAACATCTACATCATGCTTGTTTAACAAACGAATAGTCTGTTCAGACGAATTTAAAGCTAAAAATTGCTCAGTTGTTTTAACAAGTTGTTTAGAAGAGAGTTTATCAAACCATCCATAATCATAGATTGTTCTAATAGGGACTTTAGGAATAGTCCATTTGTTTAATAAATCAAGGTTTTGAGGTATATCTACCTCTTCCAATCTAGTATTTTTCATACTAGTTTCTCCTAAATCCATATTTCAGAAACATATCTATGTCGAATATTTTATAATCCATCTTATATATACCATGAAAGTACCTAGGCTCTGATACCATTTAGAATCATCGATTGGACCATCCGTCCATCTGGAAGATATTCCAGAAGATAGTCCGTTATACGCACATTTGCAGGCATATTTGACTGCTCAAAAACAGAAAGATACTTCTGTTAAGCAAAGTAATACTTTTGCTTCCATTACTAAAGATGACAATGATGATATCAAGTCATACGAGAAAGTGCCAAAAAGAGAAATGATATTTCTCTTAGAAAATTCTGACATTCAGAGAAAAGAAGAACCATGGAAGATATTCCAAAGGTATTTGATAAATGGGTTATATTATCCGGGTGAGTCATACAAAACCCGTTCCTACTATGAAACGATACTGACCAGTACTGGAAGTGCAGATTTTCAGCACTTTTCTGGGTATAGCACAGACGAGAACGTTTATAACTTCTCGAAGATTATAATTAAACAGATTATATCTGTTGAAGACTGGGGTATATCCACAATGAAGGAAAGGCAGATAAGCCTTAACAAAAATAAAATGAATTTCACTTATTGGGATTATATCCAAGCTTTTGATAAAGTATTATACTACAATAATGATAGACACAAACATACTTGGTTTATAAAAGTATGTGCAAAGATATTTGCAACAACTGTTCCTAATTGGTTTCTAAACTGGTGGTCATACCACGGTCCAACAATAAAGATTTTACCAGATCCATTTCTCATGTTATACAAAGAATGGATAAAAATTTCTCCTTTTATTAACGATTTATATCACGCAGATCATATCTGCTACCCAGAAAAAATTAACCAAATATATTTCTTTCTGGAATTTTCTATCCCTTGGATACACAAATGGAATCCAGAAGTCGGATTCACTGAAGAACAAGTCCCCTGCTTATATAGGACTTTTTACAACAATTTTTGGGACAAGTTAATGAAGAAGGATCCCAAAACAAAGACCTTATATGGTCAAGAGCTCTTGGATTCAATCGAGATGAAGATCCAAGAATATTCCAGTAAACCTCAGAAAGAGGTAATTGATGACAGTTCAGTGAGGCATATTGCCAGAAGGATCTCCTTTCAAGAAGGAGATAAAACAGAGATGATTAACAGTTACTTGGAAGAGGTTAAAAGAAATTTACTGTCTTCCATTAATCAATATGAAAAGTCAGATACGTCAATGCAAAGTGAAACAAGCAACGATGATATTGCTGAAGATTCTCAGCCCATTGAAGCAGAAAGGATATTATCTGAAGAAGACTTACGTGATACAGAAGAATTCATCCGCAAATTGAAAAAAGCGGAAAAAGAAACCAGCACAGTGAAACAGCTGGACCCCACTCAAACAGTGAAGCCGCCGGACCTACAGCATAGTGAAGCCGCCGGACCCACTCGAACAGTAGATACACTGTTCATCAACAGTAAATACACTGTTTCAACAGTAGAAACACTGTTACAGGGACCCACGGGGACCCACTTTTACTGTTCATAGATTCCTTTTCTTTTTCTATTTATAGAAGTCATTCGTTCATTCTTAGGAGGCAGACGTTAAGACTCCCTCTCTCTAGAACTCTCTCTCTCTCTCTAAGTGTAAGTAAAGAGTTAGTTTGAAGTTTGTAGATTGTAATAGAAGAACAAATAAATAAAAGTTTTCAGTTCTTCATCTTTAGGGCCTTGCTTCTTGGCCACAAGGTACATACTTCTGTCTTTCTTAGTTTAGATTTTCTTCTAGTCTCTCCTCTCTGGCCGTGACGATGTCCGGCTAAGAGACTTTATATCTATGTTGAGTATCTAACTTCTCTCCTATATACACTATGAAAGCGACGGCATCTATTAAAATATAAATGAGTTTTATATATAGAGTTTTGACTTGGTGTCAAGATGGTTGGTACAGTCTGATATAACACTGCTCTTATTGGCTTTGCCTTAGTGGCTCCGTCTAGCCAGCCGTGAACCTCAGCCCGATAAAGGAGTTAAAAGGGCATCTTCTTTCACGGTTAGAACTGCTAGACACATGGGCTCAATAAAAGTATGTATTATATTATGACAGACCCCTTGCTTGAGTAAAGGTTTTTAACCTTCCATACAGTCATTAAACTATATATAAAATTCAAGTATATTTCAATTCTTATCCTTACTGATTGTGCGGATTACCGCCAGTCTTTAAATATAAGGGTACTGAATTAGCTAGATTAAGAATTCTCAAATATGTTAAAATAGAAATCTTTAACTGGTGGAAACCTTCCAGGCATATAAAAGCCAGATGTGAGGTGTGAAACAAGTCCAGTTCCCGGTCAAACGGTGATTTCTGTTTTAATTTAATTGAGAAGGCATGGCGGATTACCGCCCGCCACTTGATCCTGTTAAAATGGTATCAGAGCCTAGGTACTTTCATGGTATATATAAGATAGATATGAAATATTCGACATAGATATGTTTCTGAAATATGGATTTAGGAGAAACTAGTATGAAAAATACTAGATTGGAAGAGGTAGATATACCTCAAAACCTTGATTTATTAAACAAATGGACTATTCCTAAAGTCCCTATTAGAACAATCTATGATTATGGATGGTTTGATAAACTCTCTTCTAAACAACTTGTTAAAACAACTGAGCAATCTTTAGCTTTAAATTCGTCTGAACAGACTATTCGTTTGTTAAACAAGCATGATGTAGATGTTTATAAACACCAGTATAATTATTTGCATATTGGTATGGTTCAAATTGCTTTTAAGCCTTTAACCCTTAAAGGGTTACCAGAGACATTTTTGGCTGCTCTCAGAGATGCCAGAAATTTGAATTTTAGACAGTCTCTGATGGGTTCTATTGAATCTACTGTCGCCTATGGCCCAGTATATTTTAATACTCAACCCAATTTGCAATTATCTTTATCTGATGTTAATATACTTGATGCATTAACATTAAATGTGAAAACGCATGGTTATAATTATGCGCCTGGTTCTGAACTGATATGTTTATCATATAGAATATATTTTAAATTACTATCTACGTTAAACCCCAGATGTAAATTATATGATACATCTGATCAGACTATTCTAGTGGAAACGAATTTTGCAAAGTCTAAGGTCACCACGAGAAGACCTATTAAGTGGGAAGAAATTAATTTTCCAACCACATGGACTTTGGATTCGGTTATATCCCCCAGTCAGATAACTGATACTGTTAGTAATACTGAGTATTCTCATATTACTCAAAATCCGGATGGTAGGATTTGCATTCAGTTTGACGATAATAGTTCCACTTATAGTAGACAGTCATTTTCTAATAATAGACTGTTGCCTACTATTAGTTCTAGTTATAACAGACATTCCTTTACTAGTCGTAGACTGTTGCCTGATATTCAACACATTTCTCCTGTTGAACCAGTCTATAGACCAGCTAGAAATCGTGCTGCATCTTTACACACAATTTCTACTAAAGTAGGTGATAAACCTGTTGAAAGGGTTAAGATTAACCCCAAAACAAATATTGTTCAGGATAGTGATAATATTTCTGATAAGGATATTCCTTCTGCGTCCGAAATGGATTTTGACCCCAATGATTCTTAATGATTCCACACCAAATTGATTTTAGTCCAGGGTCACAAGCTAGAGGTTATATTCAAAAAGAATTTTTTACTGATAAATGGAACCAGTTTAAAACTTGGTTTTTTGATACTTATAGTAAGGAAGATTTAAACAATATTTCACAAGAGTTTTATGAAACTTGTGCTTTACATAATCAAATTATGTATTTTGTTCCTTGGTTTATAACCACATATTTACCACTTTTTATAAAAGTTTTGGAAAGATCTTATAAAGACGGGAGTGGCAATATTACTAAAGCCATTTACCCTCCTCAATCATCTTTTGTTTTACCTAATAATACAGGTATTACTTTTACTGCATTTCAAAAATTTATTGATGAAGATGTTGCTGCAGTCAGCATCGCAGAAATTAATAAATTAATTTCTCAAAATAATTATTTGAGTTTATATGTTAAAGTTTTGGGTGAAAACGTTAGTTTTCTTAATAAAAAACTTGATGATTTAACAGTCTTGATTAAGGAGATGAATACGAAAAAGACTTTGACTGATATTGCCTCTTCTTCAGGAAGCAAATCAGAACCTCAGATTGTTGTTACTCATATTCAAAGACCTCCTGATATTCAGGATTTTAAATTTAAATCTTTTGGAGACTTAGAAGAACTTCTTGATAAAAAGTTATCCGGTTTGAATATCAAACCCATTGATTTATCAAATGATTTTGCTGATAAATTAGATTCTACTTTTGACTATAAAAAGGATGTTTTGTCAGAGTTTAATAAACTCAGAAGTTACCCCAAAAAGAATAGTAAGTTTGCAGATAGCAGATATGCTGATAAACCTAGAATGCAGACTTATTATTACAATCGTCCTACTCCTCAAGATGTTTTAATAGAGGAACGTGATTGGAATCAGACTAATACGTCTTACAGTGGTTCCGAAATTTACGAATGGAATCTTGATGGTTTGACTGATAGGCAGTTAACTATTCTAGTACATAGAATGCTTATGTATGCAACTATCTGTAAAAGTGTAAAAAATACAGATAGGAATATTTGCAGAATGATTGTTGCAGGTTTTACTGGCCAACTTCGTGGCTGGTGGGACAATTATTTGTCTGTCGACGAAAGGGCAATGGTTATTAACGCTAAAGCCGTTGACGAAGGACTTGATAACTTAGGCATGGCCCTAGTGGCAAATAGAGAAGATGCCGTTTATACCCTTATTCTTACTATATTAGAACACTTCAATGGTAGATTTACCAACCAAAATGAAACTGTTCGTACTCTCCTTAATAGCCTTAGATGTAAGACTTTAAGTGAGTTTAGGTGGTATAAAGACACCTTTATGAGTAGAGTGATGGAACTACCAGAAAATAAGTTTGAACATTGGAAAGCTAAGTTCATAGATGGCCTTCCCTCTTTATTTGCCGAAAGAGTTAGAAAGGTTTTAAGAGGTAGTTATGGAGAAATTCCTTACGCAGACTATACCTATGGTAAATTAATAGGAATTTGTACACAGGAAGGATTAAACCTGTGCAATGAATTAAGATTGTCCAGACAACTTAAGATGGATAAGCTTAAAGAAAGAAACCAGTTAGGGGACTTTTGCGCCCAGTTCGGTTTACCCGAGACTTCTACTCATAGGAAAAAGAAACATAAGTATCATAGATACCCCAACCAAGACAGTCCTTATAGGAAAAAGAGATCTAGATATAGATCCAAAGAAGAACGAGAAGCCAAGAAAGCACATCGCAAGTCTACTAGATTTACCAAAAATAGGTCTAAGTGAGATCTTGCTGACATTAAGTGTTATAAGTGTGGTAAATTTGGCCATATAGCTCCAAATTGTAAGCTTCAAAAGCTGAAAACCTTAGGACTAGAAGATGAACTACGTGATAAGGTTTATAGTTTGTTATACACTTCTGGATCGGAATCTGATTATTATTCTGAATCAGAATCCGAAGCTGAAATTGATTTGCTTGATTTATCTGATAGTGATAAAAATATTGATAATACTTGTACAACTTGCAAAGGTGATACATGTACTTGTGATGATGAATTTTATAAATTACAATCACAGTTTCAAGACCTAAACATGAAAACTATTACTTCTGATAATGTAATAGAACTTTTAAAAGAAGTTAATGATGAAAAACTTCGTGAAAAAATTATTAATTTGGCTGCTAGTTCAAGTTCTAATTCAAGTTCTGGTTTTGCAAAACCTTTTGAAAAAGAATTTGAATATTCCCCGCCTTATTCCTTACTAGAGGTTAATAACCGTTTGTTAAACAAAAATGCAACTCCAGCAAGAGATTCTTCTTTCGATGATTTAAAAATTGAAGTTGATAACTTAAAACGAGAGATCAAATCTCTTAAACAAAATCAAATGATTTGTGATCATAGGATTACTCAGATTGAGAAAATCAATTCTCCAGCTGAGAAATCTAATGACAAAAACAAAGGTATTTTTGAAAATGATATTAATTTTAATCCTAAACATGATATGTTTTTAGGAATGATGCAAATTATTACTGCTCATAAATGGTACATCAAATGTACTATTCTCATTGATAATAGTTTCTCAATTACAAACATTGCCATGATTGATAGTGGAGCAGATGTTAGCTGCATTCAAGAAGGTTTAGTACCTACGAAATATTTTCAAAAAACTACTCATATGGTTAGATCTGCATCCGGACATGCTTTAGATATAAAGTATAAACTTCCTAATACGGGTATTTGTCAGAATAAAGTCTGTATTCCTCACTTCTTTTTCTTGGTAAAAAACCAGTTATACCCTCCAATTATACTTGGAACACCGTTTATTAACGCCGTTTATCCTTTTACTAGCATAGACTCGAAAGGTTTTACTGCTACTTATAAGGATAAAGAGATAAGTTATACTTTTGTTACAGATCCAGTAACTAGAGATATTAATGCTTTAATTGATATGAAGCAAAAACATGTTGATTCTTTACAATTAGAAATGTTTAGTATGAATATATTTGATACTCTGAATTCTACTAAAGTACAGGAAAAAATCAAATTGATTTCCGAGCAGATTGCTATTGATATTTGTGCCGAGCATCCTAGTGCTTTTTGGAATCGAAAAAAGCATATTGTTACTCTTCCATATGAAGATAATTTCACTGAGGATGATATTCCTACTAAATCTCGACCTTGTCAGATGAATGCAGAATTGGTAGAATTTTGCAAAAAAGAGATTGATAGTCTGCTATCAAAGGGTTTGATAAAACCCTCAAAATCTCCTTGGTCTTGTACAGCTTTTTATGTTAATAACACAGCTGAAAAGGAACGTGGTGTTCCTAGATTAGTCATTAATTATAAGCCCTTGAATAAATATTTGAAATGGGTTAGGTATCCTATTCCTAATAAAAGAGATTTATTGTCTAGATTATATGACGCCAATATATTTTCAAAATTTGATTTAAAATCTGGTTATTGGCAGATTCAAATATTTAAAGAGCATACTTATAGAACTGCTTTTAATGTTCCATTTGGGCAATATGAATGGAATGTTATGCCTTTTGGTTTAAAAAATGCCCCTTCAGAATTTCAAAAAATTATGAATGATATTTTCAACCCTTATCTAGACTTCGTCATTGTATATATCGATGACATTTTGGTATTTTCCAAAACACTTGAAATGCATATTAAGCATTTAGATATTTTCAAAAGAATTGTTATACAAAATGGTTTGGTAATCTCAAAACAAAAAATGAGCTTATTTCAAACTAACATTCGATTCCTAGGACATTATATTTGTCAGGGGAAGATTACTCCTATTCAACGATCGATTGATTTTGCCTCAAAATTTCCCGATGTTATTACTGATAGAACTCAGTTACAAAGATTTTTGGGAAGTTTAAATTATATTTCACCTTTTTATAAAGATCTGTCACGTGATTTAGCCCCCTTATATGATAGGTTAAAAAAGAATTATAAAAACCCTTGGACTGATAGTCACACTACTTTGGTAAAAAATATTAAACAACGTGTTAAATCTTTACCTTGCTTAACCCTTGCTAATCCTACATGGCAAAAAATTATAGAGACTGATGCGTCTAATATTGGTTATGGAGGGATATTAAAACAGATAAATCCCAATGATAAACATGAATATCTGATTAGATTTTACTCTGGTAAATGGTCTGAAGCCCAGAGAAAATACGCTACTGTGGCACATGAAATGTTAACCATAGTAAAATGTGTTTTAAAATTTCAGGACGACTTATACAATCAAAAGTTTTTGATAAAAACTGACGCACAATCTGTTAAATATATGTTTAATAAAGATTTTAAACATGATGCCTCAAAAATGATATTTGCAAGATGGCAAGCTCAATTAGCCCCTTTTGATTTTGAAATACAATATAAAAAGGGAATTGATAATTCTCTGCCAGATTTCTTATCTCGTGAATATTTACAGGATGGAACCCCCATGGGGTAGGGGAAGAGGTAGAGGTTGGGGAAGATCATCCCCACAGTCCAAAGGAAGGTCATCACCTTCGGGATCGTCATACGGATCCTCATCAAACTCCCCAGTTATACAAATGGGAAGAAGGAGATTAGTCAATGAGAGGATATCTCTCAGAGAAGAATCATCGATGGACCATCCGTCCATCTGGAAGATATTCCAGAAGATAGTCCGTTATACGCACATTTGCAGGCATATTTGACTGCTCAAAAACAGAAAGATACTTCTGTTAAGCAAAGTAATACTTTTGCTTCCATTACTAAAGATGACAATGATGATATCAAGTCATACGAGAAAGTGCCAAAAAGAGAAATGATATTTCTCTTAGAAAATTCTGACATTCAGAGAAAAGAAGAACCATGGAAGATATTCCAAAGGTATTTGATAAATGGGTTATATTATCCGGGTGAGTCATACAAAACCCGTTCCTACTATGAAACGATACTGACCAGTACTGGAAGTGCAGATTTTCAGCACTTTTCTGGGTATAGCACAGACGAGAACGTTTATAACTTCTCGAAGATTATAATTAAACAGATTATATCTGTTGAAGACTGGGGTATATCCACAATGAAGGAAAGGCAGATAAGCCTTAACAAAAATAAAATGAATTTTACTTATTGGGATTATATCCAAGCTTTTGATAAAGTATTATACTACAATAATGATAGACACAAACATACTTGGTTTATAAAAGTATGTGCAAAGATATTTGCAATAACTGTTCCTAATTGGTTTCTAAACTGGTGGTCATACCACGGTCCAACAATAAAGATTTTACCAGATCCATTTCTCATGTTATACAAAGAATGGATAAAAATTTCTCCTTTTATTAACGATTTATATCACGCAGATCATATCTGCTACCCAGAAAAAATTAACCAAATATATTTCTTTCTGGAATTTTCTATCCCTTGGATACACAAATGGAATCCAGAAGTCGGATTCACTGAAGAACAAGTCCCCTGCTTATATAGGACTTTTTACAACAATTTTTGGGACAAGTTAATGAAGAAGGATCCCAAAACAAAGACCTTATATGGTCAAGAGCTCTTGGATTCAATCGAGATGAAGATCCAAGAATATTCCAGTAAACCTCAGAAAGAGGTAATTGATGACAGTTCAGTGAGGCATATTGCCAGAAGGATCTCCTTTCAAGAAGGAGATAAAACAGAGATGATTAACAGTTACTTGGAAGAGGTTAAAAGAAATTTACTGTCTTCCATTAATCAATATGAAAAGTCAGATACGTCAATGCAAAGTGAAACAAGCAACGATGATATTGCTGAAGATTCTCAGCCCATTGAAGCAGAAAGGATATTATCTGAAGAAGACTTACGTGATACAGAAGAATTCATCCGTAAATTGAAAAAAGCGGAAAAGAAACCAGCACAGTGAAATAGCTGGACCCCACTCAAACAGTGAAGCCGCCGGACCTACAGCATAGTGAAGCCGTCGGACCCACTCGAACAGTAGATACACTGTTCATCAACAGTAAATACACTGTTTCAACAGTAGAAACACTGTTACAGGGACCCACGGGGACCCACTTTTACTGTTCATAGATTCCTTTTCTTTTTCTATTTATAGAAGTCATTCGTTCATTCTTAGGAGGCAGACGTGAAGACTCCCTCTCTCTAGAACTCTCTCTCTCTCTCTCTAAGTGTAAGTAAAGAGTTAGTTTGAAGTTTGTAGATTGTAATAGAAGAACAAATAAATAAAAGTTTTCAGTTCTTCATCTTCAGGGCCTTGCTTCTTGGCCACAAGGTACATACTTCTGTCTTTCTTAGTTTAGATTTTCTTCTAGTCTCTCCTCTCTGGCCGTGACGATGTCCGGCTAAGAGACTTCATATCTATGTTGAGTATCTAACTTCTCTCCTATATACACTATGAAAGCGACGGCATCTATTAAAATATAAATGAGTTTTATATATAGAGTTTTGACTTGGTGTCAAGATGGTTGGTACAGTCTGATATAACACTGCTCTTATTGGCTTTGCCTTAGTGGCTCCGTCTAGCCAGCCGTGAACCTCAGCCCGATAAAGGAGTTAAAAGGGCATCTTCTTTCACGGTTAGAACTGCTAGACACATGGGCTCAATAAAAGTATGTATTATATTATGACAGGCCCCTTGCTTGAGTAAAGGTTTTTAACCTTCCATACAGTCATTAAACTATATATAAAATTCAAGTATATTTCAATTCCTATCCTTACTGATTGTGCGGATTACCGCCAGTCTTTAAATATAAGGGTACTGAATTAGCTAGATTAAGAATTCTCAAATATAATAATAATAATAATAATAATAATAATAATAATAATAATAATAATAATAATAATAATAATAATAATAATAATAATAATAATAATAATAATAATAATAATAATAATAGTAATAATAATAATAATAATAATAGTAATAATAATAATAATAATAATAATAATAGTAATAATAATAATAATAATAATAATAATAGTAATAATAATAATAATAATAATAATAATAATAGTAATAATAATAATAATAATAATAATAATAATAGTAATAATAATAATAGTAATAATAATAGTAATAATAATAATAATAATAATAATAATAATAATAATAATAATAATAATAATAATAATAATAATAATAATAATAATAATATATAAAGCCAATATGGCATGCTGTGACGCGCAACTCGATCCCATAAATAACCTCACAATGGATGAATATGACTGAGTGTGAAATGTACATTTTTAAAACAATTAATTTAATAGCAACACGGCCCCATGGGTCCCAAAATATCGGCACATAGCCAAATCATGATATTTAAGAAGAGCTTAAGCTCAATTTCTCTAACACGTGGGAAATATTCAGATAATAACACGATTCTTTAATTTTTACAACTTCGCAGAATTTATTCAAGTCACAATTTTAATGGTGCACGTCCACACGCTCATCAACTATCGTGTGCATCACCTTCAAACAATTTATATAACACCAATTCGGGGATTCATACCCTCACAACCAAGTTTAGAATTATTACTTACCTCAAACCGTGTAATTCTTTATTCCGTTATGCCTTTGCCTCGCGAATTAGTCTCTAAAAGCCACGTATCTAGCCATAATTAATTTGATTCAGTCAATACAAATTATTGGAATTGATTCCATATGAAAATACTAATTTTCCAACAAAAACTGGAATTTAACTCAAAAATTGCCTGTGGGGCCCACGTCTCGGAACCCGACAAAAGTTATAAAATATAAATGCCCATTCAACCACGAGTCCAACCATACCAAATTTACCAAATTCCGACACCAACTCGACCTCCAAATCTTAAAATTTCTTTTTTGAAAGATTTTGTAAAAATCCCAATTTCTTCCATTTGATTCACTAATAATTGATAAAAATAACCATAAAATCATGAAATATAATCACTTTCGGGTATAGAACACTTACCCCAATCGAAGTCGTGAAGAAATCCTCAAAATCGCCCAAAATGCGAGCTCCAAAAATTCCAATCGAAAATGAAAAATGACAAATTTTCAATCCTTAAGTTTCTGCCCAGGTTCGCATTTGCGGACAAAAACTTCGCATTTGCGAATGAACAATAACCTCCCATGAATAGTGTTTGCAATTGCGATACATTGTTCGCAATAGCGAACTGCACTAAAATCCAAAATCATCGCAATTGCGATAAACTGTTCGAAATTGCGAATTGAACAGTAACCTCCAATGAACAGTGTTCGCAATTGCGAAAAATTATTCGCATTGCGAATGTATAGTACCTCACCAGAAACCAGCGAACTCAAACTTCTCTGAAATGATCTGAAACTACTCGGAAACTTATCCGGAACCTCCCGGACACAAACCCTATATGAATTTCAATCATAAAATACGCTACGGACCTACTCGCGCACTCAAAACACTGAAAAGATGTCGTCTTGACCCGATATTGACCATTGGTCAAACTCTCAAATTTCTTAACTTTACTAGTCTCTCAACTAATGATCGAAAAATACACCCAAGCCCCTCGGGACCCCGTCAGATCATACAAACAAGTCCTAAAACATAATACGATCTTAGTTAAAGCCTCAAGTCACATCAAACAACGCTAAAATCACAAATCACACCCCAATTCAAGCTTAACGAAACTAACGAATTTTAACTTCTATATTCGATACCGAAACCTATCAATTCAATTCCAATTGACCTTAAATTTTGCACACAAGTCATAAATGACATAACAAACCTATTCAAATTTTGAGAACTGGATTCTGACCCTGATATCAAAAAGTCAACCCCCCGGTCAAACTTTCAAACTTAAATTTCTATTTTAGTCATTTCAAGCCTAATTTAGCTACGAGCTTCTAAATAATTTTCCGGACATGCTCCTAAGTCCAAAATCACCATACGGAGTTATTGGAATCATCAAAACTCTATTCCGAGGTCGTTTACACATAAGTTGATATCTGGTCACCATTTTAACTTAAGCTTTAAACCTTGGAACTAAGTGTTCTATTTCATTCCAAAACCTCGCCGGACCCGAACCAATCACCCCGGCATGTCACATAAAAACTTAGAGCATAAATTGAGCAGTAAATGGGGAAACGAGGTTGTAATACTCAAAACGATCGGTCGGGTCGTTACAACCACACTCATAACAACCCCTCTGAGGTCGCGGCTACTCGTACTGAGTCTGTGACGGATAACTAGAATAACCACTGTAAGAATCTCGTGTCGGTGGTGCACTATAAGAACTTACTAGAGCACCCCGAGTAATTTGATGTGCGGAATGAGCTGGCCGACTGCTCGTGCCGCCGCCATAATGGGTCATAACTGTAGAGTAAAATCTACTGAACCCTCCAGAGCTTCGAGACCTTTTGGACTCCTTACACTCCCTTTACTCACCTAGAACACCCTCAATCCTCCCCGCAATCTCCACTACTTGCTGAAATGGAGTACCAGTTTGCAATTCTCGAGCCATGCATATTTTAAGATCATAATTGATCCCCTCAATGAATCTGCGGACTCGCTCTCTAACTGTAGGAACCAAGATAGGTGCATGACGGGCTAACTCACTGAACCTGATAACATATTCTGACACTATCATAGTGCCCTGACGCAGCCGTTCAAACTCTGTGTGCCACACATCACGGAGAGACTGGGGAACAAACTCTTTCAAAAACATTTTCGAAAATTGGGCCCAAGTTGGTGGCATTGCATCGGCTGGTCTACATTCTTCATAAACTTGCCACCACTAATACGCTGCGCTGATAACTGAAATATAGTAAAGGCAACTCCGCTCACTTCCACAATACCCATGGTGAATAGAATACGGTGAAACTTTTCTAGAAATCCTTGGGCATCCTCTGAAGTTGTGCCACTGAAAGTAGGTGGACTATACCTCTTAAACCTCTCAAGTCTCTTTTGTTCTTCTTCTGGTGCCTCTAGCCTGACCTCAGGCTAAACCGGAATAACAGGTTGTCCAGTACTACACCCGGAACCTGACCAATATGAACTTGCTGCTCTGGAATGCGGGCGGTAGGAGTCTGAGTTACTCCCCCAATCTGTGAAATATTTGGTGCAACAGAGATCAATCCCGCCTGAGTTAATATACCAAACATATTCAAGAACTGTGCTAAGGTCTCCTGAAGTCCGGGGTTAACAACAGGTGCTTCTGGTACCTGTCCCCCAACTAGAGCTATTGGCGGCTCCTCAACTGTTGCTTTGACAGGTGCTCTAGTCGCGGCACGTGCCATTCCTCAGCCTCTACCTCGGCCCCGGCCTCTTGCATCCCTAGCAGTATGTGCGGGTGCCTGCTCAGCTGACCCGGTAGCACGTGTCCTCACCATCTGTGAGAGAATAGAGATACAAAGGCTTAAATTCCACACTCGTAGAACCTATGAACCTAGAGCTCTGATACTAACTTGTCACGACCCAAACTCCCACCACAGGCGTCGTGATGGCACTTAGTCTCTAAGACTAAGTAAGCTACAATTCAAGCCATTTTGTTTAAAATAGATAATCAAAACCAACAGCGAAAATAATTACAAACAACCTCCCAAGATTGGAAATACTGAGTCATGAACTCTAACTGAATACATGAAATGATCTCAAGGATTAAATACTCAATACTATTTGAATAATAATTAACAGTAAAATAAAATGGAAAGACTTCAAGGGACTACGACGACCAAGCAGCTCTACCTTGAATCCTTGTGATCCCACTCTAACTTTGTCTGAGTTCGATATCTCCAATACCTGGCTCTGCACAAAAATGTGCAGAAGTGTAGTATGAGTACACCACAGTCGGTACCCAGTAAGTATCAAGACTAACCTCGGTGGAGTAGTGACGAGGTACAGTCAAGACACTCACTAGTATAATAAACTGTGCAATATAGTATACAAAAATAATAGAAAACAAATAGCAGTGATAGCAACAATAATCAACTAGTGATGTAAACAGCAAGGTAGCAAGAACTCCATAAATATTGCTCAAACAGATAATGAACACAAGTACAACTAATAATCAAGTCCTTCAAAATATACATCTTTCATCTATAAGTTTTTCAATAGAAATCTCTAGAATATAATCCTTTCCAATAAATATATTTTGAATATACTTCTTTCAAATAAATATCCTTCAAATTTAATTCTTTCAAATAAATATCTTTCGAATATAATTCTTTCAAATAAATATCTTACGAATATAATATTCTTTCAAATAAAAGTCACCATATGACACCTCATTTCATAATTAAAAAGGATACGGGTCTCAACCCACTTTCATATTTTTCGTAACACACGAGTCTCAACCCACTTTCATATTTTTCGTAACACGGGTCTCAGCTCATTTTCATATTTCCACGGCATCTCATGCCCATAATTAAATCATCATATTTTCTCGGCACCTCCTGCCCACATTCCATATCACATCTACACATACAGCTCACATGCCAATAATAAAAGCCATCATATTTTCCCCGGCACCTCGTGCCTACATTTTATATATGTTCTGACTTTAGCCACAGGCTCACGATTTCACCATAGATCAGACTATTATCAAGTTTACCGAAACAATAAGACAGGTTGCACAAGATATAATAATAAACACAAGGAAAATCACAATATAACATGAAGATTACCTACACAATAACCCCACATCATCACATATAAATTACCAATACAATAACCCCACCTCATCACATATCATCCCTGGAAATAGCAACCCTTATCCCTCATATAGCCACCCTTATCACTCTTTTAATAGCCTCCCTTATCCGTCCACCCTGACAATATCAATAGCCACACTTATCGCTCTTATAGCCACCCGTATCGCTTTTATAGCCGCCCTTATCGCCCTGTATAATAGCCACCCTTATCACTCCACCCAGACAATATCCCAGCACACATAACCACAGTGAAATGCCACCCTTATACCCACATAATATCAACAGTGAAATGCCACCCTTATATCCTCATAATAATAACTCAAATCACACAAAAATTTACACTGAATGTTATCACGACAACACAATACAATAAATTCATATCAGAATTTGCCCAATGACCACAACCAATTCCAAAGATATAGTAAAATCAATAAATTTCTCAACAAATAGCTCAAGGCTCCACACAACGTATATAAAACCTCAAAACAACAACATAGATGAAAAAGTAACTCAGCATAGAACAACGCCTTCTTTAATCCAGATTTTTATAAATATAAATCAATGCCTCATTTTAAACTTATTTAATAATTATTTGCAGATAAGGATTCCATAATGAATTTAATTCCAAGAAAAATGTCAAATCAACAAGCACACGAAATTCACATAACAATCCAAGTGACAATGAATCCAAATTATCATATAAAATACGAATTCGAAAAACAAGGAATGAGGCATGATGATTCAAGGGTTTACTAAATTCCAATAATTTTCTAATTTAATGCATAAGAGTGTCTACGAATTTTAACCGATATAATTTGCATATATAAACCAAGTACATACACATCACCTCGCGTACATGGTTTTCAATTACACAATTTTTACATAAGACTCAATGTCTAAGGGGTAATTCCCCCACTCAAGGTTAGGCAAGATACTTACCTTTTGAAGTTAGGCCGATATTCCAAAATTGTCTTCTTGCTTGAATTGACCTTCGAACAGCTCAAATCTTTCGGCAAATTTCTTTTGAACTTTTATTCATGAATAAGCCTCTCAATACAACCCCGAAGCAAAGCTGACAACAAACTCAAACCATTTGGACTCGTAAATCTCAACGGCAACCTCGACTGAAGACACGCAAACCCGACCTCCGACGACCTTGTTCGCAGATGGTTTCGTGTAGCTGGATGTTGGAGTTTCCAGCATTGTTTGTGACTGTTTATCCGATCATTTTGGGAGTGGTTTGGGTGACGTTTTGCGGTTATTTCAAAGTTGTTAAGGGCTGCTATACAAAGTGTTTTGGGGACTATTTAGTGCTGTTTTTTGCAGCTAATTTGCGGCTGTTTTAAGCTGTATTTTCGATGCTAAAATGGTGCTGTAACTCAAGTGTTTTCATGGAGTTTTGAGGGTTGAAGTCTACTGTGTTTTCAGTTGAATCTTTAGAGCTGGAGGTGCGACTTTTGTGGCCGAAACGGGCTGGAGCTGAGTAGCGTTTTGGAGGTGAAAATGGTGGCTTTCATGGCTGGTTTAAGGTGCGGTTTTGAGGCTTCTAAATGACTGATTTAAAGTTGAAGTTTGGTAGTTAAAACTTGGAGTTCATGGGCTGAAAATGGAGCTTAAATTGTAGATTTTTTTAGTGATGTGAGTAGATGGTTTTCGGACTGTTTTAATGGAGGAAGAAGCAGGTTTCAGATTGCCTTTTGGTGGCCTGAAGAAGATGATGAGCTTAGCGGCGTTTTTCAACCTTTAGCTCTAGGTTTTTGTTTTCTTTTCTGCCTTTTTCCGTTCTCTCTCTCTCCCCCCTCTCATGTGTGTTGAATGTGTTCCAATTTCCAAAATCGAAATCCGACCTCGTTATAATAAATTTAACGAACTTTCCAAAATCTTCTATTTTCCAACTTTCGCCAAAATGCGTCGAATTGTCCTACGGACTTCCAAATTTAAATTTAAACGTACGACTAAATCCGAAATCACCATACGAAGCTATTGACATCAACAAAATTCCATTCCGGAGTCGTTTGCTCAAAAGTCAACTCTCTGGTCAACTCTTTTCATTTAAGCTTTAAAATGAGAATTGTTCTTTCAAATTAAATTCTGAATCTTTCGAAAATCAAACTAGACCACACATGCGGGTCATAATACATATTACGAAGCTGCTTGAGATCTTAAGTGACTTAACGGAGCGTTAATTCTTAAAACGACAAGTCGGGTCATTACAGGAGGCCTTTGGCCTACACGAACGCGACATGGGAATCACAAACACGATGTCCAAGCCGCGAACGCGAAGAAGGTTTTTAGGGCAGTGGCATTTTTGGCCTTCGCGATCGCGAGGCATTTTCCGCGATCGCGAAGAAGGGAATTCTGAGCATACTTGTTTTAAATCGGGGGGTTTGGCTCATTTTCACCTCATTTCTTCCATGGGAGTCGACTTTGGGGTGTTTTTGGAGCGCTATTTCCGTCATCAATCTTGAGGTAAGTGATTTCTATACATTGTGAGTTAAATACATGGCTTATATATGGATTTAAACATTGAAATTAGTAAAAATTATGGGATTTTGGTAGAAAACCTAAAAATCGTATTTTTGGATTTTGACCACGAAATGTGGACATGGAATTTAGGATAAATTATATATTTAAGTTCGTGGAATTATGGGTAAAGTTTATCTTCGAAAATTTTCGAAATCCGGCCACGTGGCCCCGAGGGTTGACTTTATTGACTTTTCGAGCGAAGTTGGGAATTGTTATAAATTTATTAATTATAAGCATTGGAGTATATTTTGATAGATTTGCACATTGTTTGACTAGTTTCAGATCGTTTGGCTTTGAATTGAAGAGTTAGAGAGGCATTGGAGCCAATTATGGAACTTCGGAGCGAGGTAAGTCTCCTGTCTAATCTTGTGAGGGGAAATTTACCCCGTAGGTGTTATATTTTTATGTGCTACATATTGTTGGAGCTACACACTTATGAGGTGACGAGTGTCCGTACATATGCTAGAATTTGTGATTATGTCCGGGTAGACTTAGGTTCACACCATACTTTAATTGTACTATTTGAGTTATCCTTGCTCGTTTAATTCTTTTATTTCGCGTTACGACTTGAGACTAGACTTGCATAGGGTGGTAGACTCGCTATTGTAGAGATGTGATGAGCTACTTGATAATCCATGGAATAATTTGTGCTTCCCTTATGAATTCCTCCCGCGTTGTGCGTTTTCATCGCAAAGCTTTCCTTAAAGCTCATAACTCACACGTTTATTCGTGAGTGGGGTCAAGGACCCGCTAAAGCTTCTTATTCTAATGGGGGTCGTTCGCCACAGTAGGATTTTGTACCACTCTTATGGGAGCGGACCGTTCGTCTCAGTAGTAAATAGATGCATCTATGGTTCGTGTCATTCTACCCTCGATTGTGCACACATTATTATGGGATCGGGCCATTCGCCTCGGCATTTCTATAAATACTCTTATGGGATCAGGCAGTTTGCCTCACCAGCACCGTGCATAATATTTGACAAGAAGCCATCGTATCTGTGAGCTTTCCTGAATTGAGTTGTGACGATCTATCTGGTGGGGACCATTTTAAATATATACTCCATTTGAGGAGGTGACTGATAACTGAGAGATTATATTTACTGTTCAGAGAAGGATCGTACTGAGTACCTATATCTGTTTACAATGTTTATTTACTTTTACTATGCCTCATACTTGTTTACTTTGATATATTGGACCACTAGTAAGTGTCGATATCGACCTCTCATCACTACTTCTCTGGGGTTAAGCTAGATACTTACTGGGTATGCATTGGATTACGTACTCATGCTACACTTCTGCACTTATTGTGCATGTATGTACATATATTTCTGGTGGTCCTTTGGGCGCAGAGGCGCAGCTATTGAGGGGACTTTATGGTGAGTTGCATTCCATATTACGATCCACAACATACAGAGTCTCCGTCTGCCACGACCCAAAACCCACTATAGGTCGTGATGGCGTCCAACATCGCCGTTAGGCAAGCCAACAGTGAACTATCACGTTAATTGTTCATTTTATTACTTTCGAAATCATAAATTTTATAAAGTAAAGAAATTTACACCTTTAAAATCACGGGTACATACATAATTAGTATTGCATAAAAATAAAAGATGATAATAATATAAGAATCTGTAAGGATCAACTAGAATATCCCCAAAACCCGGTGCCACAAGTGCATGAGCATTTATTAAGGAGTACAATAATTATACAATATTTGTCTGAAATGTAAATAAGACAGGACAAGTAAATAGTACGACAGAGACTCTGTGGGTTGTGATACGTAGCCTGGAATGCAGCTCACCATAAAGTCTCCTCGGCAGCTGCGCCTATGCGCCCAAATGACCACTAGATGAACCTATCAAATCCTGCACATTTAGTGTAGAAGTGCAGCAAGAGTACGTAAATTGACGCGTACCCAGTAAATATCTAACCTAACCCTAGAGAAGTAGTGACGAGGTGTCGACATCGACACTTACTAGAGGTCCTATAAAGCAATATGATAAATCATAAGTAGATATGAAGCACAACATCAATGATGGGGTAAAACTGTAAGTTACATAATCTCCCATAAATTTCTTTTAAAGATATAATCTTTCTCGGTCTCGTATTCTATCTCGACGGCTCAGATGTATCAAGTGCCAGTATCAATGAATGAGGAATACCATATAATATGCCAGGCATCAGTGGAAGGGTACTGTCGTGAATATTCAGACTGCTAGCGATATAATGCACGATTATGCCGAAGTCGTTTGGCTCGATCCAGAATAATGTGTAAACTGCCGAGGGTCGAGCGGCACGAACCATAGATGCATATATTATACTGTCGAGGTATTCGGCCCGCTCCACAAGAAAAGAAAAAACTTATCGAATTACGAGCCACATGATTACAACATAGATACAGGTGCATAATAATGAATATACCCCTTTACGTTTATCAAATATCTTGGCAACAACTCAAGGTGATAAAGCTCGGTCTAATATATATATGTTTCTAAATCAATTTCAGTTATAATTTGAATTAATTAAGCTAGCAAAACGAGTCCAAACAATTCAAATATTACATGATAAAGTCCTAAGTCTATCCGGACATAAACATGCTTTAGCTACGTACGGACTCTCGTCACCTCGTGCGCACGTAGCACCCACAACTAGTAGCACATAACAATTACATCATCTAGAGGGTAGTTTCCCCCTCACAATGTTAGACAAGAGACTTACCTCGCTCCGAAGTCCCAATAATCGGCTCCAAATCCTATCTAACTCCTCAATTCAAAGACAAACGACCCGAAACTAGTCAAATAACATGCAAACCAATCACGATATACCCAAAAACACTTAATTAATCGATTTATAACAATTCTTAACTCTACTAGAAAAATCAACAAAGTCAACCCTCGAGCCTACATGCCCGGATTTCAAATATTTTCTAAGATAAACATCACCCATGGCACCACGAGCTAAGATATATAATTTATTCCTAATTTTATGTCCAATTTCGTGGTCAAAATCAAAAAATACCATTTCTACGTTTTCTTCCAAAAATCCCACAATTTTCCACAATTTCTTTATTAAATCCTTATAGAATCTATGTAATTAACATACAATATGTGGGAATTACTGACCTTGCAATAGATGATGAAAATATTGCCTCCAAGACCTCCAAACAATCGCCCAACCAAATGAAAATGTAAGAGAAATGGGCTAAACCCTGAAATAAAGTCTTAATAACAACCTCGGATGTCGTATTTGCGACACAGGGTTCGCATTTGCGAACCATTGCAAATGCGAAGAAATGTTCGAAATTGCGAACCAAGGCAAAATTCACAGACTTCGCAAATGCGAAGAAATGTTTGCAATTGCGAACCAAGGCAAAATTGGCAGAATTCGCAAATGCGAAGAAATGTTTGCAATTGCGATACTTGAGCACCAGCAACACCAACAATCAAATTGTTGTTTAAAACTATTCTAAAACATGTCCGAAACTCATTCGAGCCCTCGGGGCTCTAAACCAAATATCAGCATAAGTCTAAAAATATCATACGAACCCACTCGCGCGATCGAAACGCCGAAATAATATCTAGAATCACGAATCGGATGCCAAAACGCATGACTTCAATCATGAAACTTAAGAACTTCTAGAAACACTTCCATGTGTCTGATTCCTATCAAATCAACTTGGAATGTCGCCAAATTTTGTGTACAAGTCATAAATGGCATAACGGACCTATTCCCACTTCTGAAATCGAAATCCGACCTCGATAACACCAAAGTCTACTCCAAACCAAACTTAAAGAACTTGAAAAACCTTCAATGCGTCAACTTTCAATATTAAGCGCCGAAACGCTCCCGGGTCATCCGAACACATGCCCAAGACTGAAATCATCATACGAACCTGTTGGAATCTTCAAATCTCGATTCCGATATCGTTTACTCTAATGTCAAATCCTGGTTAGCTCTTCCAACTTAAAGCTTTTGAATTTAGAATTTTCTTTCCAAATCAACTCCGAACTTCCCGAAATTCAATTCCGACCACACGTACAAGTCATAATACCTGAAGTGAAGCTACTTAAGGCCTCAAACCGCCAAACGACGTGCTAGAGCTCAAAATGATCGGTCGGGTCATTACATTTTCTCCCACTTAAACATACGTTCGCTCTTGAACATGCCAAGAACTGTTCTGGAGTTGTCCAAAATCATTGTTTGACACCTCGTGCACCTAATCGTGCCACTAAAACCCATGTGAGCACATTAGATCGAGCCAGACTAAAGACCCTCCCTATAACCTTAGTTAACAAGCTTTAGAACCAAATTCTAACATTCCAAATTCTCCACGAGACCTGATTCTATCATACGAACACTACATCAATCACTACACACTGTTCAAAAATATGATCATGCACCTATTCTGAAATCACACCATGCACCACATAAGTTTTTTGCCCATAATAACATCCTCCGACCATAATAGCTGCAATTTCACGGATATGATGCCTGCAATACACCTCATAACACATTATAAGCCATGTTCCAACTCTCGCAATACTGCCACCACAAACGAGATGTGTAGAAACTCATAACCACCTGCCAAATCAATAAATCATGGAGTCCCTCCGCCTAACAAGAACCAGTACCTCATTCTGATCTGAATAACGATATTTTCTTTTTAATATACCTGACATAAATATGATCGCACTGATCTCAGGTCCAATAACCTTGTCTCACCCAGTACAAGTTGCTCGGGCAATAAGACACCTCAAACACTGTCTAAAATCGCATACAGCTCAATCAAAGCGTCAACAAGCTACAACTTGAATATGACCCAAAGGGAAGAACGGACTCTGGCAAACAACCATCCAGCCCGCGTAACGAATAATACGGCCAAACCGATGTTATGGATCTATCTCAGAGATGGTAAACAAGGCACACAAAATAAGTATAAGAAACCGTACTTAACATCTCACTGTTGCGGCGTGCAACCCGATCCAACTATGACACTGTTGCAGTGTGCAACCTGATCTAGACATGATACTATTGAGGCGTGCAACCTGATCCAAACATGACATCATTGCAGCGCGCAAACCAATCCACACAATAAACCTTTAACGACGTGTCACCCAATCCAAACAATATACCCGTGGTGGCGTGCCACCCGATCCACACAACAATCAATAAGGAAACACCCATCAAGCTGTAATGCTTATACTTACAAAATGCCTGAATATCAACCACAAGCACGCCAAGTGCATAATACAATCCTAGGAGACAGATAGTGCCATACGCTACAAAAACCCAAGCACGACTAAGGTGCAATAATGACTTTCATCTCGAGAGCCATCTTACTCATATAACACCACAAGCTACAGAGGATCACAACATATGTGCGAATAATCAAGCCATCTCACGACCCACCTGGCACAATAGAGTATTACATGGAATAGCTGACGACGGGAATAACATCCAATGCCCAATGACTCCTCCGTAAGCAATGTTATGCCGTAGAGCACATACTCACATTAGACTCACCAACAGACCTCAAGCCGATTCTGATCATACCATATTGGGCCAACAACCTTTCAAGGATCCATAATGGCCCTATTCATGACACACACGGGTAACCGTCCAATCCGGAACAAACTCCCACAGTCCACAACCAAAGGAATAGGGCGCCTTTCAGGCATAAACTCTCACATTAGCGATAGTACCAGAATCTCCATACTTGGTTTGAATCCTTATTAATCAAGTGACTAACATGTCACACTTATACAATTTTCCTGTGGGATGCGCTCTCACAATCTTCCGCACCAAGTAGCAAAGTCTGCACCTCCATACCACCAATCGCACTAATTCTGTAAAGCAAATCATGAATCCGCAAATCAATACACAATGCCTCTTCCATGGACCACCATTCTCAGGCGACACTAAGATAATGCCAACTTACTCTAAACATCTGAATTCTACCATGCCCATCCGAGCTCGTGACATTCTTATCAACACCGAGCCGCAACCTTGATCCTCAACTTCCAATTCTCATGCCGCTCACTGCACCTATCATGCCGCTACGCGAGAGTACAAGAATTCATCATAACCCCTGAACTACTAGTAGAATAAACACTTCATTAGCTAGAAACCTTTCACTTAACTCATTTCAGAAGAACTATTACAACACGCAACTGAATTCCCATGACCGCAGAAAATACAAACCTCAAGTCATGGTATAAAATGCCATAACTCTTCTGGGATCTATTTAAACAACAAGGCCATAAGAATCGAATACCTCCCAAATCAAGCAAATTACGGTGGATGCCAAGACCATACATACAACCACAAACCACCTGTATAACTTAACACGCCGAAGGAACTGATCATTTCCACAATCATGTTGATTCAAACCATTACTAACCGACCCCACTTCTTTCAATTTACTCTTGACTTGCCTTAGAAATAATAATAGCTCCATTCAAAACATAACGAAACCCAATAACACTCATCCTGAGTGACCCAATTCACAAGACCACATCATCTCAATACACATGAGCCATCTCATACCCTCCTTATACGCACAATAGTATCTCCAACTGGTACACCCATTCTGAAAAACCTTCCGTGAATCCGAAACTGCTTTTCCCATTTCTCCAATACTGCCCCGCAAACCCGATGATAACATAGAAAATTCCCCAAGTATTCTTCACACTCTGCTGCAAAATCCTGGTCTTCAGCCACATAACGAACCCATTATAACATTGTTGAAAGTCACCCACTCTGACTTGGTCCCGAATATAAAACCAAACTCTAGTGCGTTGTCATCACATGAACACCAAAAGAAGCAACCGGATGAATTATTTTCCTTGTACATCATATCCACAAGAAGCATAATGTCTGAGTTTTCCCAAAACATGCCTATGAATCGATAAGGTGAAATATAGCACACATTCATCAAAGTTCTTTGCTCGAATTACCCCTGATGTTTTCTTTTCTTAGTCATAAATAATCCACCGATGCACCGATAACCAAAAACTGCACAAGCAGACAACCACGTGATCCGATCATAGATTGTGGGCTCCCCCACTTAGCTTTAAGATACAATCACATAAATGTAGAACCCACAATGATTCCTCCTTCTCAATTACCGTGATCTTGCACAGATAGCCCGCAAAATTCCTCGTAATCTCTTGTTAAACTTTTCATGAACATTCCGAATTGTCAGTCACAGTCGCTCATTCAACCTCCTGCTAGGTAGTAAGTAAATGTCTTCATAGAAACTTCATCAAAATCGCGCAACCGCTAACCTGCTCACAGGAGATAGCCCACATGTGGAATTCCTTACCGACATCTTCCAACGACGCTGCACTGGGTACAACTACCACAAAATCAGTAAACCCTCTTTTGACCATGCTCGTCCACCAGTTGTGAAAGTCTGTTCATTCTCCGTTAACATCAACTGAAAGTCTGACAATACATTCCAAACTCGAAGTCACGTCGTATCCCATAATGATAATCAAGCTCTTACACCCCTAAACACTCCAAGCAAACTTCTTTCTCTCATATTCAACCTTACTCGGCATAGTAGCCACCATTCCAAATAAAATTCGTAGACCTAGTCATTGTCCACCATGATCCTCAAATCGCTCTAAACTTTTCTCAAGGCATGTGGCTATCCTACCACAAAATCCATATGCTACTCCGCCACTCCCAATTCGGTTAAACCATCTCCTTTAAGCAACTTCTCGACCTCTGCTTTTCATATTTGACATGCTAGCAATTCAATCACCGCGAGACACCTCCCATCATGTCCTTCCTTATCCTTCGCTCCCCAAATACTACCTCAAAGCAAAATCCATCTTTGTAAAACCTGATCTAATAAATTGCTACCAATTCTAAACCTCCTCGAATATCATCTTTCTCAAGCCATCAACATCAGAAACATCGATTCGATTATGAAACCACTACACACCGCCATCTCTGACAACCGCTTCTCAGGCTTTATTTCACAACACCCTACCCCTAAGGCAAATCAAAGGAGACTCTAACACCTATAGGCCTTAATGTGTTCCAACAAGGTCAACGACACCACACCACAAATGAAAATTCCACCACGCTAAAAAATATCAAGTCTCATTACTCCATCAACCAAAGCCCGAACATCCATAGTCCAATTGCCTTTCATCCACTGGAATTAAATACCGAACCTCTAAACCATGAACCGAGAAATCCTCATTTTTGAGTCATTCACTGCTTCGACACATAAACAAACACTCTACTATTACACCATCATTGTGCGATAACAATGCATGAACATCATAATAATTTGTGCATAGCCTCAAAACCATAGGAAATACTGATACAGGGCTGAAATGACAAACCCCTTCCATAAGGCGACGATAATAACTAGCTCAAATACGCAGGGAGAAACATCCTGCACCACATTTGCAGTACCACTACGACTCCCTGATGCCCAATTGATAAGAAGCGCTCCACGTCACATAAGATTGAGTAGGAAGGAAATGAAGGCGTAAGCTTTAATTGAATCAAATCGCACAATGAGGAATCAAGAAGGGAAGTGCTCCTAACAGCCTTGTAGCCTCTCGAAGATAATTACAGACGTCTTTGTACCGATCTGCAAGACTCTACTAAACTTGCTCATGACTCGTGAGATCCAAGTGAACCTAGAGCTCTGATACCAAGCTGTCACGACCCAAAACCCACTATACGCCACGATGGCGCCCAACGTCGTTGTTAGGCAAACCAACAGTGAACTATCACGTTACTTTTTCATTTTATTACTTTCGAAATCATAAATTTTACTAAGTAAAAAAATTTACACCTTTAAAATTACGGGTACATACATAATTAGTATTGCATAAAAATAAAAAGTGATAATAATATGTGAATCCATAAGCATCAACTAGAATATCCCCAAAATATGGTGCCACAAGTGCATGAGTATTTACTAAGAGAGGACAAGTAAATAGTACGACAGAGACTCTATGGGTTGTGATACGTAACCTAGAATGCCGCTCACCATAAAGTCTCCTCAGCAGTTGCGCCTATGCGCCCAGTTGACCACTAGATGAACCTTCCAGATCCTACACATTTAGCATAGAAGTGCAGGATGAGTACGTAAATCGACGCGTACCCAGTAAGTATCTAACCTAACCCCGGAGAAGTAGTGACGAGGGGTCGACATCGACACTTACTAGAGGTCCAATAAAGCAATATGATAAATCATAAGCAGATATGAAGCACAACCGCAATGATAGGATAAACCTGTAAGTTACATAATCTCCCATATCGGACTGCTAGCGATATAACACACGATTATGTTGAGGTCGTTCGGCTCGATCCAGAATAATGTGTAAAATGTCGAGGGTCGATCGGCACAAACCATAGATGCATATATTATACTGTCGAGGCGTTCGGCCTGCTCCACAAGAAAAGAAGAAACTTATCGAATTATGAGCCACATGCTTACAACACAGATACATGTGCATAATAATGAATATACCCCTTTACGTTTATCAAATATCTTGGCAACAACGTAAGGTGATAAAGCTCGGCATATATATATATATATATATATATATATATGATAAAGTCCTTAGTCTACCCGGACATAAATATGCTTTAGTTACGTACAGACTCTCATCACCTCGTGCACACGTAGCACCCACAACTAGTAGCACATAATAATTACATTACCTAGGGGTAGTTTCCCCATCACAAGATTACACATGAGACTTATCTCACTCCGAAGATCCAATAATCATCTCCAAAGCCTATCTAACTCCCCAATTCAAAGCCAAATGATCCGAAACTATTCAAAAAGCATGCAAACCAATGAGGATATACCCAAAAACTCTTAATTAGTCGATTTATAACAATTCCCAACTATGCTCGAAAAATCAACAAAGTCAACCCTCAGGTCTGCATGCCCGGATTTTGGAAATTTTAGAAGATAAACATTACTCATAGCACCACGAACTCAAATATATAATTTATTCCTAATTTCATGTCCAATTTCGTGGTCAAAATCTAAATATATCATTTCTAGGTTTTCTTCCAAAAATCCCACAATTTTCCATAATTTCTTTATTAAATCCTTATAGAATCCATGTAATTAACTTACAATATGTGGGAATTACTTACCTTGCAATAGATGATAAAAATATTGCCTCCAAGAGCTCCAAACAATCGCCCAACCAAATGAAATTGTAAGAGGAATGGGCTAAACCCCGAAATAAAGTCTTAATAACAGCCTCAGATGTCGCATTTGCGAACCAAGGTAAAATTGGCATATGTTCGCAATTGTGAACCAAGGAAAAATTGGCAGACTTCGCAAATGCAAAAAAATGTTCGCTATTGTGAACCAAAGCAAAATTGGCAAAATTCGCAAATGCGAAGAAATGTTCCCAATTGCGAACCAAAGCAAAATTGGCAGACTTCGCAAATGCGAAGAAATGTTCCCAATTGCGAACCAAAGCAAAATTGGCAGACTTTGCAAATACGAAGAAATGATCGCAATTAAGAACCAAGGCAAAATTGGTAGACTTCGCAAATGCGAAGAAATGTTCGCAATTGCGATATTTGAGCACCAGCAGTCAAACTTTTGTTCAAAACCATTCTAGAACATTTCTGAAACTCATCCGAGCCCTCGAAGCTCCAAACCAAACATAAAAAAGTCTAAAAATATCATATGAACTCTCTAGCATGACCGAAACGTGGAAATAACATCTAGAATCACGAATCGGATGTCAAAACGCAAGAATTATATCATGAAACTCAAAAGCTTCTAGAAACACTTTCGCGTGTCCGATTCCTATCAAATCTCGGAATGGCGCTAAATTTTGCGTATAAGTCATAAATGGCATAATGGACCTATTCTCACTTCCGGAATCGAAATCTGACCCCGATAATACCAAAGTCTACTCCAAACTAAACTTAAAGAACTTGAAAAACCTTCAATGCGCCAACTTTAATATTAAGCGTTGAAACAATCCCGGGTCATCCAAAACCCAATCTGAACAAACGCCCAAGTCCGAAATCATCATACGAACATATTAGAACCTTCAAATCCTGATTCCGAGATTGTTTACTCAAAAATCAAATCCTGGTCAACTCTTCCAACTTAAAGCTTCTGAATTTAGAATTTTCTTTCCAAATCAACTCTGAACTTCCCGAAATTCAATTCCGACCACACGTACAAGTCATAACACCTGAAGTGAAGCTACTCAATGCCTCAAATAGCTGAACGACGCGCTAGATCTCAAAATTATCGATCAGATTATTACACCATCAGAGTTACTTACATTCTCCTATCTAAATTGTATTTCAGACAGATGTTGTATTTTATTATATTTCTTAGTAGGTGCTCATGCACTTGTGAAATGACCCGACCGGTCATTTTGAGTATTACAGCCACGTTCCCCCATTTACTGCTCAATTTATGCTTGACATTTGTTATGTGACTTGCCGGGGAAATTGGTTCGGGTCCGGTGAGGTTTTGAAATGAATTGAGACACTTAGTCTCCAAGATGAAAACTTTAGTTGAAAAGATTGACCGGAATATTGACTTATATGTAAACGACCTCGAAATAGAATTTTGATGATTCCAATAGCTTTGTATGATGATTTTGAACTTATGAGCATATCCAAAAAATTATTTGGAAGTCCGCAGTTTAATTAGGCTTGAAATGGCTAAAATAGAAATTTAAGTTTGGAAGTTTGACCGGGGAGTTGACTTTTTGATATCGGGGTCGGAATCCGATACTGGAAATTTGAATAGGTCTGCTATGTTATTTATGACTTGTGTGCAAAATTTGAGGTCAATCGGACTTGATTTGATAGGTTTCGACATCGAATGTAGAAGTTGAAAATTCTTCATTTCATTAAGCTTGAATTGGGGTATGATTCATGATTTTAGCGTTATTTGATGTGATTTGAGGTTTTGACTAAGTTGGTATGATGTTTTAGGAGTTGTTGGTGTATTTGGTTGAGGTCCCGGGGGCCTCGGGTGAGTTTCGGATAATTAACGGATCAAGAATTAGAGTTGTGAGGTTGCTGAAGTTGTAGCCCCTCTGGTGTGATCGCACCTGCGAGGGTCTTGGCTGCAGGTGCGGCAGCTAGAGCGCAGGTGCAGAGTTGGAGGATTTCAGCAGAGGTCGCATGTGCGATAGGATTTCCGCACCTGCGATTGTGCAGATGCTGGCAGGGATCGCAGAAGCGGAGGCTGGCTGGGTAAGTGATGTCTGCAGAAGCGCATTTCTTTCTGCAAAAGCGGATGCGCAGGTGCGAGCCCAGGCTCCGTAGGTGCGGAAATGCTTGGTCAATGTTACAAACGAGAGTTTCCGAGATTTTTCTCATTTTGGAGCTCGATTTGGGCGACTTTGGAGATGAATTTTTCCACACAACCTGGAGTAAGTGTTCTTGACTCCCTTGTGATTATATCTCATGAATTAATCTTTATTTTTGGTGTATGATTATCGAATCTTCAAGAGAAATCGAAGAAAATTTCTATAATTTGATAAAACAAATTTTCAAGTTTTGAATACCGATTCGGGGTCGGATTTGAGTGAAATTAGTATGGTTGAACTTGTACTTGGATAAGTTGTCAGATTTTGTGAGTTTCATCAGATTTCGAGACGTGGGCCCCACTTTTGATTTTTCGAGCAGAGTTAGAATTTTTATAAATTGTTAAATTGCAAGCATTGGAGTATATTTTGATTGATTTACACGTTGTTTGACTAGTTTCGAATCATTTGGCGTGGAATTGAGGAGATATGAAGGTGTTCGGAGGTTGATACGCGTTGAATGGAATTTCCAGAGTATTGTTTAGCTTGATTGGCATTGGATTCGCTTGTTCGAGGTAAGTAACACTTCTAAACTTAGTTCTGAGGGTATGAATTCCCAAATTTGGTGTTATATAAATTGTTTGGAGGTAACCCACATGATAGTTGACGAGAGTGTGGACGTGCACCATAGAAATTGTGACTTGAATAAATCCTGTGAAGTTGTAAAATTAAAGAATTATGTTATTACCCGAATATTCTCCACGTGTTAGGAAATTGAGTTAAGACTCGTATTAAAGATCATGATTAGGCTACGTGCCAATATTTTTGGGACCCACCGGGTCAGATTGCTGTTGAATTTAATTGTTTTTAAAATGTATATTTCATACTCATTCATGTTCATCCATTGTGAGGATATTCATGGGATCGGAGCTGCCCGCTGCAGCAGGCCGTATTGGCTTTATATTATTATTATATGGAACAAGGTTGCCCGCCTACAGCAGGCCATATTGGCTATATATTATTATTATATGGAACTAGGTTGCCCGCATGCAGCAGGCCTTATAGGCTTTATCATTATATGGATTGGGGCTGCCCGCCTGCAGCAAGCCATATCGGCTTTATATCATGCTTGGGCTGAAGGAGCCCATTCGAAGTCTGTACACACCCCAGTGAGCGTAGATGACAATATATTCAGGGTGGACTTCCCAGGGCATGGACTTGCCTTACTTATTTATATTGTGATAAATTTCCCTAGACATAGATCTTGTCCATATCATTTACATTTGGGGATAAATTACCCAGGGCAGGATTGGCCTTATATGGTACTAAGTGACTGACTTTCAGTCGATGTGTGTGTGTGTGTGTGTGTATATATATATATATATATATACGGGATGGAATATCCCTGGGCTAGATTGGCTATAAACAGTATCGAGTGACCAAATGATTAGTGACCAGTAGTGCATGAGGTCTTTCCACTGAGATGTCATCTTCCTCATATCATGCAGTATTGATCTATTTTGCTTGTACTGAGTTTAATTGTTGAACTTGAAAGCATTCCTACATTTCTGTATCATTATTTAAATATATTGGACTGTACCTGCGGAGCTCATCACTACTTTCAGCCTAGAGGTTAGTCTTGTTGCTTATTGAGTTGGTTGTACTTATACTACACTCTGTACCTCGTGTGCAGATCCAGGTACTTTCTGACTCGGCGACTGTTATATATAAGAGTTCTATCAGTTGGAGACTATCATAGTAGCCACCTGGCATCCGCTGACCTTGACTCTCTTTCCTTCAGTTATTGTACTGTTCTATGCTTTTAGATAATATTTTATCAGTCAGACTTTGTATTCATATTAGATGCTCATGTACTTAGTGACACCGGGTTTTGGGAGTGTTTATATATGTATTTGTGAGTTTTCTTCTGCTCAATTTAAATATTATGTTTTCAAATTTAGAAAATATGGTGGTTTATTGAGATTGTTGGCTTGCCTAGTATTGAGATAGGCGCCATCACGACAGGTGAGATTTTGGGTCGTGACAAGTTGGTATCAGAGCCTAGGTTACATAGGTCTCACGAGTCATGAGCAACTGTCTAGTAGAGTCTTGCGGATCGGTAAGATGACATCTATACTTATCTTCGAGAGGCTACAAAGCATTTTAGGATAAACTTTCCATCTTTCTCTCCTTATCGTGCAGAATTGATTCAACTTGAAATATAACTCTTGGAATTCCTTCCATGCATTCGTGTGTGTATGTGAGCGCTCGGTATCAGTTGTGTACCGCCGGCTTATGATTCCATGAATGAGGTTCGAGATGAGTATTCTGTGTTTTGGTGATGGGCCAGTCTGGGGGACTTCAGGCCAGGGTTAGACCGTAGCTTAAGCTCGGTAGCTTCAATTGTAACTTGTACATTTGGACTCATATGTCCGGTAATGTCCCTACGAGTGGAATTTGTGGCTCGATGAGCGGTGGAATGGCTTTGTGATGAGTATGATATTGATTGCGGGATGTGTTAAGATGATTTGAATGTGACGAGAAGTGTTTTCTTGAAATGTAAAAAGGACCATTGGGTGCTTGAGTTCGTTTTGATGTGACGTACAGTATCGAGTATGAATGTTTTGAAGGACCTTTCACGTTGTTAAATTTTGGGACAAATTAAATTCTCATGTCTTGTTAATGAGTTTGGACTCAGAAAGATTAAGTGATTGCATAGTAATTGTGACTGCGAAATGGTATAACAAGATGTCAATTTGAGGCTAAGCAGGTGGGTTATCCCCTGCGGAGTAATCTACGTAGGTGTGTTCCTTATAATATTGAGTGGAGAGTTTCTTTTCTGCCAGCGGGGCGTATGTGTTGAGATTTGAATTTGAATCTAGTTGAGAAAGTTGACTTGAGTGTCAAGAGAATGAATGCGAGCTTAGCGGACGATTGAGGTATTTTCATGGTTGGCGTTGCATGAGCTTGAGAAGAATTTTCGTTAAACTGACTGTGCTATTATGGCAGTAATAGAGTATGGGTACTGTGAGTTATCGAGTGTTTTAATCTATGGCTTTGTGCCAAGTGGGGGAGCCTGCTATTGATAATTCAATTCATGGTTATATGTTAAATTTTAGTTTTGGTCTGAGGCATACTTGTGGATTAGTTATGACTTGTAGAGGTTGAGATCGAGGATGAATCGAGTACTGAAATTCCTAAATATGGGTTATATTGCACTTTATGAGTATATGAAAATCATGGGATGAGTGAGTTATTATTTGTGAATGATGTAGTGCGCACGGAGTATGAATTTGATTGGTGGTGTTAAGGCAGGGTTACCTCTTTACGTGTCATTGTGTTAATGGGATACGTGTCTTTCAGCCCGTTTGGGCAGTGCAATTTAGATGTGAGCAAAGTGGGTGACTCCCGAGAAGGTTCTAATGGGTTTGAGATTTATATATAGCAATCGAGATTTTTTCCAGATTTGTGTATGGATAGAATATGAGATTTACATTTAGTGGTACCGAACTTGAGGTAATTATGTATGACTATGGATTCTACATTTTAGTATAAGAAAGGTAAGAAGAACAATTTTAAATTCACATAAGGTATTTTCAGAGTGAGTGTTACGATTGTGGTATTTATGGAGGTGCTTAAGAAGAATACAATGGCTTATGGGCCTTAAGGCGGTGTGGTTTTATGTTAGGATGTCTTGTAGTGAGCTTCGGGTAAGGATCGTAGAATCCTCACAGGGAGAAGTGTCAACTTGAGGGTAATTCAGAAGAAACTCGGAGAAAATAGGACAGCTGGGTAGTAGGCTGGACCAGCATGGTATGATCGGTTTTTGGGTACCTATGAAGTGGTGAGTCTCAACGGATGTTTTAGTGGAAATATTCTTGGGTTGGTGACCTGCGTGGCTTAATCGAGTTAGAGGAATTCAGTTCTGATAGCTTGGTTATGTGCAAATGGATTTCAAAGTGTTCTTGATCGTTTCAACCATGGTTCGAACTAGATATTTTCTACCGGTGTGGGGGACATGTTGTATATTGTTTAGCTTGCTCTACATTGGATTCGTCTTGTTCGAGGTAAGTAACACTTCTAAACTTGGTTCTGAGGGTATGGATTCCCAAATTTGGTGTTATATAAATTGTTTGGAGGTAACTCACACGATAGTTGACGAACGTGTGGACGTGCACCATAGAAATTGTGACTTGAATAAATCTTATAAAGTTGTAAAATTAAAGAATCATGTTATTACCCGAATATTCTCCACGTGTTAGAAAATTGAGTTAAGACTCGTATTAAAGATCATGATTAGGCTACGTGCCAATATTTTTGGGACCCACAGGGTTAGATTGCTGTTGAATTTAATTGTTTTTAAAATGTATATTTCATAATCATTCATGTTCATCCATTGTGAGGATATTCATGGGATCGGGGTTGCCCGCCTGCAGCAGGCCATATTGGCTTTATATTATTATTATATGGAACGGGGATGCCCGCCTGCAGCAGGCCATATTGGCTTTATATTATTATTATATAAAACGGGGTTTCCCGCCTACAACAGAACTTATAGGCTTTATCATTATATGGATCGGGGTTGCCCGCGCGCAGCAGGCCATATCGGTTTTTTATCACGCTTGGGCTGAAGGAGCCCCTCCGGAGTCTGTACACACACCCAATGAGCGTAGATGACTATATATTCGGGATGAAATTCCCAGGGCATGGGCTTGCCTTACTTATTTATATTGTGATGAATTTTCCTGGACATGGATCTTGTCTGTATCATTTATATTTGGGGATAAATTACCCCAGGGTTGGACTGGCCTTATACGGTACTAAAAGACTGACTGTCAATCAATATGTGTGTGTGTGTGTGTGTGTGTGTGTGTGTGTGTATATATATATATATATATGTGTGTGTGTGTATATATATATATATATATATATATATATATATATATATATATATATATATATATACACACACACACATATACGGGATGGAATATCCCTGGGCTGGATTGGGTATAAACAGTACCGAGTGACCGAATGATTAGCGGCCAGTAGTACATGAGGTCTTTCCACTTAGATGTCATAATTCTCATATCATGCAGTATTGATCTATTTTTCTTGTACTAAGTTTAACTATTGAACTTGAAAGCATGCCTACATTTATGTACCATTATTTATATATATTGGACTGTACCTGCGGAGCTCGTTACTACTTTCAGCCCAGAGGTTAGTCTTGTTACTTATTGAGTTGGTTGTACTCATACTACACTCTGCACCTCGTGTGCAGATCCAGGTACTTTCGGACGCGACGACTGTTAGATCTCAGAGTTCTATCAGTTGGAGACTATCAAGGTAGTTGCCTGGCATCCGCTTACCTTGACTCTCTTTCCTTCGGTTATTGTATTGTTCTATACTTTTAGACAATATTTTATCAGTCAGACTTTGTATTCATATTATATGCTCATGTACTTAGTGACACCGGGTTGTGGGAGTGTTTATATCTGTATTTGTGGGATTTCTTCCGTTGAATTTAAATATTATATTTACAGATTTAGAAGACATAGTGGTTTATTGAGATTTTCGGTTTGCCTAGTATTGAGATAGGCGTCATCACGATAGGTGCGATTTTGGGTTGTGACAAGTTGTGACACCGGGTTTTGGGGGTTCCTAGTGGATGTTCATTATTATAGTCACGTAATTATTATCATTTTATCTTGTAATTTATACTTTATACAGGAATTGTCAAACCACGAGATCTTTCCATCATTGGATAGTGTAAAAGCATCTGCCATGCAATAAGGACAAGCTAATTTTCCCGCTGTACTCCCTCCCTACAACATTGAATACGGTTGAAAATTACTTATTGTGCACATCAATACAACTTGCATTTTAAAATTATTCTTACTTGAAACATCATATGTTTGGACCCCCTCCTCCCATAAATGTTTTAACTCTTCAATGAGGGGTTGTAAGAAGACATCAATTTTCTGTTTTGGATTTTTTGGACCAGGTATAATCACTGATAAAAACATGTATTCATACTTCATGAACATCCAAGGTGGCAAATTATATGGCGTGACTATCACAGGCCAAAAAGAATATTGTTGGCCTGATTGACCAAATGGATTAAACCCATCAGTGGACAATCCCAATCTCACATTTCTCACTTCAGATGCAAAACTTGGATGTGTTTGATCAAAATTCTTCCAAACAGGAGATTCTGAGGGATGACCCATGACACCTTATATTTCATGCTCAGAATGCCACCTCATATGCTTTGCAGTAACATTTGATGCGTACAACCTTTGTAGACGCGGAGTTAAAGGAAAATAATACATCTTCCTATAAGAAATATTAGTTTTCTGCTTGGAATGTTGATATTTTGATCTCTTGTACCGAGGGTGGGCACAAAACTTGCAATTGACAAGTTCATTATCTTCACACCAATAAATCATACAACTATTTTTGTAGCGGTCGATCTTCTCTACTGGTAAGCCCAACCCTCGCATTAGCTTTTTGGTACTATAAAAGCTATCTGGCATTATGTTATCAATTGACATCAGTTCTGATATAAATTGACATAAATCATCGTACAACTTTTCAGAAAAATGATGTTCTGCCTTTAGATTCAAAAGCCGAGCAACGACGGACAACTGCGATTGTCCGTGTGGGTTTCTCGGCCAAATTTCCTGTTCTGATACTTTGAGCATATTATAAAGATTTTGCATGGTTGGATTTGGTTCCTCTTCTATATTACCACCAAAAGAAGGCCCACCAACATCAAAAACCATAGACTGAAATGCATTATGAGATTGAGTTTACTTTTTATTTTGACACTTACGATGATTACAAGGACATCTTAGCTTTTCACCGTCCATGCATTCTGGATGTCTTTTAGCAAATGCGACAAACTCCTCAACCCCTATAATAAATCTAGGATTTATGAATCCATCTTCCAATACTCTAGCATACATCGACTCACGATCAGAATTATTCATATTGTACGCTCTAACACAAAGAATAAATATGTGTTAGAACTTACATGATGACAAACAAGATTATCTGTTGTAATTAAAGTTGTCTATTATCTAGCTGTTTTTAAAAAAGTAAATTTAATATGTTAGAACATATTTGTACTAAATTAGACATGTCAAGCATGCATTCTGCTATAGAATCCAACAGAAAAGGGCACTAATTTAATAAGATCCAAAGATAACTAGAAAAGTCACGAGTTTCTTACCTAAATGTATCAACATCAATAAAAGTCCCAAGGAAAAAATATATGTAATGACAAATATTGAAATAGAGGTTACCATTCACTAGATAAATCAGAAAAATATCTAGAACTGCGTACTTCTTGGAACTGTGTAATGTCTTTTTTAATCTTTCTGCTAGGGAGGTGCTTGACTCCTTGCTTATATGTTGAAGAAACTGATCCAAAAAAGAGAATAAAACAGAAAACTATAAATTACCATAGTTTAAGACATTTAGACAAGATAAATAAGATAATTAATATTGTTTAAGAGCACTGAGTTTACTTTATGAGATTCCAGCAATAAAAGGATATAAATCAATTTAGAGCCAGGAAGCAACATATATAGCAGGTATATAACCAAAAATAACCAAAAAGAAGGTATAATCATACAAGTTATAGCAAATTGAAAATCATCACCACTCCTAAAGAATTTTTGAAACACTCAAATGCACTCAATATGAGGCTTATCCTACGCACCCGGTCCCTTTCGACAACTAAGAGTAATTTTGAGTTCCTAACCATTGCGACAGTAACTCTACCATGAATGTTATATCCTATGACGAGGTTGATGAATTGTCTATGAACTACAATGATGAATTAGCTCAAATAGGGTTTTAACAACAAGGACCATATTCATCTAAGTAACTAAAATATTATTACCTAAAAAATATGAGAAATTTATTAAGCATTTATAGGAAACTTTTCAAAAGCTGGAAAACAAAAGCCTGCACATTCTTCATCTTTTTAATTGTTTTCAAGACAACAAAGTTGATATCTACAATAAGCACAATCGCTCCCTTTAGCAAAATTAGAGCTTTTTCCTTTGCTCAAAATTAAGACCAAATCAGAAACAAGAAATTAAAAGCTCACCTATCTCAGAAGTATTTCAAACCCACTTCAAGTGAATGATCCAATATCAAAGCTTAATAAAGACCCATTAAAAATTGTACCTAAATTAGTTGCATGCAAAAGCTTTTTAGCTAAATCAGAGTTTTTTGAGCTTAGATAGAAGAACCCAATAGCAATACCCAAATATTATTCACTTTGGAACAGAAAAAATTATAAATGATTATTTGCAAGACGAAAATGGATAATCCAAAGAAGTATGTAGATAATTTGCTTTAGTGTGAAAAAAGAAGAAGATAATTTCAAAAGTTACAAGACATTACACAAAGAAAAAAATTAAAAACAAGAAAAGCCAATAAAATTTTTGGAAAGTTACAATATGATTCATGTATATGATGTCTTTAATTTTAAAAGAATGGTAAAAATTAGAAACAAAAATGAAAATAACAAGCTTAAATCAGTAAGGGATTTTGAAAAATAAAAAATTAAGATGAGGATAGTTTTGTATTGAAATAAATTAATTTTCTGTTTCTGCTTCTTGGAAGAAACTAGAATTTTCTGCTTCTTCCCAAAACCAGAAAAATTGTTTCTGCTGCTGGCGTAAAGTACTTCTCCGTCTTGGTCAAATAATTTAATTTTTTTTAAAAAAGTACTTTTAGCCTCCCAGCAACTTGGCCAAACATGCTCTATGTCACATAATTGAGATAGATGAAGTATTTATCTACTTAATTTTTAATGTATTAAATTTATCTAACTAAACAAGTGTTCATATTCAAGACTTTCTTTTTTATTCATTTCACTTTTGTACACCTTTTTCTTGTTCTTTCTTCAAATTATGTGAAACTAATTGAGCAAAAATTATTTGTAGCCGCTGAGTGAAAATAATGACAACTGATAGTCATAAAATAAGGTATATAATTTATAGCCCAAAACCAATTATAAGGGTTAGCAAGTGAAACCCAGAAAACCATCGGAAGACTAGCTTCTTAATGCAACCACAATAACTGCTAGCCCGGCCTTAGATAATCACCTAACCTTCTTTTACACTTAATATTAGTAGTCAAGAAATTTCAAATCCCACCAAATCACACCAAAAATCCTTCAAACCTAGTGAAATCCCCGTCAAAATCTACCATTTCAGCCCAAATATTCCATTAAACCTAACATTCTTCTCCATAACCACCAAACTTCTTCCTATTATACACAAATATTTTTTATCTTTTACAAAAAAAAAAAAAAAAAATTTAGTGATCCAATCTAAAAAAATATAATATTCCAAAGCAAAATTACCCATGACATAAGAAGAAGATGAAGAAGGTGATGTATAGGTTTTACACATACTATACACATTATACATTATATATACTTTTTATACATATATATATATATATATATATATATATATATATATATATATATATACTTATATATAACTTATATGAACATTGAATTTGTATAAAAAGTGTATATGCATTATATCAGTGTAGATACACCTTTCATATAATACATAATATATACATATTATATACAATATTTTCAACACTCACCATAGCCACTGTAATCTTTCACGTCCTACGTTTATAATAAATGTATCATTAGTGTATAATGTATACACATTAATTATACACCATATTATACAATTATTATACACTGATTATATATGTATAAATAAAGGAGCATTCACAATAATTGAGGATAATGAACTTGGCCGGAAAAAGTTTTTCTCCGACAACGGCTATTTTATTTTCTCCATTTCTCATCTTCTTGCAAAATTCATCCAAAAAAAAAACCATGCAATATTATATCTGAAAGTGGACAGAAAGCGACAACCACCGCCAGACTTTTGCCAGAAATTACTCAAAGAAGATAGATATTTTGGCATCTAAGTAAAAGAGGAGGAGATCGCAAAGAAAAAAGAAAAAATTAAAAAAAAGACGTGTGTTGGTGTCGCTATAAGAGAAGAAAAGAAAAAAAGAAAAAAAAAAGAGGAAGTGGAGAAGGGAAAAGATAAGAATGAGAGGGGAAAATGGAAGAAACTGGTATATTGAAGATTGGAGAAGATGAGAACAGAGAGAAAGAGGAGAAGTTGTAACGACCCGACTTGTCATTTTGAATATCTATGCTCCTTTCGACAATTTGAAGTCTTGAGCAACTTCGTAAGGTGTACTATAACTTGTGTAAATTGTCGGCTTTGATTTCGGATGATTCAGGATTTAATTGAAAGAACAATCCTTGTTTAGAAGTTTAAATGAAAAGAGTAGACTGATTTTATTTTTTATACAAATGACTACGGAATAGAGTTTTGATGGTTCCAATAGCTCCATATGGTGGTTTCTGACTTAGGAACGTATCCGTAAAATTATTTGGAAGCCCGTAGCTAAATTAGGCTTGAAATGACTAAAATATAAATTTAAGTTTGGATGTTTGACCGGGAAGTTGACTTTATTGATATCGGACTCGGATTGAGATTTTCGAAAATTGGAATAGCTCTGTTATATCATTTATGACTTGTATGCCAAATTTGAAGTCATTCCGGATTCATTTAATATATTTCGGCACGAGTTTTATAAATTGAAAAGTTTGAAATTCATAAGTCCGAATCGAAGTGTGAATTGTAATTTTGATATTGTATGACGTGATTTGAAACCCTGAGTAAGTCCGTATTATGTTATGGGACATGTTGGTATATTTGAACGGGATCCCGAGTGGCTCGGGTGAATTTCGGGGAGAATTTTGAGCGAGTTCAGGCATTTCGGCACTCTGATGTTGTTCTAGAACGTTGGAAGTGTGGACCACACAATTTTATGTGCTGAGGCACATTTTTGAGTGTTGTAACAGATGAAAAGGTGCTGCAGCAGATGAAAATGTACGGCCCGCAGAGAAAAAATACGGACCGCACAATTTTGTATGCGGCCGCACTTCACGGTGTTCTGCAGGTTCGCTGGTCCGACTTCGAAAGATTATATATTTTGATCCACAAGCAATTTGTAGATGATTCAATAACAATAGTTGTAGACCTTCGTGTCTAGTTTTCAGAAAGGTAAAGAAATCATCATTTGGACATCTGTAGAGAAAGTTATGGTCGATTTACTGCGGCCGCACAATTGTTTGTGCGACCGCAAAACTTGGAAATGTGAGACCGCACTTAGGAATGTGCGGACCGCGCTTTGGGAGGTCAGAGGGTGTAATATATAACCGAGGCCTAGGGTATTATTTTATTTTTAGGATCTAGAGAGATTGGTTTGTGATGCTTTTTCGTGGGTTTTTCAAGAAATTCATCGGGGTAAGTAATTCTAACTCAGATTTGGTTAACATACATGAATATATCACTGTTTTCATCATTTAATCAGTATCTTTAGATGAAAATTTGGGAAAAATTATAGAAATTTCATAAAATAAATTTTTGAGATTTGAATACCGATTCGAAGTCGGATTTAAGTGAAATTAGTATGGTTGAACTCGTACTTGAATGGGTTATCTCATTTTGTAACTTTTGTCGGATTCCGAGACATGGGACCCCGCATGCGATTTTTGTGGGAAAATATTATAGTATTTCGATATGGAATTAATTTATATAATTGTGTGGGCTGAATCAAATTAATTATGACTAGATACGAGGCTTTCGGAGACCAACTTTCGAGGCAAGGGCATAGTAGAGTGAGAAATTACACGGTTTGGGGTAAGTAACACTTCTAAACTTGGTTCTGAGGGTATGAATCCCCGAATTGGTGTTATATGAATTATTTGAAGGTGACACACACGATAGTTGACGAGCGTGTGGACGTTCACCATTGAAACTATGACTTGAATAAATTCTATGAAGTTGTAAAAATTAAAGAATCATGTTATTATCTGAACATTTCTCACGTGTTAGAGAAATTGAGCTAAGGCTCTTATTAAAGATCATGTTTAGGCTACGTACCGATATTTTGGGACCCATAGGGTCGTGTTGCTGTTAAATTAATTATTTTAAAATATACATTTCATACTCAGTCATGCTCATCCATTGTGAGGATATTTATGGGATCGGGCTACACGCCGCAACATGCCTTTTAGGCTTTACTATTATATGGATCGGGGTTGTCCGCCTGCAGCAGGCCTTATTGGCTTTATTATTATATGGATCGGGGTTGCCCGTCTGCAACAGGCCTTATTGGCTTTATTATTATATGGATCGAGGCTGCCCGCCTGCAGCAGGCCTTATAGGCTTTACTATTTTATGGATCGAGGTTGCCCGCCTGCAGCAAGCCTTAAAGGCTATATTATTATACGGATCGGGACTGCCTGCCCACAGTAGGCCATATCGGTTTTATATCATGCTTGGGCTGAAGGAGCCCCTTCGTAGTCTATACACACCCCAAGTGAGCGTAGATGATTATATATCGGGATGGACTTCCGAGGACATGGACTTGCCTTATTTATTTATATTGTGATGAATTTTTCATGGACATGGATCTTGTCTGTATCATTTACATGTGGGGGTAAATTACCCCAGGACTGGATTGGCCTTATACGGTACTGAGGAACTGACTGTCAGTCGATATGAATATATATACGAGATGGAATATCCCTGGGCTGGATTGGCCATAGACAGTACCGAGTGACCGAGTGATTTGTGACCAGTAGTACAGGAAGTCTTTCCACTGAGATGTCACATTCCTCATATCATGCAGTATTGATCTATTTTTCTTGTACTGAGTTTAACTGTTGAACTTGAAAACATGCCTATATTTATGTACCATTATTTATGTATTGGATTGTAGTTGCGGAGCTCGTCACTACTTTCAGCTCAGAGGTTAGTCTTGTTACTTATTGAGTTGGTTGTACTCATACTACACTTTGCATCATGTGTGTAGATCCAGGTGCTCCCGGATACGATGACTGCTAGATTTCAGAGTTATTTCTGTTGGAGACTATCAAGGTAGCTGCTTGACGTCCGCAAACTTGATTCCCTTCCTGTTTAGTTATTGTACTGTTCTATATTTCAGACAGGGATTTTTATTAGTCAGACTTTGTATTCATTGAGACGCTCATGTACTCAGTGACATCGAGTTTTGAGAGTGTTTATATTTGTATTTGTGAGATTTCTTCTGCCGAATTTAATTATTATATTTTCAAATTTAAAAGATATGGTGGTTCATTGGGATTATCGGCTTGCCTAATATTGAGTTAGGCGCCATCACGACGGGTGAGATTTTAGGTCGTTACAAGTTGGTATCAGAGTCTAAGTTACATAGGTTTCGCGAGTCGTGAGCTGGTTTAGTAGAGTCTTGCGGATCAGTACAGAGACGTCTCTACTTATCTTCGAGAGGTTGCCGAACCCTTAGGAAAATTTCACTTTCTTTTTTTCTATCGTGCAGAATTGATTTCATTTGAAACATAACTCTTTAAATTCCTTCCACGCATTCGTGTGCGTATGTGAGCACTCAGTATCATTTGTGCATCCTGGCTTGTGATTCCATGAACGAGGTTCGAGATGTGTATTATGTGTTTATGGGCCAGTCTTGAGGACTTGAGGCCAGCGTAAGCTCGGTAGCTTCAGTTGTACCGTGTACATTTGGACTCATATGTCCGGTAATGTCCTTACGAGAAGAATTCGTGGCTCGATGAGCGATTAAATGGCTATATGATAAGTATGATGTGATTGCGGGATGTGTTAAGATAGTTTGAATCTTGATTTAACGTATAGTCTCGAGTATGAATGTGTTGAGAGATCTTTCACGTTGTTAAATTGTAGGACAAATTAAATCTCATGTCGTGTTAATGAGTTCAAACTCAGAAATATTAAGTGATTCTGTAGTAATTGTGGTTGCGAAAGGATATAGTAAGATGCCAATTTGAGGATAAGCAGGTGAGTTATCTCCTGCGGAGTAATCTACGTATGTGTGTTCCTTATAATGTTGAGTAGAGGGTTTTTTTTCTCCCAACGGGGTATATGTGTTGAGATTTGAATTTGAATCTGGTTGAGAAATTTGACTTGACTGTCACGAGAATAAATGCAAACTTAGCGAACGATTGAGGTATTTTATGGCGGGTGTTGCATAAGCTTGAGAAGAATTTTCGTTGAACTGACTCCAATATCATGGCAGTAATATTGTATAGGTGTTGTGAGTTATCGTGTGTTTTAATATATAGCTTTGAGCCAAGTGGGGGAGCCTGCTGTTGACGGTCTAATTTCATGGTGACATGTAAATTTTAGTTTTGGTTTGAGACATAATTGTGGATTAGTTATGACTTACAGAGATTGAGATCGAGGATGGCTCGAGTAAGGAAATTTTTGAATACGGGTTACATTGCACTTTATAGAAATTTAAAAATCATGGAATGATTAAGTGGTTATTTTAAGGAATGTAGTGCGCACGAAGTATGAATGTTTTTGGTGATATTAAGGCAGGGTTACTTCTTTGAGTATTGATTTTGCTAAAGGAGCACATGTCTTTCGGCCTGTTTGGGGAGGAGCAAATTAGATTTGAGCATAGTGGATGACTCTCGAGAGGGTTCTAATGGGCTCAAAATGTATATGTGGCAATTGAAATTTTTTCAAATTTGTATATCATTATAATTGTTTACTTACATTAGATGGTATCGAGACGTGCGGTAATTCTGTTTGACTATGGATTCTACATTTCAGTATAAGAAAAGAAAGAGGAACAATTTTAAATTCACATAAGGTATTTTCAGAGTGAGTGTTATGGTTATGGTATTTATGGAGGTGCTTAAGAAGAATACAGTGGCTTATGGGCCATAGGGGTGGGGTGGTTTATGTTAGGATGTCTTGTAGTGAGATTTGGGTAAGGATAGTAGTGTTCAAACAATAAGAAATGTCAACTTGTGGGTAATTTAGAAGAAACTCGGAGAAAATAGGACAAATGGGTAACATGATGGATCAATATGGTAATGGCATGCTCGATTATTTTGGGTTTTTCTGATGAGGTGTGACTTTACAGATGTTTTGTGGCAATACTCTTAGACTTGGCAACCTGTGTGGCTTGGTCGAGTTAGAGGAATTCAGTTCTGATAGCTTGGTTATATTCAAACGGATTTCAAAGTGTTGTTGATATTTTCTACCATGGTTTGAGCTGGATATTTTCTGCCGGTGTGAGAAATGTGTTATGTATTGTGATTTTCTCCTGGAAAGAAGCAAGAGAAAGGTTTCTAACTAATAATGTATGTAATTTGCTGGTGACTCAGAGTTTATAATGAGATTCTCGTGCTTATCACATGATAGATGTGGTATGTTGTGCGGGATTTAGATTTACATGCACAAGGTGGCAGTTTATTATTGAAAGGAAGATCACGAATTTTGGACAGAATGGTTAGTTTCAGATATTTATATGAATGTTATAACAGCTTGGTAATCCATGAGGAGGGTGCGCATTTCAAAAGGCGCATTGTGTTTAGACTTACGGATGTTCATTGGTATTGTGGTACTCAACTGGTTGATAGATTGCCGATATTCAAATTATTGATATATGGCATAAAAGAATTATGAAAGTTTTTCTTGTGGGATGATCATGCATGAAAGATGTGTTAGTTATTCGAGTGCTGGAGTTGGGATCAGTTACGGTAGTTCATGTATTCTATGAATTTGGAGACTGGAGTTCTCCGAAGCGTATGGTTTCAGGGTTGCAGCATGTTTGAGGTGAGCGTTTTATTTATACTCAGTGGAGGCACTAGTTGCGCTAATTATTTGCGATAGCTATGTGCTATGAGTGCGCATATATGCGAGGTTTGAGACCATGTGCGGGTATTAGAGCAAGTATTCATACTCGGAAGAATGCTTAAGTTATGATATGCCTAGAGTTGACTGTTAAGCATAAATTTATAACATTTTTCGTATTCGTACCTTTGTTGAGAACTATCTGGGCTATACTTGAGGTTACAAAGAGGTTGATTCCCTAAATAAACTAGGTAGTTACTAATTATGCGTTAACCTGCTAATTTGAGCTGTGATAGCGCACTTTGCACATGCCTACTCTATGACGTGTTATTTATACTAGTCCAGGAGCATGTGAATTCGACTTCATTTATCATATACACGTGTACTTATTTGATTGCTCATGTATGATATGCTTGGACTGGAGGCATGTGACCATGCCGGGCAGATTATATTATTGGCACGTGAATTGTCCGTGCGGATCCATATACTGATATTATTGGCACGTGAGTTATCCGTGTGGATCCATATACTGATATTATTGGCTTGTGAGGTATCCGTGCGGATTCATATACTGATATTATTGGCACGTGAGTTGTCTATGCGGGTCCAAATATTGATACTATAGCACGTGAGTTATTCGTGCGAGTGATGATAATGTGAGCTCTAGAAGAGCTGGTTACTCTTATTAAATTTGTGTGTCTTGATCCTACTTTATATAATGAGCTTATAGCATTGCAGTTGTGATGGTGTTTGTGGAACTTGTAATATTGTTCTCTACTTTGAGACATCTTCCATTTTGGGTACAAGGTTGCGCAGTTGTGGCTTGAGTTGTATTGGTGTGGCATGTCAGTGGGATAGTTGTGTTTAATAATATATGGTCATTGGACCTAGAATGAGTACTATCAGGTTTGATTACAGTATATTCGAAAGGATAATATTGAAAGTCAGCTTAGAAAGTGATTATGGTTCTGGTTCGAGAGAGCTCCATGACTTGTTGATCTAATAAATGGTTATGAGATTCCGTGTGTTTCTTTAAATATCAGTAGTGTACGAAGGTTTTGCAACGAGGTTTGGCTTGATATGGGGTTTAATACTATTACCGGGTTAGTTTGGAGTAGTTACTGTGAAAAAAAATGGTGCTGCGAGCATGCGAGTTGTGTAGTATGTTAAGTGGTTATATGAGGTTATGGCTAAGGCTTAATACAACTTATTAAGACTCAAACAACGTGTAGATGTGAGATTCGGGCCTTGAAAAGAAATTTTTGGATGTTGGAAATTGGACTCCATGGTTAATGGGCTAAGGCTAAATTAGTGATTTTCAGTTATGTGGTGTTGTCAGACATATATGGTATAGGGTGACGTGGGATCACCCCCGGGTATGTGCGTGGTAAGGTGGAATAGTGATTTGAAGGTTTAGGTATAACTTTTGGCACGTTCGAGGACGAACGTATGTTTAAGTGGGGGAGAATGTAACAACTCGACTTGTTGTTTTGAACATATATGCTCCTTTCGACAATTTAAAGTCCTGAACAGCTTCGTAAGATGTACTATGACTTGTGAATTGTCGGCTTTGGTTTTCGGATGATTCAGAATTTAATTGAAAGAACAATCCTTGTTTAGAAGCTTAAATGAAAAGAGTGGACCGATTTGATTTTTTTGTGCAAACGACTCCAGAATGGAGTTTTGATGGTTCCAATAGCTCCGTATGGTAATTTATGATGTGGGAGCATGTCTGAAAAATTATTTGGAAGCCCGTAGTTAAATTAGGCTTGAAATGGCTAGAATAGAAATTTAAGTTTGGATGTTTGACCGGAGAGTTGACTTTATTGACATCGGACTCGGATTGAGATTTTCGAAAATTGAAATAGCTCTATTATGTCATTTATGACTTGTGTGCCAAATTTAAAGTCATTCCGAATTCATTTAAAAGTTTCGGCACGAGTTTTGTAAATTGAAAAGTTTGAAACTCATAAGTTTAAATCGAGGTGTGAATTGTAATTTCGATATTGTTTGATGTGATTTGAAGCCTCGAGTACATCCGTATTATATTACGGGACTTGTTGGTATATTTGAACGGGATCCCGAGTGGCTTGGGTGAGTTTTGAGTAAGTCCGGGCATTTCGACACTCTGATGTTGTTTTGGAACGTTGGAAGTGCGGACCACACAATTTCATGTGCTGAGGCATTTTTTTGAGTGTTGTTAGAGATGAAAGGTGCTGCAGCAGAGGAAAAATGCGGATCGCACAATTTTGTCTGCGGCCGCACTTTAGGGTGTTCTGCAAGTTCGCTGGTCTGACTTCGGAAGCTTATATCTTTTGATCCACAAGGAATTTGGAGATGATTCAAAAACGAAAATTGTAGCCCTTCGTGTCTAGTTTCAAAAAAGGTAAAGAAATCATTATTTGGATATCTGTAGAGAAGGTTATGACCAATTTACTGAAGTCTGGTAGTGAAGAGGTTGTGAAGTGCGGCCGCACAAGTTTTAGTGCGACCGCAGAACTTGGAAATGTGCGACCGCACGAGGAAATGTGCGGACCGCACATTGGGAGGTCAGGGGGTGTAGTATATAACCGAGGCCTAGGGTATTATTTTATTTTTGGGACCTAGAGAGCTCGCTTTTTCGTGGGTTTTTCAAGAAGTTCATCGGGGTAAGTGATTCTAACTCGGATTTGGTTAACATACATGAATATATCATTGTTTTCAATATTTAATCAGTTTTTTTAGATGAAAATTTGGGAAAAATTGTAGAAATTTCATAAAATGAATTTTTGGGATTTGAATACCGATTTAGAGTCGGATTTGAGTAAAATTAGTATGGTTGAACTCATAATTGAATAGGTTGTCGGATTTTATAACTTTTGTCGGGTTTTGAGACGTGGGCCCCGGGGGTAATTTTTTAGTGTAATTTCGGATTTTGTGAAAAAATATCAGTATTTTGATATGGAATTAATTCCTATAATTGCGTGGACTGAATCAAATTAATTGTGACTAGATACGAGGCTTTCGGAGATCAATTCTCTAGGTAAGGGCATAACAGAGTGAGAAATTACACGGTTTGAGGTAAGTAACACTTCTAAACTTAGTTTTGAGGGTATGAATCCCTGAATTGGTGTTATATGAATTGTTTGGAGGTGACACCCACGATAGTTGACGAGCGTGTGGACGTGCACCATTGAAACTGTGACTTGAATAAATTCTATGAAGTTGTAAAAATTAAAGAATCATGTTATTATCTAAACATTTCCCACGTGTTAGAGAAATTGAGTTGAGACTCTTATTAAAGATCATGTTTAGGCTACGTGCCGATATTTTGGGACTCATGGGGCCGTGCTGCTGTTAAATTAATTATTTTAAAATATACATTTCATACTCAATCATGCTCATCCATTGTGAGGATATTTATGGGATCGGGCTGCACGTCGCAGCAGGCCTTTTAGGCTTTACTATTATATGGATCGGGGTTGCCCGCTTGGAGCAGACCTTATTGGCTTTATTATTATATGGATCGGGGCTGCCCACCTGCTGCAGGCCTTATTGGCTTTATTATTATATGGATCAGGGCTGCCCCATGCAGTAGGCCTTATAGGCTTTACTATTTTATGGATCGGGGTTGCCCGCCTACAGCAGGCATTATAGGCTTTATTATTATACGGATCGGGACTGCCCGACCGCAGTAGGCCATATTGGCTTTATATCACGCTTGGGCTGAAGGAGCCCCTCCGGAGTCTGTACACACCCTCAGAGAGCGTATATATATATATATATATATATATATATATATATATATATATATATTTGGGATGGACTTCCGAGTGCATGGACTTGCCTTATTTATTTATATTGTGATGAATTTTCCCTGGACATGGATCTTGTCTGTATCATTTACATGTGGGGGTAAATTACCCCAAGGCTGGATTGGCCTTATACGGTACTGAGGGACTGATTGTCAGTCGATATGAATATATATACGAGATGGAATATCCCTGGGATAGATTGGCCATAGACAGTACTGGGTGACCGAATGATTTGTGACCAGTAGTACAAGAAGTCTTTCCATTAAGATGTCACATTCCTCATATCATGCAGTATTGATCTATTTTTCTTGTATTGAATTTAACGGTTGAACTTGAAAGCATGCATACATTTCTGTACCATTATTTATGTATTGGACTGTACCTGCGGAGCTCGTCACTACTTTTAGCCGAGAGGTTAGTCTTGTTACTTATTGAGTTGGTTGTACTCATACTACACTCTGCACCTCGTGTTCAGATCCAGGTGCTCCCGGATACGACGACTGCTAGATTTCAGAGTTATTTCTATTGGAGATTATCAAGGTAGCTGCTTGACGTCCGCATACTTGATTCCCTTCCTGTTTAGTTATTGTATTGTTCTATATTTCAGACAGTGATTTTTATTAGTTAGACTTTGTATTCATTTAAACGCTCATGTACTCAGTGACACCGGGTTTTGAGAGTGTTTATATTTTTATTTGTGAGATTTCTTCCGTTGAATTTGATTATTATGTTTTCAAATTTAAAAGATATGGTGGTTCATTGGGATTGTCGGCTTGCCTAGTATTGAGTTAAACGCCATCACAACAGGTGAGATTTTGGATCGTGACAAAAATAGACGGTTGAAAAAGGGTAGGAGTGTATTGGGAATAGTGGCTATAACTTATCAATAAATTAAGAGTAAAGACTATTTCGGGTTCATGAAATATAAACTAATAAAATTTTGAGTGGTCATAGATGATCGTTTTATCGTTTTCTCAAACTAATTCCTTCTTAGACAGGCACATATAATTTCGGTAGCTCAAGACGGTAAAAGATTCCTGAGTTGCTATTTCAATTCAAGCTGAGCCCCTTTCTATTGTATATTATTCAATTTAATGAAAGTAGACAATTGAAGAATAAGGTGATAATGTCTAACAAACACGAACAGCACAATTAATATTATTCAAATAATATACGAAGCAACTCAATCTTAAGAAGAGTATTAAGCAAAATAAAGAAATAAATACATTAAATTATAAGAATAAAATAAAAATCGATGGAAAGGTAAATAGCATATATCAAAAGTAATTCTACTAGGGGTATCAATGGTTTGGTTCAACCGATTATTTTATAAAATTTGTACCATACCAATTTTTCGGTTATTCTATTATGTATAACCAAACTTAGACTTTTAGAAATCGTACCATCATGTCGGTATCAGTACGGTTCGATAATTTTTCGGTATTTTCTTAAATATCATTTAAAAGTCACAAGTAGAAGCAGAATGCAATAACATATGTACTTTTATAGGACTTAACAAAACTCTCTAGATATTTTTACTATTTAAAGGGTGATCAATTAAGAAAGCATAAAAGAAGACTAGAGTATAGATCCATCAAACTAAGCAAAGACAAAGAGAATATAAATCACACGAGTGAAAAAATATTAAGCAAGTTGGAACTCAAGAATAAAATCTATAGACGATTAAATTAAATATTCAAAAATATAAATTTAAATCATATGAAAGAAAATATATTTAATACATTGTAGTTTGCTATTCATAATCACTAGAATACCTTGTGTCTTACTAGTAAATATGTTGGAAATAGTTTAGTTCAATAAGAGTAGTATAATAGGTTTAGGAATTTGGATGTTGAGTTTAATTACTTGTTGCTTTGTAACCGTTTTCATAATTCCAATGCCTAAGGAAAAATTTAATGTTTTACTATTTTTAAACTTAATATATAAATATATTTTTCCCATGAAATACTATTCGATACGACTCAGTATTTTTTCGGTTTACTTTCATAAAATAAAAAATCTACCATAATTATTGGTACAGTTATAGATTTATATAAAAATCGATGATTTTATTAAAAAAATCTAAAAATCGATTCGGTGCGGTACAGTTCGATCGGTTTTAGTCGATTTTTAAATATCCTTTTGACACCCCTAATTCTGATAACTAAACGTAAAATTAAAATAATCCCTTTTCATTCACGTCCAATTCAAGTTTTCAATTATACCCAAGTTACAAATCGATCTGAAATATATTTCATTACATAAACAAGAATTTTAAAAGAATATTATTTCAAATTTAATTTTTCACTTTTCACAAACTAAACCGTAGATTATGTACCGCTTACACATAACGTCTTCAAATTGTACCACCCACCCACTTGTCCGGACTAAATTTTCCCACCACTCAAATATTTCAAATTTCAAAAACCACAACCCACCTCCCCCCAAAACAACCCTTACTATATAAACTCCTCATTACCCCTTTTTCTCCTCTCACACAAAAAATCCACCAACTATCCTCTCTCTTTCTCCTCCCTCCTTCGAACGAAACCCTAATAAAATGCGTGAAATCCTCCATATTCAAGGTGGCCAATGCGGCAACCAAATTGGGGCCAAGTTCTGGGAGGTTGTGTGCGCGGAACACGGGATTGATTCCACCGGCGCGTACCATGGGGAATCGGATATCCAACTTGAGAGGGTAAATGTCTATTATAATGAGGCGAGTTGTGGGCGTTTCGTACCTCGTGCTGTTCTTATGGATTTAGAGCCTGGTACTATGGACAGTGTTAGATCTGGGCCTTATGGTCAGATTTTTAGGCCTGATAACTTTGTTTTCGGTCAGTCTGGTGCTGGGAATAATTGGGCTAAGGGTCATTACACTGAGGGCGCTGAGTTGATTGATTCGGTTCTCGATGTTGTTCGTAAAGAAGCTGAGAATTGTGATTGTCTACAAGGTGCTTGTTAAAATGTTTATTCGTATTTTATTCTTGTGAATTTTACTGTCTTGTTCATTTGAGAATATTAAGATTGTGATTGCCTACAATGTGTTTGTTAAAATGTTTATGCGTATTTTTAATTTATTAAACTGTGGATATTGTTTTTCTTTTATTATTGTAAGTTTTATTTAGAAGCTTTAAATTTTGTGATTGCCTACAAGGTGTTTGTTTGAGTGCTTATGCATATTTTGATTTACTAATTGTTGGATCGGTTTTGGTTACAGAAGTTCTGTGATTCTATTTATTGAGAAGCTGAAAACTGTGAGTTGCCCACGAGGCTTTTGTTTAAATGTTTATGCATATCCTGATTTGTTAACTTGTCTATTGTTTTAATATCACAAGTTCTATTATTTCCTTAATTGAGATGCTGGAAATTGTAATTTTCTGTTAGCTTTTTGTTTAAATGTCTAACATATCCTGGTTTGTTCATTCATGGTGATTGTTTACAGTATTCTAAGTTTTATGGTTTTATTCATCTGAGAAGCAGAAATTTTGATGGCCTATGAGGTGTATGTTTAAATTTTTATCCACATGTTGATGTATCTATTCATGATGATTGTTTTTTAATACTATAAGTCAATTATATTTATTCTTTTCAGATGTGCTTGTATTTTCCCTTTGATGCATGAGCATAGTCTATGTTGTTGCCATTACCTTAGTCTATGTACCGTGTTTTGTTTGGGGTTTTTCCTAGTTAAGGACCTATATGTTCATGTAAGGATAATTGAGATTTCTAGCTATAGAGAGACCAAATTTGCTTTAAAAGACAAACTGTGTAACGTTGAATGAATGAGTGGTCATTAACCTGAGGGTCCTAAGTTGGTTGTATTTGTTCTGGATGTTGTGTACAAAGGAGCTGATAGTTGTGATTGCTGAAAGGTGTTTTCTAGACGCTTTATGCATATCATGATCTATTAACTTGTGGGATTGGTTTCATCATCAGATGTTCAGTTTTATTTATTTGGTTACGTGCTTGATACCTCCACTCCCCCACCTCCCCTTTTTTTTTTTAATCGTTTGACATATTCGTGTAACATTGTTGTTTATATGTGGAAGTTCTATTGTTTTATTCATTTGAGATGTGCTTGAGACTTTTTCCTTTTTTTCTTTTTATATGTACACATGGTCATACATGCACCGTTGTTGCTTATATGTGGAATTGTATGCAGGGTTTCAGGTGTGCCATTCCCTGGGAGGAGGGACTGGGTCTGGAATGGGGACACTTCTCATTTCAAAGATAAGAGAGGAATACCCAGACAGGATGATGCTAACATTCTCTGTTTTCCCATCTCCAAAGGTCTCGGACACTGTTGTAGAGCCTTACAATGCGACATTGTCTGTTCATCAGCTTGTGGAGAATGCAGATGAGTGCATGGTTCTTGATAATGAGGCACTCTATGACATTTGTTTCCGTACCCTCAAACTTACAACTCCTAGCTGTAAGTATCCTCGATTCATACGGATGGCATTGGTCGAAATTTTCTAGGGGTTTATTTCAACATGAGACAACTTTGAGACATGAAAGGTGTTTCAGGGTGTCTGATGAACTAATTTTCTCATTAGGGCCAATAGCCTCCCCTGCAATGTGGCCATTGTTATTTATGTTTTCGGTCTTATTTTCTAAAATCTAACCTTACTCAATCTTTTATGGATTGAGAATGAGGAATCTGAATACCTGGTATCTCAATAACATTACTATTTATAAACAACTGAGAAATCATGGCCATCCTTGAGATGGAAACAAAACATTATGTGTTTCATCACCTGGTTATTTTGTAAATCTTTTCTCTCTTTAATTTGCATCCATAAACTAAATTTTATGTATTTGCTTAGCCAACCCCAACTCATTTGAGATTGAGGCATGGTTGGTTGGTTGTTTTTGCTTAGCAACAATATTGACCAGTCAATATGAAAATGCTTTATGCTGTGGATTGTTTGTTCTGCAGCTTCTTTGAAAATTTTCCCTTGCTGATGGTGCCTTTGTTTTCTAACAGTTGGTGATCTGAATCACTTAATATCTGCAACCATGTCCGGAGTTACTTGCTGCCTCAGATTCCCTGGCCAGCTTAACTCTGATCTGCGGAAACTTGCTGTGAATCTCATTCCTTTCCCCCGTCTTCACTTTTTCATGGTTGGGTTTGCTCCACTTACCTCACGTGGTTCACAACAGTACCGAGCTTTATCTGTCCCTGAGCTCACTCAGCAAATGTGGGATGCAAAGAACATGATGTGTGCTGCTGACCCTAGGCATGGCCGCTATTTGACAGCATCAGCTATGTTTAGGGGGAAGATGAGCACCAAGGAAGTTGATGAGCAGATGCTTAATGTGCAGAACAAAAATTCTTCCTACTTCGTTGAGTGGATCCCCAACAATGTCAAATCAACTGTCTGTGATATTCCACCAACTGGTCTGAAGATGGCATCAACTTTCATTGGAAACTCAACATCAATTCAAGAGATGTTCCGTCGTGTCAGCGAGCAATTCACAGCCATGTTTAGGAGGAAGGCTTTCTTGCACTGGTACACTGGGGAAGGAATGGACGAGATGGAGTTCACTGAGGCAGAGAGTAACATGAATGATCTGGTCTCAGAGTACCAGCAGTACCAAGATGCAGTAGCAGATGAGGATGAAGGATATGAGGAGGAAGAAGAAGCATATCATGACTAGTGAGCTAATAATACTGGGAAATCTTATCTTATATTTTAAGCAATAGTTCCTTTCAACTGTGGATGTAACCTCAACTACCATACCAGTAGAGGAGATGAACTTTCGTAGTGAAGAGAAAGCGACTAACCTGTATTTTTGTTGAACTTGTCACTATCCTTTAATTGCAAATTGAATATTTTGTTGGTTATGCTAAAATATCTGTGATTAGTTAATGAGAAAGCATGTTGTAGTTGGTATATACTCCTAATACCTATATAATGTCCAGTAGATTGACTTTGACTTGTGATTATCACGGTTATATACATAATACATAAAATGTTAGACACAGATACAATCGCTTTTATCTTGTGATATAACTTTCGTGTGTCAATTGATCTAGTTATTTGACTTCTAGTTTGCCAATAGGTATTCGTTAAGGTTTACCAACTGCAATGAGTGCCTGCACAAGAATTCTAGTATTAAAATATAGATTAAATATAATGAATCATCTAAAAGTTTGAATATTTGGCTCGAACATATCGAATAGAAAATGAGATTCCAGTTTGTAACGTCACTTAGTGCATCTGGAAGTAAAAGAAAGGCACATGGCAATTGGATGATCCGCTGAATTGTCCTCATCGAAACAACGGAAGAAAACAAATCCATTTCACCTGTTTAAAAAATGGATTAATTATAATGAATCATCTAAGTACTGAATATTTGAATTGAGCAAAACAAATACGAATTATTTTATACCGTCGTTTGAGATTATCGTTGATTGAATGGACTGAGTAACTTCGGTTTTTAAGTCAATCTTTTGTGTTTGTGTGTGTGTATAATACAAATAATTCTTCAAGAAAATAGAAAAATGAGATTCCTTTATGCAACTTCACTGAGTGAATTTTGGAAAATAAAAGAAAGACACAACACATGGCAATTGGTATTTCCGCAAAATTGTCCTCAATGAAATAAGGGAAGAAAACAAATCCAACACACCATTCTGCAGGCTCTATATTTGAACAAGAAAAGGTCTCCATTCGGCTGACTATGCAAAGACAAATCACTTCCACACTGCCAAATTCCAAACATAACAACAATCAAAATTAACCAAAAATCATAATGAATCTAATCTTTATACACGGATCAAAATACTTAAAAAAATTTAAGATCAAATTATGTAAAAGTCAATTACATTGTAGTTTTCAAATCTGTAAATTTTATTTCAAAAAATTTTAAAATATTATGTCTGAATTCGCGATCAAAATTAAGAATTTTAACTCTCAAAATCCGAACATATCACATAAATTGAGAAGGAAAAAGTATTCTTTTATGAAAAAGTATCACCGGTTGGATAGAAAGTACATACTAACTTGTAACCGCAGGTGCGGTATTGAGGGGTCTGGTGGAAGACCGTAAAAGCGATAGTTGGGCCGCACCTGCGGAACCGCAGGAGCGGTCAAGTGACCGTAGGTGCGGAAGTCGGGGCTGGGCAGTGTCTTCTTTAAAATGAGAATTTGGCTCTATCTCATTTCATTTCACCCATGAGAGCCGATTTTGGAGTGCCATCTTCATCAATCATAATGGGGTAAGTGCTTTCTTCACAATTTTGAGTTAAATACATGAGTTTATATGGATTTAGACATGAAAAATTGTAGAAATTTAGAATTTTGAAGAAAAATTTAGAAATTGATATTTTTGGAATTTGACCACGAATTTGGGTAAGGAATTGAGAACAAATTATATATTTGAGTTCGTAATGCTATGGGCAATTTTTATCTTCAAAACAAATTTCGAAATCCGGGTACGTGGGCCCGAGGGTAATTTTATCGACTTTCCGAGCGGAGTTGGGAATTGTTGTAAATTGAATTGTTGTGAGTATTAGAGTATATTTTTATGGGTTTGCACATTTATTGACTAGTTTGGAGCGTTGGACATCAATTTGAATTGTTGGAAAGGCTTGGGAGCCGGTTATGGAACTTCGGAGCGAGGTAAGTCTCCTTTCTAACCTTGTAAGAGGGAATTAACCCCATAGGTGAATTAAATCAATACGTGCTTCTATTTGTGGGGGTTACGTACGCACGAGGTGACGAGAGTCCGTGTGTAGCTACTATTATGCTTAAGTCCGGGTACTCTAGGACCCAAAGCATGCTATATTTGCGATATTTGTAACCTTATGGTCAATTTAAATTACTTAAATTATATCGAACTTGGTAAATAAATTTTAAAAAGGTTAAACATCATTTTCTTGACTGTTAGAAGAGGATTTGCCATTTTGTTGGATAATTGCTCTTTAATGAATTATTGAGTGACTGTTTGAATGTGTTTATCTTTTGAGGAACGGGCCGAACACCTCGACAGATTAAATAGATGCATCTATGGTTCGCGCCGTTCGACCCTCCGGCAGTGCCAAATTTAATATTATGTTGGATCGGGCCGTACGACCTCGGCATGATTTGCGCATGACATAATTGATTGTTTTGGAATTATTGATAATTGATATGGCCTCATTGGCCGGAGATATAAATTGTTAAAAGATGAAAATAAATTTGAAAATCCCCTATTAACAAAAACATTATTTACCTGCTTCATGTTACCGAGGTACAACTGCCTTATAAATCCATAATTCATCATACTATCGGTATATTATTGTTGGCCATAGTAAGCGTCCGAGTCGCCCCCTCGTCACTACTTCTTCGAGGTTAGGCGGGATACTTACTGGGTACGCGTTGATTTACGTACTCATACTACACTTGTTGAACATTTTTTGTGCAGGTGCATATATGTCTAGCAGTCTTGCGGGCGCAGAGGTGTGGTAAATGCGGAGACTTAGGTGAGCTGCATTTCCATCTACGATACGTAGCCAGCAGAGTCCCCTTCAGAGTTACTTATGTATTTTCCTGTCTAATTTGTATTCTGGACATGTGTTGTATTTTATTTTATCTTCCTAGTTGATGCTCATGCACTTATGACACCGGGTTCTGGAATGATTATGGGATATTTAGTATTGAAATTGGAAAATATTATTATTATTATTCTTAAAGTTCGTTTGTTATTAGTTAAATTGAAGCAAATTTATATTTTCAAAAACACTAAAATGAGAATTTAATTAACTATTTAGTATTAGCTTGTCTGATAGTGGTGTCTGACGCCATCACAACCTTTAATGGATTTTGGTTCGTGACAAATGGTATCACGGGTAAATCTCTAAAACCGCTACATGTCTTAGACCCAAACCTATTTACAAACTGAATTGTGACAATTAAGCGGCACTATTTATACAAAATCCAATGCAAAGGCACTAGCAATATACTACAACCATTTAAAAAAATACTGGCAATTTAAAAATTATTCGCTATATCAGTGTGTAACTTATATCCAAAACTAATTTTATAATGGCTTCCAGGACTCATGTAACTCCTGCCTATATAAGCACCCGTTTTTCTTCCATTTCTCTCATCAGAAAATTCTCCTCTTGCATTCTCTACTTTCCCTAACAAGAAAGCCTTTTCTTCTTTTACCAAATATGGAGCTCACTATCTTCCTTGTTTTCTCACTTCTCATCCATGGAGCTCTTGGTAATGGTATGTACTCTTCTTTTATACGTATCTTATATATATATATATATATATATATATATATATATATATATATAAAATTAAAGTAGGACTGACCAAACAAGAAGGGTTGCTCAGATGGTGTCGTGGGTTTGACCATGATTGAATAATAAAAAATTACATATATCATGTTTCCTAAATAACAACCCTACTTCAAATTCACTGACTTAAAATCCTGTAATTCGTATTATTGTATGAAAAATGCAGGAGAAATTGTATGTGAAGATTTGTCAGTAGGAAAGTGTGCCTACTCAGTTGCTTCCTCAGGGAAAAGATGCACTTTGGAGACTTATGAATCAAGTGAGGGAACAAGAGGATACCAATGCAAGACCTCAGAGGTAGTAGTGGCTATTAATGGAATAGCAAATTGGATTGAAAGTGATGAGTGCATAAGTGCTTGTGGAGCTAATAGAGACTCTGTTGGCATTTCTTCTGATTATCTTCTTGAATCAAGTTTCACCTCTAAGCTTTGCTCCCAAGAATGTTACCAAAAGTGCCCAAACATTGTTGATCTTTACTACAACTTGGCTTTGGGAGAAGGTATTCCATTTCATAACTTTCAAAGTCTTTAACTTCTATATAGTATTAGAAGGTTTACACTATCCGATCACCTAAAAAATAATTACTCTTTTCTCGCTCCTCAAGAAAGATGGCTAGAAACTTCCTATTAGGAACGACTTCCTTTCAGGTTGTGTTGTTACAAACCAGACTGTTCTACTAGGGCAGGGGAGACGGATAACTAATCTAATACAGTACAACTATGATCGGGCAATAGCGCAGATAAGATCAGACTGAATGTGTGAATGATATGGTAACCGTCGATAATAAGTGAGATTAGTAATCTACCAGAATAAAACAGGTAACTTGTTCTATCATGTTAAAATACACCGATAGTGTAAAGGAACTTTTAAACATTGACAGTGTTAAAGAACTTTTACAGCATCTCTGGTTATAAGATAACTACGAGAAACTTGCTACAAGCGGTTAAAATATGGGCTAAAACCTTTAACTTTTAGCAAATTTTGGTAATAAAGCTATACATTTCCTTCTTGTTTAAGTAACAAAAAACATTGCCCTGAGTTACAAACGTTATTTTAACATTAAATTGTCTCATGGCTCTGAGGATACAACTAATAATGGATGTTTAAAATTCAACCTGCAACGTAATCGAGTTTGAATGTCTTGATTAACTATCAATTGGCTATTTATGTAAAGATACCTATAATATTTCGTGCTTTGTGGCAGGGGTATATTTGCCAGCATTTTGTAAGGGGAAAAAATTAAACGGACGCCGTGAAATGAGCCAAATCCAAAGTTCAGGTGCAGCGTTGGCACCAGCCTCCGACGGATATGGTGGCGGATATGGCCGTCAATTGACTGAAGGCCCCGCCGCCAGTACTGGATACGGCAGCGGATATGGCCGTCAGTCGAGTGAAGGCCCTGCCGCAAGTCCTGCCATCACATTCGATGATATGGAGGCTGTTGCTCCTTGGTGATTCTGAAGTAATGTACCATTTCTGATAATCAAGTCTTCTCCAGTTGCATTATAATGTGGCCATATTACTTAGGAGTTCATGTTGCTTTGTTCAAATTTTCCTTATTGTTGTTTGCTTTTACTTACAAAATAATCTAGAGATATTTGGGGATTATTTTACTTTTGTTGTCATATCATCTACTTATATATGAATTTTTATTATTAATCTGATCCATTTTCACTTTTTTTTTTCTTTTTCTTATCAATGAATGGAAGTTATGCATGAAATAATACAAATAATGTAGAAGTAAATAAAGATTGATACAGCAAATAGACCGGCCTCCTCATCATATTAAAGGAACGCGGCTCTGTATGAGGTTCATATAGTAGGATGTGCTAAGGCTCAACACCTCCATGTAACCTTCTTGCCCCTTGTCTCGAACTAAATGAAAGGCTTAATCGATCATCAAAATTTCTTTTAAAATTAAATTTTGAGTTAATATATAAAAACACACACTAAACTGTAATCGCTTTGCGAGTTTCATGCCTAAATTATGTGTTGCTTTTATTGTCCCCATGAACTACAAATTTTCAAGGTTGAAAGTTGTACTTCTTAGATTTTAGGAGGTTATTAACCTTGAAAAGCTATAGTTCTGGGGCTTCTTAATTCTGATCTGTAACTTGACACCGTGTATGCATAAGAAGTTGCATTTGTCTAAATACGTATTAATTCCCATATCATCACTACTTAATTACATGACATTGTAAAGAACTTTACATGATTAGTGTTGTTTTATCTATTAACATGTTAATTAATAGTACTATTAATATAAGTTTACCAATTAGTACGTATTATATAAAAAAATATCTTATAAGTAACATAATTCTGTAGAAATTATTTTTGCACTACTTAAAACTCTCATTCAATATTTTCTTTTCCTATTAAGTGCTAGTGGTTAATACTACTAGTGGTGTGTTGATGTTACTATTATAAGCATCTGTCCAAATTTAGGCAACTTCCTAATTGTACGCATTTAAACCATCCCTCCCTTTCCAACCCCCGCCAAAAGAAGAAAAATAAAGAAAAATGGTCAATAATGGATATTTTCCTCTTTATTCCCCCACTTCCTTTTTTTTCTTGTGGTCCTTCATTACGTACTAAGATTCTCTTAATTCTTTTGAAATCTTAACACAATTATACATATGCATGTTATTTTAATTTAAGTTGTTGGGTGAATAACTATTTAAGTTAATTCGTCAATTCTTTTTCCATAAACATTGCAATATATAGGCCCATTTCGTCCAAGTTATAGTGTCCAATTTGGGATCATATGTGCGTCTCTTGTGAAAACATAGATTTTAAGGAAAATTAGAGGTAAATGTTTCTAATAAAGGATAAATTTCTTTAAGTGTTTGTAAAGACGGATTCAAGATTTTAAGTGATCTAGGTTCTATCGTCAAAAAATTTAGTATGAACTTATTGTACGTCTCAAATTTTGTATACATATCTAATATATGTTGAAATGTTAATCGTTTTTCATAAAATATTAAATATTGGTTCGAACCAATCTGGAACCGAAAAGGTAAATCCGCCGGTGTATGTATAATAAAAATTCCGAAGGAAAAAGAAAAGGAATAAAGTTAAAAAAAGGAGGTAGGAAATAGTGTACAACGTGATGATGTGCAATTCACATTACACTAAGCTTCTTAAGATAGTAGCCACATGAAAAAAGTTGTCTATAACCATAACAAAATTCAGAAAATTTACTTATCCAATTATGATCACTTTCTCTGTTTCACTTTAAGAAAGTATTTGAATGAGTACGAAAGTTAGGAACCTTTGAAACTTCTAATTCTACATGTGCCATAATATTTTTGTTGCTATAAAATCATATCACTGAGAATATAATAAAAATTTAAAGTTAGATTATTTAAAAAATAGTAATATATGATTCTTTGTTAAACTTACTAAAAAAACAAAAGAATATCATATGAAATAGAGAAATAACTCCTAAATCACATCAATAATTACTTGTATTGTTTTGTATATTCATCTACTATCCGAAATTTATTGACTCGAATAATTGAGATTCGCACCGCATGAAATCATTAAAAGGAGAATCGCTCCTTATCAAGGGTTTCTTCATTCCCAAAGTTTGAATCCGAGATGTTTGGTTTAGGATGAATGAATCACATCCATATACCATCACATCCCTAAGTGTTAATAATTTATTGTAACAAATGCCTTTACAAAATATTAATTAGAAAAATAATTTACCTTATATATATATTATTAGGTCAGCCAAATAATTTTTACATATAATCCTCCATAAAAAATAAATTTACAATTTTTTTTTAAAATAAACAAAAATGCAAATTATTTACTACAATAGATAAATATGATTTGATAATGCAAAAACTCTTTAAACCGTCATATTAGTTAAACTCTAAGGGGTGTTTGGTATATGAGATACGGACAATAATTCGGGGATCAAGTTTAGGATTAAATTTATCCCATATTTGGCTTGGGGTGTTAGTCAATTTCGGAATAATTTTTATACTAAAATGGTGAGATTAGTTATCCCATATAGAAGGTGGGATAACTATCCCATGGGATATCCCACCATTGTACCAAACTGGTTGAGATAAGTTATCTCATGATTAATTATCCCAGGATTAGTTATTCCGAAATTATTATCTCACCTTTCCATAGAGATAAAAATAATACTACAATCCCAGGATAACTAATCTCGAAATCCTAACCAAGCATGGGATAAAGTCATCTCAAATTTAATCCTAGGATTAATTATCCCTTATCCTCGTACCAAACAGGCCCTAATGGGTCGTTTCGTATGATGGATAAGCAAAAATAATATTGGGATAAAATTTAGTACTGTCTTATCTCTTGTTTGGTTACTAATACTAGAATAAGTTATTCCAAGATTAAAAATAGCCGGGATAACTTATACCTGCCAGAAGGTAGAATAGTAATCCCAGGATAAAGCAGTAAAATTGACAATCTCAAGATTACTACAACATACTAAATATTTTATAAAAAATAATACTAGGATAACTAACCCAGTATAACTAATTTCAGCATAACTTGTCTTTAAATCAAACGACCCCTAAGCAGTGGCAGAGCCACCTTATAGGAAGGGGTGTTAAATGACACCCCTTCGCGAAAAAAATATACTGTATATGTAGGTAAAAAATAAATTTTATATATATATATATATATATATATACACACTATGTATTGACTCCCCTCAATTTCCTGATATGTTTAGTTTTATATATTTTGACAATCTTTAACCAAAATTTTGGCTCCCCCACTTTCCCCGAGAAAAAGTGGAGAAAACAAATGATATTTTTATGTTCCTAAGACTGAGCAGACACTTTTGGCAATTCCCCTTCACATAAGGGTCCCTCCCCTCTCATTCTGTCCCTTGTGCACCACAGGAAAAGGAAACAGTATGTACTCCATATAGCTCTTTTTTCGGGTCCGGAATCAAAATGTGGTTCTTTTGGAATCAAATAATCAAAATATGTGAAAATTTTTTTGGTGACAATAATATATATAACGCCCTTTTAAAAGGCGCTATACCTTAACAGCCGTTTGCCCAGTTAAGTATAGCGCCCTTTTAAAAGACGTTATATATATAAAGCCCTTTTGAAAGGTACTATGTTTATTATGTGGGCCCACCAATAATTATTAAGGGCTTAACTGACATAACAATAATTTAATTGGGTATAACGCCCATATTTAAGGCGCTATACGTCAAATAATTGTACCCCCCAGACTGGTTTTTGCCTTATTTAAAGAGGTTAAGGATTTTGTAAAAATTCATTCATAAATATTGTCAAGTCTTCTGAAATATTTCTTCGTTAAGTTATTTTGTATTTTGTCATAATGTCTGAAGAGCGAAAAATTAGGGTTTCATTATATTGGGGGGAGAGGGAGGTTGTGGTGGCGAATAACTTAGTAAGCTATCGTTTATCTCCACAGTGTCATGTAAGTTGACACTTACAATGGAGTACAATACATTGGTATCATTGTTATGTAAAACAATGAGTGTGAGCAAACATTTGGTGAATATTAAAGTAACCAGAAGATATCCATATTCTGTTACTCCGCAAGGGGTTGCTTGTTATGCAGAGTTTAACATCGAAGATGATGAAACTCTGAGAGATTTTTTGAGGACTCCGGATGAATACATGGAATTTCTTGTGATAAAAATATTGGAAATGTACGTCAAGGCTGAAGACGTTTGCAATAATGAGGTTGCGCAAAGTAGGGATATCCCTCAGTCATCGAATGGTTATTTTAGAGCAGTTTTAGCCGAACATGTTCCGGCTGAAAGAGTTTGGCTTGATCTAAACTTATCTCCACGAGCGAATGAGGAGCGAGGAAATAATTTCTCCCCTAGTTTATATAATCCACAAGCCGAGTGGTAAACTTCAATTTTTCTTTGTGTTATGATATTTATTTTTGATGTATTGAATTTGTATTAATACTCATATATTCCACAGGGGGGTACCGATCAGATATGAATTTTACAAGTTATGAACCAATGCTCAATTAGAATATGCCTAGTTTTGGTGTGCTGGATCATGGTGGTCCATCCGAGAGTCATCACCAACAGGATAATGTCCATCATAAGATGTCAACACATTATGATTTGTAAGTGAAGTGATAAAGCTATATGTAAAGTTTGGATCAATTTGAGTAACTCATTATTTTGTTGGTTGTGCAGTGAAAACGAGCAACTTGAAGGTCATGTCCTTACTCAATTGCCCGAAGACGATATATTTAATCGGGATCTGGCAGATGCGCAGAGTCAGAAAGAGAATAGTAATTATGACAACAATGCCGATGAGTCTGGAGATGACACACCCTTCCCTGATGAGGGTGATGAGGAGGAGGAAGAGAATGCTGAACTTGATTTGACGAGGGAGCATGCTTGTGATGACCCAAAATGTCATCTTTAAATTTAATAATTAATTTTGTATTCTAAGACCTTGAAAAGCACTATTTATCATTCCTCGACTTGCGTGCGCAGTACGTAAAATTTTCCGGATAGTTTTCAGGTGAAAAATGAATTAAAATGTGAATTAGAGCTTTAAAACTCAACTGAGTTGACTTTGGTCAATATTTTGAACAAACGGACTCGGATAAGTATTTTGACAGTTCCGGTAGGTCCGTATCATTATTTGGGACTTAGTCGTATGTCCGGAATTAACTTCCGAAGTCCCTACCCCGAGATATGAAATTTTGATGAAAAATTTAAAGTTTAAGTTCAAATAGTGACCGGATATCGAATTATGTGCAAATGACCCCGGAATAGAATTTTGATGATTCCAACAATTCCGTATGGTGATTTTGGATTTAGGAGCGTGATCGGAATTTTATTTGAAAGTCCGTAGTGGAATTAGGCTTGAAATACCGAAAGTTGAATTTTTGAGAAGTTTGACCGAGAGGTTGACCTTTTGATATCGGGGTCGAAATCCGATTCTGAAAATTTTCATAAATCCATTATGTCATTTATGACTTGTGTGCAAAATTTGAGGTCAATCGGAATTGATTTGATATGTTTCGGCGCAAAATATAGAAGTTGGAAGATTTGAAAACTCATAATTCGATTCGATGCGCGATTCGTAATTCCAGCGTTGTTTGGCATGATTTGAAGCCTCAACTAAGTTCATATTGTATTTTGGGACATGTTGGTATATTTGGTTAAGGTCCCGAGGGCCTCGGGTGAATTTCGGAAGGTTAACGGAATGGATTTCGGACAAAAAGGAACTGCTGGAATATTTCTGCTGCAGAAGCTATTTTTGGACAGCAACCGGTGCAATCGCAGAGCTGATTTTGGAAGCTTATATCTCGAAGTCTATAAGGAATATGAACATTATAAAAACATGAAAGTTGTAGCCCTTTGATTCTAGTTTCCAGAATGATAAACCATTTATCATTCAGACATTTATACAAAATGTTATGATCGATTGACTGAAGCTGGTACTGCAGATTTTGGCTACAGCAGTGTGCATCGCCAGAAATTTCTGCTGCACAGGGCTGACTTTGGGAGCTTATATCTCGCAATCTATAAGGAGTTGGGCGATGATAAAAACATGAAAGTTGTAATACTTTGTATCTAGTTTGCAGAACTTTAAACCGTTTGGCAGTTAGAGTTGAGTACAAGAAGTTATGATTGATACACTATAGGCTGTCGAGAAAGAGTATGATGTTTTCAACATAAGCATGTAATGATCCAAAAGTCCATTTTTAGTTCTAGAGATCGAAATTCGATTTTGAGACTTTCGACATTTTGATAATGAATTATAGGAGTGATTTGGAAAGTTTGGTCTAATTTCATCAAGTTGCGATTGAGTTTTAAGCGCGAAATATGAGTTAATTATTTAACGAGCGAAATTGGTATCACATTGAGCAAATGAGCTCCGAATTGAGTTTCGATTGAACGAATGTGTTTGTAGTTTTATTTGTGACTCATAGGAACAAGAATCGTCGAATTCTGAGTTCGTATGATGGAGTTAGAGCCTTTTTAGTGAAATAAAACTACTGGTGTAAATAGTCCTGGTGTGCACCTTTAGCGACCAGATGTGATACTTTTAGCGATGGGATTGGACTTTTAGCGAACGGAATAGTGTTTTTGGGGCAAAAACTTAAGGACCAAAAATGGTCATTTCCTTCATTTCGTTTTGGAGTTTTGGAGAATAGTTCTTGGGCGATATTGAGGATTTTTTCAAGACTTCAACTTGGGTAAGTGTCCTATATCTAAATGTGATTATATTTCATAAATTCATGATCATATTCATCATTAATTTCGGATTTAAATGGAAGAAATCAAGATTTTTGCAAAATCTTCCAAAAACGAAAATTTAAGATTTGGAGGTCGAGTTGTTATCGGATTTTGGTAAAATTAGTATCGATGGACTCGTAATTGAATGGGTTGTCGGATTTTATAAGTTTCGCCGGATTCCGAGATGTGGGCCCCACGGGCAAATTTTGAGCTAATTTCGGATTTTAATAAAAATATAATATTTTCTTATGAAATTGATTACTATAATTTTTGTTGACTGTATCGAATTAATTATGACTAGATACGAGTCGATCGGAGTCGAAAATTCGAGGAAAAAGCATAATACTTGATTAAATTGGAGCAAGTCGAGGTAAGTGACTTGTCTAACCTTGTGTGGGGGAAATTTTCCCTAGGATTGGTATTGATGTGATTATTGAAATGTGTTGAAAGTCGTGTGCACGAGGTGACGAGTGTGTACACGGTCTAAATTGCGAAAGATTGTATTTTTAAATTGTGTAGATCAATGTTGCACATTTATTAAATTATTTTATCTTGTTATATTCTTCATCATTGATCTGAGATATATACTTCAAATTTGTTTGATCTTTTCTTACTAATTATTTTACCTGTTTAGTTGAAACTTAGTTTCTTTTATTCTGTGTATTATTTGAAGGTTGATTTTTTTAAAATTAAATATTATTAATATGAAGTATTTGACATTTTTAAACTTGATATTGAAGCAACGTAGTAAAGATTTTGAAATATTATTTTCCTAAATTATTTACTCCTGAATATTTTTATACTCATTGTGAGGGAGCTGTGAGCTCTTTATTGTGGAAAACTATTATTGATGATTTATTTTGGCATGAGCCATGAGCTCTTTATTGTGAAAAAATATTGTTGTTGAATTATTTTGGCAAGTTAAATTATTTGAGCACTTGAGGTGCAAATTGTGATATATTGTGATATTGATACGCATGCGGTGGTATAAGGTCTGGGTGTTGAAATGCATGCGGTGAGATAAGGGTGGCTTGATACGCGTGGCTAGTAGGGGAACTACTAGAAGTCATGCGGTGTGATAAGGGTGGCTAAAACGCGGGATGCTATTTGGGAAAAAAAGTATTTTCTTTAAATAAATTGTGAAGGCTCCCGCGGTGATATAAGGAAATGAGATATTGTGAATTTATTTATGATTTGGGACTACAAGGCGGTACCTCGGGAGTGCCCTTGTTGATATTGATTTATGGCCATAGTTGCTTTCGATTAATTGTTGTGATTTTCATAAAGTTGAAGGAAATTCTGTTTTGATTCCACGAGATATTATTTGTAATTATTTGATGTCATTAAATGTGACATACTATTTGATTCATTTCCAATGTCATTTTATTTTACTACATTGATAAATATTTTACCATGCCATTATTATATTCCAGTAGTGCCTCACCTGACCTCGTCACTACTCTACCGAGGTTAGGCTTGGCACTTACTGGGTACCGCTGTGGTGTACTCATACTACGCTTCTGCACATCTTTTTGTGCAGATCCAGGTACATTTTACCAGCCTAGACGTCAGTGAGTTACCTGCGCACGGAGACTTCGAGGTATATCTGCCAGCGTCCGCAGACTTCGGAGTCCCCTTCTATCATTTTATGTTTCTTCCTTATATTTTATTTAGACCTTGACATATAGATACATTGAGAATAAATTCTTAGAAACTTGTGACTTATTTCTATCGGGTTTTGGGAGTTGAAATTGTTTGAATTGTAGTTTATTTATTTTTGATATTTATTATTATTCTGCATTGATAGGCTTACCTAGTCTTAGAGACTAGGTGCCATCACGACATCCTACGGAGGGAATTTGGGGTCGTGACAAGTTGGTATCAGGGCACTAGGTTCATAGGTGTTATGAGTCACAAGCAGGTTTAGTAGAGTCTTGTGGATCGGTACGGAGACGTCTGTACTTATCTTCGGGAGGCTATGGAACTGTTAGGAAAATATTCACTTTCTTGATTCCTTATCGTGCGGCATTGATTTAGCGTGAAACATATATCTCATATTCCTTTGTATCCACTCGTGTATGACATTGCGCACTCAATATCAGTTGTGTGTCGACGGTTCGTGATGCCGCAGATAGACTACGAGGGAGCCAGAGATGCTCAAACATTTCCTTAACGTGTGGTTCCGACTGAAGATGTGGGCGTATTGAGAGATCACCTAGTGAATCATGTGCGGGGTACAACGGACATTGGCGTCTGGTTGATTTATACAAGCTGTGAAGATTATTATTATGGATTATCGGACGTTGTTACCTATGACTTCGCGTTGAGTAGGGGGAGTCCACTACCAATGGGTGGATTGCGAGGTCATGTATTATATCAATTTTGGCCTGAAATGTATATATGTGGTACTGAAAGGTTCCTTAAAATTTACACATGTTTAAGACCTGAGATTTTGTAGAGGATAAGGTTGGGACTTGCGGTATGTCCGCCTCCTTAATAATCCTATACTTCAATAGAAAAGGAGTTATAGAAACAACTCTAAATTTGTAGAAGGTCTACTCAGCGTGGACATCACTGTTGCGGATTTTGGAGTGCTTCGGAGTAAGTATAGTTGTTGACGAGATTCTGGACTATGTGGTTCGTGCCAAGATTTGTCTGTATGGAGCTCTACTTTTGTGATCGTTGTGTATAAATAGGGGTAAGGGTTACCCCAAAGAAGAATCAAAGAGTATGTTAAGAAATGGGTCAGCTCAACAGTGTTGAGTCAGCATAACAAAAGAAGAAATTTGCCTTGGGAGAGATAATTCTCCACCAGTGTTCGTGGTAAGCCTATGAAGAGGGCAGACCAGCCAATGCAACACCGCCCACTTGGCTCAGGCAGTCGTCCAGCCCAGTCCACACATCGGATTACTCGGGGTGCTCTAGTAAGTTCTTTTAATGCACCACCGATATGAGTTCCTACAATGGTTATTCCAGTTATCTGGCACAAACTCAATATGAGCAGCCTAACCCGCAAATAGGTTATTATGAATATGGTGATACTGGAACATCAGGAGAAAAATTTCCCAAACTTGGGAGAGACTTATTTCATTAAATCACTCAGGCTACGTGCCCCATTGCAGTTACTACACCACCCACACGACCAGTTAGGGGTGGAGGACAGACGGGTAAAAGGCGTCCTAGAGGTGAAGACCCAGCCATTGATATATTTCTTTTATGGTATGGCAGAGGTCGCTACATCAGTTGATGTCGTTACAGGTACGACTTTGATATAATATAAAGGAATGATTTCCTTAAGTTGATTCGGTTCTCAATATCGAAACGAGTCTTCCTATTGTGCTCCACTTATGAGTGAGCTTCATAATTCTATAATTTACTTATGTGTTTACCCCTGTTGGGAGATTTTATGGAGATAACTACGCCTATCATTTCGTGTTGGTCACTAATAAGAGCTGCGAGGCTAAATGTGGCTTTCTGTTACTCATTTCGGTAAATTTGATGTAAATTTCGAATAATTAATTGCAAATTATGAATTATATGCCCTACCGGTATGGGGTTCATTATGTGTTGTGATTTGGTATAACCAAAATTATTTAAAAGGAGAAAATAGAAATTTTCAATTGGCACGATGTGCATATTACTTGTGATTCAGAACTGAGGATGAGATCATCACATTTTTATATAAATTGATATGTTTAAACCGGGCTACGAGCTGCGGTGGAAGTTATATAAGGACGAGATCCTTGTGAGAAAAATTCTTGTGTTTAAGTTCTCCCTTGTGAAATTAAATTTGTACTATATTACTAATAGGGAGTCATGCCTGTTAGGCTTATTTGAAAATTCTTATATGAAATTCTCTGTGCATAGTTGTCAAATTCGTGTTGTAATTATTAATTTTTAACCTACGAGGTAGGTGCCCGCCTAGGTGGCGTTAAATATAACTCGTTAATTCAGGTAAATAATTATGAAGTCTTCATGCCTCGCATCTAGTTATCAGTATTGTGAAGGTTTGCAACGAGATTTTTGTTAACATGAGGTTAAATGACGATTCTATAATTGATTATGAATAACTATTAAGACCAAATTGATCCAAGAGGGTGCCCCATTTGCAGGGTCAGACGAGTGTGAGTTAAGCTTTCAGAAGCTCAAGATCACTTTGACTCCGTCACAAGCGTTGGTATTACTTACATATTCAAGGTCTTATACTATGTATTATGATGCGTCGCGTATTGGTCTCGGCGCGATATTGATGCAAGATGGTAGGGTGATTGCCTACGGTCCACGACCTTGAGTTAGCAGCTATTGTTCGTGCCTTGAAGGATTTGGCTCCATTATTTGTACGGTGTCCATTGTGAGGTCTACACCGATCACCGAAATCTACAATATCTGTTTAAATAGAAGGATCTTAATTTGCGGCAGCAGAGATGGTTGGAGTTACTTAAGGATTATTATATCACCATTCTCTATCATCTTGGGAAGGCCAATGTAGTGGCCGATGCCTTGAGTCATAAGGCAGAGAGTTTGGGCAGCTTAGCATATTACCGGTAGTAGAGAGGCCTTTAGCCTTGGATGTTCAGGCCTGGGCCAACCAGTTTGTTAGACTGGATGTTTCCGAGCCGAGCTGAGTTTTGGCTTGTATGGTTTCTCAGTCTTCTATTTATGACCGTATCAGGGAGTGTCAGTATGATGACCCCCATCTGCTTGTCCTTAAGGACACAATTCAGCACGACGATGCCAATGAAGTCACTATTGGAGATGAAAATGTATTACGGATGCAGGGAAGGCTATGTGTGCCAAATGTAGATGGTTTGCGCCACTTGATTTTTCAGGAGGCTCATAGTTCGCGGTACTCCATTCATCCAGGTGCTGCAAAGATGTATCAAGACTTGAGACAACACTATTGGTGGAGGCGGATGAAGAAAGACATAGTGGAATATGTATCTCGGTGCCTAAATTGTCAGCAGGTGAAATATGAGCATCAACGACCGGGTGGATTGCTTCAGAAGTTGGAAATTCCAGAATGGAAATGGGAGCAGATCACTATGGATTTCGTTGTTGGGCTCCTACGGACTCGGAGGAAGTTCAATGCAGTTTGGGTGATTGTGGATAGATTGACTAAGTCAGCTCATTTTATTCCTGTGATTACTACTTACTCTTCAGAGCAGCTGGCTCAGGTATATATTCACGAGATTGTCAGACTTCACGGTGTACCGGTATCCATCATCTCTGACCGGGGTACACAGTTACCTCACGGTTTTGGAGGGCTTTACATAGAGGGTTAGGTACTCGTGTGGAGTTGAGTACAACATTTCACCCTCAGACGGACGGGCAGTCCGAACGCACTATTCAAATACTAGAGGATATGCTTCGTGCGTGTGTGATAGATTTTGGGGGTGCTTGGGATCAGTTCTTACTACTTGCGTAGCTTGCTTACAACAACAGTTGTCAGTAAAGCATTCAGATGGCTCCGTATGAGGCCTTGTATGGTAGGTGGTGCCAGTCCCCAGTGGGTTGGTTAGAACCGGGCGAGGCTAGGCTATTGGGTACAGACTTGGTTCAGGATGCCTTGGAAAAGGTTAAGTTGATTCAGGATTGACTTCCTACAGCCCAATCTAGACAGAAGAGTTATGCGGATCGGAAGGTTCGCGATATTGCATTCATGGTTGGTGAGCGGGTATTGCTCCGGGTTTCGCCTATGAAGGTTGTGATGAGGTTCGGAAAGAAGGGCAAGTTGAGCCCTAGATATATTGGGCCTGTTGAGATTCTTGAGAGAGTTGGAGAGATGGCTTACAAGCTTGCACTACCACCTAGTCTCTCTAGGGTTCATCCGGTATTCCATGTTTCCATGCTTCGAAAATATCACGGCGATCCGTCTCATGTGTTAGACTTCAGTTCGGTTCAGTTGGACAAGGATCTATCTTATGTTGAGGAACCAGTGACTATTTTGGATAGGCAGGATCGAAAGCTGAGGTCAAAGAACATTGCTTCCGTGAAGGTTCAGTGGACGGGTCATCCAGTCGAAGAGGCGACTTGGGAGACTGAGCATGATATGCGCAACTGTTATCCACACTTATTCACCAGCTTAGGTACTTTTTCTAACTCCGTTCGAGGACGAACGTTTGTTTTAGAGGTGGAGAATGTGATGACCCAAAATGTCATCTTTAAATTTAATAATTAATTTTGTATTCTAAGACCTTGAAAAGCACTATTTATCATTTCTCGACTTGCGTGCACAGTCCGTAAAATTTTCCGAAAAGTTTTCAGGTGAAAAATGAATTAAAATGTGAATTAGAGCTTTAAAACTCAACTGAGTTGACTTTGGTCAACATTTTGAGCAAATAGACTTGGATAAGTGTTTTGACAGTTTTGGTAGGTCCGTATCGTTATTTGAACCTTAGGCGTATGCCCGGAATCAAATTCCGAGGTCTCTAGCCCGAGATATGGAATTTTGATGAAATATTTAAAGTTTAAGTTCAAATAGTGACCGGATATCGAATTATGTGCAAATGACCCCGGAATAGAATTTTGATGATTCCAACAGCTCCGTATGGTGATTTTGGACTTAGAAGCGTGATCGAAATTTTATTTGGAAGTCCGTAGTGAAATTAGATTTGAAATGCCGAAAGTTGAATTTTTGAGAAGTTTGACCGAGGGGTTGACTTTTTGATATTGGGGTCGAAATCCGATTCTGAAAATTTTCATAAATCCAATATGTTATTTATGACTTGTGTGCAAAATTTGAGGTCAATCGGAATTGATTTGATATGTTTCGGTGCAAATTATAGAAGTTGGAAGATTTGAAAACTCATAATTCGATTCGATGCGCGATTCGTAATTTCGGCGTTGTTTGGCATGGTTTGAAGCCTCAACTAAGTTCATATTGTATTTTGGGACATGTTGGTATATTTGGTTAAGGTCCCGAGGGCCTCGGGTGGATTTCGGAAGGTTAACGGAATGAATTTCGGACAAAAAGGAACTGCTGGAATATTTCTGCTACAGAAGCTATTTTTGGACAGCAACCGGTGCAATCGCAGAGCTGAATTTGGAAGCTTATATCTCGAAGTCTATAAGGAATCTGAACATTATAAAAACATGAAAGTTGTAGTCCTTTGATTCTAGTTTTCAGAATGATAAACCATTTATCATTCAGACATTTATACAAAATGTTATGATCGATTGACTGAAGCTGGTACTGCAGATTTGGCTACAGCAGTGTGCATCGCCAGAAATTTCTGCTGCACAGGGCTGACTTTGGGAGCTTATATCTCGCAATCTATAAGGAGTTGGGCGATGAGAAAAACATGAAAGTTGTAGTACTTTGTATCTAGTTTGCAGAACTTTAAACCGTTTGGCAGTTGGAGTTGAGTACAAGAAGTTATGATTGATACATTACAGGCTGTCGAGGAAAAGTTTGATGTTTTCAACATAAGCATGTAATGATCCAAAAGTCCATTTTTAGTTCTAGAGATCGAAATTCAATTTTGAGACTTTCGACATTTTGATAATGAATTATAGGAGTGATCTGGAAAGTTTGGTCTAATTTCATCAAGTTGCGATTGAGTTTTAAGCGCGAAATATGAGTTAATTGTTTAACCAGCAAAATTGGTATCACATTGAGCAAATGAGCTCTGAATTGAGTTTCGATTGAACGAATGGGTTTTTAGTTTTATTTGTGACTCATAGGAACAAGAATCGTCGAATTCTGAGTTCGTATGATGGAGTTAGAGCCTTTTTAGTGAAATAAAACTACTGGTGTAAATAGTCCTGGTGTGCACCTTTAGCGACCAGATGTGACACTTTTAGCGACGGGATTGGACTTTTAGCGACCGGAATAGTGTTTTTGGGGCAAAAACTTAAGGACCAAAAATGGTCATTTCCTTCATTTCGTTTTGGAGTTTTGGAGCATAGTTCTTGGGCGATTTTGAGGATTTCTTCAAGACTTCAACTTGGGTAAGTGTCCTATATCCAAATGTGATTATATTTCATAAATCCATGGTCATATTCATCATTAATTTCGGATTTAAATGGAAGAAATCAAGATTTTTGCAAAATCTTCTAAAAACGAAAATTTAAGATTTGGAGGTCGAGTTGTTATCGGATTTTGGTAAAATTAGTATCGGTGGACTCGTAATTGAATGGGTTGTCGGATTTTGTAAGTTTCGCCGGATTCCGAGATGTGGGTCCCACGGGCAAATTTTGAGCTAATTTCGTATTTTAATGAAAATGTAATATTTTCTTATGAAATTGATTACTATAATTTTTGTTGACTGTATCGAATTAATTATGTCTAGATACGAGTCGATCGGAGTCGGAAATTCGAGGAAAAGGCATAATACTTGGTTAAATTGGAGCATGTCGAGGTAAGTGACTTGTCTAACCTTGTGGGGTGGGGGGAGAATTTTTCCTAGGATTGGTATTGATGTGATTATTGAAATGTGTTGAAAGTCGTGTGCACGAGGTGACGAGTGTGTACACGGTCTAAATTGCGAAAGATTGTATTTTTAAATTATGTAGATCAATGTTGCACATTTATTAAATTATTTTATCTTGTTATATTCTTCATCATTGATCTGAGATATATACTTCAAATTTGTTTGATCTTTTCTTACTAATTGTTTTACCTGTTTAGTTGAAACTTGGTTTCTTTTATTCTGTGCATTATTTGAAGGTTGATTTTCTTTAAATTAAATATTATTAATATGAAGTATTTGACATTTTTAAACTTGATATTGAAGCAACATAGTAAAGATTTTGAAATATTATTTTCCTAAATTATTTACTCCTGAATATTTTTATACTCATTGTGAGGGAGCCGTGAGCTCTTTATTGTGGAAAACTATTATTGATGATTTATTTTGGCATGAGCCGTGAGCTCTTTATTGTGGAAAAATATTGTTGTTGAATTATTTTGATAAGTTAAATTATTTGAGCACTTGAGGTGCAAATTGTGATATATTGTGATATTGATACGCATGCGGTGGTATAAGGTCTGGGTGTTGAAACGCATACGGTGAGATAAGGGTGGCTTGATACGCGTGGCTAGTAGGGGGACTACTAGAAGTCATGCGGTGTGATAAGGGTGGCTAAAACGCGGGATGCTATTTCGGGAAAAAAATATTTTCTTTAAATAAATTGTGAAGGCTCCCGCGGTGATATAAGAAAATGAGATATTGTGAATTTATTTATGATTTGGGACTACAAGGCGGTACCTCGGGAGTGCCCTTGTTGATATTGATTTATGGCCATAGTTGCATTCGATTAATTGTTGTGATTTTCATAAAGTTGAAGGAAATTCTGTTTTGATTCCACGAGATATTATTTGTAATTATTTGATGTCATTAAATGTGACATATTATTTGATTCATTTTCAATGTCATTTTATTTTACTACATTGATAAATATTATACCATGCCATTATTATATTCCAGTAGGGCCTCACCTGACCTCGTCACCTACTCTACCGAGGTTAGGCTTGGCACTTACTGGGTACCGCTGTGGTGTACTCATACTACGCTTCTGCACATCTTTTTGTGCAGATCCAGGTACATTTTACTAGCCTAGACGTCAGTGAGTTACCTGCGCACGGAGACTTCGAGGTATATCTGCCAGCGTCCGCAGACTCCGGAGTCCCTTCTATCATTTTATGTTGCTTCCTTATATTTTATTTAGACCTTGACATATAGAGACATTGAGAATAAATTCTTAGAAGCTTGTGACTTATTTCTACCGGGGGAAATTGTTTGAATTATAATTTATTTATTTTAGATATTTATTATTATTCCGCATTGATAGGCTTACCTAGTCTTAGAGACTAGTTGCCATCACGACATCTTACGGAGGGAATTTGGGGTCGTGACAATGCTCCACCTCCTGTTAGACCAAGAGTGTATGAGTCCCACGTGTCGTTTCATTCAAGGGAGATTCCCTACCTTGATCATTTGCCAAGTATGTCGGATGTGGATGCCCTCACAAGGGATATTGACAAAATTCGTACAGCAATGTGGGATGATACTAGAGTAACAGTGCTGTCAAAGGGCATGCTTTTTCCTGATAAAGCGCGCCTAAGCAGGGGGTGTGAATGTACAACGTAAAAGAGTGTCGTGAGATCACGGTAGCAGAGTCATTGTCACGACCCGGAATTCCCATTGTCGGGACCGTGATGGCGCCTAACATTTTACTTGCTAGGTAAGCCAACGTTAGATAATCATTAAACCAATCCTTATTTCATTAAGTGAATAACAATAATTTAGCTAAGATGAAATAAAGTGAGTGAGAAATAATATAAAAACGGTATTAATTACTACCACCCGGATCTGGAGTCACAATTCACGAACTTCTAAGGTTTCACTATAAGTAAATATCTGAAGGAAATACAACTGTTTTCGATACAAATGAAAAAATAAAAGAAATGCATAGAAGGGGACGCTAGGGCCTGCGGACACCAACAGGACTACCTTGGGTCTCCAAACGGATCAAGCCAGCAGCTAGACTCAGGGTCAACTCGGTCCGGTACCAAAATCTGCACAGAAAGTATAGAGTGCAGTATCAGTACAACTGACCCTATGTACTGGTAAGTGTCGAGTCTAACCTCGGCGAAGTAGTTACGAGGCTAGGACAAGACACCTACAAATAAACATGTACAATATATCAATATATACAACAATAACAATAATTAAAGAAGCAAGGCAAGGAATATTGGGAAGGGGACATGCTGAGGGGATTACATGGAAAATAATCACAAAAGGAATGAGAACATGATCAATCGATATATCTTTAACAGAAAGAAACAAGTAAACACAGTAAAGGAAAGTGCACGACATCACTCTTCGTGCTTTTACTCTCAACTTCACCATAAGAATCAATAGGAAAGTGCACGGCATCACCCTTCGTGCTTTTACTCTCAACCTCACCATAAGAAACAATAGAAACAACACGGCATCACCCTTCATGCATTAACTCTCTCATAACATGGCACGGCATCACCCTTCGTGCATTATCACTCACTTACAAAACGTTGCACGACATCACCCTTCGTGCATTAACTCTCTCATAACATGGTACGACATCACCCTTCGTGCATTATCACTCACTCACAAAATATTGCACGACATCACCCTTCGTGCATTAACTCTCTCATAACATGGCACGACATCACCCTTCGTGCATTATCACTCACTCACAAAATATTGCACGACATCACCCTTCGTGCTTTAAAACTCTCCCTCACCAAGACAATAAACAATAACAACAGGGAGATAGAAATATCAAGAACAAGTCTTACTTCAATATTCAATTCCACGTTACTAACCTCAACTTTGAGTCAATACTCAATCAATACCAATTTTCGTAAAACATAATAAGAGTTGTTCAACATAACGAATAGCTAGTCTAATCATGAACAATATGATCAAGGAATACCACTATTACAATAATAAGACTCACTCGCATGTTATGACTCGACAACAACGCATAGGTACTCGTCACCCCAGCTATACGTTGAACTCAACATACAAACATGTAGCAAATAAGCGAATAATACCTAATCCCTCAAGCCAAGGTTAGTCACGAAACTTACCTCGCTCCGAAGGCCACTCAATACTCAATCACAGCTTTTGCTCTAGAATCCACCTTTAAACCACTCGTATCTATTAAAAAACGACTCAATGATATCAAATATTTCTAAAGGAATCAATTACATTGCATAAATTTAGATTTCCCAAACTTTTCCCCAAAAAGCCAAAAATCGATCCCGGGCTCGCTTGGTCAAAAATCGAGGTTCGGACCAAAACCCATCCACCCATTCAACCCAAGTCCGGATATATAATTGGTTTTTGAATCCAACCTCAATTTGAGGTCTAAATCCCCAAATTTTGAAATCCCTAGTTTCTACCCAAAAATCCCCAACTCCACCATGAAAATCTTAGATTTTAGGTTGAAAATCTATGAAATGTAATGGGTAATTGAAAGACTGTGGTTTAGAATCACTTACCAACACTTGGAGGAAGAAAATGACCTTTGAAAATCGCCTCAAGGCCGTCTAGCTTTTGGAAATGTGAAGAAATGGCGTAAGTCCCGTTGTGGGACTGTTTTATGAACGGGGCGACAGTGTTCATCGCATTCGCGAGGACACTGTCGTGTTCGCGAAGAGCATAGATTGCCAAGCTTACGCATTCGCGAAACCCCTATCGCATTTGCGAAGGTTACGCCCCCTGGCCTTCACGTTCGTGAGTCCTTGCTCGTGTTCGCGATGAAGAGTGACTGCCCCCCCCCCCCGATCCCAAATGCTACGCGTTCGCGATGAGCTGGTCGCGTTCACGAAGGGTAAAGCCCCCATCACTCCGCGTTTGCGACCAGGACTTCGCATTCGTGAAGAGGAAAAACTCACCCTGACCAGCTTACTCTTTGCGTTCACGAGAGTATCTTCGCGAACGCGAAGAAGAACACACTAGAACAGTTGCTGCAACAAAAATACCAGATTTTCTAAGTCCAAATCATCCCGTAGCCTATCCGAAACTCACCCGAGCCCTCGGGGATCCAAACCAAACATGCACACCAGTCTAAAAATATCATATGAACTCTCGCGATCAAATCGCCAAAGTAACACCTAAAACTACGAATTGAACACCAAATCGAATGAAATTTTCAAGAGAGCTTTAAAACTTCTATTTTCTCAACTGGACGTCTGAATCACGTCAAACCAATTCCATTTCTTACCAAATTTCACAGACAAGTCTTAAATATTATAATGAACCTGTACCGAGATCCGAAACCAAAATACGGACCCGACACTAACAATGCCAAACATCAATCAATTCTTAAAGACATTAAATTTTCAAACTTTTTAATGTTCATCAAAAATCCATAACTCGAGCTAAGAACCTCCGAATTCGATTCCGAGCATACGCCCAGGTCCCATATTTCATTACGGACCCACCGGGACCGTTAAAATATGGGTTCGTGTCCATTTACTCAAAACATTGACCGAAGTCAACTAAAATCAACTTTTAAGAAAAAAATTCTTATTTTCATCAATTTTCAACATCAAATCCCTCCAGAAACATGCCTGGACTGCGCATGCAAGTCGAGGAGGGTAAAAATGAGACGTTTAAGGCTTAAGAGTGCAGAATCGAGTTCTAAAATATGAGATGACTTTTTGGGTTATCACAGTCATCTCCTAGTGTATACAAGGTTATTTGCCGTAGATGGTTTGCGGATTGTAATTGGATGCTGCGTGCGAGGAAGACGAAAACAAATATGTAGGTAGTAGGTAAATATGTTGGCACCCATAATTGTGAAATGGACACATTTAGTGAGAATCATTTTAACTTGAATGTTGACTTGATTTCTCTTGTCTTGATTCCACACATTGAAGCGTCCATAAGGTACAAGATCAAAGAGTGTATAACATCTGTTCACCAGGAATATGGGTGTACTATTTCCAAAAGAAAGGCATTTCTTAGGTGCAAACGTGCGTTTGAAATTGTTTATGGTAACTGGGATAAGTCTTTTGCATCTCTACCCAAGTACATGGCCGCATTGCAACACTTTAACCCAGAGACTATTATTGAATGGAAGCTTGAACGGAGTCCGGGAATACCAGAACATATATTCAGATATGTGTTTTGGGCATTTAAACCAGTAATTGATGATTTTGTGCATTGTCGACCGGTAATATCCATAGACGCCACTCATGTCTATGAAAAGTATGATATTAAATTGTTGATCGTAGTTGCAGTAGATGTTAATGGAGGTATATTTCCACCAGTTTTTGCTATTTGTGACAATGAAAGCCAAGAGACGTGGACACTATATTTGAACCACTTGAAGGAGCACGTTGTCAGACAACGTTCAGGTATTTGTCTAATATCTGATCGGCATGGTAGTATTTTAAGTTCTGTACAAAATTTGCATGCATGGCAGGAACCGTATTTCTATCACCGTTACTGTGTGAGGCACCTGAAGGCCAATTTCCAGAAGACACATCCCAACAAGGATTTGCATGATTTAATATGGATGGCTGCAACAGATCACCAAGTGTGCAAATTCAAGAATCGAATGGTATTGATCAGGCAGGAAGACAAATGAGCCTATCATTGGTTGATGCGACATGAGCTTGACAAGTGGACTTTGCATGCAGATGGTGACATAAGATGGGGAGTTTTGACTACAAATGTGTCAGAGTCTTCAATGGGTTATTGAAGTCTGCCCGTGTATTGCGTGTCACTGCCATGGTGCAGATGTCATTCAAGTAAATGGTAGAGAGGTTTGTTAAAAGGGCTAGAGGTGCATCGTCATTGATGGAAAGGGGTGTTGAATTTGTGCCAATACCAATGAAAAGATTTAAGAAATACAGGAGGCGAGCACATTGGCATTCATATTTATAGTATTGCAACGAGCGAAATATTTTTGAAATTCGAACCACTATCCATCAAAATCGGGGGAATAATACACATACCGTAAAATAAAGCGAGAAGGTTATTCTCTTGTGGGAAATGGTCCATATACCACATGCCGTGCTCACATGCGATGAACTACTTTCAACATACAGGTTTCGCAGCAACCAACCACGTTGATAAAGAATATAGTGTTGCTATATACTTAAACACCTATAGTGGGCAGTTGCAGCCCATGGGTGCTGAGCATTATTGGCCGCCAGAACCATTTAAAATGGTGTGTAACAAGGAGTATTTGCGTCAACGACAAGTGCAAAAAAGAACGCGTATACGGAACCAAATGGATGTTGGTGATACCGTTTATACGCGTAAATGTGGCATAATTGTTGGTAGAAACTTAGGTAGTCCCTCCCACTCGACAACTGTTGGGAAAACAGGATAATCATCGTCTCTATGTAATTTATCATTTTCTAATAAATCCCAGTACTGATCCTCCGTTCCTCCTAGGAAGTTAAGATCATCCATTACATGATGAACACCTAGTGCCTTTTCCATCTCTAGAATCTCCTTCATCAAATATCGAATCACTTCTGGTTCATCTTTGTGCGTGTTTGTTTGGAAGCTTGTAGACAGTGCTTGTGGCACAACAAGCCCATGCCAACGATATAATACTTCGTAATCACGCCGTTTTGAGTAAAGGGGACCCATTGTATTTTTTCGCCCCAAATTCGCATACCTTCAGGCTTTGTAGAATGCGCTTCGCCTTCAATAATGTGCCCTGCAACTTTGAGATCAGTGTGTATATTGATAGGCTTATTTTTCAAGGGACGCAAAACACCATACCACTTGTCGTCAACTAAATCAGTGTAGCAACCTAGCATATTTTTTTTAAGGTAGGGATCGATAGTGTTAAGACGTGTTCCATGGGGATTTGTTGAACTACCTTCACCCTTTTGCCTCTTTTTGAACCACTTGTTAAATGTTAGTTGCATTTTTTAAATGGGTGTTGTAATGTTTATTCAAAAGGTCTTTGAAATACAGATGACTTGGTTCAGTTTAAGCAGCTGTCTTATACCCGAAAGAATCATTATCACGCGAAGCATAGCGCGGTGAAATACCACGTTATGTGTATTGTCTTGTCGACTTGAAAAAATTGTTGTTCTGCAAAAGATATCTTTTGAAAAAGCTGTATTGTATCCGAAAGAATCATTATCACGCGAAGGGGACTGGACGGGTTTTTATGTGGGTATAGCGCTTTATATTAAGACGCTATAGTATAGCGTCTTAATATAAGGCGTTATACCTCCCCGCTCTTTTGAGGTTCAAATATACAACAACAACAACAACCCAGTAAAATTTCACTAATGGGGTTTGGGGAGGGTAGTATGTACGCAGACCTTACATCTACCCTGGAGGTTCAAATATAGTGCCTTTTAAAAGGGCGCTATACTTAAATGGGCAAACGGTCGTTAAGGTATAGCGCCCTTTAAAAGGGCGTTATATATATATTATTGTCACCAGTTTTTTTTCCGACACATTTTAATTTTTTGAGTCCAAAAGAATCACATTTTGATTTCGGAGTCCTATTCTCCCTATTTGTATCTCCTTTTTCATCTCTTCTCTAAAATGACACTCAAATACAGGTCCATTTGCAATATGTCACAATTACTTCTCCACTTTGAGAAAGCAAATATAATAAATAGAAGCAAATTGTTAAAGCACTAAAAACCCCAACATACTCATAAACTATCTTCATTTCTTTCCCCCATTTCCCTCACGCTTCTCATCATCATCTTTGATCAACTCCTTTAAAAATTCTTCAATTGCAACATCCTTTCCACAACCTTTGATCTTAGAAACAGTTTCTTGAATGCTCAAAAACAGTCATTTCTTCTCTAAATGCTTCAACTTTTCCATCTTTTTTTGGTCAATCTTTGAGCTGCAAAAGAGTTTCTTGAATACTCATAAACAGCCATTTTGTTTGATGAACCTCTAAAACCTTCAATTTTTCCATCTTTTCCACAATTTGTGATCTGAGAGACAGTTTCTTGAATACTCAAAAACAGTCATTTCTTCTCTAAATACTTCAATTCTCCATCTTTTCCTCAATTTACAATTTCTTGAATGCTAAAAAAATAATTCATTTTCTCTATATTTTCCTCTATCTCTGAGCTAAAAACAGTTTCTTGAAAACTCATACACAGCCATTTTGTTTATTGAACCTATATAAGTTTCCATCTTTTTTTCAATCTATGAGCTAAAGAACAGTGTTTGTGTATTTTGCTAAACCCCTTTAGAAGCTACAAATTCTCAATCTTTTGATCAGTCTGAGCTGAAAGACAGTTTTCGGGTAAAGGGTACTGAATTTTTCAACTTTTAATGCTTCTCATCCTGAATCTCGATGAATTTCCTTAAATTCTTGAAGTGTTGTGTCTAACAAAAAAGACAGTTTTTTTGGTTGAAAAATGTCAACTTTTGAAGCTAATATTGCTGACATAGAGGCAAATGGAAGTAACCGGAATGGTAGTTCCCGCCGTCACCGCCGCCGTAGACGTCGGCAGCGGCCGTCAATGGCGGCGAGCAGTGAGACAACAACTACTGATGGGAGTCTCCACTTCACTGATTCAGACTCTGACCAGTCTTGGCACTCACCTTTAGGCTCTATGGCTGGTGAAAGTGAGGGTATTTTGGTAAATTGTGAGCCACAGAGGGACAACAAGCAAAGAGAGTCTTTCTCAGATGAGGAGATTGATTTGGAGAGTGGTGAATTGGAGTTGTTGAAATTGCATAATAAAGAAGAGAGGGATTGTAGGATTTGTCATTTGAGTTTGTTGAAAAGTGGTGGCATTAGTAGTAGTGGTGGAGATCAAGTGCAAGAGCATTCTATAGAGATGGCTATAGAATTGGGATGTTCTTGCAAAGGTGACTTAGGTGCTGCTCATAAACAGTGTGCTGAGACTTGGTTCAAAACCAAAGGAAACACGTGAGTACTATAACTCTCTCTCAATAGTCAATCCCCCTCCCATTTTGTAGCTTCTACTTTTAGTTTGTGTTTCGGTTGCATTATATCTGGTGTTTTGAAGGGGAGTCTTGGCGTAATAGTTAAAATTGATGCCATGTGACCAGGAGGTTACGGGTTCGAGTCGTGAAAACAGTCTCTTGCAGAAATGCATGGTAAGACTGCGTACAATAAACCCTTGTGGTCCGACCCTTCTCCGGACCCTGCACATAGCGGGAACTTAGTGCACCGAACTGCCCTTTTGCATTACATGGTGTTTGTTTTGTTAGAGACAGACTTGTATGAAGTATAGAATACGTGAAAAATTGATCGGAATTGAGTGGAATGAATGTAGAGGATTCGTAGAGCCAACGAAGAGTGGAGTAAACTTGCATGAAAGGAGTTCTTGCGCAAATAGGTTAAAAACAATTTTTTTTTAGCATATTATAAATAAATTGTTGAATCCTCTTAAAATATGGAAGCTTCTAGTGTAGCGGTAAAGGTGGCTAAGGCATTGGTTTAGGACACATGTTCAAAACCCAAATGTGGCTTTGCATTGGTTTAGGACACATGTTCAAAACCCAAATGTGGCTTTCTTATATTTTTTAGATCCCCTCGTTAGAATTCCTGGTTCCGCTACTGACAGTGAACCTCAGTTAGTTTAGGATTGAGCCATATTTGATTGATTGATTAATCTTCTAATAGACTTGCATGATAGCAGTAATTTTTATGTTTAAGTGAATTCTTTTAGTCTGCTTGTGAAGTATAATTCATGATCTATTTCTCCTAATATCTGATGTTTGATGGATGTTAGAGATCCCGTCCACTTTTCCATAGCACCATTTTCGTGATACCCTTTTCTTATTACATACGCTTTGTAAACCACATTACAGTTCATGAACCTTAGATTGGAAGGTGTTTGGTGGCGTGGTCAGTTTCAGTTCTGGTTAAGTTTGTGTAATAGTGTCATTTAATTGTTTGGTTGTAGTGTGGTGTGGTATACACCTCTCTTTGTTTGAGCACCTAGATTCTGTTTTCTTCTTGGTATCTACTGATAGTTTGAAGCACTAAGCTTCTTTAATCTTGGTTAGTTGACTGCCTCCTCCAATAAAAATTATGTTCGGATTTCTACTGCATACTAAGTTGAATGGTTTGATGCATTTTGCTGAAGTTTGACTCTACAACCACATTGTTTCTGGCTTGCTCCTCTATCATAATTAGCGTTTCATGTCGTCTTTCTTTTGCCCTTTTTGTTGTCATGTCGTATCAATTAGAGTGCAATTGTTTACTATGAGCCGGTTGAATTATCTATTAAAGCAGACCGTTAATTATCACATGTTTCCTTCAGAAAAATGGGAAAGTTTCTAGTCTTAGTTTTTTTAAGGACCTTTAAATTTGTCGAATGTTTTTTTCACACATTGTTTCATTTATATACTTCTGTTTGAAGGGTAGCCTTGGAGCATGACAATTTTACCTATTGGTCACGGGTTCGACCCATGGAAGCAGCCACTAATGCTTACATTAGGGTATGCTGTCTACATTACACCCCTTGGGATGCAGCCCTTCCCCGAACCTTGTATGAATGTGGGATGTTTTGCGCACCGGGATGCCCTTTTTTTAATATACTGAAGTTTATCTACTTCATTTGACAAGAGTGGGTTGCTCTAGCGGTGAGCACCCTGTACTTCCAACCAAGAGGTTGTGAGTTCGAGTCACCCAAGAGCAAGGTGGGGAGTTCTTGGAGGGAGGGAGCCGATGGTCTATCGGAAACAGCCTCTCTACCCCAGGGTAGGGGTAAGGGCTGCGTACATACTACCCTCCCCAGACCCCATTAGTGGGATTATACTGGGTTGTTGTTGTTGTTGTTGTTATCTACTTCATTTCTTGCCTTTGTTTCATGCAGAATTTTACTACATAGACGATTTCTTACTATTAGTCTCCTCTAGTTGCTTATATCCTATCTGGATATGATATACATCTAAATAGCTTCATAGAACAACCTTTTCAATTAATGTATATGTCGTTTCTTCAAGTAAAATACTTTAGCTTCAATTTCATCTGTTGCAAACTAAATTCTTTTGCGAGTCAACATGAAAATGTGTGATCTGATATGCAAACATTTGTCCGTGTGTGTACATTAGTTTCTCAATCTGCGTTCCATATGCTAATTTCTTATTTGTGTATGATTCAGAATTTGTGAAATCTGTGGTGCCAATGCACTGAACATTTCTGGAGAGCAGACAAATGAAGCAAATAACGCTACAGTTGCCACTGTTGCAGCACCTGTAGGCCTTTTTGAAACCCGAGTCTTCTGGCATGGACGCCGTGTCATGAATTTCCTACTTGCATCCATGGTTTTTGCCTTTGTCATCTCATGGCTTTTTCACTTCAATATATTGCCCTAGATGCAATTGAAGATCATTGTCCTAGCAGCAAAGGTTTCTTAATTTGCTACTTTAACAACTCCACCCCCGGTAATTTGTGTTGTAGAGCCGGCAGAGGAATACTCAGATATTATCTTGGTCGCACTACTGGTGTGGTATCTGGTACAGTTGCGTGGAAGTATCCGGTATGGGTATGTCAAGTTTTTTGCTTATTTTTTGTACATTTTGACGAATCCCTACATGAAATATCCACACCCTTATCACACTCATTGGACGCGGATGTGTCAAGACAAATGAAGGACTTGCATAATATATGTGTAACGGTATAGGCCATGCTGTAAACATATCTTCTATAGGGGTTTCAACCATTAGCTTCTAAATATTGTTCGCCGTGATGAATGTTTTGCTAGAATGTAAGATAGTTTTGGTCATCAAGATGAATTTAAACTTCTTCCCAGCTAGTGTACCTATGTAAGTATATGTATAGAAGTACGGCGATAAAGCAGTGGCATTCTGTTGTATATCATTCTTGAAATTTCTGTACAAATATCTCATGGCTCTTAGTTGAATTGTAGTATATGTTAGTGGCAGCTATATGGCTGATGCAATCAACTGTTTTAACACCTGAACTTTTTCTTTGACAACGGCGTGTTCGTGCCAGCTTAGGCTCATCTCGATTATTCCACCGGTAACGACCCAACCGGTCGTTTTGCTTTCTAGATCCCCGTATGTGCTTTTACTGTTTTATGACCTACGGGGATGGTTAGTTCAGGATTTGGAAGGGTTCGGGTTGAAATCGGAACACTTGATTCCTTGGATTGACTCTAAAAGGGCTAAGTTTGATTTTGGTCAACATTTTGAGTAAACGACCTCGGAGCCGGGATTTGACGGCTCCAATAGGTTCGTATGACGATTTTGGATTTGGGCGTATGTTCGGATCGGGTTTTGGATGACCCGAGAGCGTTTCGGCGCTTAATGTTGAAAGTTGACTCATTGAAGGTTTAAAAGTTCTTTGAATTTGGTTTGAAACTTTCGCTTAATGTTGAAACTCATGGTTCGGCTACTGTAATCATGAGTTTCAGTCCACTCTTCCAACCAAGCAGTTAAGTAATGTTATGCTAAGGGATGAAAAAGATATTTCAAGTTATGTAAGAAGATAAAATATGGGCCGTATTTGGTAGGAATGTCCCAAGCTGATAAAGAGTAATTTTTTTTTTTTAAAAAAAAAAAAAAACTAAATTAGAAGCTGATTTTTCTATTTCTCATCACTCTCACACACCTAAATTTTCCGTGTCAATGTTCAAGTGAGCGAAGACTATCAAACTGCCAAGGAAGGTAATTAGGACCAAAAATAGTTCGGGTATGCATTGAATTAAAAACTATCGGAAATAGCTCACTTCTGTCCTCCGTTAGCAAACTGGGCCAAAAAAATCCTCCACGTTAATTTTCTGGGCCAATAATGCCTTCATTCTAACGGCTGCCCACATAAGCCTTCTACGAGGCATTGATTAGCTGACATGGCAATCCACATAAGCAGACCCCCTTCTTATTTACCCTCTTCTTATATCGATAGTGTTGATACCCAATTTTGCCCTCATATTTTAAATAAGCATATATACTTTCAAAATATCATTTTTGCATCATTACTTAATTTACAAGATTTATGCAAGTATTTTCTATAATTTTCCATAATTTTTATAGCTTTAAAATTGATTTCTTTGCACTTAAACTACTTGATTATTTACTAGTTACCCTTTTAAATTATTTTGTGATGACTTAATCATCCAAATTTATTATTTACATCCACATACATGTTTTAAAATATTTTACTTCATTTACATATAATTATATTTGTATTTTTTGAGCCATTTATATAATTTTGTAATAATAGCCTATATTTTACAATAAATTGCATCTGTAATTATATTTAAGGTCAAAACAATTTTTACATTTTTATAATCTTCAACTATTGTTTTAAAGTATTGAATTGCATAAATAGAATTTTTATATTTTATTTAACTATTTTATTAAAATTATTTCCCCTTAATTACCTACTTTACAATCTGGCCCAATTATGCCTTATTTCTCAGACCAATTAAGGTCCAAACGGACAGGCCCATCCCAATTGACCCCCAGAAGCCCAAAACCAAATGACCTAATAGGTCTGCCCATCAGCGACCCATTTTTACCCGACCCTAGCACCCTCTAATCTCGGCCGTTGATCTCAAATGATCAACGGCCCACAATAAATCCCCACCTTTCCTTATATCCCCTCACCCAAACCCTAATCCCATTCCCCCACTTCAGTCGCCTCTAAATCCTCTCTATTCCGTCTGTCTCTGAGAAACTCTAGTAGCCGCCTCCTGATTTCTCTCCGATTCCAACCTAACAATGGAACCTCTTCTTGATTCACCTTCCTTATTTGTGTTACCGAATTAGTATCTACACGACAATGGTGTTACTTAGTACTTGCCTAAACTTGGCAAGTACTATCTCTCATAATCGGGCCCGTTCAACTCAATCTTGGAGATTTGGACAAAATCTTGTCCATATACATGAAGAATAGCTTGATTTTTCATACTAGTTGGCCGATTTTGAGGTTTAAACCCCAACTAGGGTTTGGAGTTTGATTTCTTTCCTTTCTGGTTACTCTACTGATTTTCATGCGAGATTTTACTCCTTTTGTTCATGTTTACTTGATTTCTTTCCTTGTTTATCCGCCTGATTTTACCACTATATAAACCCCTCCCCCGATTCCCTTTGAACAGACTCGAAGGACTAAGAACTACTGTTAATCTCTTACTTTCATCTTTTATATTATTTTTGCTCTCTCTTGATTGTGGCCGGCTGAAATTCAAGGCCACCGGAATCTTCTCTATTAACCCCCCTAGTGCGAGCACTGCTCGGGGCTCACTGAAGCTCCTGTGAAATCTGACGCACTAGGATTTAGGGGTTCTAACTGTTGTCTTTCTTTTGCCGTCACTATTGAGATTTTGAGTTACTCACTCTTTTGCTCGTTTATCTTCGCAACTGGTTAGCATTCTTGACCCTTATAGCCTTAATTATTACTCCTTTACTTGTTCATATGTATGTGTATTATGTATACCAACACTGTTTGAACTTCTAGACAAGCATGCCTTAAGCTTCTTTGTTATTTGTGAACTCTCAGCATGGTATCGTTGTATGCTTATTGTAATTCTATTGTCTCAATGATGTTCTGCAATTTCATGTTCCCTAGTGTCAAACTTGATAGGTTTCAACATGTATAGTAGACCTTCACTCTGTGTATTTTATTCAAGTAGTTTCTAGCCTTCTTAAGTTTTGCCTGGTTGGTCATGCTCATGTTAGCCTTAATGTCGTGTCCTTTTCTTGTTATGAGTTCACATTCATGCCTTGGATTTATGGGATCTCTGTAGAAATTGCTTGCTCAGAATCTGCTTTAATGAATCTCTTCCTACTAATCTACTATTTCCTGCAAAGTGATTCTTGACTTTCCCATGTTATAGCATTGTCTTAATATATAGCCAAGCATGTTTGTTTGTGATTTGTAACTCTGATGATTGTGTCCCTTGACCTGTCAATCCTTCACTCTTAGCATTGCTTCTAGGATAAATACCAATGTATAGTTTTCTCTCATGTGAGGTCGACTGACATTGAATCCCAATGTTTGCTTGTCCTATTAACATGTTCTTTTACCTACTATGAGTTCTTTAGAATCTTTGTGTTATAGTTAATGTCCATCATGATAAGTAAGTGATAGGTTTTTTAAATTGTGCCCACTAGCATGTTGTTATGTTGTTTGCAACCACATTCTCATCAGGTTCTTATGTTAAAACTTTCATATAAAGATTGTACTGTACCTGCTTCTTGTTCATGATTCTGTTAGACTATTAGCTAAAGGTCTTTAGGTTGTTTCTGGATCATGCTTTACTTTGAAACTCTTTGAAATGGTTTGTTGTCCTATGATGCTCAACCTTGTCACTATTAAACTCTGTTTCTGGAATTACAAATATAAGCTTGCCTCATATGTGTCTTGTGTGCCTTTTTATTTAGTATGATCCTATTTATATGTCTTGGCTAGAACTGTTGATGGTTACAGCTATAAGAACTAAGTGTTTAAGTTGTTTTATGAGTATTGTATCACTTGCATAGCTAAATTTAGCATCCGTTTAGGTAAATAAGTTATTCATTGGGACTGAAAATGGGCCATGTGTGTTGTTGGACCTGGGGCACTGGATTCAGGTGCACTCTGATTATCATGTGAGCCTGTGGTTTGGGCCTGTTGTTTGTCCGGAGAGTAAGACCATTGAAGGCCTGGGATATCCCTAGTTTATTTTTTTGTTGGGCCTGTAATTGCTTTAGTGGGCTTGTATTCGTTTCAACCTATGTTTTGTCATTTTCAAGTCCGTATTATTTCATTCTTGGATCTGTAATAATTTGTAAACAAACAATTGGGGTACTAGTGAAATTGGGGAAATGAGTATATTCTAATATTTGCATGAAAGGGTAGAAAACCTACCTATAGGGTCTATGTGTTATGTTTGATTGTTTCGTTCAGCATGCCTTGTTTGTTATTTTGTTTGGTGTATGGTACACTAATAGAAATTGTGCCTATAAAAAATTATGCATCCCTCACTTTCACACTGTTCAAACACGTTAGTATCTACCATGCTCATTTCTATGTTACTACTGTACATTTAGACAACATGCCTATAGGAAGTATAACGTATGCTTTGTTGACCTAGATACCATGCCTATAGGACTTCAAATAATTAATTGGTCAATTGCTTCTATTACTTTTAAGTGTACTGCCCATCTAGAAATCATAACTATAGAATTCTAATCTTTTAATCGATTATTTTCGTTGTTTTCATTACACTGCCCCGCCTAGACGACATGTCTATAGGATTAAAGTGTTATAAAATCAAGCCCAATTGTCAATTGTTATAAAACCTGCCCATAAGATGTTTATCGACGACTTCACTGCCTACTTACACAAACGATTAGATATCATGTTTATAGGACTTGCAACACTCTAATTTGCCTATATGTTAGTCCAAAAATTATAGTATTGTTTATATAATAATGGAATCCATAATCACGTAGAAATCATGCCTATGTGAGGAGGTTACCTAAGCCCTTTTATTGTAATTATATGCAGTCCTATCTGTTTTTGATTGTTGCCTAGTTTTATCATTTTGAGCAACTGAGTTGAGTCTAGAACTACCAAATAGTAGGTCCAAAGCCTCCTGGACCCTAGGCATGGAACGGGTAGGCACGCATAGGGCACGACTTAGAATTGAATTAGAACGCTTTTAGGTAAACAACTTCAACATTGTAATCGGGGTAGCAGGAGATGATAGTATGTGCCCGCTGAATAATATGAGCAACTCCTACCTAAAGAAAGTTGCGAAGTATTATTTATGTTGCACGTGGTGATCCTTTAGGATAAAAAACTTAGGATCCCATTTTCCCTTATATGCTTGCTAAATGATTTAGTCATTAAGTATAGACCGACGCAGTTGTAATCCTTTGTGATCTTTAAAACCTGTACCAATTATTCATATAGTTTATTTTTCTTTGCGCTGGTTTATGTTATAATGGGACTTTCAACTTTCATATTCTTCTTTATTTATATGCTCGCCTAGTTTAATCATATAATCCACATAGTATAAAATTCGACCGGGGGACCTCGAAGAGTGCCTAACACATTATCTTTGAGGTAATCTGAGCCCTTACCCGATCTTTGGTGGCGTTGACTAGTCAAACAGAGTTATTTGCAAATAGGTGCCCTAACGCACCTTAAAAAATCGTTAGGTGAAGACTCTTCTCTTTTAACACCCATCTAAAAGAGTTGTCACTAGGGCTGTACAAACCGAACCGAAAAACCGCACCAAACCGAAAAGTCAAACCAAATCGATTAAAAAATTCGACTAGATTTGGTTTGATTTGGTTTGGTATTGAGTAAAAAAACCTGAACCAAACCGACATATAAATATATAATTTTTGTATATACTTTTAAGATTTTATATAGAATTTTCTTTAAAACATATCTAGAAATATTTGGGATTCTCTTGCGGGATATAATATATAATAGTATATGAAGTGCTCCATATTTATTACCCTTAAATAATAGGTTGTATGATCACTTTCTCATCAAGTATTACTGAAATGCGTCAATCTCTTTGTTCTTCCATATTCATATCATATGTTAAGTTCTTATATCTTTTTCGAATGTGAAGTGATTATTATTATTTAGGTATCATATTGAGTTTTATGTTTAATTACTAAATTTGGTTAACCTTGAAAGTGTACATCAACAAAATATTATTGTCATGCGAGTAAAAAAATAAATATATTATGTGTTACAAAGAAAATTCTCCCATAAGAATATTTTAATAGATAATATATTTTTATATTTTTTATATTTTTACTAAACATATATTTACTTATAAAAAAATTAACAAAGTAAGATTAAAATAATATTTAAGTAACGAAAAACCCAAAAAATCCGACAACACCGAACCAATCCAAACCGATATAGTTGGTTTGGTTTGGTTTTGATAAAAACCGAACCAACCCGGTCCATGTACACCCCTAGTTATCACACGTCAAAGCCCGCTTTCGCGAGAAAACGGGGCGCAACAGTCACCCATTCCCAAAAACCTAATTGTCATTGTTCTCCAATTTCAAAAATCTCCCTTTTTCTTTGAAAATTTCTTATCAATGTCTGATTTATCTGTGAATGCGCATGATATGCAAGAAGGTGTTGTTGCGGATTGATTGCACTATATTTGATGGCTTGTTCAGACGCTAATGCTAGGAGAAAGTTTTACAAATGCCCAAGATACAAAGTTAGTTTTGAATTTATTTCGTTTTTGGTTGATTTATTTGATTCATCTTCTTTTGTCGGGTTAGGTTATGATTTGCTGAGTTATTATTTGAGATGGTTCTTGATTATTAGTATTTATGTAGAAAAAATGACTAAATATTTTCACTGAAAATTCTGATATGATGTAGGTTAGTTCTTGCGGGTTTTTTGAATGGATTGACAAAGAGCTCCCTCGTCGAGCGGTGATGGTGATCAAAGATTTAAAAACTAAACTTGATGCTGCTAATATTGAGAGGAACAATTTGAGGAATAAATTTCATGACATAGAACAAGCTACTATGATTCAAAAAGGCCCTATGAAGATGAAACTTGAGGAATTGGAGGATGCTATTAAAGTCGAAAGAGACAACTCTAAGAACTTGTTTGATGCAATGGAAGATGTTATCACGGTTGAAAGGCATAATTTGAAGATGAAACTTGACGAAATGGAGCAATTTAAACTTGTGAAAGCTGAAAAAGCTAATAATTTAGAGGCCAGCGTGAAGAAGATGAGAACTATCATTTTGGTTTCATGGGCTTTGTTATTTGGTTAGGTTGTCGTAGGGATGATGAAGTAAATATATGTTGTTTTAGTATTGTAACGACCCGGCCGGTCGTTTTGAGTAGTTTAGCCCTGATCCCCTAATTTATGTTCCTTTTATGTTATATAGTAGTTGCGTGACTTGCTGGGGTGTTTGGTGTCGGGTTCGGAAGAGTTTCGGAGTGATATGGGATACATAGTCCCTAAGCTGGAAGTTTAAGTCGTATGAGTTGACCGTAGTTTGACTTGTGTGAAGATGACTCCGAAATGGAGTTTTGACGGTTTCAATAGCTCTGTAGGGTGATTTTGGTATTAGGAGCGTGTCCAAATGTTTTTTTGGAGGTCCGTAGGTCGTTTCGGCGTTAATTGGCGAAAGTTGAAAACTTTGACCTGGAGTGGACTTTTTGATATCGGGATCGGATTTCGATTTCGGAAGTTGGAGTAGGTCTGTAATGTCATGTATGACTTGTGTGTAAAATTTGGTGTCAATCAGAGTTGTTTTGGTATGAATCGGTGTTGGTTTCGGAATTCGAAAGTTCAAAAGTTCTTAGGTTTGAATCGATGTGTGATTCGTGATTCTAGTGTTGTTTGATGTGTTTGACACTTCGAGCGTGTTCGTATGATGTTTTAGGACTTATTGGTATGTTTGGTTGAGGTCCCGGAGGCCTCGGTTGTAATTCGGACCATGTTCGGCGCGTTTCGGATCATTTAGGAACAGCTGAAGTTCTAGTTTATTCACGGATCTAGTTTCCTTCTATGCGATCGCGAGGTCTTGTCCGCGATCGCGAAGGATTTTTTGTAGACTGATGGTTTTTACTCTACGCGTTCGCAGAGAGAGGGACGCGATCGCGGAATGTTGGTTCCCAGTGAATTGCGAACGCGTGGTGTAGGTCGCGTTCGCGTAGAGTAATTGGGGGGCTACAGGTTCACGCACTTTTCTTCATCACGGTCACGTGGTGTGTTACACGATCACGGTAGCTTGATGAGGCAGTGTTACACGTTCGACATGAGGTTTTCCGTGATCGCGGAGTGTTATTTTGGGCAGCAACATTTTTGTGCTTCGCGAACGCGAGGCATTCCGCGTTCACGAAAAAGGAATAACTAGGGAGCAGAACTTAAGTTTGAAATCGAGAGTTTATTTCATATTTCACAATTTGGACTTAGAGAGCTCGGTTTGAGGCGATATTTCAAAGGATTTTCAGAGGGATTGTTGGGTAAGAGTTCTTAACTCGATTTTGATTAAATTCTACTAATCTATCATTGATTTTATCATGTAATTAGGGATTTGGGTTGGAAAATTGGAGAAAAGTGATAAAACTTCTTAGGCTAAATTTTTTTTGTTTTGAAAGGCGAAATGAAGTCGGATTTGAATAATTGTTGTATGGTTGGATTCGATATCGAATGCATGTTCGATTTTTGTAATTTTGGTTGGGTTCCGAACCACGGGCCCGGGATGACTTTTTGGAGTGAATTTTTAATTCTTTGCTAAAATCATAATTTTATTTTTTAAATTAGCTTCCTATAGTTATATTTATAGTATGAAATTATTTTGTCTAGATTCGAGCCGTTCGGAGTTGGAAATCTAGGGAAAGACCTAGTTGATTGATTTAGCGTGGTTTGAAGTAAGTGACTTGTCTAACCTTATGTGGAGAAAATTTCCCTTAGGATTTTGTATTGTTGTGACAATTGTGATATGTGGAGGCTGTATAGGCAAGGTGACGAGTGCGTAACGGGCTAAATGTTGCGATTTCGGTTTTAGCTATATAGTTTCTTTTTCATATTTTAATTGAGTTACTTTAGCATGTTATAGCCACCATGTTTAGTCTAATTTCACATGTCTACTTGTCTCATATTTTATTTGCGACTTGTACTACATGTTTAGTTGAATTACATATTTTCTTAATTCCGTATTCATTATTTAATCGTGGTATTCTTTACTTGAAATTCGCTATCCTTGAAATATCTTGCTGTTGAGTTTGGTGTTGAGTTGCAAAGGCCGTGGTTTCTATTGAGGCAAAGTGTAAGTTGTGAAATATCATTCTATTGAGTTGTAATATTTTTTGCATTCATGTTATTGTTGAAAGGATTGTTTGGTTGTTTGCACGAGGTTTCTGTCGTTCTGTTGTTGTTACTATTTGCACGAGGTTTCTATCGTGTCGTTGTTACTATTGGTACGCATGCAGTGGTATAAGATCTGGGTGTTGAAACGTATGCGGTGAGATTAGGTGGGCTTGATATGCATAGCTAGTAGGGGAACTACTAAAAGTCAAACGGTGTGATAGGTGGGCTAAAACGTGGGGTGCTATTTTGGGAAAATGATTTTCAAAACTAAATGTAAAGGCTCTCGCGGTGATATAAGGAAAGACTGTGAGTTACTTTTATAATTTGGGACTACGAGGGGTACCTTGGTAGGGGCCCCTTTTGATCGTCTCTATTTGTTGTAATTGTTTGGTTGTTGTTTCCTTAACATGTAAGATTCTTGTTTTTTCCTTCGTGTTGTATTAAATGCCTTGATTTCGTATTGTAAACTTTTCGTAAATTCTTATTATCTCCAGTAAGGCCTTGACCTGAACTTGTCACTACTCTACCGAGGTTAGGCTTGGCACTTACTGGGTACCATTGTGGTGTACTCATACTATGCTTCCGTACACGCTTTTGTGTAGATCCAGGTACATCTTTTGAGACCCAGCACTAGCGCACTGAGCTTGCTATTGGAGACTTCAAGGTACACATGCCCGCGTCCGCAGGCCTCGGAGTCCCCTTTTATCATGTTCTTCCTTATTTCTTTATACTCTTATAGACAGTGATGTATAGGGTTGTCCAACACTGTATCTAGAGCTTGTGACTTATATTTCACCAGGTTTTGGGGAGTTGTACGCATTGTGTTTATAGATTCTATTTATAAAATTGTTGGAGTTTTGAGATTTTAAGTTTTATTTAATGTTTTCGTATATTGTTAGGCTTACCTAGTCTTAGGTACTAGGTGCCGTCACGACATTTTACGAAGGTAATTTAGGCTTATGACATGTATGTTGTTGTAGTATTTTGGTTTAGTTATAAGGATGATGAAGTGAAAATTTACACCCCATGATTTCGTACGTGAGAGTACGTCGTAAGTTAATTGATGTGAGATCAGAAATGAAATCATCTTTTAAAGTACATAAATTAAGTTAATCATGTTACCTTAGAGATTATAAATCTTTAAGATCATGGATAACAAGTACCAAGAGGGTTTAAAGGCTTAGAAGCCAAACAAATTGAAGAAAATAAGTTTCGTCGAAAGTCGACAAGTTTGGAATGTAATAACATGTACTTTTGGGGTGATACTAGGGTACTTAACATGAAAAGGAGGTTATGTTATGAGTTATTTTAGTCGTATGATAGTCTTGTATTACATTTTGAAGTCAAGCGAGTTGTGGAATAAAAGTTGGCAAAGGTCATGACAAGTTACATTCATAATATGCTGAATATTAGGTCAAATGTAGCGGAGGTTTTATCTAAATATACTTGGAATTACAAGATGATACACATATAAAATGGAAGATATACGAGTCTAATTTCTAACGAATTAAACCGTTCGTCGATACGACATTAGAGTAGAGAGATATTTGCAGTTTCGCGAGACTGCGCAGACTGCATAGGTGACAAGTAGGTGTGTCACTAAAGCTTTTTGAGCAATACATATTGTGTGTCATATGAGAAATGCCTAATTTCTGTATTTAAGCTTTTAAATATCAATAAAAGCTGATAAATTAGTTTCCTAATAGTTAGAACTCACAGGACGGTAATCGAAAGCTGTGATTTAAATTTATATCACTTTTAGTGGATTGTTTTATAGTCCACTCATGTTGGCCTATTGTGCTGCTGATTTATGGAGTTTGGAAGGTTAAAGTGCGTGAAAAAATGCCACATGTGATAGGATAGTGTTCTAGTTGCTCGTCGTTGCAATTTCAGGCTAATTGATAACTTGTTGATTGGGTGTGTTATGATATATTTGGGTTTTTTGCTGTATTAAAGGTCCTGCATTGTAGTTAGGTTATTTTTGAATTGCTGATTGTATTTCTCTGGCTGTTGTTGTTGGTATATGGTATTGGAGGAGGCCCTTGTTACAGGGGAGATGCTACCCGAATTTACGTAAACGAGCTACTAGCTTAAGTACAAACTTAGCCTTTACTCAGCACTGATTTTGAGTGTCCTTATGCTATGGTAGATTGAGTTGAGTTATTTGAAGAGTTGCTTGGAAGGTACTAAGGATTCAATGGGGTTAAGGTATGTTAAGTCACTTTCTTCTTTCTTTTGGCATGATCTAAAGTGAAATGAACGTAAAATGATAGCTATTTCATAACGGATCTACTCCTAGCAACTAAGGTTGTCCATGTTGTTCTTTCCTTATAAAGTTATTCTAAGCATATATGTATGATGATTGAATCCTATTGAGGTTCATATTGATGGTATGATGTCCATAGCGTTAATCGAAGGTGCAACGACCTTATGTCACTCCGAAAGGTTTAGACAGTGATTCCGGTTATCTCATGACGGCCCTTCTGGCCCATTTTCCCATGATGGTGTGATAAGAAATATACGTTACGTTGGTAATCTGTTGAGTAAGGCACCAGGTGCCAGTCGCGGCCCTCCGATTTGGGTCGTGACATGAATGTATGTTAGTTTAGTATGTTGTTGTAGTATTTTGATTTAGTTATAGTAACTTTGTTTAGTACTTGGTTGCTTTCTTGTGATTTGAAGCTTCAAGTTTTGATTTTTGCATTTGCATTCAAGTAATAGAGGAAGATGAAATTTTTTATGTGCATTTTGTATACAGTAGCTATGGATCTATGGTATTGAGTGCTACTTATTTTCAAATCTAATTGTTATGATTTAATGTATTGATAGTCCGATTGGGATTGAAATGTGGATAGAACAAGATCTAGGCAGATTTGTGATTTTTAATATTTATTTGAGATGGAATTTGGAGCATAAGATTGAAGAGATTGAAGAAATTGAAGATTGAAAAGTGAAGAACAATTTCTCCACGAAGGTCAATTGTGGAGCCAAAACTAGGGGTGCAAAAGTGCATGAAAAATGTTCTAAGTCGGAAAACTTTGGAGAAAAGTCTGTCCAACTCCACGGTCTTGATCGTCTCCACGAACTACTCTACGATTTTAAAGGGCATCTGAAGCAAAGAATTGTGCAAGTTTTGTCCGGCTCCACGATCTGAATCATGGAGCCATTCAGCCCACGAACCAGGCCACGAACATCATCTTCTCCGCAAACAAAGCCACAACTGGACACCGTAGGAATTAGATTGTTACTTGCATAAGAAATAAAATTACGATGACACCAATTTGGTCACATGTTATTATAGAAGAATGCCAAAGTGATGTCGTGTTTATCACTGCTAATGGATATACAACTATACAAGCGTCAAACCATTTGTTGCTAATTGAATCATGCAACGTGAAGTAAATGCATAATTATGTTAAAGTTCATAAAACTCAAGTAAAGAAGGAATGCTTTCTGAAGAAGATTGAATTGTGTGAAGTTTCTTAGTTGGACCGTCTGACCAATGAGAGAGGAGTTTGAAGTTTACATGCATACAGAATGTATTAAACAAGTCTTTGCCAGAACTGTTGGACATAAAATAAACTGTTGTCATATAGTTTTACAACTACTAAAACCAAAGTATTTTTACTGCCATCATAGAGTTTGCAGTAACTAATACCAAAACACATTAAACAAGTCTTGCCAGAACACATTAATTGACAAAAACCAACATTTCAATTTTCAACAACCAAGATAAACTGACCAGCTTTGGTTGTTGGAAAAAAATATCTAGCAACAAAGTTAAAGACCTGCAACTACCTACAACAACTAAGATCAACTTTCCCACTTTCTTTTGTCTTGCCACTTCCAATTGATTTTCAGTTACTGCGTCTTTACCTTTGCAAGTGAACTTAGTAGGTGTGTAAGGAAGATCAGTGGGATAACTGACACCAGTATGATCTCCTCTTAAAGAGATCACTCTTGTCCCAGTTGACATCAATTGATTCTGCCTCATCAACAATCTTGTTTGATCTTCAGAAATAATCTTAGTCATTAAAGTAGGGTCACTTTCATGCTCGCTACCATCACCGAAGGGTTCTGTTTGGTGTCTTGGTACTCTAGGTGTAGGCATGAATACAAATTCACTTTCATGTTCACCTTCTTGTGTTGGTTGAGGGGTTGAACAACTAACATCCTCAACATTTCCTTCAGCACCAACCTATAATTAAAAAGAAAAACTTTTTTTTAAAGAACTACAATTATATAAGAAGAAAAGATAAGTTAAGAAGCAGGTACCTTGCATGTCCTTGAATTGTGGTCCAGTTCACTACAAATGATGCATGTCATTATAGTTCCCCTTCTTGATGCAGCCCACTCTCCTTGTCTCCTGTTAGCCTCATCTTTCTCCCTATTTCTTTTGACTTTTGGCCTTCCAACAGTTTTGGCAAGTGGAGGTGGTTCCATAGCATGTTCTGGTAATACTTTCCCGAACTTTTCACCTCTAACAGGCATCAACTTGGCCCTATATGTCATTAGGTAAGCTTCTTTGTTGTACCACCAACTAATTTCAGTCATTGGATCCTCTCTCTTGTATTTTAGTGCCATGATGGCATGGGGGCATAGGATGCTAGTCAACTGCTAGGATCTACAAGTACATTTCTTCTCTACTAGGTTCACTCTATGTCTATCATCACCCTCAGAAATCTCATAGCCAGTTTCACCATTGACATGAACAGTACATAAGTTGGCAACCTTCAAATAAGCAGCATACAACTTCATGCAGTTAGGACTGAACTCACCTCCCCATGTTCTAGCTTCTTCTTCCTTCTCTATTAATTTGTTCATGATCTTGATTCTAATATCCTCATGCATCTTCAGGATAGGATTGCTTCTTGCTTCTAAGATCCAAGAGTTGAAGGACTCTGTAAAATTGTTGTCCACCATCTGATTTTTGCACAATGCATCAAAGTATGACCTGCATCAATTCTGTGGTGGATACCTAAGCAACTCCTTAGCAGCATCAATAGACAATTCACCAAGATTCTTTAATTGATCTTTAAAGTCCTCCTCATTGTCGCGCCCCTCCTTTCTCGCGAAAGTCGGGCTTTGACGTCGTGACAACTCTTTCTAAAGGAAGGGTGTTAAAAGAGAGAGTCGCCACCTAACGGGTTTGAGGTGCGTTAGGGCACCTATTTGTGAATAACTCTGGTTTAACCAGTTTGCGTCACCAAAGATCGGGTAAGGACTCAAATTACCTCGAGGAGAAGGTGTAAGGCATTTCTCGAGGTCCACAACTGTGGGTCCCGGCCGAACTCGAATTATATGAATTAGTCCAAATAAAGAGAAAGACAAAATTGGGCAAATAAACAAAATAATTGATTTTAAGGCAAGGTGAGGGGAGGGGGGTCCTAAGTTTTTTAGCCTAAAGGATCACCCCGTGCAACATAAATAATACTTCGTAACTCCCTCAAGATGGGGTGTTACTCATATTATTCAGCGGGCACAAACTATCATCTCCTGCTACACAATTACTATCTTTAAGTTGTTACCTAAGGCGCACTAATTGATTCTAAGTCGTACCTTATGCATGCACTACCCGTCCCATGCATATGGTCCCGGAAGCATTTGGACCTCTATTTTAGGTGGTCCTAGACTTAACTTAGGTTGCTCAAAATGATAAAACTAGGCGACATACAAAAGCAAGTTGGACTTCATATAAAAGCAGATAATGGCTCAAGCTAGCCTCCGCACTTAGACAACAAATGCACGCACACAAATTGGCGTTTGACAGTTGCAGAATTAAGACGAGTTAAAATCATTAAATCCTGTAGACATGATTTCTATGTGATTCTAGATTTTGATCATGTGGGCAGTTATGCAAAGTATAATTTCTGAGCGACTACATAGCTGCCTACTGATTATAAGTATAAACGGTTGAAACCTAGAGACAGGCTATCTAGGTGACTTACGCAGTATTTGACAGTGATAAACATGAGAGATCTTCAGAATTACTCAGTTTGATCCTATAGGCATGTTTTCTAATAGTGGCAACGAAACAGTGTTGAAAGTTCAATATTAACACTTAAAAGCGAGTGGTATTACCCTACAGGCAGGATTTCTAACGATTAACGATTGAAATTGATTTTTTATACTTAGCTCCTATAGGCATGTCTCCTAGATGGGCAGTATAACAGCGAATTAACCAATTAAAACCATATTGGCATAATTTCTAAATGTAGATTTTGTAGAACATAAGCTAACATAGCCCTATAGTCATAGTATCTAATGAATATAGTGCAGTTATGTAAATTGAAAGATTGGTCATTGATACTTTATTTCCTATAGGCATAGTATCTAATAAACACATAGGAGAAGAATATGTTAAACGAATTAAACACTCAAGTCCTATAGGCAGGTTATCTAACAGAACATGTTGAGTAAACTAAACACCTATAGGCAGGATTTCTACCCGTTCACACAAATATTAGAATAAACCCATTTTTTTAATTTTTACTAATACCCCAATTATTATTACAGAATTATTACAGGCCCAATACAAAAAAAATGATACAAATAACTATAATGGGCCTAAAACAGGCCCAAAGTGTACCCAGCCCAGCCAGGCCTTCAGTTTTGCATCCATACAGGTTTCAACACAGCCCAGAAACCACAAGAGAACTTGGATGATACCCAACAGCCATAGTCGATCAAAAGATTCAGAAAAACAGTCATTTACACAAGCCAATTGGCTTATTCAGTAGGCATAGAGAGGGACAGAATTGAGCAGTCAAGAAGAAAGTGGCCAAGAACCTTAGGCCCTAGTGTGTGATATTTCACAAGAGTCTCAAAGTGGACCCCGAGAAGTGCTCACACTAGGGAGGTTAATAGAGAAGTTTTAGGAGGCCTTGTCTTTCAGCCGGCCAAGAATTAGAGACTCATAACAGGGAAACAACCAATGAAAATAGTAAGAAAGTAATGGGTTTGGAAAAGCATTTGCAGACACTTTAAGATAATCACATAATGAACATGAACTCGAGAAGCAAACTAATACATTGGGGCAGAGTTACATATGATAAGAAACAAGGAGCCTGGGATTGCAAAGTTAACAGGCAAGGACATTAGACTAGTAAAACCAATTAATACAACCAATTTAGAACTTAAAGGATCAGATTATACCCAAACTCAGGATTACACAGTATAATACAAACAGGATTAGATATCATAGAGGGTATCAGTCAAGTTTAATGGATAACAAGTTGTTAGAGGTGCAGATTTGGACATGGCAAGAACACATAGAGTGGGAACCATAGTCATAGGAGCATACTACACTTAGAGTAAAGGTCTTAAACAAGTTGGGGCAGGTTAACAACATCAATTAATCACTGGAAGTTCGTAATTAGGCAAAGAAACATGGATTAAACCATGTAATCAGAACAACACTACACTAAGCATGCTTTATTCTGTCTGAATTAACTAAGTTAAGTACAAAGACATTATTAAGCTAGCAATTATAGGCAGAACTAAATAGGAAAAGAGTCAGGAGAACATATTAGGTCATGCAATTCGAAGAACATGCTAATTAGAACATGATAAACATTGCAAAAGTTAGAAACTAACCAGTGATTGTTCAACAAACAAGAAAAGAACGGCAGTAGGGACCCAGAATCTCGAATGTGTCAAGTTCGAAGGGTTTCGAGAACCCAGGGTAGTGCTCACACCCAAGAGAGGTCGGGAAGAATAGAAATCCGATGGCCTTGGCTTTCAGCTGGCCAAGATCCAAACAGAATAGAGTAATAAACAAATACAGAGTAGAAACCTCAGTTGTTTTAGTGGAAAAATGGTGATTGAAATCTGTTTCAAAGGGGGAAGGGAGGGGTTTATATAGTGTAGAAATCGAACACATAAACATGAAAAACCATCAATAAAACACTAGAAAGGAAATAACACCACATGCAATCGAAATCAGTAAGGAAAAGAGAGAAATTTCAAAACCCTAATTTTAGGAAAAGTGCAAAAATTCAGCAGAATCTAAAAATAAAAAATCAAACGTTGCACAAAATAAGATGAATATAGATGTAAACATCGCTTAAAATCAGAGATTTGAACCAATTTTGGTTCGATTCTGTAAACCCTAATTTTAGGGTAAGTAAGAATCAATAGAATATAAATAAAATCGGACTCACACGGCATAGGATGAACATGGACGGAATAACATTCAAAAATCAGGGATTTGAACCGATTTTGATTCAATTTTGATGAGATCTGCTTGCCATGTTTAGGCAAGCACTATAGGAAAGTAGCCAGTATCAGAAGGAGGCCAAGTATGGTAAGTAATAGCCATGGAATCCCATATTAGGTGGGATTAGGAGAAGATTTAGGGCGGCGGGTTTAGGGTTCTTCAAAGAGGGAGAAGGGAGATGAAAGAATATTAGGGCAGTGGGCAAAGGGGAGTGATTAGGGTTACGGGTGAAAGGGGTAATTAAAAGGAGGAAAATAATAAGGGTTGTTGATCTTGAGAGATCAACGGCCATGATTAAAAAGTGAGTGGGGCGGGTCGTGTGAAACGGGTACCGACCGGGTTGGGATTAGTTGGTCATTGATTTGGGCTAGTGTATTAGGTGTTTTGGGCCATTATTTGGTCCGAAAATAGGTTAAAAGTGGGGCTAGTTTTTAAATACCCAACATTTTAGCAAAAGTAATTTATAAAAGTAATTAATGAATAACAAAAATATTATTTGTGTACTAAAATGATTAAAAATAATAACTTAACATTATAAAATATAAAAAGTTATTTTTTGCATAGATAATGTAATTATACATGAATATGGGCTATTATTGCAAAAATATGCAATTAGCCCTAAAATGCAAATATAATTATAAAAAATGCACTGAAAAAATATTTAAAACCTTATGCTGGTATAAATGATAAGTTTAGATGATTAAATCATCATAAAATAATTTGGAGGATAATTATTGGATATTTATACAATAAAAATGCAGAAATAAATTGGTTTAAAGTCTTTAAAAATCATGAAAAAACTTGTGTATGCTTATAAATCAAATGATGATGCATATGCACTATTTTGAAAGTGTATATATATATATATATATATATATATATATATATATATATAATATGAGGGAAAAATTGGGTATCAACACTCATAAGTGCTCCAAGCAGACCACCATAAGTATTTTTTTCATCTCTCCTGAAATTCTAATCCTATTACTCTAGTTGGCTTCAATATGCCTCACACCTAACCTGTGATTTGAGAGAGGGAGGACAGTTCTTACTGCTTCCAACAGACCTTGCACATAAAAATTTAAACAGAATTAACTATATGATAAGGATAAAAATAACTAGAATAGTCCATTAAACAAAATCATAACTTGTACCTTTTGCATATCAGACATAAAGGTAATGTTGGTTCCATCTTTCAGATTCAGTGAGTGTTTCAGCAGCTCCAGAAATCATGTCCATGCCAAGGTGTTTTCCTTGTCAACTACAGCCCAGGTCAAGGGATAGAAATGATTCATACAATCTTGTGCAACAGCCACCAATAGTTACCCCTTGCAATGAACCTTTAAAAAAGTTCTGTCTAGTCCAATGAATTGTCTCAAACCTCGTTTGAACCCTAACTTCATTGTATTTAATCATATGTACATTCTAAGAAATCTTCTTTTGCCTTCAGCAATGGCATCTTTTGATAAATTGATAACTACATCACTACTAGGATTGCTCTCCCTAATCTCATTTGCACATGCTTCTAATCTATTATTGTCATCTAAAAAACTTCCCAATTGTTGAAGTGCCATCCTCTTAGCCTTTTCAATGTGGAGTTATGTACATTCAATGAAAATTAATTTTTCAAATCTTGTTTCATATCCTTTATCTTATACTTGGGGTTATTTTGCACCTTACTCCTGAAATATTGATCTAAAGTTTTTGTTTTGGCTCTAGGATTCTCAAATGCATCTTCACAGTTGTGTTTTGTCTAAATGTTTTATCTTAAAGCCAGGACCCTTCTTATCTTCATAGATGAGGCATACAAAAGGGAAGCCTACTACACATCTATACCTTACTCTTATTTTATTTATTTTTTTCTAAGCTTCAGTGGTTTGGAATTTGCAATAGAGTTCATGACTTTTCTGGCCTCGTCCAAGTCCTTAAATATCATAGACTTATCATGTTCTTTGTAGTGAGTAAGCTTATCATTAACTTCTTTACCCTTTTGCATCCTAAGTAACTCTAATTCTTCAAAATCATATTCACTAGCATCTGAACCATAATCTGAACTTTTATCACTATCAGATTCACAATCAGTACCTAACTCACACTGATATTGACCTGAAATTGGCTCTTCATGGTCCCCAATGTTGAAATATCTATAATATAGACACATAAGAAAACATAGAGGGACCACATGAATAATTTATGAACTTTTACAATAAAAGATTGAGCATACAATAAATTACTACATATAATATAGTGAAAAGAATAAAGCACACTCTTTAAGAGATAAAGTACATGCTTCTGTCGATTTCAACAATTCAACCCTACCACAATAAATTACTCCATATAATACAATGAAAAGCAAAAAACAATGTCTTTAAGAGTCAATTTCAACAACCCAACCCTATCACACCATGATAAAATATGCGGACCTAGGGCACAAATTGACACCACATAAGGAAACAACAAAGATAACAAACAAAAAGAGTATCAGACCCACATGCAAACACTATACACTAAGCTTCAGAATCAAAAGTATTAGTACATGACAAAACCCTAGAAAATTACAAAAATAATTGACTGATCCCTTTATTCGAGTCAGAGACCCATTAAACGGAAGAAGAAATTACCTAAATAACTTGAGATGATCTTTAATTTGTGTTGTTAACCCTTACTCGATCGTATCATCCCCTCAGGTCTCAAATCGCCTTTATTGGAAGAACTAGGTTTAGAGTGGGGTTTCGAGTTTTTTACAGATCTTTTCCGTTTTTAATCCCTATATTGATTGGTAATCGGGTAATTTTTTTTAGAATGAAGGCATTATTAGCCCAAAAAATTAACGTGGGGGATTTTGTTGGCCTAGTTTTCCTGATATATTATATGCATATTTTACCTATTATATTTTTTATCATTTATTACAACTTACCAACCAACTACTTACTAAAGTGACTTGCAATTACTTTTCAAGTAACCGTGTAAATTTTTGGGACTTTCGGTACATAGAATATGAATGATAGTTCTCAAGTGCTATTTGTACATCATGCCCCTTTATAATTTTGAATTTAAAAAAATGACATTTTTAGATTTCTTATATGTAAAAGACAGATCTCTTACGTGTAAAAATAAATCTCTAATGTGTAAAAAAAAAGAGATAGGATCATAAAACTAAAAACAAGTTTGTAAAGAGCCAAAAAATCAATTGATCCTAATTTCAAATATACCTTTAGATGTGAAATTAATTTGTTTAACCACTGGCAAAGAAAGGATGGCCCCAAATTTTCTGAGACACTACGCAAGCTTCATTGACCAGAATCTTTTTGCTTTGTACTGTATAGGCTTGTAGTAATCCATCGCAACCAATGTGTAGACTAATATTTGCATATAAAAAGGTATAATCTTTATGTATCTGAACCTCAACTTGCTGATATTTGCACAGCCATAGATAAGAAGACCACCCAATTGACAGTTGACTGTGCCCAACAAAAGCATAAGCATTATAGCTAACAATCTGATGCGCAACAAAAGCATAAGCATTATAGCTAACAATCTGATGTAACATCTTTACGGGATAAAATGATTCTGCAAAAAGTAACTTTTTGTGCAGATATGCACAAAATAAATAGAGCAATCACATTTAAAAGTCTCCTTGTGTTTGCAAAAAGTGACAAAATTTTACATGGATAAAAAGGTTAAATAAACGTTACGTCAAAATCATTTCTTGAGATCCATAGGGCTCAAACCTTTTTCGGTTTTAAACTTTGAAATAGCCTGATCAAATGTGCCTCTAACGTGCTGGCAGATAAGCATTAGATCCTGACACGAATCGTTCAATACCTCCCTTGCTGGATCCCCTGCCAAATAAGCCACCAAAAGTTGCAGAAAAACTCAAACAGATAACGACAACGTTTCTCAGAATGCAAGTGTATAAACATGTGGAAGAGCAAATTGTTTTAATGGATTTCCAGACGGTTGTATCATATGATGTATATAGGTTAAGCGATCTCTAACAAGAAGATATTTATCCAATAAAACAAACTGGACAAAATGTGACACCAACAAAATATCGATTAACAAGAATGATCCTGAACAAGCCATTTAGAAGTCTATGACCAAAGTTTTAGCAAATATCAAGCATGTTACATTAGTATGGAAAACGGATGTCAATTTGAATGATAAATAAGAAGCAAAAAAAAAAATGACGGCCATGCTCAGTCCATTAGTATGGAAAACGGATGTTAATTTGAATGATAAATAAGCAGCAGCAAAAAAAAAAATGATGGCCATACTCGACTTGGACTATCGTGCCCTTTGGGTCGGCCAGGCTCATGTGACACCGACGTCAACAAGGAATGAATAAGAAAAAAATTGAAAAAAACACATCAGGAGCTCTGGTGACAAACACATGAGGGAAGTGACAACCTCTAAAAGATTACCCCTGTATTCCTATCGCAAGAGAAATATTTTTTTTTTTTTTATAACCATGTTATTCGAGCTAGCTTGTGCGCACCTCGACTAATTCCACGGGATACATGCCACCTCCCACCAGCAACAGGTAGGGTGTTCATATACATTTTATATATATATATATACACCTATATATATATATATATTTTTATATAAAGTTTCTAAAATTTTATGGTACATATTAGTCATTTGTATTTTTAGTCTAGTTCTTTGCTATTATAATAATCTAATTCTTTGCTTTTATATTCTAATTTGATTGGTAGTTTTCTTTTGCTAAGTACAAGAATTTATTTCATGTTAAAAATAATCAATTTTTAATTGAGTAATTAAATTATTCATCAGTATTTGATTCAATTATTATCAATATATCTTGGTAAAAGATAGATTACTCAAAGAGCAATTGATTTGATAGTGTTATGTTGAAAATGTATTCGCCGGAATATGTGTTTGGTAGTGTATGTCTCATATTTAAGAAAAAACCCGATAAATAACCGACAAAAACCGAATCGATAAAAAAACGGAACTTAAATGGTTTGGTTTGGTTCCAATATTTGAAGAACAGACTCACTTGGTTTGGTTTCTTTTTAGGGAAAAACTGATCCAAACCGAACCATGAACACCCCTAGCAATAGGTACCAGGTAACTCTATCCACAAGTTAGAAAACTGTGGATTACAAGGTAGAAAACAGTTAAGTGTAAGTTAGAGAAATATTTACGCTTTTCTTTTTTACAAGTTAGAGAAATTGTTGATAAGGATACATTTGAGAAATATTTAAGCTTTACCAGTAGTCTGAACTCTTATGTTTACACGAGCATCAGAGGGATGTGGAATGCTGTAACCACAGAATGTTACTCTGGGACTGCAAGAATTAAATATCAGTTAATCAATGTCCGAAGCTTGTCGCAAAAACCACTGTTTAGAAAATAGGGAAGGGACAAGATTAACAAAGATCAGCGGTATGTAATAAAATGAGATACAGAGGCCATCTATTTTACCAGTGGAGTATTAAACTTCAAGCATAATTCAATAGTATTATTTATATCAGTAAATAAAAATACAAAATGAAATAGTACTTGCGGTGATTACTGCACAATGAAAAAGAAAGGAAAAAGGAAGAGAGGAATTACTAACTCTTGATTTAGAGTGAATCGGACAGCATTTGCCAGCGTATGGTCCTCATCTGTGAACGAGAATGTTGCTTTTGATGGATCTTCAAATGAACCGTGTTCCATTGACTGTTTAAACAAATGAGGATCATTTCAAAATAATTGCAAATTTCCAGAATTCGAAAATAATGAAGTTTATGGATTCAAAAAAGACAAAGAGAAACAATCATAAGAAGTGAGAAGTGGAAGAAACAACAACGAATGTTCAACTAGTCAAAGTCACTGCTTCTAGCTTTGGTTCACGTACACAAACATTTGAAAGAATGAAAGAGTGCCAAAGGAACATAAACTGGAGGAAACAAAGTAATCACAGATAGAATCGAAGTGGAAGAAAGTGCAGATCCAAGCAAGCAATGCTCCCAATATAAAACTCAGGTTCTTTGCAATTATTTATCTAAATCAATCAATTGATCTACCAACTGCCCCTCATTCGTAAACTAGTTAGGCTTGAATATATGAAGCTTCTGTATCCATATTCAGAGGAGTTCATCATACTTGAGACTATATTTTTACTAGTTATCAATCTACCGCAACTCTCTTCCTTTATCTTTTTTTTTAAATCAGCCACGACTCTCTTTTTTAATCCAAGCTTGAGAATATGTTTTGTGAAACTCATATAGGCATAATTAAATAAAATCTTATCCTTACTGCACAAATTAGTATACCATCACAATTTTCAGCTATTATAACATAGGAATAAAAAAAATGTTAACTTGTAAAATCAGAAGGAAATATCATATCAATGGGGTTTTATGTGTAGAAGGAGTTATCATATCAGCGTCGACACTTCCTTTTGAGAAATGAGAGCAAACAGAGCATTATAATACAGTTCAGCACAACTCTTGTTTTGCCATTGAAAATCATTGGGAAAAAAAAGGTTTCGAACAATAGGTGTTCATTGCGGAAAGAGATGGAAAGTAGCGCGTTAGTGCAAAGGAGGGATAGTGCGATTCTGAGGTTTAAAGCAGTTGAAAATTGTGGATATGTTTAGTTTATACCCAAACCACTAGAAGTAATTTCAGCTTGGCCCCAAACATCATTTGATTGGTAAAATGCATCACTTCAAATATAAGCATAAATTTCAAAAGGACTCTCTAATTGTTCCATTTAAAACAGTCTACTGTTTCATTTATTTCTTTACTCACTGACTTCAAATAGTTAACTCCCATATGACTTTAAAAATCAATGATAAGGTCACTGATACTTCCACCAAAGTAAATAATTGCAAAATGCAAACTTTACCTTTTCCAACAAGAACAATACAAGCAAAAAGAAAACTTGAAAAGTTTAAACAGTCATATAGATGTGCCAATTTAGACTCAGTGTCAAACCTAGAGTAAAACACAAGAGTTCTTTTCAGATTCAGGAATCAATGAAACAACATACAACCAATTCCAAAACCAACTAATACAAAATTTAGCCTTATTACCCAAGATTGTAAAACATAATCAAGACAATCGAATCATTGAAATCCTTGATGCTGCGCTGCGAGTAAAAGCTTAAATTTAGGTTGAGAAAAAGAACTCTGAACTGAGAAGCTATGTTGCTCGGATTCTCTGAAAATGTAAGTGGGTGGCTTGGTGCGTGTCGGATCCTCCAAAAGTAGTGCATTTTTGGAGGATCCGACACGGGTGCGGCGGTAGAGTCTGCGCAACATAACTGAGAAGTGAATCAAAGAGGTGGCAAAGGACAGAGAGAAGCATGTGGGAGGGACAAACATGCAAGAAGAAGACCAGCAAAATTCAAATAGCCACACAGATGTGCCGATGTGCACTCACAACTTGTTTGGATGGTTGTTACATATTGTTTCATAATGTATGGTATTATATTGTATTGTTTTGATTAATACAATATTTGGATAGATTGTATCATTCCCCATCTGTTCATAATGTCGCGTACCAACAATTTGAAAAATAAGTTAACAATATTACAAAACAAAAGTAGAGTACAAGGTAGAGTTATTATAAAAAAGGGGAGAGTAAAGGGTAAAATATAATTATTCAATAATATTAAGGACAAAATGAGAATTAAAAATAGGATAACGACACGACCACACCTAATAGGTCATTACATAAAATGGAACATTTCATTGTTACGTAACTATGGAACAATACGAGAATTTTAATTAACAATCAAAACAAATATTGTATTTAAAGTAACATTACTATACATTACAATAAGTAAAACGATGTCAAACCTAGAAAAACACAAAAGAATTCGATCTACTTCTTTTGTTCTTTTCATATTCAGAAATCTTAAACAACATTATGCTGTAGCAAATTCCCATAAAGCAACTACTCCAACTAATATAAAGCTTTAGCCCAATTATCCAAGATTGCGAAATACAATTAAAAAGATTGAATCTTTGAGAAACTTTCAGAAACGAAGCCAATGGGATTAGGAGGCGGTAGATTTCGGTAATAGAAGATAAAAATAAACACTTATCAAATGGGTACCTTAAACTTTGATACTGCACGCCGAGCAAAATCTTAATTTTAGATTGAAGAAACAACTCTGAGCTTCGAGGAAAAACCTTAACCCTTTCGAATACAAACAGAGCTTAGGGTTTAAGCGCGAATATGTTGGTTTTTTGTTTTTCTAATTATAATATTTTCCAAGTTAGCGTTTAGCCAAACATTTCCAAATTTATTTTAAAAATTTTGATTTGGGTGAAGTTTGGTTTGAAGATGATAATCTGTTTGGACATAATATTTCAAAACATATTTCACTTTTTTTTTTTTGAAAAAACATGAAATATGACTTATACCCATAATTTTTAAAAACTATCAAAAATACCCAACAACTCTGAAGAAAAATCATACAAAACAAGCGAAATAAATCTGAAAAAAATTTATACAAACATTAGCAGATTTTAGCAAATTACTTTCAAATTTTATCTTTGCGATAAATTGCCACAGATTGGCACAATAACTTTGGCGAAGGTAGATATTTTTTTAAGACAATTTTTAAAAAAAATTTAAAAACCAAACAGTAAAAGTTTGGGCCAAAAATAGCTCTTGAGTTGGTTTTGGGATTTGAAAATTTGCCAAAATACGAATAAAATCTATACATAATTAGGTATTTGCTAAAAGATTTGGAAAAAATTTGGCAAATTCTATGGCCAAACGGGGGCCAAATACGTAGACATTTGCTTCACCACGTAACTCGTGGTCTAATTTTGCACTTTTTCCCAATTAGTTCGACATTTTTTTCTACTTTTACTTTTTATGACGTCTAATAGTGTTTTCAAGTTGAAAAACGGTCAAAATTAATGTTAGACTAAACCTAAGAATTGCAAAATAGAAGTTCAAAATATTGGAAAACAACAACAACAACAACAACCCAGTGAAATCCCACTAGTGGGGTCTGAGGAGGGTAGTATGTAGGCAGACCTTACCCCTACCTCGAAGAGGCAGAGAGGTTGTTTCCGAAAGACCCTCAGCTCAAGAGGACAAAAAGACAAAAAGAGACAATATCAGTATCACCACAGAAATCATAGGAAAAATAGGAACATGGAATCCAGAAGAAAGATGCAAAGCAAAAGCGATAGCAAGTAAATAGATCCGGCACTGAAAAGCGAAATAGTAAGACACGACATTGCCACTAGCTAGCTTAGAGCAAAACCCTACCAGACTAGTGTCACAACGGTACGAAGTAAGGCAAGACTCAACTACCTCCTAACCTACAACCCTAATACTCGACCTCCACATCTTCCTATTAAGTGACATGTCCTCGGAAATCTGAAGTCTCGCCATGTCCTGCCTGATCACCTCTCCCCAATACTTCTTCGGCCGCCCTCTACCTCTTCTCGTGCCCTCCACAACCAACCGCTCACACCTCCTTACCGCAGCATCTGGGCTCCTCCTCTGCACATGCCCGAACCATCTGAGCCTCGCTTCCCGCATCTTGTCATCAATGGGAACCACGCGCACCTTCTCCCGAATATCATCATTCCTAATCTTATCCATCCTAGTGTGCCTGCACATCCACCTCAACATCCTCATTTCTACTACTTTCATCTTCTAGATATGTGAGTTCTTAACAGGCCAACACTCAGTCTCGTACATCATGGCCGGTCTAACCACCGCTTTATAGAACTTACCTTTGAGTATCGGTGGCATTCTCTTGTCACACAGGACTCCAGATGCTAACCTGCACTTCATCCATCTTACCCCAACATGGTGTGTGACATCCTCGTCGATCTCCCCTACCCCTGGATAACCGACCCAAGGTACTTGAAGCTACCTCTACTTGGATGACATGTGAGTCAAGCCTCACATCCACGCCCACTTCCCCCCGCTCAGTGCTAAACTTACACTCCAGGTATTCTGTCTTCGTCCTGCTCAGCTTGAAACCCTTAGACTCAAGAGCTTGTCTCCAAACCTCCACCCTCTCGTTAACACTGGCTCGCGACTCATCAATCAGAACTATGTCATCGGCGAATAACATGCACAATGGCACCTCCCCTTGAATATGGTGTGTTAACACGTCCATCACCAAGGCGAATAAGAACGGACTGAGCGAAGAGCCTTGGTGTAACCCCATAACAACCGGAAAATGCTTAGAGTCGCCTCCTACTATCCTTACCCGAGTCTTAGCCCCATCATACATGTCCTTAATTGCAATAATGTAAGGAACCGACACACCTATTGCCTCCAAGCATCTCCAGAGAACTTCTCTAGGAACTTGTCATATGCTTTCTCTAGGTCAATAAACACAATGTGCAGGTCCTTCTTCCTATCTCTGTATTGTTCCACCAACCGCCTAACAAGGTGTATAGCTTATGTAGTAGAACGAACAGGCATGAACCCGAACAGTTTGTCGGATACAGACACCGACATCCTCACCCTCGCTTCAACCACCCTCTCCCACACTTTTATAGTATGACTCAGATATTGGAAAAAAACGTGCAAAAAGAATAAATTATTGAAAAATAACAATTGATGTTAAACTAAAAATATTTGTTCAAATGATCAAAATGAATATTATTACATTAATACAACAGTTGAATTCGATATCTTCAAAATAAATAAAGCCTTCAGTTGGTATAAATAATGAAACTAAGCACATAGGCTTCCAGTTGGTATAAATAAAGTATAAAAAAATTATGCTAATCATGGTGTAACAAATAAATCAATTTTCTATTTTTTTTGGACAATACAAAAATAAAATCTAATTTTATTTTATTACAACTCTAAAATAAATATTTTATTTAGAAATATTTTAAATATAACAAAAGATATTAAAAATTTAAGTACGTGTTCTGCTCTTTTCTATAAAAATTAATTTTTTTTATTTAAATATTTATATGCCTATTTTTAACATGTGAAATTTGTTCTTTGTAACTTAAGTACATAGAATTCTTATTTGTTCATTTAAAGGTCATCAAAATTATAAATACGATAAGTGCACCTCTTCTTATGCAAAAACATTGGCTAGATTCTTATTGGTCTAAGTCTTAATTTCTTCTATACTTGTTCATCCAAGACCAAATAAAAGTTTACACTACCTTAAACTCATTCCGAATAAACTCTGCCACTAACAATTTTGAAATTTCAAAATCAAGTTCACTAAGGACAATTTTTCATATTTATAGTTATTTCAAAGTTCCAAGTATATTTGTTTATTTAAAGTTTAAATATCAGTTATAGTTACAATTTTACATTGTATGAATGTAGATCAAATTATTTTTAAAATTAACATTACCACTAATAATTATGACTTCTAAAGTTATACCTAAAGTTAAATCAAAACTCTTTAAAAATAAAAAGGAAAAAAATTAACATGCATTGGTGATGTCTTTTAGGTAATCAATTATTGAAAGTATTTGTAAAAGAAAAGGAAACTAACAATTATATACATCAGAAGAGGCTAAGAATACGCATTAAATTCCAAAAGCATGTTTAAAGTTCACAAGGATATAATATTGGTTTAAGGAAAGAATTGGAGTAAAGTAAATTTTAATTGAATTTGAAGTCCTAAATATTAGGACCTTAGTTTAAATAAGAAAAAAAATTAAAAATAAAATTTAGTTGATTTTGAACTTTTAAATATTAGAAAAATAATTAAATAACTATTTTATCTAGTATGGAATCTATTTTTAAAGAGTAAAAAATGCGAACAACATTTCACTAAGGACCTTCGTGCGCGTGTACCCTGTCTCATTGAGTAAATATTTTTAAAAAAATCATAAATGCTAGTATATGAGAAATTGTGTTTTAGAAATAAAATAAAATAAAATAAAATGTATATGTATTTTTAAAAAGGATGAATATTGATTACTCAACAAAGAAATTATCTTATATAAGTCCTTCAACTTAACATTTGTTTCGGTTTTATAATTTTATCACTTTATTTTTATTTTTATTTTTAGCAAGAATACACAAGCCTTGAAGATTTAATTATTTTTTTTTTAAATATATTTCAATAGTTATTTTCAAGTTCATTTTAAAGAAACAAATAGGGTCAATGAAATGAAAGAAGACAATCTTTTTTTTGTTGATATTTTTGTTCCATTTTAATCAATAGAAAGTACTACTAAAAAGTTTTCTTTGAGCAAGCGACTTTTTTATCTTTTTGGGTATCTATAATAAAACGATTTTTCATAACTTTCTTTTGAATTGAACATTCATTACTTAGTACATGTCAATTAAAAAAATACATATTAGTTAATTATATATGTTGATCCTGTTTCTATTGCTATGACAGAAACATAGTAAATTGTTCATGATTTCTCACCGAATTTAAGATGAAGACAATATACAACACTCCTCAATTATTTACATAATCAATTTAATTATAAGGTAATTAATAATTGTATCTAAGCATATTATTGATAATATATTACAAATAAATTTTAACTTGCTATCACAAGTTACAGCTCACTATTGTCACACCTCCTTCTTCCTGAGGAATGGGGAGTTTTTCCAATTAAAGTGACATTAATCGAAATGGGATTATTTATTTAGTTAGAGTCCCACTTGGAATAATTTTTATGGTGTCCCAAGTCACCGGTTTATTTTTCAAATCCCAAATCGGGGAAATTGACTGTTTTAAAGTCCGTGAAACACAGAAGACCGGGTAAGGAGTTCTGTTAACCCGAGAGAAGATGTGAGGCACTCCCGAGTTCTATAGTTCTAGCACGGTCGCCTTTAATCATACCTGGCTTAATTAATTGTTTAAATACGTATTTTAAAAACCCTATGTGCGTTTTACCTTTTACTGCTTTTAATTATGGCGTTATGGAATTATCTTTTGAAACGAATCACGTGTGTGTGAATTCGTTTATTTGGTGTGCTAAAAATCATGTCAGTGTACGTGTACACAATTAATAACACCTTATTAATTATTAAGGTTGTTTGGCCAAAATCCGCGCGAACGCGTACTTTGATTTATTTTGGAAATCATAATTATGTCACGCGCACGTGTACACAATCATGATAAGAGATTAGAACGCGCCTAAAGCATTCTACGATGTTCATGAGTTAAATTAATTTCCTAAGGTTTTGAGATAACTTGTGGGGTCATGAATTATGGTATGGAATTATTGTGGAAAAAATGTATGAATCTATTCAAAATGATACTTCAAAAAATATTAATGTTACAACCCAACAATTTATGCCTATATCTTTTACTAATGCGACTGTAAGAGGATGAGACACGGAAAAAAATATTTTAAACTCTAAGAACCAGTGACTCAATCAAAGACAACAATAAACCTGCTAAGTGATTGAAAACAATTGCTATTTGAAATTAATGAAACTTCAACAGACTCATAAGGGGTGCCAACTCTAAAATATGGAACTGGAACTTCATTGTTAGGCAAAGATAAATGCAAGTTAATGGGTATATCAACGGGGAAAGAGTCTGCTAGGATGTCGACATACTTAAGGACATTGATTCATCAAATTCAAATGACGCTAACCAAACCAATAGCAGAAAAGATATCAAGTCATCTATCGTAAGCTCGGTCCAAAGAACAAACAAGAAAAACTTGCGAAAAATGCGAATGATGATAACAACTCTATTGTTTCCAATACATGGAATCAACTGAGCAACTAGCTGAAGCACAGTAGCTAATGCATCACGAATTTCACCTCGAAACAGAATACTTAACACAATTCAATCTACATGCTCAAATAAAAATCAATTCAACTAACCCCTCAACAACCTTGAAGGTAGAAGTCTTAACAGATTCCAAATTTAAAAATAAGTAGGAACAAATCATTGACGGCAAAATGAACAAAGACAGCTTCAAGCAGAAATCGAGACGAACTGAGGAAAGCAAATAGACTCAATGTTCACAGATAAGCTACAGGAGAATCATAGACTGTTTTAGGCAAAATCGCATTGAGAGTCTAAAATCTGGAAAAAAAAGTTTGGATTTTCACCTCTTAGAACGCAGAAGATGAGAGCAAATAAACTGCAATTCCACAGCTACAGAAATCCCTCTTTTACGCTGTTTTCTCTCTTTGTTTTTTTGATATTTTTCCTATTTCAGATCTGAGCTTCAATTTCAATTCAAAAACCTTTGTTTTAGCTATTTGGACTGTGAGTCCGTGTGTATTTGTGTGTTTGTTCAGAGAGGTATGTATGGTGAGAAAAAGAGCGTATCTTCGAAGAGTGGGGGAGGTGAGCGTGAATTGTGAGGATGCAGAATAGTTGAGTGAGAGATGAGAGGGGATTAAGGAGGCGGCTAGGTTTAGTTGACGTTTTTGTAATATGAAATTAGGAGGGTTGTTTGGTCGTTTTAGTCACTGGACCGGGTGGCTGGGCAGATTAGGTGTGGGCTTGGACGGGTTTTGAACCTAATTGGACAGCCTGAAATTATTTTGGCCCAGTTTCATTGAAAGACTAGGCACCCCAATCTTCCTTCTTGTTTCTTTCTTTTCTTTTCCTTTCCTCAATTAGTTAATTAATCCCCTTCTTTTCAATTTAGCCACTTAGTTTAATACTCCAATTTTGAAACCAATTATTCATTTTAAACTACCAAATAAATAATTAAATATATTAAAACTAATTAATTAAGACTAAGAATGCAAGGAAGACGCCAAAAATAACTAATGTATATTTTTGTGACTTTTATTTTAACCATGCTTTTAACCTATGATTAATTCCTAAATGCAATTAACACACTAAATGAAAGATAAAATATTTTTGATGATTTTTATGATTTAAAACACTTCTAAATATGCATGAACAATGCAAAACAAATTGGGTAAAAATAAATAACAATTTCTAAAATTCTATGAAATAATTAAAAACTATTTTGGAATATTTTTAGGAGTAATTTGGCATTAGGGCAAAAATTACGTGCTCACAACTATAGTATAAAAAATACTTATATTGCTAGTATACATTATGTAGCCATGTCACAATCACCTATACATTAATAAAAAGGCTATAATAAGGTGTTGCATATCTCTCTCTTTTTCAAAACGGTAGAAGAGTTTTTGAGCTTGTATAAAAGGAAGAAATATGTAATTTAATAGATGTACTTTTGTAACTCTAAGTATAACTATATATATTTGCATGATTAGGAATAGGAGACACAAATTTAATTGCACAGGATGGAAAAAACTAATTAATGGATAATTAGTATTTGGTAAATTTTATATATTTATCATTTATAATTGTAGTAAGTTTTAATGAATAAATTTATTAATAATCTAATTAATAAAGTCTAAAATAATTATTAGCTACAACAAAGTAAGAAAGGAAATAGACAAAAACTTGGGAGAAGAAATATATTCTTACGTCTCGTGTTCAGGAAAATCAAAGTCACATATTAGTGTGATGGCGCCCAACAGTACAACTAGGCAAGTCAACTAGTAATTTAAACTCATATTCAATTCTTTTAAAATCAACCGAGTAAGTAAACTCTTCTTACTTGCAGGAATTTAGTAAATCTAAAACAACCAAAAGGCAAATTTAAATCCAAATATTTTACTAGTGTGTGTGCCAAGACCTAGTGTCACAAGTGTATGAGCATCTAATATATTTTTACAAAACTCCAAATACTGTCTGAAATAAAATAGACAGAATGTAAATATAAGAAGAGATATTGGTAACTGCAGAACGGCTCAGAAAGGCAGCTCACCACTATGCCTCTAGATAACGTGGGTGTAAGACGATAAATCCTCCACTAGTACTTGCCTCAGGTCATGCACAAAAAGTGCAACAAATATTGTATGAGTACGTAAACAACGTGTACCCAGTAAGTATCAAGCATAATCTCGAAATGGTAGAGACAAGATGGCCGACTTAGGCTGTCACGACCCGAATTTTTCACCTTCGGACTGTGATGGCGTCTAACATTTCACTTGCTAGACAAGCCAATATTAGAATAATATTAACCATTTTTAAAATAATTTTTAAATTTATTAATAACAAGGAAGCAAATGCGGAAGCAATTTTAAAATAATTCATAATAATAACGGTGTCTAAATACCATCACAGAATTGGTGTCACAAGTGCACGAGTTTTTAGAATAAATATAAATAAAGGTCTAAATAAAATAAAGCTGTCTGGAAATAAACACACAGCTAAAGTACAATAGACGGGAACTTCAGAACTACGAACGCCATGCAGTTATACCTCAAGTCTCCTCTGATAGCTGAAATCCGAGCAAGTCTATGGTACGCCGCTGGGACCAATTCCAAAATCTGCACAAGAAGTGCAGAGTGTAGTATCTGTACAACCGACCCCATGGTACTGGTAAGTGCTGAGCCTAACCTCGACGAAGTAGTGACGAGGCTAAGGCGGTTCACTTACATTAACATGTACGCAATATTAGTAACAACAACAATAATAGAAATAAATCAGGTAATTCATTTATAATAATTGAAGGCAAATCAGCAGTCATAACCAATTATCATTTCCATTATTTCTGTTGCAGCGTGCAACCCGCTCTCACAATATATCCACATTCAGTTCTGTTGCGGCATGCAACCCGCTCCTCCAACATATTTATTTTAATCAAGTTTGTTGCGGCGTGCAACCCGATCCTCCAATATTAACTTTTTAACAAGTCTGTTGCAGCGTGCAACCCGATCCTCCAATATTCACTTTTAATAAGTCTGTTGCGGCGTGCAACCCGATCCTCCAATATTGACTTTTAATAAGTCTGTTGCGTCGTGCAACCCGATCCTCCAATATAGATTTTTAATAAGTCTGTTGCGGCGTGCAACCTGATCCTCCAATATATTCATTATAATTAATCATGTTGCGGCGTGCAACCCGCTCCTCCAATATTTTCATTTACCAATTCTTATAAAAGAAATTTTCTCAATAAATATAACAATTAATATAAAATTACAAGACAACAAGCATACAATAATTATGGTTTAATTATGAAGCAAACAATAACAAATAGCAAATTATTATGAAAATCAGGGAGGAAATAGGTAGTTTAATATTTATTATGCTAAATGTCAAATAACAATTAAGGCACATAATTCAAATAGCATGTAACAATTAATGCAGGAATTCAAGAATTTATATTTGCAAAGAATAAGAGAAAAATAATTATTATAATAATTAATTTATGATTAAAAATAATTTATGATTTTTCAAATAAGCAGGCAAACAATTAATTTGACGACGTATAGACACTCGTCACCTCGCCTATACGTCATTACATGCAATTCACATAACAAACAATTTAAGGGTTATATTCCCTCAAGTCAAGGTTAACCCCGACACTTACCTCGCTTTGCAAATTCCAATCAATTATTCAACCACAACTTTTCATTTTAAATTTGCCTCCAAAAGCTTCAAATCTATTCACAAACAATTAAATATATTCAATACTAATCATAGGAATTAATTCCATATGAATTTACAAATTTTCCGGATAAAAATCCTACATTCATTAAAATATTCGACAGTGGGACCCACGTCTCAAATCCCGAAAAAACTTACGAAATCCAAACATCCGTTCCGATACGAGTTCAACCATATCAAATTTGTCTAATTCCGATATCAAATAGACCTTCAAATCTTAATTTTTCGTTTTTGAAAAGTTTTATAAAAATTCCAATTTCTTCCATCTAAATCCGAAATAATGATGAATATAGACATGGATTTGTGAAATACAATCACTATATGATAAAGAACACTTACCCAGTCTGAAATCGTGAAAAACTCCTTTGAAATCGCCCTCTAAGCCGAGTTATAATTGAGGGTTTGTGAAAAATGGGAAAAATCCAGTTTTTGGTTCTGTTTTAAGTCACAGGGGTCAGACCTTCTTCGCGTTCGCGAAGGGCCTGTCGCGTTCACGATGAGTAACAGCCCGTGGCTTTCGCGTTCGCGAAGGTTTCCCCCCTGGCCTTCGCGTTCGCGAGGCATAGCTCGCGTTCGTGCTGAAGGAATGATCGACCATCCCCCAGGTGTGCCTAACACTACGCGTTCGCGAGGAGATGATCGCATTCGCGAAGGGTAATGCCCCCATCGCTTCGCGTTCGCGAAGAAGAAAGATCCAGCTGCCCAGTTTACTCTTCGCGTTCGTGAGAGTACCTTCGCGAACGCGAAGAACATGCCAGAACACCTGCTGCACCAAAATACCAGATTTTCAAAGTCCAAAACATCCTGTAGCCTATCTGAAACTCACCCGAGCCCTCAGGGCTCCAAACCAAACATGCACACAAGTTTTAAAATATCATACGAACTTGCTCGCGCGATCAAATCGCCAAAATAATACCTAGAACTACGAATCGGACACCAAATCAAAGGAAGTTTTCAAGAAAACTTTAAAACTTATAATTTTACAACCGGACGTCCGAATTACGTCAAATCAACTCCGATTCTCGTCAAATTTGGCATACAAGTTATAAATATTATAGTGGACCTATACCGGGCTCAGGAACCAAAATACGGACCCGAGATCAATAAATCCAACATCAGTAGTTTCTTAAAAATCATTAAGCTTTCAAGCTTTTAATTTTTCATCAAAATTCTATCACTCGGGCTAGGGACCTCGGAATTCGATTCCGGGCATACGCCCAAGTCCCAAATCATGATACGAACCTACCAGAAGTTTTAAATACTGTTCCGGGTCCGTTTGCTCAAAATGTTGACCAAAGTCAACTTAGTTGAGTTTTAAAGCTCTATTTCCCATTTTAATCCATTTTTCACATAAAAACTTTCCGAAAAAATGTACGGACTGCGCACGCAAGTCGAGGAATGATAAATGGTGCTTTTCGAGGTCTTAGAACATAGAATTACTTATTTAATTTAAAGATGACATTTTGGGTCATCACATTCTCCACCTCTAAAACAAACGTTCGTCCTCGAACGGAGTTAGAAAAAAGTACCTGAGCTGGAGAAAAGGTGTGGATATTTACTCCTCATGTCCGACTCGGACTCCCATGTAGATGCCTCTACCGACTGACCTCTCCATTGCACCCGAACTGAAGGATAACTCTTAGACCTCAACTGTCGGACTTGCCGGGCTAGAATAGCCACCGGCTCCTCCTCGTAAGTCAAATCTTTGTCCAATTGGACTGAGCTGAAATCTAACACATGGGACGGATCACCATGATATTTTCGGAGCATAGACACATGGAACACCGGATGAACCGCTGATAAACTAGGTGGTAATGCAAGCCTGTAGGCTACTTCACCCACCCTTTCAAGAATTTCAAAGGGTCCGATATACCTAGGGCTCAACTTGCCCTTCTTTTCGAACCTCATTACACCTTTCATAGGTGAAACCCGAAGCAATATTCATTCTCCAACCATGAATGCAATATCACGAACTTTACGGTCGGCATAACTCTTTTGCCTAGACTGAGCTGTGCGAAGTCGATCCTGAATAATCTTGACCTTATCCAAGGCATCCTGTACCAAATCGGTACCCAACAACCGAGCCTCTCCCGGTTCAAACCAACCAACTGGCGATCGGCATCGCCTTCCGTATAATGCCTCATATGGAGCCATCTGAATGCTCGAGTGGTAGCTATTATTATAAGCAAACTCCGCAAGTGGTAAGAAATGATTCCAAGAACCTCCAAAGTCTATAACACAAGCGCGAAACATATCTTCCAATATCTGAATAGTGCGCTCTGACTGTCCGTCTATCTATGGATGAAATGTTGTACTCAACTCTACCCGCGTGCCTAACTCACGCTGTACAACCCTCCAGAAATGTGAGGTAAACTGCGTACTTCGATCTAAAATAATAGACACGGGTACATCGTGAAGGCGGACAATCTCACGAATGTAAATTTCAGCTAACCTCTCTGAAGAATAGGTAACTGCCACTGGAATGAAATGGGCTGACTTGGTCAACCTGTCCACAATGACCCAAACTGCGTCAAATTTTCTCTGTGTCCGTGGGAGCCCAACAACAAAATCCATAGTGATACGCTCCCACTTCCACTCAGGAATTTCTAACTTCTGAAGCAAACCACCAGGTCTTTGATGCTCGTACTTAACTTGCTGACAATTCAGACACCGAGCTACATGTGCAACTATATCCTTTTTCATTCTCCTTCACCAATAATGTTGCCGCAAATCTTGATACATTTTAGGGGTACCTGGATGAATAGAATACCTGGAACTGTGTTCCTCTTCAAGAATTAATTCACGAAGCCCATCCATATTAGGCACACAAATACGGCCCTGCATTCGCAGAACTCCATCTTCCCCCACAGCAACCTGTTTGGCATCACCGTGTCGCACTGTGTCCTTAAGGACAAGTAAATGAGGATCATCATACTACCTCTCTCTGATGTGCTCATATAAAGAAGACCGAGCGATTGTACAAGCTAGAACCCGACTGGGTTCTGAAACATCTAACCTCACGAACTTATTAGCCAAAGTGTGAACATCTGCAGCTAATGGCCTCTCACCAACCGGAATATACGCAAGACTGCCCATACTCACAGCCTTTCTACTCAAAGCATCGGCCACCACATTGGCCTTTTCGGGGTGATACAAAATGGTGATATCATAGTCTTTCAACAACTCCAACCATCTTCTCTGCCTCAAATTAAGATCTTTTTGTTTGAACACATACTGGAGGCTACGATGATCAGTAAATACCTCACACGAGACACCGTAGAGGTAATGCCTTCCAATCTTCAGCGTATGAACAATGGCTACCAAATAAAAGTCATGAACATGATAATTCTTCTCATGAACTTTCAACTGCCGCGACGCATATGCAATTACCTTGCCATCTTGCATTAATACTGCACCAAGCCCAATGTGAGATGCGTCACAATATACCGTATACGATCCTGATCCTGTGGGTAATACCAACACTGGCGCCGTAGTCAAAGCGGTCTTGAGCTTCTGAAAGCTCAACTCACACTCGTCTGACCATCTGAATGGGACACCTTTTTGGGTTAATCTGGTCAATGGGCTTGCTATAGATGAAAATCCTTCCACAAACCGACGATAATAACTTGCAAAACCTAGGAAACTCCGGATCTCTGTAACCGAAGTAGGTCTAGGCCAATTCTGAACAGCCTCAATCTTCTTAGGATCCACCTTTATGCCCTCTGCCGATACAACATGTCCCAAAAAGGCAACTGAGTCTAACTAAAACTCACTTTTTGAAAATTTGGCATATAACTGATTATTTTTCAAGGTGTGAAGCACACTTCGAAGATGTTGCTCATGCTCCTCTCGACTGCTGGAGTAAATCAAGATATCATCAATGAATACAACCACACAAGAATCCAAATAAGGCTTGAACACCTGATTCATCAAATCCATAAATACTGCTGGAGCATTTGTCAGCCCAAATGACATCACTAGGAACTCGTAATGCCCATACCGAGTCCGAAAAGCTGTCTTAGGGACATCAGATGCCCTAATCTTCAACTGATGGTAACCAGATCTCAAATCAATTTTTGAAAATACCTTGGCACCCTGAAGCTGATCAAATAAGTCATCAATTCTTGGCAGCGGATATTTGTTTTTTATAGTGGCCTTGTTCGACTATGAATAGTCTATACACATCCGCATCGAGCCATCTTTCTTCTTTACAAATAATACTGTTGCACCCCAAGGCGAGACACTAGGTCTAATGAATCCCTGATCAAGTAAGTCTTGTAACTGCTCTTTCAATTCTTTCAACTCTGGCGGGGCCATACGGTATGGTGGAATAGAAATGGGCTGAGTGTCTGGAGCCAAATCAATACAAAAGCCAATATCTCTGTCGGGTGGCATCCCCGGCGGATCTGCAGGAAATACTTCTAAAAATTCACGAACAACTGGTACTGAGTCCATAGAAGGGACATCCGCACTGGGATCACGAATATAAGCCAAATAGGCTAGACATCCTTTCTCTACCATACGCCGAGCTTTCATATAAGAAATAACCCTGCTGGCAAAATGGCCAGGAGTTCCTTTTCACTCTAATCGAGGTAACCCCAACATAGCTAGGATCACTGTCTTGGCATGACAGTCCAATATAGCATGATAAGGAGACAGCCAATCCATACCCAAGATGACATCAAAATCTACCATATCAAGAAGTAGAAGATCCACACTAGTTTCAAGATTACCAATAGTAACCACACACAAACGGTGGACATGATCTACTACCACAGAGTCTCCCACCGGTGTAGATACACACACAGAAGCACTCAGAGAATCACAAGGCACAACCAAATATGAAGCAAAATAGGAGGACACGTAGGAATAAGTAGATCATGGATCAAATAGAACTGAAGCATCTCTATGGCAAACTGGAATAATACCTGTGATCACAACATCAGATGACTCAGCCTCAAGCCTAGCTGGAAAAGCATAAAATCGGGGCTAGGCCCCACCACTCTTAACTGTATCTCTGGGACGGCCTTTAACTGGCTGGCCTCCACTTCTAACGGCCTGACCTCCACCTCTAATGGCCTGATATCCACCTCTAATGGCCTGACCTCCACCTCTAACTGCCTGACCCCTACCTCTAGCTGGCTGAGCAGGCGGTGAAGCAACCACTGCTGGTATGATGGCACGAGAATCTTGCCGAGATCTGTTACTCGCCAATCTAGGGCAATACCTCCTGATGTGACCAATGTTCCCACACTCATAACACCCATCCTGATGTCGTGGCTGCTGAAGCTGAAGCTGACCCAGATGGGCCGGATAACCACTGTAGTAACTCTGGAGTGGTGGTGCACTGATAGGAGCTGAATGTGCATTGAATACTGGCTGCCCACAGTAAGGCATAATAGGATCGTGACTCCCTGAAGCACCGGGAGATACATGAAGTGCTGAATGAAATGGTCTGGGAGGATGACCCCTACCTAAATTACCCTGGCCTCCAGACGAGGCACCATTATAACCACCGAACTGACGAGGCCTCTTATTGGACCTTTGCCCTCTTTCCTGTGCAAGAACCATTTCGATCCTCCTTGCGACATTAGTAGCCGCCTGAAAAGAAATCTCACTTCCGGTCTCCTTGGCCATCTGAAGTCTGATAGGGTGAGTGAGTCCCTCAATGAACCTCCTCACTCTCTCTCCTTCCGTAGGTAGTAAAAGGAGAGGATGACGGGCCAAATCCACAAAACGGGACTCATACTAAGTAACAGTCATACTGCCCTGCTGTAGACGCTTGAATTTCTTGAGGAATTCCTCTTTTAGTGTGATAAGGAGGAACTTCTCTAGAAATAGCTAAGAGAACTGCTCCCAGGTAAGTGCATGTGATCCGACTGTTCGGGTCAATGCGTAATCTCTCCACCACCTCTTGGCAAAACTCGTCATCTGGAATACAGCAAAATCAACCCCATTAGTCTCAACTATACCCATGTTCCGCAGCACCTCATGGCAGCGTTCAAGATAATCCTGTGGGTCCTCAGAAGGCGTACCACTGAAGTGAACTGTAAAGAGCTTAGTGAACTTATCCAGTCTCAATAAGGCCTCAAAAGACATAGCGGGCCTATCACCGGTCTGTGCCGCAACAACTGGCTGAACTAACCCAAACTGGCGGGGCTGTTGGAGCCTGATTCTGGGGAGCCACCTGCTCCAGAGCGGGAGTAGTGGGAGTTTGTGCTCCTCCCCCAGCCTATGAGATGGCTGGTGCCACTGGAAATGTACCATTCTGGGCCACACCCTCCATAAGACTCACCAATCGGACTAGAGCATCCTGAAGCAGTGGAGTGGCTATGAATCCTTCCAGGACCTGAACTGGTCCAACTGGTATATTCTGAACTGGGACCTCCTCCTGAAGGTCTATCTGAGGTTCTTCAATAGGTGTTGCTGCTCGAGCTCTGGACTGAGCTCTACCTCGGCCTTTGCCTCGGCCTCTAGCATGACCTCGGCCTCGACCTCTACCCCTGGCCATAGTTGCCACCGGGGGTTTTGGTCCCTGTCCATCGGTAGAGGTATTATGTGTTCTCACTGTTTGCGAGAGAATAAGAGTAGAATGGTTCAATCATCGATGATAGAATAAAATCGCACGACAGAATAAAAAATGAGTGATATTGTTCCTAAACTTCATAGCCTCTGAGAGATAAGTACAGACATCTCTGCACCGATCATTCCGACTCTACTAAGCTTGCTCGTGACTCGTGAGACCTATGTAACCTAGTGTTTTGATACCAACTGTCACGACCTGAATTTCCCACCTTCGGACTGTGATGACGTCTAACATTTCACTTGCTAGGCAAGCCAATGTTAGAATAATATTAACCGTTTTTAAAATAATTTTTAAATTTATTAATAACAAGGAAGCAAATGCGGAAGTAATTTTGAAATAATCCATAATAATAACGGTGTCTAAATACCATCCCAGAATTGGTGTCACAAGTGCACGAGCTTCTAGAATAAATACAAATAAAGGTCTGAATAAAATAAAGCTGTCTGTAAATAAACACACAGCTAAAGTACAATAGATGGGGACTTTAGAACTGCGAACGCCATGCAGTTATACCTCAAGTCTCCTCTGATAGCTGAAATCCGAGCAAGTCTATGGTACGCCGCTGGGACCAATTCCAAAATCTGCACAAGAAGTGCAGAGTGTAGTATCTGTACAACCGACCCCATGTACTGGTAATTGCTGAGCCTAACCTCGACGAAGTAGTGACGAGGCTAAGGCGGTTCACTTACATTAACATGTACGCAATATTAGTAACAACAACAATAATAGGAATAAATCAGGTAATTCATTTATAATAATTGAAGGCAACTCAGCAGTCATAACCAATTATCATTTCCATTATTTCTGTTGCAGCGTGCAACCCGCTCTCACAATATATCCACATTCAGTTCTGTTGCGGCGTGCAACCCGCTCCTCCAACATATTTATTTTAATCAAGTTTGTTGCGGCGTGAAACCCGATCCTCCAATATTAACTTTTTAACAAGTCTGTTGCGGCGTGCAACCCGATCCTCCAATATTCACTTTTAATAAGTCTATTGCGGCGTGCAACCCGATCCTCCAATATTGACTTTTAATAAGTCTGTTGCGGCGTGCAACCCGATCCTCTAATATATTTATTATAATTAATCATGTTGCGGCGTGCAACCCGCTCCTCCAACATTTTCATTTACCAATTCTTATAGAAGAATTTTTCTAACATATTCATTTTAATCAAGTTTGTTGCGGCGTGCAACCCGATCCTCCAATATTAACTTTTTAACAAGTCTGTTGCGGCGTGCAACCCGATCCTCCAGTATTCACTTTTAATAAGTCTGTTGCGGCGTGGAACCCGATTCTCCAATATTCACTTTTAATAAGTCTGTTGCGGCGTGCAACCCGATCCTCCAATATAGACTTTTAATAAGTCTGTTGCGACGTGCAACCCGATCCTCCAATATATTCATTATAATTAATCATATTGCGGCGTGCAACTCGCTCCTCCAACATTTTCATTTACCAATTCTAATAGAAGAAATTTTCTAACATGTTCATTTTAATCAAGTTTGCTGCGGCGTGCAACCCGATCCTCAAATATTAACTTTTTAACAAGTTTGTTGCGGCGTGCAACCCGATCCTCCAATATTCACTTTTAATAAGTCTATTGCGGCGTGCAACCCGATCCTCCAATATTCACTTTTAATAAAGCCTGTTGCGGCGTGCAACCCGATCCTCCAATATACACTTTTAATAAGTCTATTGCGGCGTGCAACCCGATCCTCCAATATATTCATTATAATTAATTATGTTGCGGCGTGCAAACCGCTCCTCCAACATTTTCATTTACCAATTCTTATAGAAGAAATTTTCTCAATAAATGTAACAATTAATATAAAATTTCAAGACAACAAGCATACAATAATTATGGTTTAATTATGAAGCAAACAATGACAAATAGCAAATTATTATGAAAATCAGGGAGCAAATAGGCAGTTTAATATTTATTATGCTAAATGTCAAATAATAATTAAGGCACATAATTCAAATAGCATGTAACAATTAATGCAGGAATTCAAGAATTTATATTTGCAAAGAATAAGAGAGAAACAATTATTATAATAATTAATTTATGATTAAAAATAATTTGTGATTTTTCAAGTAAGCAGGCAAACAATCAATTTGACGACGTATAGACACTCGTCACCTCGCCTATACGTCGTTTACATGAAATTCACATAACAAACAATTTAAGGGTTCTATTCTCTCAAGTCAAGGTTAACTCCGACACTTACCTCGCTTTGTAAATTCCAATCAATTATTCAACCATAGCGTTTCCTTTTAAATTTGCCTCCAAAAGCTTCAAATATATTCACAAACAATTCAATATATTCAATACTAATCATAGGAATTAATTCCATATGAATTTATAAATTTTTCGGATAAAAATCCAAAATTCATTAAAATATTCGGCAGTGGGACCCACGTCTCAAATCCTGGAAAAACTCACGAAATCCGAACACCCGTTCCGATACGAGTTCAACCATACCAAATTTGTCTAATTCCGATATCAAATAGACCTTCAAATCTTAATTTTTTGTTTTTAGAAAGTTTTACAAAAATTCCAATTTCTTCCATCTAAATCCAAAATAAATGATGAATATAGACATGGATTTGTGAAATACAATCACTATATGATAAAGAACCTGAAATCGTGAAAAACTCCTTTGAAATCGCCCCTAAGCCGAGTTATAATTGAGGGTTTGTGAAAAATGGGAAAAATTTCGTTTTTGGTTCTGTTTTAAGTCATAGGGGTGAGGCTTTCTTCGCGTTCGCGAAGGGCCTGTCGCGTTCGCGATGAGTAGCAGCCCGTGGCTTTCGCGTTCGCGAGTCCTCCTTCGTGTTCGCGAAGGTTTCCCCTCCTGGCCTTCGCGTTCGCGCTGAAGGAATGATCGACCCTCCCCCAGGTGTGCCTAACACTACGCGTTCGCGAGGAAATGGTCGCGTTCACGAAGGGTAATGCCCCCATCGCTTCGCGTTCGCGACCAAGCCTTCGCGTTCGTGAAGAAGAATGATCCAGCTGCCCAGTTTACTCTTCGCGTTCGCGGGAGTACCTTCACGAACGCGAAGAAGAACATGCCAGAACACCTGCTGCAGCAAAATACCAGATTTTCAAAGTCCAAAACATCCCGTAGCCTATCCGAAACTCACCCGGTCCCTCGGGGCTCCAAACAAAACATGCACACAAGTTTTAAAACATCATACGAACTTGCTCGCGCGATCGAATCGCCAAAATAACACCTAGAACTACGAATCGGATACCAAATCAAAGGAAGTTTTAAAGTTCCGAATCAACTCCGATTCTCGCCAAATTTGGCAGACAAGTTATAAATATTATAGTGGACCTATACCGGGCTCCGAAACCAAAATACGGACCCGAGATCAATAAATATAACATCAGTAATTTCTTAGAAATCATTAAGCTTTCAAGCTTTTAATTTTTCATCAAAATTCCATAACTCAAGCTAGGGACCTCGGAATTCGATTCCGGGCATACGCCCAAGTCCCAAATTACGATACGGACCTACCAGAATTTTTAAAATACTGATCCGGGTCTGTTTGCTCAAAATGTTGATCAAAGTCAACTTAGTTGAGTTTTAAAGCTCTATTTCCCATTTTAATCCATTTTTCACATAAAAACTTTCCGAAAAAATGTACGGACTGCGCACGTAAGTAGAGGAATGATAAATGGTATTTTTCGAGGTCTTAGAACATAGAATTACTTAATAAATTTAAAGATGATATTTTGGGTCATCACATTGGCACTCACTATGGGTCAATAATAATAATTGAAATAAAATTAGAATATCTAAATCAGCATGATTCACATAATATAATAATAATTTATTTAACCAGCAGAAATAATTAACTTCCTTCAATTTCAAAAATTCTCAATATATTAATTAAATTTTTTCAATTCCAATAATTTCCAATTTATCAATTAGTCTTATTTACATGAATAACAATAATTCCTTAACAAGCAGGGATAATAATTCATTAAATTTCAAAGATTTTCAATTTATCAATTAGCTTCACAAGTTGCAATAAACTATCAAAGTATCGTGTAATTATTATTATTAAATACGATTTCTGCCGAGATCGTACGACCCGATCCAGAGTGTCATGTACACTGCCAAGGGACGTGCGGCGCGATCCAAAGATGCATCTATCCTGCCGAGGCGTTCGACCCGCTCCACAAGAAAGGAGGACATTTTCTTATGTACCTCTGGAAGGAGAGTATATTTATTATAAGATAAATTCGGGAGAAAGAATAATTTCTCTTAATAATTAATTAATTTAAACAGAAAATTAAGCGTATGAGATTTCCATCTTTTAATATCTTCCCTAACAATTCACATATATATATATCAAATAATCTTAATTAAAAAAATAATATAATTTACACAAGTAATTCATGATTTGAGTCCTAAACTACCCGGACTTTAGCATTAATAGTAGCTACGCACAGATTTTCGTCACCTCGTGCGTACGTAGCCCCCATAATTAGCAACAATTATTATTTTAATTACCTATGGGGTAATTTTTTCCTCACAAGATTAGACAAGTGACTTACCTCGTCTTGCTCTAATTTAATCCACTAGTAGGCATTTTTCTCGATTATCCAACTATGTCTGGCTCGAATCTAGCCAAAACTAATTCGATACAATCACTAAAATTTATAGCAATCAATTCTATAAGAAAATACTACATTTTCAATAAAAATTCTGAAATTAATTAAAAATTCGTCTGTGGGGCCCACGTCTCGGAATCTGGCGAACGACAACCCATTCAATTACGAGTCCAACCATACCAGTTTCACTCAAATCCGACTCCAAATCGATATTGAAATCTCAAAAATTCGTTTCTATGAGATTTTTAAAAAATTCCCAAATTTCAATCTCAAAACACTAATTAAATGGTGAAAACAATGATATATTTGTGCATATAGACCAATTCCGAGTTAGAATCACTTACCCCAATGTCTTTCCTAGAAAATCTATCAAAAATCGTCTCTGCTCAAGCTCCAATTTGTTAAAAATGACGAATGGGACGAATGCCCTCTTTTATAAATCTGCCCAGGCAGCCTTCGGAACTGGGCTTCGATCATGGCCTCGAGCATGGGCTTCGGTCATAGCCTCGATCATGGCATCGAGTCTAGGCCTTCGATTGTGACCCTCGATCTTGGGTCTCGATCCTGCCCCTCGAGCCTTGCCTTTGATCATGGCCCTCAAGCTGGGCCTTCGATCATGGCTCTCGAGTTGGGCCTTCGATCATGGCTTTGATCCTGAGTCTCGTCCCTGACTTCGACCTTGGCTGTCGACCCTGGGCTCGATATCTGGGCTCGAATTTTGGGCTTCGATTTCTGCATTTTCAGTAGAAGAAAAATTGCAGCAACTTTTTAAGTCCAACTTTTGATCCGTTAACCATCCGAAACTCACCCGAGGCCCTCAGGACCTCAACCAAATATACCAACAAGTCCTAAAATATCATAAGAACTTATTTGAAACCTCAAATCACATAAAGCGACGCTAAAACCACGAATTATGCTCCAATTCAAGCTTAATGAAACTTAAAATTTCCAACTTCTTCACTTGACGTCGAAACCTATCAAATCAAGTCCGATTGACCTCAAATTTTGCACACAAGTCATACATGACATAACTGAGCTCTGAAAATTTTCAGAACTGGATTCTGACTCAGATATCAAAAAGTCAACTTTCCGGTCAAACTTCCAAAATTAAATTTCTATTTTAGCCTTTTCAAGCCTAATTTATTTACGGACTTCTAAATAAAATTCCGAACATGCTCCTAAGTCAAAAATCACCATACGGACCTGTTGGAATCGTCAAAATTTTATTCCAGGATTGTTTTCTCAAAAATATTGACCGAAGTCAAATTTTGCCTTTTAAAGCCAACTTAAGGAACCAAGTGTTCCGATTTCAACCCAAATATTTCCAAATCCCGAACCAACTATCCCCGCAAGTCATAAATCATTAAAAGCACACACGTGAAGTTTTATTTTAGGTAACGGAGTTCTAAAAGTTAAAATAACCGATTGAGTCATTACAATAAGGAAATAAAGCTCTTTTATATTAATATCCTAATATTTAGGATTTCTTTTACCTAGTTCAACTAAGGAATGTTTTGATAAACAAACTTTTAATTAATTTTAAAGTAGTAAATATTAGGAGAATAACTCAAATTATAATTTTGTCCAATATTAAATTTATTTTTAAATGGTAAAAAAGGCAAACGACATTTCGCTAAGGGCCTTCGTGCTTTTAATATTACTAGCTTTAGGGTACGCGCTTTGCGCGTGTGCATGTATCAATGAGTTTATAATTTTAAAAAGTTAGATAAATATTATTAACTAATATAATCAAATAAAAACTAAAAAAGTATAAGTTCTTGAAATTGATTAATGTTTATCATGATTAGCTAAATCAACGAAGGAACCATTATAGTCATTCACAAAAGGACATACTCTAACTTTGGTTTGTATTTGAGCTTGACACCTATCTCTCAACCATATTTTAAAGAATAGATGATATCTCGAAAATTTAAATTTCAAGCGTTTGTCCAAAATTTCTTTTTATAGCATATTGTTCCTCTTAATATTAAATTTTTTCTCTAACTTTTTCTTCACATATTAAAGTTCCAAAAAGGTGTTTTTTTCTTTCGATATATGCAGATTCACTTTTGTATTTTTGCTTAAGTAACATTGCAACGAATTTTAAAATGTTAGCACTAAATCATTAAAAATACATACGAAAAGTTTTATTTTAGGGAACGGGGTTCTAAAAGTCAAAATGACTAGTTGGGTTAATATATTCTCCACCTCTTAAACAAACGTTCGTCCTCGAACGGGTTTAGAATTATACCTGAAATGGTGAATAAGTGTGGATATCTGCTCCACATGTTTTCCTCGGCCTCCCAATTCGCTTCCTCGACTGGTTGACCCCTCCACTGGACTTTTACTGCAGAAATTCTCTTGGACCTCAATTGGCGAACATGTTTATCAACAATGGCAACTGGCTCATCTTCATAACCCAAGCTATTATCTAGCTGAATTGTGCTGAAGTCTAACATATGTGATAGGTCGGCATGATACTTCCGGAGTATAGATACATGGAAAATCGGATGAACTTCCGATAGGCTGGGAGGCAATGCAAGCTCATAAGCAACCTCTCCAACTCGTCTCAACACCTCAAATGGGCCTATAAATCTTGGGCTCAATTTCCCATTTTCCCCAAATCTCATGATTCCCTTCATCGGCGAAACTTTCAAAAGAACTTTTTTACCCACCATAAATGATAAATCACGTGCTTTCTGATCAGCGTAACTCTTCTATCTGGACTGTACTGTACGAAGTCGCTCCTGAATCAACTTTACCTTTTCCAAGGCATCTTTCACCAAATCAGTACCGTATAATTTAGCCTCACTGGGCTCAAACCATCCAATGGGCGAACGACATCGCCGACCATATAAAGCCTCAAATGGAGCCATCTCGATACTGGATTGGTAACTGTTATTATAAGCAAACTTGGACAAAGGCAAGAAACGATCCCACTGACCTCCAAAGTCAATCACACATGCCCTGAACATATCCTCCAAAATCTGAATTGTCAGCTCTAACTGCCCGTCGGTCTGCGGATGAAAGGCTGTGCTGAGCTCGACACGGGTCCCTAATTCACTCTGTACTTCTCTCCAGAAATGTGAAGTAAACTGAGGACCTCTATCTGATATGATAGAAATTGGCACACCGTGCAACCGAACTATCTCCTGAATATATATATCTGGGCCAACCTCTCTGAAGTATATGTAGTCACAATAGGAATAAAGTGTGTCGACTTGTTCAACCTGTCGACAATGACCCAAACTGCATCAAACTTCCGCAAGGTCTGCGGCAACCCAACTACAAAGTCCATAGTGATGCGTTCCCATTTTCACTCTGGTATAGTCATCTGCTGAAGTAGGCCACCTGGCCTCAGGCGCTCATATTTAACTTCCTGGCAATTTAGACACCTAGCTACATACTCAACTATGTCCTTTTTCATTCGCCTCCACCAATAATGCTGCCTCAAATCACGATACATCTTCGTAGCACCTGGATGAATAGAATACCGAGAACTGTGTGCCTCCTCTAGGATCTTTTTCCTCAGTCCATTCATATTAAGAACACATAGACGATCCTGGAGTCACAGAACACCATCCGCTCCAATAGTAACTTCCTTGGTACCACCCCGTAGTACCGTTCCTCGAAGAACCATTAAGTGTGGATAATCATACTGACGATCCTTGATCTGTTCAAATAGTAAAGACTGAGCTACAACACATGCAAGAATTCGACTGGGCTCTGAAATATCCAGCCGCACAAGTCTGTTGGCCAAGGACTGAATATCCAAAGCTAATAGCCTCTCCTCTGCTGAAATGAACGCCAAACTACCCATACTCTCCGCCTTTCTACTCAAGGAATCTGCAACCACATTTGCTTTTCCCCGGATGATATAGGATAGTAATATCATAATTTTTCAGTAACTCCAGCCATCTGCGCTGCCTCAAATTTAGGTCCATCTACTTGAACAAATGCTGCAAAATGCGATGATCAGTGTAAACTTCACAAGACACTCCATAAAGATAATGCCTCCAAATCTTAAGAGCGTGAACAATCGCAACTAACTCCAAATCATGTACCGGATAATTCTTCTCGTGGGGCTTCAGCTGACGTGAAGCATATGTAATAACTCGCCCTTCCTGCATTAATACACAACCCAAACCAACGCGTGAAGCGTCATAATATACTATTTACATCCTCGAACCAGAAGGCAATACTAACACTGGTGATGTAGTCAATACTGTCTTGAGCTTCTGAAAGCTTACCTCACAATCATTGGACTATCGGAACGGAGCACCTTTCTGGGTTAATTGGGTCAAAGGTGCTGCAATAGACGAAAAACCCTCCACGAACCGACGATAATAACCTGCTAAACCCAGAAAACTCCTGATCTCAGTCGCCGAAGTGGGACGATGCCAATTCTGAACTGCCTCAATCTTTTTGGGATCAACCTTAATGCCCTCACTCGATACAATATGCCCCAAAAATGCTACAAACTCTAGCCAAAACTCACATTTAGAGAACTTAGTCGATCTTCAACTTATGGTACCCCGACCTCAAGTCGATCTTAGAGAACACCCTAGCACCTTGCAATTGGTCAAATAGATCATCAATATGCGGCAACGTGTACTTGTTCTTAATAGTGACTTTATTCAATTGACGATAATCAATATACATTCACATCGTTCCATCCTTCTTTTTCACAAAATAACACCGGTGCACTCCAAGGCGATACACTCGGTCTGACGAACCCTTTGGCTAGTAACTCTTCAAGCTGTTCTTTCAATTCTTTCGGAGCCATGCGATACACTGGAATAGATATAGCCTGGGTATCTGGAGCCAAGTTAATACAGAAATCAATATCACGATCAAGTGGCATACCTGGAAGATCTGAAGGAAATACATCGGAGAACTCCCGAACTACAGGCACTGAATCAATAGCCGGAGTCTCTCCAGTAGTATCCCGAACATAGGCTAGATAAGCTAAACAACCCTTCTCAGCCACGTATTGAGCCTTTATAAAAGAAATAACTCTATTAAATGGACTAACATACGAACCCTTCCACTCCAGCTTAGGCAATGCTAGAATAGCCAAGGTATCAGTCTTGGCATGACAATCTAAAATAGCATGATATGGAGATAACCAATCCATGCCCATAATAATTTCAAAATCGGCCATCTCAAGCAATATGAGACATGCTCTAGTTTTATAACCACATAATATAATAATACAGGACTGGTAGATCCGGTTCACAACAACAGAATCACCCACAGAAGTGGACACATAAACAGGAGTACTCAAGGACTCAGGGGAAACACCCAGGAATGAAGCAAATAGAGACGACACATATGAATATGTAGATCCTGGATCAAATAATACTGAGGCATCTTTGCCGCAAACAGAAATAATACCTGTAATCATGACATCTGAGGCCTCTGCATCTGGTATGGCCGGAAAAGCATAGAACCGAGCTGGAGCACCAACTGGCTGGCCTCCGCCTGGCTGACCTCCACCTCTAGGACGGCCCCTACCCACCTGTCCTCCACCTCTTGGTGGGCGGACAACTGGTGGAGCAACTGGTCCGGTATTCATAGGTTACTGACCCTGTTGCACTAGTTTACCCCGAAGTCTGGGGCAAAATCTCTGTATGTGACTGGGGTCCTCGCACTCGTAATAACTTTTCGGTGCAAGGGGCTGCTGACTAAGAGTCTGGCCCTGGGGAACTGAATACCCACTGGGAGGACCCTGAATAGCTGGTGGGCGATAAGAATTCTATGGTATATCACTAAGATAGGGTCGCACTGGAGCACCTTGAGGAGGCGATGGTGCTGGATATGGGGGCCTGCTGGACTGCCATCTCACGAACTGACCTCTGCCCCCAGACGGAGCACCTCTGAACTCTCCAAAATACCTGAACCGCTTATCTCTCATAATCTGCTCTCAGCTCCATTGACGTACACCCTCAATTCTGCGGGCTATCTATACGACCAACTCATAAGAAGTACCCATCTCAACCTCTCGGGCCATAGTAGCCTGAATGCCAGTATGTAAACCCGCAACAAACCTCTGCACTCTCTCCGCCTCAGTAGGGAGTATCATAAGTGCATGGCGAGATAACTCAGAAAACCTCACCTCATAATCGGTCACTAACATCTGACCCTGCTGGAGCTGCTCAAACTAAAACCTCAACTCTTCCCTCTGGGAGGGTGGAATATACCTGTCCAGGAAGATACAGGTGAACCTATCCCAAGTCATGGGAGGAGAATCTACTGGTCTGCCAAGAACATAAGACTGCCACCATCTACGGGCTCTGTCCTCTAGCTAAAAAGTAGCAAAGTCTACCCCATGAGACTCCAATATCCTCATGTTGTACAATCTATCCTTGCACCGATCAATGAAATCCTGGGGATCCTCATGTCGCTCACCCCGAAATATAGGAGGATATATTCTAGTTCATATGTCCAATAGTTTCTGCGGATCAGCGGTTGCAGCTAGCCTGTGCTCAGGTGTAGCTGCTGCTACTGCTGGGCTCCACCCACGGCTAGTGCACCCTGGGTCTGATATACAACAGATGCCTGTCCATGAGCCTGTGCGGTAGGGATCTATACTCCCCCGCCCGTCTGAGATGTGGCTGGGTCTGCGGAAATAAATCGGCCAGAGTCATATTGTCCATGAACCGCAACATACGACCTATAACATCCTGGAATCCCGGTGCAGATGTGAAATCCACCGGAGCTGGCTCTGCCACAGGCACCTCACCCTGTTCCTCAACAATGGGGTTCTCTGCTGGACCCACTAGCGGCATAACTGGAACAGTCATGGTACGTCCTCGCCCTCTACCATGGACTAGGGCCCTCCCTCTGCCTATGCCTCGGCCTCTAGCAGCTAGGGGAGTAGCTCTTCCCTGGTCCGGAACCTCATTAGAGTGCGTTCTCACAATCTGTGAGAGAATAAGAGAAGGATATTTAGAACTACATTAATTGCACGATGGAATATAAAGAAAGATAGTTTTCTAACACCCTATAGCCTCTCGAAGATAAGTACAGACGTCTCCGTACCGATTCACAAGATTCTATTAGGCCTGCTCATAACTTGTGAGACCTATGTGAACCTAGTGCTCTGATACCATGTTGTCACGACCCAATTTTACCTATAGGTCGTGATGGCGCCCAACACTACAGCTAGGCAAGACAACTAGTAATTTAAACCCATATTCAATTCTTTTAAAATCAACCGAGTAAGTAAACTCTTCTTACTTGCAGGAATTTAGTAAATGTAAAACAACCAAGAGGCAAATTTAAATCCAAACATTTTACTAGTGTGTGTGTGTGTGTGTGTCAAGACCTAGTGTCACAACTGTATGAGCATCTATTAAATTTTTACAAAACTCTAAATACTGTCTGAAATAAAATAGACAGAATGTAAATATAAGAAGAGACACTGGTAACTGCAGAATGGCTCAGAAAGGCAGTTCACCACTATGCCTCTGGATAACGTGGGCGTAAGACGATAGGCCTCCCCACTAGTACTTGCCTCAGGTCCTGCACAAAAAGTGCAGCAAGTATAGTATGAGTACGTAAACAACGTGTACCCAATAAGTATCAAGCCTAATCTCGAAATGGTAGAGACGAGGTGGCCGACTTTGACACTCATTATGGGTCAATAATAATAATTGAAATAAAATTAGAATATCTAAATCAACATAATTCACATAATATAACAATAATTTATTTAATCAGTAAAAATAATTAACTTCCTTCAATTTCAAAAATTCTCAATATATTAATGAAATTCCTTCAATTTCAATAATTTCCAATTTATAAATTAGTCTTATTTATAGGAATAACAATAATTCCTTAACAAGCACGGATAATAATTCATTAAATTCTAAAGATTTTCAATTTATCAATTAGCTTCACAAGATGCAATAAACTATCAAAGTATCGTGTAATTATTATTATTAAGCACGATTTCTGCCGAGGTCGTACGACCCGATCCAGAGTGTCGTGTACACTGCCGAGGGACGTGCATCGCGATCCATAGATTCATCTATCCTCCCGAGGCATTCGGCCCGCTCCACAAGAAAGGAGGATATTTTTTTATGTACCTCCGGAAGGAGAGTATATTTATTATAAGATAAATTCGGGAGAAAGAATATTTTTTCTTATTAATTAATTAATTTAAACAGAAAATTAAGCGTATGAGATTTTCATATTTTAATATCTTCCGTAACAATTCACAATATATATATATATATATAAAATTAAACAAAAAATATAATTTACACAAGTAATTCATATTTTGAGTCCTAAACTACCAGTACTTTAATATTAATAGTAGCTACGCACGGACTCTCGTCACCTCGTACGTACGTAGCCCCCATAATTAGCAACAGTTATTACTTTAATTACCTATGGGGTAATTTTCCCCTCACAAGATTAGACAAGAGACTTACCTTGTCTTGCTCCAATTTAATCTACTAGTAGGCCTTTTCCTCGATTATCCAACTCTGTCTGGCTCAAATCTAGCCAAAAATAATTCGATACACTCACTAAAATTTATAGCAATCAATTCTATAAGAAAATACTACATTTTCAATAAAAAAAATCCCGAAATTAATTAAAAACTCGTCTGTGGAGCTCACATCTCGGAATCCGGCGAAAGTTATGAAATCCGATAACCCATTCAATTATGAGTCCAACCATATCAGTTTCACTCAAATCCGACTCCGAATCAATACTGAAATCTCAAAAATTCGTTTCTATGAGATTTCTAAAAATTTCCCAAATTTCAATCTCAAAAACTAATTAATGGGTGAAAATAATGATATATTTGTGCATATAGACCAAATCCGAGTTAGAATCACTTACCCCAATGTCTTTCCTTAAAAATCTATAAAAAATCGCCTCTGCTCAAGCTCCAATTTGTTAAAAATGGCGAATGGGACGAATGCCCTGTTTTATAAATCTGCCCAGGTAGCCTTCGGAACTGGGCTTCGATCATGGCCTCGAGCCTGGGCTTCGGTCATGGCCTCGATCATGGCATTGAGTCTGGGCTTCGGTCATGGCCTCGATCATGGCATCGAGCGTGGGCCTTCGATTGGTACCCTCGATCTTGGGTCTCGATCCTGGCCCTCGAGCTTTGCTTCGATCATGGCCCTCGAGCTGGGCTTTCGATCATGGCTTCAATCCTGAACCTCGACCCTGGCTGTCGACCCTGGGCTCGATATCTAGGCTCGATTTCTGGGTTCGATTTCTGGGCTTCGATTTCTGCATTTCCAGTAGAAGAAAAATTGCAGCAGCTTTTTAAGTCCAACTTTTGATCCGTTAATCATCCGAAATTTACCCCAGACCCTCGGGACCTCAACCAAATATACCAACAAGTCCTAAATCATCATACGAACTTATTTAAAATCTCAAATCACATAAAACGACGCTAAAATTATGAATCATGCTCTAATTCAAGCTTAATAAAACTTAAAATTTCCAACTTCTACATTCGATGTCGAAACCTATCAAATAAAGTCTGATTGACCTCAAATTTTGCACATAAGTCATACATGACATAACAGAGCTATAAAAAATTTCATAACTGGATTCCGACTCCGATATAAAAAAGTCAACTCCCCGATCAAACTTCCAAACTTAAATTCCTATTTTAGTCATTTCAAGCCTAATTTAACTACAGATTTCCAAATAAAATTCGAACATGCTCCTAAGTCAAAAATCACTATACGGAGCTGTTGGAATAGTCAAAATTCTATTCCGGGGTCGTTTTCTTAAAAATATTGACCGAAGTCAAACTTGGCCTTTTAAAGCCATAACTTAAGGAACCAAGTGTTCCGATTTCAACCCAAACACTTTCAAATCTCGAACCAACCATTCTCGCAAGTCATAAATTATTAAAAGTACATACGGGAAGCTTTATTTTAGAAAACGGGATTCTAAAAGTCAAAATGACCGATTGGGTCATTACAATAAGGAAATAAAGCTCTTTTATATTAATATCCTAATATTTAGGACTTTTTTTTTTACCTAGTTCAACTAAGGAATGCTTTGATAAGCAAACTTTTAATTGATTTTAAAGTAGTAAATATTAGGAGAATAACTCAAATTATTATTTTGTCCAATATTAAATTTATTTTTAAATGGTAAAAAAGGCGAATGACATTTCACTAAGGGCATTCGTGCTTTTAATATTACTAGCAATGACATTTCACTAAGGGCATTCGTGCTTTTAATATTACTAGCTTTAGGGTATGCGCTTTGCGCTTGTGCCTGTATCAATGAGTATATAATTAAAAAAAGTTAGATAAATATTATTAACTAATATAATCAAATAAAAACTAAAAGAAGTATAAGTTCTTGAAATTGATTAATGTTTATCATGATTAGCTAGATCAACGAAGGAACTATTATAGTCATTCACAAAAGGACGTACTCTAACTTTGGTTTGTATTTGAGCTTGACACCTATCTCTCAACCATATTTTAAAGAACTAGTTTTAGTGTACTTGTGATGCGCGTGTTTCTTGTATCAATGTGTCCAAACTTTTAAAAATCACATAAATAATATTGAAAAAATATATTTGGGTTATAAAATAGAATCTAAGAAAATAAATCATAAATTTATGAAAATAATAAATGTTAAATTGTTGATCCTATTTAGCTAACTCACTAAAGGAAGAAATCACGTCCTATAGAATTATCCAATGTTTATGGATTGTAAATATAATGAAAATGTGTAAAAGCAAATCAAATTAAAAATATATTGGCACTTAAACCGACCACATCTAAGAAAATAATATACTAAATGCATGCATAATCTTGAAAAATTTATTTGGAGTTATAATATAAAATTAAAGTTATAGCTAGACATTTGAAGTTAGAATATATTGTGATTATAATACTTGGTGATTATAATACTTGATATTGAATTGTATCCATATGCAACGGTGATAATAAAATAAAGTTAGTTCGATATGAATTCTAATTAAATATTGTTACTTATTAAGTATGCATATCTTATTAAGTTATACCACATATAAACGTCTTTATTTAGAACTAACTTTTGAATAATCGAAGGGCACAAAGAAATTAGTAGCTTTTGAGCTATTGACCACATGAATAGAATAGAAAAGAATATAAACTTTTAATTAAAAGAAAGAGCTTAAACGGGAAAAGGAAAAAAGGAGGGGGTTGTTAATGAAGAATCTAAACTCTAATAACAATTGTTTTGAAAAAAAGATTTTAAAATGTGAGAACTTAATTGGAAAATAAAAAGTTAAAATCAAATTAGGTAAAAAAAACAAAACCAAACCGACAAAGAAACACCAAAACCAAACTCATTACCATTAAGTTTGTTTTGAAACAAAACATACGAAATATAGTTTGGAAGAGTCTTGTTATTTTACATGTTCAAATAAGAAAATTATTTATATAATGTTAGATTTTAATTGATTTAAAAACCCTAAATATTAGTATTTTCTATATGGTTCAAACAAGGAAAGATTTAATAAGTAATTTTTTAGTTGAATTCAAAGTCTTAAATATTAGAAAAATAACTAAATGCCTATTTTGTCTAATAAGAACTCTATTTTAAAAGGGTAAAAAAGACAAACGACATCTCACTAATGGCCTTCGTGCTTTTAATATAGTATAGATAAATGATATCTCGAAAATTTAAATTTCTAGCGTTTGTCCAAAATTTCTTTTTATAGCATACTTTTCCTCTTAATATTAAATTTTTTCTCAACTTTTTCTTCACATATTAAAGTTCCAAAAAGGTTTTTTTTTCTTTCAAAATATGCAGATTCACTTTTGTATTTTTGCTTAAGTATCATTGCAACGAATTTTAAAATGTTAGCACTAATATATCTTTAAAAGATTTAATTATATTATATATTTACAAAGCAAAAGACATATAATTTGAGAATCTAAATATCTTTGAATATCAAAGGAGTGTCGACTGATATAATTATTGACTTAAGTAGCATTTAGTTTTTATTTATTCTTTGTGGACTTTGCCGTTCTTCTTATTTATTTTTTTAATATTTCAAATAAGGAAGATTTTATTGCACAAAATTTAATTAATTTAAAATCCTAAATACATATTAAGAAAACTCTGCCGTTCTACTCCAGAATGCAGAAATAATATAAATAATCAATTTGCAACTAAACCGTGTGAATAGAAAATAAAATAGAATTTGTTTATTTAAATAAAAATATAAAAAAGAAAACAAGGAAGACTCAAAGTCCTAAAATTTTGCAAAAGAACAAATAACAAAAATAATTTTGAGCGATGCAAGTAGCCAACCGTGAAGGTTTAAGAAAGAGAAAAAAGAAACAATCGTGAAGTGGATAATCAATTTGCAAAAGAATTTCATAAACTAAATTGTAAAAGTTAATCTAAAGCCCTAATATTATGAAAAATTAATATAGAAGGAATTTTAGTTATTCTTGGATAGTCAAATAAGGAAAACATTTATGTATAAAGTCCTAAATATCACATTTTTCTATGTAACTCAAATAAGAAAATGATTAAATAGTTATTCCTAAATATTAGGAAAATAATTAATGACTATTCCTAAATATTTAAAAAATAATTAAATTACGATTTTGTCTAATGTGAAATCTATTTCTAAAGGATAAAAAAAGGCGAACGACATTTCGCTAAGGGCATTCGTGCTTTTAATATAATTTGTCTTAGAGTACACGCTTTGCGCGTGTACCTTTATCAATAATTATATAATTTTTAAAAATTACGTAAATGTTATTAAATAACGTGTGAGTTATTAAATATAAAAAATATAAGTTCCTAAAAATAATAAATGTTAATCTAATCAAGCTAGCTCAATAAAGTGGTGGTTAGACCAGCCATGATGTATGGGGCTGAATATTGGCCCATTAAGAACTCACATATCCAGAAGATGAAAGTAGCAGAAATGAGGATATTGCGGTGGATGTGCGGGCACACTAGGATAGATAAGATTATGAATGATGATATTCTGGAGAAGGTGCACGTGGCTCCCATTGATGACAAGATGCAGGAAGCGAGACTTAGATGGTTCGGACATGTTCAGAGGAGAAGCCCAGATATTCCGGTACGGAGGTGTGAGCGGCTGGTTGTGGAGGGCACGAGAAGAGGTAGAGGGCAGCCTAAGAAGTATCGGGGAAAGGTGATCAGGCAGGATATGGCGAGGCTCTAGATTTTCGAGGACATGACACTTGATAGAAAGATGTGGAGGTTGAGTATTAGTGTTGTAGATTAGGATATAGTTGAGTCGTACCTTACTTCGTACCATTGTGAGACTAGCCATGTAGGGTTTTTGTCTAAGATAGCTAGTGGCAATATTGTGTCTTACTATTTCGCTTTTCAGTGCAGGTCCTATTTACTAGCTATCGCTTTTGCTTTGCATCTTTCTTCTAGATTTCATGGTGTTCTTATTTTTCTTATGATTGTTGTGGTGATACTAATATTGTCTCCCTTTGCTTTGCATCTTTCTTCTGGATTTCATGGTTGTGATGATCCAAAAGGCCATCTTTAAATTTAATAGTTAATTCAGTGTTCTAAGACCTTAAAAGCACTATTTATCATCCCTCGACTTGCATGCATAGTCCGTATAATTTTCCGAAAAGTTTTTATGTGAAAAATGGATTAAAATATAAAATAGAGCTTTAAAACTCAACTGAGTTGACTTCGGTCAATATTTTGAGCAAATGAACCCGTATCAGTGTTTTTACAGTTCCGATAGGTCCGTATCCTAATTTGGAACTTGGGCGTATGCCCGAAATTTAAATTGGAGGTCCCTAGCTCAAGTTATGGCTATTTGACGGAAACTAGAAATTTAAAGCCTAAGGATTTTCAAAGTTTCACCACGGATTTGACTTTTTGATATCGGAGTCGGATTCCGATTTCGGAAGTTGGAGTAGGTCCGTTATGTCATTTATGACTAGTGTGCAAAATTTGAGGTCAATCGGACTTGATTTGATAGGTTTCGGCGTCGAATGTAGAAGTTAAATTTTTTTAGTTTCATTAAGCTTGAATTGTGGTATAATTCGTGGTTTTAATGCTGTTTGATGTGATTTGAGGTTTCGACTAAGTCCGTAATATGTTTTGAGACTTGTTGGTATGTTGGGACGGGGTCCCGAGTGACTCGGTTGAGTTTCAGGGTAGTTTCAGATCATTTTCAGGCCATTTTAAGTTGCTGATTTTGGCCACAGAGGTATGCATCGCGATCGCGGACAAACGGTCGTGATCGTAAAGAGCAATTTTGCTGTTTGGACACTGTGAATCGCGATCGCGGAAGCCTTGTCGCGATCACGTAGAGGAAAATCCTGCTGCACTGACCTGACTTTGGAAGGTTATATCTCGCAATCTATAAGGAATTTGGAGATGATCTAAAAATAAAAGTTGTAGCCCTTTGTGTGTAGTTTTCATAAAGGTAAACTATTTGTCATTTGTAGTTGTGTACAAAAAGTTATGATAGATACACTATAGGCTTTCTGGGAAGAGTTTGGAAATCTCTGTTGCACAGGGCCGATTTTGGAAGCTTATATCTCGCAATCTATAAGGAATTGGGAGATGAACAACACATGAAAGTTATAGCCCTTGGTGTTTAGTTTTTAGAAAGTTAAAGCATTTGCAATTTGGAGTTTTGTACAAAACGTTATGACCATTATACTAGAGGTTGTCTGGAAGAGCTGAGCACTTGTTCTTTGCGATCGCGAATGGCAAATTTTGGGCTGAGAAAAGTTGTGCTTCGCGACCGCGAAGCATTTTCCGTGATCGCGAAGAGTAAATACCTGGGCAGTAGCTATATTTCGAGGTTTCAACCATTTTTAATATATTTGGAGCTATGGAGCTCGGATTGAAGCGATTTTTGAGGCGATTGTTACCACATGGATTGGGGTAAGTGTTCTATATCCTAAAATGTTTATAATAATTCATGAATCTATGATTGTATTCATCGTTTATTTCGGATTTAGATTGAAAAAATTGGAATTTTTGTAAAACTTTCCAAAAACGAAAATTTAAGATTTGAAGGTCCATTTGACATCGGAATTTGATAATTTTTGTATGGTTGAACTCGTATAGGAACGGGTGTTCGGATTTCGTAAGTTTTTCCGAGATTTGAGACATGGGTCCCACTGTCAACTTTTGAGATAAATTTCAGATTTTAATCCGGAAAATTAGTAAATTCATATGGAATTAGTTCCTGCGATTTGTATTGAGTATATTGAATTGTTTATGACTAGATTTGAGGATTTCGGACACAAATTCGCGAGGCAAAGGTTTATTGGATTCTTGAACTTGGTTGCAAAGTGAGGTAAGTGTCGTGGTTAACCTTGACTTGAGATAATAGAACCCTTAAATTATTTGTTATGTGAGATGTATGTGAATGACGTATAGGAAAGGTGACAAATGTCTATACGTCGTCAAATTAATTATTTTCATAATTACTTAAAAAATTATAAATCATTTTAAATCATAAATTAATTATTATATTAATTGTTTCACTCATATTCCTTATCAAATATTAATTCTTGAATTCTTTCAATAATTGTTACATGCTTATTTGACTTATGTGTCTTAATTGCTATTTGACATTTAGCATACTAAATATTAAACTACCTATTTTCTCCATGATTTCCATAATTAATTGCTAATTATCATTGTTTGTTCATAAATAAATTATACTTATTGTGTGCCTTGATGCTTAATAGTTTCTCATTGAACGTGGTATTTATTGGAGTAATTTTTATTACATTTATGAGTTGTTAAAATATATTGGGGGATCGGGTTGCACGTCGCAATGGAAATGAAAATAAATATATTGGGGGATCGGGTTGCACGCCGCAACAGATTTATTTAAACTTCATATTGGGGAAACGGGTTGCACGCCGTAACAGAACTGATTGGAATGAATATATTGGAGGAGCGGGTTGCACGCCGCAACAGAATTGAATATGAATATATTGTGGGATCGGGTTGCACGCTGCAATGGAAATTGATGGAAATAATAATTGGTTATGACTGCTGAGTTGACTTCAACTGTTAAAATGAGTTACCTGATTTATTTTTATTATTTTTGTTATTACTATTATTGCGTACATGTTAATGTAAGTGACCTGCCTTAGCCTCGTCACTACTTCGTCGAGGTTAGGCTCGGCACTTACCAGTACATGGGGTCGGTTGTACTGATACTACACTCTGCACTTCTTGTGCAGATTTCAGAGTTGGTCCCAGTGGCGTACTGTAGATTTGCCCGGATACAGCTACCAGTGGAGACTTGAGGTATAACTGCACAGTGTTCGCAGTTCTGAAGTCTCCTTCTATCTTATCTCAGATGTGTATTATATTTCAAACAGTTTGAATTTTATTCAAACCTTTATTTGTATTATTCTAGAAGCTCGTGCACTTGTGACTCCAGTTCTGGGATGGTATTTAGATATCACGATTATTATGGATTATTCACTTTATTTCAGACTTTGTTTCCGCATTTGTTTTCTTGTTATTAATTAATTTAAAATTTTGTTAAAATGGCTAATTATATTCTAACGTTGGCTTGCCTAGCAAGTGAAATATTAGGCGCCATCACAGTCCCGAAGGTGGGAATTTCGGGTCGTGACAGTTGGTATTAGAGCCCTAGGTTACATAGGTCTCACGAGTCACGAGGAAGCTTAGTAGAGTCTGAAGGATCGGTACAGAGACATCTGTACTTATCTTCTAGACGTTACAGAATTTAGGTATAATTCCACTTCTTTCTTCCTTTATCATGCGACATTAATTTAGTTTGAAATATATACCGCATATTCCTTTGTATCCACTTGTGTATGACATTGCGCACTTGGTATCAGTAGTGCGTCGATGGTTTGTGGTGCCGCAGATGGACTACGAGAGAGCCAGAGATGCTCAAACATTGCCTCAACGTGTGGTTCCAACTGAAGATGCGAACGTATTGAGAGATCACCTAGTGAATCATGTGAGGGGTGCAACGGACCTTGGCATCTGGTTGACTAATACGAGCTGTGAAGGTTAATATTGTGGATCATCGGACGTGGTGAACTATGACTTCGCGCCAAGTGGGAGAGTTCACTATTAATGGATGGATTGCGGGGTCATGTGTTATATCAGTTTTGGCATGAAATGTATATATGTGGTACTGAAAGGTCCCCCAAAATTTACACATGTTGAAGGCCTGAGATTTTGTAGAGGATAAGGTTGGTACTTGCGGTATATCCGCCTACTTAATAATCCTATACTTCAGTACCAAAAGAGTTAGAGAAACAACTTTAAATTTACAAAAGGTCTACTCAGCGTGGACGTCATGGTTGCAAATTTTGGGGTGCTTCGGAGGAAGTACATTGGTTGACGAGATTCTGGACTATGTGGTTCGTGCCAAGATTTGTCTGTATGGAGCTCTACTTTTGTGATCGTTGTGTATAAATAGGGGTAAGGGTTACCTCTGAGAAGAATCGAAGAGTATGTTAAGAAATGGGTTAGCTCAATAGTGTTGAGTCAGCATAATTAAAGAAGAAATTGGCCTTGGGAGAGGTAATTCTCCACAGGTGTCCGTGGGAAGCCTATGAAGAGGGCAGACCAGCCAATGCAACACCGCCCACTTGGCTCAGTTCTCAGAAATGCTTTTGAAAGAGTTTGTTTCCGGACTCTCCGTAGTGCGTGGCACATAGGGTTTGAACGGTTGCGTCAGGTCACTATGACGGTGTCATAATATGCCATCAGGTTCAATAAGTTAGCCCGTCATATTCCTACTTTGCTTCCTACAGCTAGAGAGCGAGTCCACAGACTCATTAAAGGACTCAATTATAATCGTAAAATTTTGTACGACTTGGGAGCTACAGGCTGATACTTCATTTTCGCTAGTGGTAGAAATTGCCAAGATATTAGAACGTGTTCGGGGTGAGGAAAAAGGAAACTAAGGATACCAAGACGTCTCAAGGTTTTGGGGATTCTGGGGATTCTACTCTGTAAGTATAAATCATTATGGCGGGGGCTCGGGCAGTCGGCCAACCCAGTTCGCACATCGAATTACTCGGGGTGCTAAAGTAAGTTCTTTTAATGCACCACCGACATGAGTTTCCTATAATGGTTATTCCAGTTATCTGGCACTGACTCAATATGAGCAGCCAAACCCGCAAAGGGGTTGTTATGAATACAGTGATACTAGGCACATCATGAGAAAATTATCCCAAACTTGGGAGAGACATATTTCATCAAAGCACTCAAGCTACGTTCCCCATTGCAGTTACTACACCACCCATACGACCAGTTAGGGGTGGAGGATATGCGGGTAGAAGGCATCCTAGAAGTCGAGACCCAGTCGTTGATATATTTGTTTTATGGTATGACGGAGGTCGCTACATCAGATGGTGTTGTTACAGGTACGACCTCGATTTAATATAAAGGAATAATTTCCTTAACTTGATTCGGTTCTGAGTATCGAAACGAGTCCTCCTATTGTGCTCCACTTATGAGTGAGCTTCGTAATTCTATAATCTACTTATGTGTTTACTCCTATTGGGAGATTCTATGGAAATAATTACGCCTATCATTCCATGTTGGTATCTAATAAGAGCTGTGAGGCTAAAAGTGTCTTTCTGTTACTCATTTCGGTAAGTTTTGATGTAATTTACGGATAATTAATTACAAATTATGAATTATATGCCCTACCAGTGTGGGGTTCATTATGTGTTGTGATTTGGTATGACCAAAATTATTTAAAAGGAGAAAATGGAAATTTTCGATTGGCACGATGTGCATATTACTTGTGATTCAGAACTGAGGACGAGATGCTCACATTTTAATATAAATTGATATGTTTAAATCGGGCTACGAGTTGCGGTGGAAGTTATATAAGGACGAGATCCTTGTGAGGAAAATTCTTATGTTTAAGTTCTCCCTTGTGAAATTAAATTTGTACTATAGTAATAATAGGGAGTCATGCCTGTTAGGCTTATTTGAAAATTCTTGTATGAAATTCTCTATGCATACTTGCCAAATCCGTGTTGTAATTATTGAGTTTTAACCTACGAGGTAGGTGCCCGCCCAGGTGGCGTTAAATGTGACTTGTTAATTCGGGTAAATAGTTATGAGGTCTTCATGCCCCGCATCTCGTTATCAGTATTGCAAGGGTTTGAAACGAGATTTTTGTTAACATAAAGTTAATTGACGATTCTATAATTGATTATGAATAACTATTAAGACTAGATTGACCCAGAAGGGTGCTCCGTTAAGGTGGACTGAAGAGTATGAGGAGAGCTTTCAGAAGCTCAGGACCGCTTTGACTACAACGCTAGTGTTGGTATTACAAAGGTTTAGGATCTTACACGGTGTATTGTGATGCATCTCGTATTGGACTTGGTGCAATATTAATGCAAGATGGCAGAGTGATTGCTTATGCATCGCGACAGTTGAAAGTCTATGAGAAGAATTATCCGGTTCATGACTTAGAATTGGCAGCCATTGTTTATGCGCTGAAGATTTTGAGACACTACCTCTACGGCGTGTCATGTGAAGTATTCAAAGATCATCGTAGTCTATAGTGTATACCTGTTAATCGGGTCGGGTTGACCCGTTTACAACCCGATTCAGCCCGGGTCAGCAGGGTACTGTTGCGTGGGGGGCGGGCTGGGACAGGTTGGACGGGGAGCGGGTTTCAAACGAATAATTTTTTGATATCGGTGCACTGGAACCCGCTAAGCCCGTTAACCCGTTAACAATTTTTTAACGGGCTACAGTCAGCCCGGTTTTAACATTTTTTTTTTACCGTTGCCAACGGTCAAATTCAAATATGACCGTTGGCCAATTGCCCTTTTTTGCAGAAATAGCCATTTCGGCCTAACCCTTAAGAAAATAGCCCCCACACCCCTAGTATTTGATAAATTATAATTTTAACCTTTTAAAAACTACAAATAGCCCCCTTCTTCATTTTTCCTCACAATTCACTCTCTTACTACTCTAATTCTCTCTTGATATTATTGATTATTGTTCTTAAATTCTCAATTACTTATTATTTCAAGTTTCATCAAATATTTAGTTTAGCCATTATAAAATTATTATTATTATTATCAAATATCAAGTATTCAAGTGAAGTGTGGTATCAACTATCAAGTTTAGCCTGATATTGACACTTGTATTTCTGATCTACACAAACATTTAGAAATATTATATAATTATTATGCTAACATTATTGATGCTTCTTCTGCTGTAGATGCAAATATTCCTTCAAGTTCAGTTTCAACATCTGGGACCAGTGCTTTGGATGATAATGATGGTGTTGAAGATTATTTGATTTGGTCTACCCTAGGGGAGCATCAACAAACTAGTAGCAGGAATATTGATGAACTTCAATTCTACATGCAAAAGTCAGCAGAGCCCCGCACAAAGGAATTTCTATTACTGGGTTGGTGGAGGAGCAAGTCAAATCAATTTCTTGTTCTTTTGGCCATGGCTTGAGACATGCTAAATGTGCCGATTTCAACAATCGCATCAGAGAGCTCATTTAGCCAAGCAAGGCAGCAACTAGGAGATACCCGTCATTCATTGGGTAGCAACGCTTTGGAAATTCTAGTGTGCTTCAGAGATTGGATAGGACCAGAACAACGAAATCAAGGGCGTGACGAGGTAGATGAAGCGGAGGACCAAGAAATTGGAGATATAATGGTTTATGGTTCTGATTCAACCAATGCCGGAAATCAAGAAGGCAAATCATCTGTAGTCTACAGGTTTACTCAGTTACAAAAATCAACTTGTGGTGGTTAAGAATGAGCATTTCCACAGAACTAAAGAGAAATATATACAACATAACAGTAAAGCAATGAACACAAAAGGCACACCACTATTGTCAAGAACTTGGTATATGCTGAGCACTTCTGGAGTTGGGACATTTCCTCACCAAAGAAGCTCAGAGACACATGAACAATAATATTGGTGAATTTGCTAAGCATACTCAGGGTATTTGAAGCATAGACAAATAGGATGAATGAAAAAACTGAAAGGTGGAAAGTAGAATTGTACATGTACCCAAAGAGAGAGAGAGAGAGAGAGAGAGAGAGAGAGAGAGAGAGAGAGAGAGAGAGAGGGACGATTGAAGCAAGACTAATAATTCATTAAATTTCAAGGATTCTCCAATTTATCAATTAGCTTCGCAAGCTTGAAATAACTATTAAAGTATCGTATAATTATTATTATTAAGCATGATTTTTGCCGAGAACGTACGGCCCGATCCAGAGTGTCTTGTACACTGCCGAGGGACGTGCGACATGATCCATAGATGCATCTATCCTGCCGAGGCGTTCGGCCCACTCCACAAGAAAGGAGGACATTTTCTTAAGTACCTCCGGAAGGAGAGTATATTTATTATAAGATAAATTCGGGAGGAAGAACAATTTCTTTTAACAATTAATTAATTTAAACAGAAAATCAAGCATACGAAATTTCCATCCTTTAATATCTTTATCTAACAATTCACAATATATATATATATATATATATATTAATTAATATTAGTTAAACAAAGAATACAATTTGCATAAGTAATTCATACTTTGAGTCCTAAACTTCTCAGATTTTAGCATTAATAGTAGCTACGCACGGACTCTCGTCACCTTGTACGTACGCAGCTCCCGCAATTAGCAACAATTATTCAATTTAATCCCTATGAGGTAATTTCTCCCTCACAAGATTAGACAAGAGACTTACCTCGTCTCAAAGTCCACTTTCCGATTATCGCGTCACGTAAAATTCTCGATTCAATGCCGAAAAATCCGAAACTATTCAAAAGTTATATAAAATAATTAATATATGTTCAATAATTCGAAATTCATCTATTAAATAAATTACCCTATCCAAAATGGTAAAATTCCTAAAATTTACCCCGGGCCCACGTGCCCGGATTTCGGAAATTTTCGGATGGAAACGTTACCCATAATCTCAAGAACTCAAATATATAATTTCTATCTAATTCCATAACTATTTTTGTGGTTAAAATCCCATTTTAATAAAAATCTAGGTTTTTCATCTAAACCCTTGATTTCTAATGCATTAAATGTGTCGCAAATGCGAACACTGCCTAGGTCGGGCTTATTCGCAATTGCAAAGCCCTTCTCGTAAATGCGAGGTTCGCATTTGCGAGCAATTTCTCGCATTTGCGAGACCTGCAAATGCTGCCAAGAAACACCAGAAAACTGATGTATTTTCATTCCTTCCGAACGTCCGAAACTCACCCGAGCCCTCGGGGCTCCACACCATCTATCCACATAAGTCTAATAACCTCATACAAACTCGCTCGAGTGATCAAAATCCGAAAATAACATCAAAAACCAAGAATCGGACGCGAAAACGCATGAACTGACTTATGAATTCAAAAACTTCTAAAAAGACTTCTGCTCGTCCGATTCCTATCAAATCAACTCGGAATGACACCAAATTTTGCGCACAAGTCATAAATAACATAACAGAGCTATGAAAGTTTTTGGAACTGGATTCCGACCCCGATATCAAAAAGTCAACTCCCCGGTCAAACTTCCAACCTTAAATTCTTATTTTAGCCATTTCAAACCTAATTTAGCTACAGACTTCCAAATAAAATTTCGAACACGCTCCTAAGTCCAAAATCACCATACAGAGCTGTTGGAATCGTAAACATTCTATTCCGGAGTCGTTTTCTCAAAATATTGACCGAAGTCAAACTTAGCCTTTTAAAGCCATCTTAAATAAAAAAATGTCCCGATTTCAACCCAAATACTTCCAAATCCCGAACCAACCATCCCCGCAAGTCATAAATTATTAAAAGCACATACGAGAAGTTTTATTTTAGGGAACGGGTTTCTAAAAGTCAAAATAACCCGTTGGGTCATTACATAATTCATGCTTCGAGTCCTAAACTACCCGAACTTTAGCATTAATAGTATCTACGCACGGACTCTCGTCACCTCGTGCGTACGTAGCCCCCACAATTAGCAACAATTATTTAATTTTTAATCACCTATGAGGAAATTTCCCCCTCACAAGATTAGACAAGAGACTTACCTCGTCTTGCTCCAATTTAATCCACTAGAAGGCCTTTTCTATGATTATCCAACTCTGTCTGGCTCGAATCCCGTTATTTTCTCTGAAAATCTCCCAAAAATGGCCTAAATCAGAGCTCCAAATCGTTAAAAATAAAAAATGGGATCAGAACTTAAACTCTCTGCCCAGTGATTTCTTCTACGCGATCGCGAACTTCCTCACGCGATCGCGTAGCACAAATTGTTTTTTGCCCAAACATTAACCCTACGCGATCGCATCAAGTTCCACGCGATCGCGATGCACCAGGTTCTGACTCTACGCGATCGCATCCATCTTCACGCGATCGCGTAGCACAAACGCGTGGCCCAACTTCCTCTCAAATTTCCCCTATGCGATCGCAAACAATGAAACGCGATGGCGATACACACACTGGTCAATCCTACACGATCGCGGACGTGTCCACGCGATCGCAGTGAACAAATTCCCAGCTGCCCAAATTAACCCTATGCGATCGTAACCCCATTCACGCGATCACGTAGAACAAATCCACCTCTGCCTAAATTACTCTACGTGATCGCAGACCAACTTACGCGATCGTGTATAAGGAAATCAGAAGCAAATACCAGCAGTGTTCCAAAGGCCAAAAGTGATCCGTTAGTCGAAACTCACCCGAGCCCCTCGGGACCTCGACCAATTATACCAACAAGTCCCAAAACATCATACGAACTTATTCGAACACTCAAATCACACCAAACAACGCTAAAATCATGAATTATCCCCCAATTCAAGCTTAATGAAACTTAAGATTTCCAACTTCTACATTATGTACCGAAACCTATCAATTCAAGTCCGATTGACCTCAAATTTTGCACACAAGTCATAAATGACGTAACATAGCTATGTAAATTTTCGGAACTGGATTCTGACCCCGATATCAAAAAGTCAACTCCCCGGTCAAACTTTCAAGCTTAAATTCCCATTTTAGCCATTTCAAGCCTAATTTAACTACGGACTTCCAAATAAAATTCCAAACACGCTCCTAAGTCCAAAATCACCATACGGAGCTGTTGGAATCGTCAAAATTCTATTCAGGGGTCGTTTTCTCAAAAATGTTGTCCGAAGTCAAACTTGGCCTCTTAAAGCCAACTTAAGGAACCAAGTATTCCGATTTCAACCCAAACACTTTCAAATCCCGAACCAACCATCCCCGTAAGTCATAAATCATTAAAAGCACATACATGAAGTTTTATTTTAGGGAACGGGGTTCTAAAAGTTAAAATGACCGGTTGGGTCATTACAGTAAATATATTGGAGGATCGGGTTGCACGCCGCAACAAACTTATTTAAAGTTTATATTGGGGGAGCGGGTTGCACACCGCAATAGAACTGATTGAAATGAATATATTGGAAGAGCGAGTTGCACGCCGCTACAGAATTGAATATGAATATATTGTGGGATCGGGTTGCACGCCGCTATGGAAATTGATGGAAATAATAATTGGTTATGACTGCTGAGTTGACTTCAATTGTTAAAATGAGTTACCCGGTTTATTTCTATTATTGTTGTTATTACTATTATTGTGTACATGTTAATGTAAGTGACCTGCCTTAGCCTCATCACTACTTCATCGAGGTTAGGCTCGGCACTTACCAGTACATGAGGTCGTTTGTACTGATATTACACTCTGCACTTCTTGTGCAGATTTCAGAGTTGGTCCCAGCGGCATACTGTAGATTTGCCCGGATACAGCTACTAGTGGAGACTTGAGGTATAACTGCACAACGTTCGCAGTTCTGAAGTCTCCTTCTATCTTATCTCAGCTGTGTATTATATTTCAAACAGCTTGAATTTTATTCAGACCTTTATTTATATTATTCTAGAAGCTCGTGCACTTGTGACTCCAGTCTTGGGATGGTATTTAGATATCGCGATTATTATGAATTATTCACTTTATTTTCGCATTTGTTTTCTTGTTATTAATTAATTTAAAATTTTGTTAAAATGGATAATTATATTCTAACGTTGGCTTGCCTAGCAAGTGAAATGTTAGGCGCCATCACGGTCCCGAAGGTGCGAATTTTGTGTCGTGACAATGGTGTTCCTATTTTTTCTATGATTGCTGTTGTGATACTAATATTGTCTCCTTTTTGTCCTTTTGTCTTTTTTTTTTTTTTTAGCCGAGGGTCTTTCGGAAACAACCTCTCTAGGGGTAGGGGTAAGGTCTGCGTACACACTACCCTCCGCAGACCCCATTAATGAGATTTTACTGGGTTGTTATTGTTGTTGTTGTTGTTGTTGTTGTCATCAAGCTAGCTCAATAAAACAAAGAAATCCTACTCCACATAAGTCTTTATATGCCTTATTATGATTTATGATGAGTGAAATATTTTATAAAAAATATTGTTATCTTTTTTACCAAATACTATAAACAAATAACACAGAAAATATACTTTTACCATAATTATTCAAAGATAATAAAATAAATTAAAATTTTGAAACTTTTGATCTTTTAGAAATTTGTGAGTGATGAGTAGAAGTATAGCTCCTAGAAAAATATTGATAAATAACAAAATAAAGTCTTAAATGACTAATATTGAATTATAAAAATAATGTAATACTATACTAAAAATATAGAAAGCTATCATTTATTAGAATGAATATAAAAAGAAAAAAAAAATAATGACAACTTCTTTTGAATACCCTTTGTCTTATATTACATCCCTAATGCTTCAACTTAGCATTTTTAGCAATTTAATTTTTAATATTATATTACAATAAATTTTGCTCTATTTTTTTATTTCTTTCATGGCCGATGCTCTTTTTGTGAAAATAAATTTTTGTACCTTAAGAATTTTATCAACTTGATAAATAATTTTATTTACATAATAATTTTGAAAAACAATTGAATTAAATATGTTTTGCTAATTTATTAATTCAAAGACTTAATTATTTGTTGAGATTTCATGCTTTTATAATAGTATAGAAGATACAAATTATTTTTGAACTTTTTTTCCTACCTGAACAATATAATATTCTTTATCAAGTTGTGTAATATTTAAAAACTACATTTAATAATTAAAATATATATTTAGTTAGGTTCAAAATCTCTTACTTTTAATAGTACATCTTAGAATTGTAAGTTCCCCAATAAGAAGCATGAATGTGAAACATATTTCCATTGAAATTGCCATTGGATATACAAGGAAAAGAAAACGTAATATTACTCCTATTTCCCCAAATAATTACACGAAAATTATACAATATTTTGTTGTCCTTGGAAAGAAACTTACCTTTTACTTTTTATATTCTCTTCTTTTTTCTCAATATATTTTATCCTTATTTAGTTGATTTCGAACTCCTAAATATTAGGTAATAATTCAAATTTTACCTAATTTTAAATTCCTAAATATTAGAAAAATAACTTAAGTTACATATTTGTCCAATGTGAAACTTATTTTAAAAGGGTAAAAAAGAGGAACGGCATTTCGCCAAGGGCCTTTGTACTTTTAATATAACCAGTCTCTATATACGTGCTTTGCACGTAAATATTTAATCAATTATTTATATGAATTTTTTAATATAGCAATTGAAGTGAAAAAATGAAGAAGCAAAATTTGTTTTAATACTTGAAGTCAAAATGAAAATATAGGTAATTTAGTTAAGTTAATTAGATAGTATATCTATTTATATCATAGAAATATATAGTGAGATCGTATCATACCTAAGCCAATTTCAGCTGAGGATTTTTCCAAGCTAATTTCAGCTGCTTGTACTTGGGAAAGAATTGACAAGGAAGAAGCTAGCAGGAGAGAAAACAGGTTTAGGAAGGGTAATTCAGATTATGGCGGTCCATCCAAGAAGGAAAAGTTTGACTATTCCAAGACTGAAAGTGCACAGAAGTCATCATATCATAAGCAGAATAAGCCAAATTTCTTTACTGCTAGTACTCCAAGTTATGTCCAAGGCAAAACTTATACACCTACTTGTGCACAGTGCGGGGAGAATTACTATGGTGCCTGCAGAAGAGCTTTTGGTGCTTGTTTTAATTGTGGAAGTCTGGATGATAAAGTGAAGGATTGTCCTAATCCTAATCCTCTTTCGTATACACATATAGAGGGCTCAATTCAAAAGCCTGTCACTACTCATTCTCAAGCTAATAGCGGTACAAGACCTAGAAATATGCAAGCCGCGGGTTTGGATGGAGCTAATCAGGCTAGTGGGTCGAGATCTACTGCACGAGTCTATGCTATGAGACAGAGGAATGACCAAGATGGCCTGGACGTGGTTGTTGGTAAATTTCACTTATTTGGCATATCTATTGTTACATTATTTTATCCTGGATCTTCGCACTCTTATGTTTGCTCATCACTTGCATTTCCTGATACTGTTAAATCTGTGAGAATTGACTTTGATGTGCTGGTCATGAGTCTATTAGGTCATCAGGCTGTTGTTAACCAAATTTACCGAGATTGTCCATTCATGATTCAAAATCTGGTCTTCCCTGCAGACTTACTTGAAATGCCCTTCCAAGACTATGATGTTATTGTTGGTATGGATTGGCTCCATAGATACCATGCATTGGTTGATTGTAGGTTGAAGCAAGTGACTTTTAGAACTCCTGCATATTCACACATAGTAGTTCAAGGATAAAGATCATTGACATCTAATATTTTTTCAGCGGTCTTGGCAAGGAAGATGATTTGTCAAGTTTGTGATGCCTATCTTGCTCATATAGTCGATACACAATTGGGGAGTCCAAGTATTAAGGACATACCAACCGTGTGCGACTTTCCTGATGTATTTTCTGATGATCTTCCTGGGTTGCCTCCAGAAAGGGAGATTGAATTTCCTATAGAGCTTGTCCTTGGAACTACTCCTATTTCTATTGCTCCTTATAGAATGGCTCCAGCCGAACTAAAAGAGTTGAAGGCTCAATTTCAAGAACTTATTGAGAAAGGTTTTATCTGTCCCAGTATTTCGCCTTGGGGAGCTCCTGTTTTATTTGTGGAAAAAAAAAGATGACACTCTTAGGCTTTGCATTGATTACCGACAACTGAACAAGGTAACAATCAAGAACAAATACCCACGGCCTAAAATCGATGACTTATTTGACCAACTGAAGGGTGCCAGCTTGTTCTCAAAAAATGACTTGAGGTCTGGATATTAATAGTTGCGCGTGAGGAAGCAAGATGTTCCTAAAACTGCTTTTAGGACCAGGTATGGCCATTATGAATTTTTGGTAATGCTATTTGGTTTGACAAATTCTCTTACTGCATTTATGGATCTAATGAACCGTGTATTCAAGCCTTATCTTGATCAATTTATGGTGGTGTTTATTGATGACATTTTAGTCTATTCCAAGAATAGAGAAGATCATGATAAACATCTTCGGATTGTCATGCAAATTCTGAAAGGGAGGCAACTCTATGCAAAGCTTTCCAAATGTGAATTTTGGCTGAGTGAAGTGGGTTTTTTGGGGCGTATTGTATCAGTTGAAGGTGTGAAGGTTGATCATAGTAAGATTCAAGCTATTATTGATTGGAAACCCCCTAAAACTCCAACTAAGATAAGAAGTTTCTTAGGTTTAGCAAGATACTATAGGAGGTATGTGAAGGCTTCTCTATTATAGCTTCTCCTTTGACCAAACTTTTGGGTAAAGACGCCAAGTTTGTGTAGGATGACAAGTGTCAAGAGAGCTTTGAAAAGCTCAAATCCTTGTTGACACAAGCTCCAATACTTTCTTTGCCAGCTAAAGGGAAAGATTATGTGATATACAGTAATGCATCTCATCGTGGCTTGGGTTGTGTTTTGATGCAAGAAGGGAAAGTAATTGCTTATGCCTCTCAAAAGTTGAAATTGCATGAGTTGAATTCTCCCACTCACGATCTTGAACTTGCAGCCATTGTTTTTGCCCTAAAAATTTGGAGGCATTACTTGTACGGGGAGAAGTGTCACATATTTACTGATCACAAGAGTTTGAAGTATTTGGGTACACAAAAAGAGTTAAACTTGAGACAACATAAATGGCTTGAACTCATCAAAGATTATGATTGCACGATTGATTATCATCCTGGTAAAGCCAATGTGGTTGCAGATGTGTTGAGTCGCAATTCCCTTGCAAGTTTAACTCTAAGTCCTTTGCCTTTGCCTCTTGAATTAAGAGCCATGAATGCTTGTCTTTCATTTAATTCTAATGGTTCTATCATTGCTAATTTGCAAGTCAAGCCAGTCTTACTTGAGCAGGTTCAAGAAGCGCAGAAGTTAGATGAGAAGCTTATGAAACGGGTTAAAGAAGTCCAAAATGGAAGAGAATCAAATTTTACATTAAAGAAAAATGGTACCTTATTTTATAAAAATAGGTTGTATGTTCCTAATGATGATGAATTGAGGAAGCATATCGTGATTGAAGCACATAGTTCACCTTATACAATGCATCCTAGGGGTACTAAAATATACCGGACTATCAAGGAGCATTACTGGTGGAGTGGTATGAAGAAAGACATTGCAGAGTTCATTTCTAAATGCTTGGTAGGTCAACAAATAAAAGTTGAACATCAAGTCCCAACTGGTCTACTACAACCCTTGTCAATACCTGAGTTGAAATGGGAAATGATAGCGATAGACTTTGTTTCTGGACTTTTTCACGCACTAAAAGGAATCATGATGCAATTTGGGTCATTGTAGATAGACTAACTAAGGGTGCTCATATCTTGGAAATTAGAATGGACTACTCACTGCAACGTTTGGTAGAATTATACATTAATGAGATTGTGAGGTTGCATGGAATCCCTGTTTCTATTGTGTCTGATAGAGATCCAAGGTTTACATCCTGTCACGACCCAAAATCTGACCTGTCGTGATGGCGCCTATCTCGAAACTAGGAAAACCGATAACATCAATAACCTCCAATTTCCTTTAAGTTTGAAAAACATAATAATTTGAGTCTAATAAAAGGCCTCATAATTTCCTATACAAACATACCCAAAACCTGGTGTCACTAAGTACATGAGAATCTAATTATGAATACAAGTCTGAAAAATAAGGTCCGTAACAGTCTGAGACCAAATACAGTAAACAAGGAGATAGGGAAGGAGAGACAAGGTCTGCGAAATACAGCAGCTACCTCAAAATCTTTGGAAAATCAGCTGAGTGACAGAATCAACACCCGCTATGCCCGGGAATACCTGGATCTGCACAAGGGTGTAGTATGAGTACAACCAACTCAGCAAGTAACAATAATAAATAAGAAACTCAAGATTGTAACAAGCTACACAGTTATGGTTCATTTCCAGTAATTCCAGCAAAGAATAGATCTCAAATCAATTTTTATACAGTTCCTGTTCATGTAATCCATATATAAAAATCTGGATGCATCACGATGAGCTGATGCACCACGATGAGCTGGACGACCCGTCTGAGCGTGTCTGTAAGAACGACCCCTACCCCTGTAAAACTGACCTCATGAAGGAACACTATTGTAATCACCTGGACCATGAGGCCTCTTAGCCTCCCTCTCTCCACGTTCCTGGCTACGAACCATCTCTATCTGCCGAGCAATGTCAACTACCTCATCAAAAGTAGCACCAAACACCCTCTCCTTAGTCATAAGTAACCACAACTGATATGTGAGGCCATCAATGAACCTCCTAATCCTCTCCCTATCAGTAGGAACCAACCAGACTGCGTGACGAGCCAACTCAGAGAATCTCATCTCATACTGCATCACAGACATGCCATCCTAACGTAACTGCTCAAACTGTCTGTGCAGCTCCTCTCTACGAGACTGCAGCACGAACTTCTCCAAAAAGAGAACGGAGAATTCCTGCCATGTAAGTGGTACTGCACCAACTGGCCTACGCCTCTCATAAGCCTCCCACCATCTGAAGGCAGCCCCAGAAAATTGAAAAGTAGTGAAGGAGACCCCACTGGTCTCCAGAATATTAGTTGTCCGAAGCATCCGCTGACACCTATCCAGAAAATCATGAGCATCCTCTGAATCAGTACCGTTAAATGGTGGAGGTCGAAGCCTCTCAAATCTCTCAAGTCTCCTCTGCTCATCATTTGCCATAACAGGAACTACCGGGGCCTAAGCAGCTACAGCCGGCTGGGCTGGTAGCTCCCCCGGCATCTGAAGTCCCTGTACTACCTAGTCTGGAGTACGGGCAACAGGGGTATGAGTACCTCCCCCGGCCTGAGAAGTGGCAGGTGAGGCCTGAGCTGAAACCATCTGAGCAAGACCAGTCCAAGCTGCCAATATCTGGGCCAAAGTCTCCTGAAGGCCTGGAATCTCAATGGGCACAACTGGTGCCTGAGCTGGTCCTGTCGGCTCAACTATATCTGGAATCTGCTCCTGACCTAGAGTAATTGGTGGTACTACAAGTGCAGGTCCAACTGTGGTATGAGCTACACCTCGACCTCTACCTCGGCCCCAGCCTCTACCACGGCCCCGGCCTCTGGCGGCCCTAACTAGTGGCACTGGTGGTTGACCATCCGATCCGGTAGTACGTGTTCTCACCATCTGTGAGAGAATAGAATAACAAAAATTTAGTTTTCGGAATCAATAATTTCGCACGACAGAATACAAAAAAATGAAATTTTCCTAAGGGTTCTACAGCCTCTCGAAGATAAGTACAGACATCTCCGTACCGATCCGCAAGACTCTACTAAACCTGCTCATGACTCGATAGACCTATGTAACCTAGGCTCTAATACCAACTTGTCACGACCCCAAATCTGACCTGTCATGATGGCGCATATCTCAAAACTAGGCAAACCGATAACATCAATAACCCCCAATTTCCTTTAAGTTTGAAAAACATAATAATTTGAGTCTAATAAAAGGTCTCACAATTTTCGATACAAACACTCCCAAAACCTGGTGTCACTGAGTACATGAGCATCTAACTATAAATACAAGTCTGAAAAATATAGTCCATAACAGTCTAAGACCAAATACAGTAAATAAGGAGATAGGGAAGGAGAGGCAAGGTCTGTAAAACATGGCAGCTACCTCAGAATATCCGAAAAATCATCTGAATGACAGAAACAACACCCGCTATGCCCGAAAATACCTGGATCTGCACAAGGGTGTAGTATGAGTACAACCAACTCAGCAAGTAATAATAATAAATAAGGAACTTAAGATAGTAACGAGCTACACGGTTATGGTTCATTTCTAGTAATTCCAGCAAAAAATAGATCTGCTATCAAATCTGGCAGTTTAATGTCAAATTAATTTTTATACAGTTCCTGTTCATTTAATCCGTATATAAAAATCTGGATGCACTACGATGAGCTGATGCACCACGATGAGCTGGACGACCCGTCTGAGCGTGTCTGTAAGAACGAACCCTACGGCGGTAAAACTAACCTCATGAAGGAACACCACTGTAATCACCTGGACCACGAGGCCTCTTAGCCTCCCTCTCTCCACGTTCCTGGCTACGAACCATCTCTATCTGCCGATCAATGTCAACTACCTCATCAAAAGTAGCACAAGACACCCTCTCCCTAGTCATAAGTAACCACAACTGATATGTGAGGCTATCAATGAACCTTCTAATCCTCTCCCTATCAGTGGGAACTAACCAGACTGTGTGACAAGCCAACTAAGAAAATCTCATCTCATACTGCGTCACAGACATGCCATCGTGATGTAACTGCTCAAACTATCTGCGCAACTCCTCTCTGCGAGACTGCGACACGAACTTCTCCAAAAAGAGAACGGAGAATTCCTGTCATGTAAGTGGTACTGCACTAACTGGCCTACGCCTCTCATAAGCCTCCCCCCATCTGAAGGCAGACCCAGAAAACTGAAAAGTAGTGAAGAAGACCCCACTGGTCTCCAAATACTTGTTGTCCGATGCATCCGCTGACACCAATCCAGAAAACCCTGAGCATCCTCTGAATCAGTACCGCTAAATGGTGGAGGTCGAAGCCTCTCAAATCTCTCAAGTCTCCTCTACTCATCATCTTCCATAACAAGAACTACCGGGGCCTGAACAGCTATAGCCGGCTGGGCTGGTAGCTCCCCCGGCATCTGAAGTCCCTGTACTACCTGTTCTGGAGTACGGGCAACAGGGGTATGAGTACCTCCCCCGGCCTGAGAAGTGGCAGGTGCGGCCTAAGCCGAAACCACCTGAGCAAGACCAGTGCAAGCTACCAATATCTGGGCCAAAGTCTCCTGAAGGCCTGGAATCTCAATGGGCATAACTGGTGCCTGAGCTGGTCCTATCGGCTCACCTATATCTGAAATCTTCTCCTGACCTGGAGTAAATAGTGGTACTATAAGTGCAGGTCCAACTGTGGTACGAGCTACACCTCGACCTTTACCTCGGCCCCGGCCTCTACTACAACCCCGGCCTCTGGCGGCCTTAACTGGTGGCGCTTGTGGCTGACCGTCTGATATGGTAGTACGTGTTCTCACCATCTGTGAGAGAATAGAATAAAAAAAATTAGTTTCTGGAATCAACAATTTCGCACGACAGAATACAAGAAAGTGAAATTTTCCTAAGGGTTCTGTAGCCTCTCGAAGATAAGTACAGACGTCTCTGTACCGATCCACAAGAATCTATTAAACCTGCTCATGACTCGTGAGACGTATGTAACCTAGGCTCTGATACCAACTTATCACGACCCAAAATATGACCTGTCGTGATGGCGCCTATCTCGAAACTAGGCAAACCGATAACATCAATAACCCCCAATTTCCTTTAAGTTTGAAAAACATAATAATTTGAGTCTAATAAAAGGTTTCACAATTTTCGATACAAACACTCCCAAAACCTAGTGTCACTGAGTACATGAGTATCTAATTATGAATACAAGTCTGAAAAATACGGTCTGTAACAGTCTGAGACCAAATATAGTAAATAAGGAGATAGGGAAGGAAATGCAAGGTCTGTGAAACACGGCAGCTACCTCAGAATCTCCGGAAAATCAGCTGAGTGACAGAATCAACACCCGTTATGCCAGGGAACACCTGGATCTGCACAAGGGTATAGTATGAGTACAACCAACTCAGCAAGTAACAATAATAAATAAGGAACTGAAGATAGTAACGAGCTACACAGTTATGGTTCATTTCCAGTAATTCCAGCAAAGAATAGACCTGCTATCAAATCTGGCAGTTTAATGTCAAATCAATTTTTATACAGTTCCTATTCATGTAATTCGTATATAAAAATCTTTCAGAGATTTCACAATAATAACATATAACAACTAAGTGCAACAACAAATGGAAATCAAGTACAACCTCTCAGGACAACAATCACTCACTGGGCTCCCAACCCTCATCACTCACTGGGCTCCCAGACCTCATCACTCACTCTCAATGGGTACTCGCGCTTACTGGGGGTGTACAGACTCCGGAGGGGCTCCTACAGCCCAAGCGCTATAATCTGCACGGCCAACTCACGTGCTGCACGGACAACTCACGTGCCATAGTATCAATATCTGGATCCGCACGGCCAACTCACGTGCTATAGTATCAATATTTCACAATCAGGCCCTCGGCCTCACTCAGTCATAAATCTCTCCAGTCTCTCGGGCTCTCAATAATCATGAAATCAGCCCAAACAACAATGATATGATGCATCAATAATGAACAATAGAGACTGAGATAAAATAAACAAGTAAACTGTGACTGAGTACCAAACAACAATTTAGCAGATAATTCAACATGTACACGACCTCTGTGGGTCCCAGCAGTACCAACATATAGCCTAAACATGGTTTCTAACATGCCTTACAGCCAAATTTCCACAACACATAGAGAGCATATAGCTAACAACTACTTATTCAGGCGGACCAAGTCACGATCCCCTCGGTGCACGCCCACACGCCCGTCACCTAGCATGTGTGTCACCTCCAAAGTAATCACATGATACAAAAATATTGGGTTTCATACCCTTAGGACAAGATTTAAAACTGTTACTTACCTCAACCCGTGTAATTCTTTATTCCGCTATGCCCTTGCCACGAGAATTGGTCTCTGAAAGCCTCGTATCTAGCCATAATTAATTAGATTCAGTCAATACAAATTATTGTAATTAATTCCATAAGGAAATAATACTTTTCAATAAAATCCGAAATTAACTCAAAAATGCCCGTGGGGCCCCACGTATCGGAACCCTACAAAAGTTATAAAATATGAACGCCCATCCAACCACGAGTCCAACCATACATATTTCACCAAAATCCAACACCAACTCGACCCTCAAATCTTCAATTAAAGTCTATGAAGATTTCTACCATTTTCAACCCAATCCTTACCCATCTTCACCTTTAACTGAAGATGGCCTGGGCCAACTCTGAACTGCCTCTATTTTCTTCGGATCCACCTTAATCCTTTCACTGGATACTATATGTCCCAAGAATGCTACCGAGCTAAGCCAGAACTCACACTTAGAGAATTTGGTATAAAGTTTCTCCTCTCTCAGCCTCTATAGTACAATACTCAAGTATCGTGCATGCTCCTCCTGACTACGTGAGTACACCAGGATATCATCAATAAATACTACGGCAAATGAGTCAATATATGATTGGAATACACTGTTCATCAAGTGCATGAATGCTGCCGGGGCATTTGTTAGCCCAAACGACATTACAAGAAATTCATAGTGGCCATAACAAGTTCTGAATGTCGTCTTTAGAATATCCGAATCCCGAATTTTCAACTGGTGATATCCCGATCTCAAATAAATTTTAGAGAACAACCTCGCTCCCTGAAGCTGGTCAAATAAGTCATCAATACGCGACAAAGGATATTTATTCTTGATTGTAACCTTGTTCAACTGCCTATAATCAATGCACATCCGCATAGTACCATCTTTCTTCTTCACAAACAGAACCGGTGCACCCCAAGGTGACACACTGGGCCTAATAAATCCCTTTTCAAGGAGTTCCTGAAGTTGCTTTTTCAATTTTTTTAACTCAGTTGGTGCCATACGATACGGAAGAATAGAAATGGGCTGAGTGCCCTGCACCAAGTCAATACCAAAATCAATATCCCTGTCGGGTGGCATACCCGACAGGTCCGTAGGAAATACATATGGAAAGTCTCGCATGACCGGTACTGAATCAATAATAGGAGTATCTGCATCAACATCTCTCACAAAGGCCAAATATGACAAATATCCCTTTCCAACCATCCGTTGGGCCTTCGAATAAGAAATTACCCTGCTAGGAACAAACTCTAGAGAACCCCTCCATTCAACCTTAGGCAACCCCGGCATCGTCAATGTCACGGTTTTTGCGTGACAGTCTAGAATAGTATGACATGGAGACAACCAATCCATACACAGGATTACATCGAAATCAACCATACCGAGTAATAAAATATCAACCCTAGTCTCCAGTTCCCCAATAGTTACTACACACGACCGATACACACGGTCCATAGTAATAATATCGCCCACCGGTATAGATACACTAACATGTGAAACTAAGGACTTACAGGGCATATCCAGATAATGAGAAAAATATAATAATACATATAAATAAGTGGAACCAGGGTCAAATAATATAGAAGCCTCCCTGTGGCACACTGAAACAATACCTGTGATCACTGCATCTGAAGCAACAGCATCTGGCCTGGCAGGAAAAGCATAGAATCGAGCCTGACCGCCACCTGATCGGCCTACCCCTCTTAGGCGACCCCTAGCTGCCTGACCCCCACCCCGAGCTGGTTGGGCGGGTGGTGGAACTGCTAGTGCAGTCAGTCGAGGAATCTGCTGGGGAGCCTCACTCAACAGTCTAGGACACTCTCTCTTGAAATGACCAAATTCCCCACACTCGAAACAACCCCTCCTCTGACGGAACTGTTGCTCCTGATATCTCGAGGAATTACCTATAGAAGCCTGAGCAGACGAGGTATGATGAGAACTTTGCACTGGTAGTGCACTGAATGAAGACTGGCCCGAGTGTGCACTGTAAGAACTGTGGATAGCTGATGCACCACGATGAGCTGGACGACCCGTCTGAGCGTGTATGTAAGAACGACCCCTACTGCGGTAAAATTGACCTCATAAAGGAACACCACTGTAATCACCTGGACCACGAGGCCTCTTAGCCTCCCTCTCTCCATGTTCCTGGCTATGAACCATCTCTATCTGCCGAGCAATGTCAACTACCTCATCAAAAGTAGCACCAGACACCCTCTCCCTAGTCATAAGTAACCACAACTGATATGTGAGGCCATCAATGAACCTCCTAATCCTCTCCCTATCAGTGGGAATCAACCAGACTGTGTGATGAGCCAACTAAGAAAATCTCATCTCATACTGCATCACTGACATGCCATCATGATGTAACTGCTCAAACTGTCTACGCAACTCCTCTCTGCGAGACTGCGACATGAACTTCTCCAAAAAGAGAACGGAGAATTCCTGCCATGTAAGTGGTACTGCACTAACTGGCCTACGCCTATCATAAGCCTCCCACCATCTGAAGGCAGTCCCAGAAAACTGAAAAGTAGTGAAGGAGACCACACTGGTCTCCAGAATACCCGTTGTCCGATGCATCCGCTGACACCTATCCAGAAAACCCTGGACATCCTCTGAATCAGTACCGCTAAATGGTGGAGGTCGAAGCCTCTCAAATCTCTCAAGTCTCCTCTGCTCATCATCTGCCATAACAAGAACTACCGGGGCCTGAACAGCTATAGCCGGCTGGGCTGGTAGCGCCCCCGGCATCTGAAGTCACTGTACTACCTGGTCTGGAGTACGGGCAACATGGGTATGAGTACCTCCCCCGTCCTGAGAAGTGGCAGGTGCAACTTGAGCTGAAACCACCTGAGCAAGACCAGTACAAACTGCAATTATCTAGGCCAAAGTCTCCTGAAGGCCTGGAATCTCAATGGGCACAACTGGTGCCTGAGCTGGTCCTGTCGGCTCAGCTATATCTGGAATCAACTCCTGACCTGGAGTAATTGGTGGTACTACAGGTGCAGGTCCAGCTGTGGTACGAGCTACACCTCGACCTCTATCTCGGCCCCGGCCTTTGGCTGCCCTAACTAGTGGCGCTGGTGGCTGACCGTCCGATCCGATAATACGTGTTCTCACCATCTGTGAGAGAATAGAATAACAAAAATTTAGTTTTCGGAATCAACAATTTTGTACAACAGAATACAAGAAAGTGAAATTTTCCTAAGGGTTCTGCAGCCTCTCGAAGATAAGTACAGACGTCTCCGTACCGATTAGCAAGACTCTACTAAACCTGCTCATGACTCGTGAGACCTATGTAACCTAGGCTCTGATACCAACTTATCACGACCCAAAATCTGACCTGTCGTGATGGCGCCTATCTCGAAACTAGTCAAACGATAACATCAATAACCCCCAATTTCCTTTAAGTTTGAAAAACATAATAATTTGAGTCTAATAACAGGTTTCACAATTTCCGATACAAACAATCCCAAAACCTGGTATCACTGAGTACATGAACATCTAATTATGAATACAAGTCTGAAAAATACGGTCCGTAACAGTCTGAGACCAAATATAGTAAATAAGGAGATAGGGAAGGAGAGGCAAGGTGTGCGAAACACGGCAGCTACCTCAGAATCTCTAGAAAATCAGCTGAGTGACAGAATCAACACCCGTTATGCACGGGAACACCTGGATCTGCACAAGGGTGTAGTATGAGTACAACCAACTCAGCAAGTAACAATAATAAATAAGGAACTGAAGATAGTAACGAGCTACACAGTTATGGTTCATTTCCAGTAATTCCAGCAAAGAATAGACCTACTATCAAATCTGGCAGTTTAATGTCAAATCAATTTTTATACAGTTCTTGTTCATGTAATCCGTATATAAAAATATTTTAGAGATTTTACAACAATGACAGATAACAACTAAGTGCAACAACAAATGGAAATCAAGTACAACCTCTCAGGACAACAATCACTCACTGGGCTCCCAGCCCTCATCACTCACTCTCAATATGTACCCGCGCTCACTGGGGGTGTACAGACTCTGGAGGGGCTCCTACAGCCCAAACGCTATAATCTTCACGGCCAACTCACGTGCTGCACGGACAACTCACGTGCCATAGTATCAATATCTGGATCCGCATGGCCAACTCACGTGCTGTACGGACAACTTATGTGCTATACTATCAATATCTGGATCCTCACGGCCAACTCACGTGCTATAGTATCAATATCTCACAATCAGGCCCTTGACCTCACTCAGTCATAAATCTCTCCAGTCTCTCGGGCTCTCAATAATCATGAAATCAGCCCAAACAACAATGATATGATGCATCAATAATGAACAATAGAGACTGAGATAAAATAAACAAGTAAACTATGACTGAGTATCAAACAACAATTTAGCAGATAATTCAACATGTACACGACCTCTGTGAGTCCCAGCAGTACCAACATATAGCCTAAACATGGTTTCTAACATGCCTTACAGCCAAATTTCCACAACACATAGAGAGCATATAGCTAACAACTAGTTATTCAACTTTACAGTCTCACGAGGCGGACCAAGTCACGATCCCCTCGGTGCACGCCCACATGCCCGTCACCTAGCATGTGCGTCATCTCCAAAGTAATCACATGATACAAAAATCTGGGGTTTCATACCCTCAGGACCAGATTTAAAACTGTTACTTACCTCAGCCCGTGTAATTCTTTATTCCGCTATGCCCTTGCCACGAAAATTGATCTCTTAAAGCCTCGTATCTATCCACAATTAATTCGATTCAGTCAATATAAATTATTGTTATTAATTCCATAAGGAAATACTAATTTCCAAAAAAATCCGAAATTAACTCAAAAAGCGCCTGTGGGGCCCACGTATCGGAATCAGACAAAAGTTGCAGAATATGAAAGCACATCCAACCACGAGTCCAACCATACATATTTCACCAAAATCCGACACCAACTCGACCCTCAAATCTTCAATTAAAGTCTATGAAGATTTCTACCATTTTAAACCCAATTCTTACCCATTTGAACCTAACAATCTTTCTACAACCGTATTGGTATGTATACATAATACTCTTACACCCAAGAATCATACTATTAATCACCCATTTTTATTCCAAATCCGAAATTGAAGAATTGAGGAAAGAAATTCTTACCTCTTTGAAGCCCTAGCAAGATCCTTGTGAAATCTTCAAATCTTGAATAAGAATTGATGAATATACTACAAAATAATCCGTATAGTATTTTTTTGAAATCTTTGGCAGATGTTCCGGAATTATCGAACTTTTACATTGCGCTCAAATGTGACTTAGGTTTAGATGAGCGAGTATATAACCTACCTACTGCATCTGAAGTTGCAGCAATAATGGTGGAAGAAGTAAAGATTGCACGATAACAGGAGCACTATGCAAAGAACTAAAGGTTCAGAAAGAAATTAAGTAATTAGGAACCAACACAGCTTATATATGGCACTAACCACAAAAGGATTTTGATGAGTGAAATCCAGGAAACACAAAAAGAGTGAAGTTTTATACAGACAAAAGGATTCAAGTCGTTACATTACCCATGACGGTAGCAAAAAGGTGGATTCACATTTGAGAGAAGAAATTACATGTCCCATCCGTAACCATTAGTTGCACTTGTGGTGTTAAGCCTCCAAGCCAGCAGCTGACGAGATCTTTTAACTGCAGCAAGGGAAATGGGAGAAATTTAGCACTAAGATTTAATGGTTGGACAATATGGATGGGAGGGTCTTTAGATCCTGAAGTAGATCATACTAAGAAACCCTTAAATCATGAATACTACAAAACGTTATATTTTCCGCTACGCCAACTAAGTAAAATCATAATGCAAAATTACAAACTACAAACAGATAGAATTGTGAGAACCCAAAGCAATTTATGTGACCGCATAAACCTTGGCGACCATTGCAGGTACGCCTACAGTGTAGGCAATCGGTCGCATAATCGGTGTCCAATACTGACAAACATCTGTCTGTGTATGCGGTCACTATGGAGCCCGCATACCTGTTCTGCAGTCGCATAGTGACCGCAGAACAGTTATGCAGTCGCATAGTCGACCGCAGATTTCATCCAAACTGGCCCTCTTCTGCCTTACTTCTGCGGCCATTATGCGGCCCGCAGAGTGATTATGCGGTCGCATAATAGACCGTAGAAACGTATTTTTCCGCCAAAAAAATTTTCTTTACTTTCCGGTGCATTGTTCAACCCAAAAAGTCTGAGCCGTTTGTACTAATTTATCAACCTCGACACCACAAAACCTTAATTTCCTTAGCAAAAATTCTCCGGGTCATTATACATACGTCAATATTTGGTCAACCTTTTCAACTAAAATTCGAAACCTTGGAACTAGGTGTCCCAAATCATTCAAAAACCTCACCGGACCCGAACCAATTACCCCCGGCAAGTCACATAACAAATTTAAAGCATAAATTGAGTAGTAAATGGGGAAACAAGGTTATAATACTCAAAACGACCGGTCGGGTCGTTACACATCCAGATTTTGGTTTAGCTTGCAAGAAACTTAAGGTTCCAGGTTGAATTTTAGTGCTGTTTTCCATCCACAAACAGACGGCCAGTCTGAGAGGGTAATACAAATCTTGGAGGATATGCTTCGAGCATGCATTATTGAGTTTGAGGGTAGTTGGGATAAACACTTAGCCCTAATAGAATTTGCTTACAATAATAGATACCAATCAAGTATAGGCATACCTCCTTATGAAGCTTTATATGGGAGAAAATGCAGAACGCCTTTTTGTTGGAATGATATTAGTGAAAGAAAATTGGTGGGTCCTGAGATTGTTCAACAAGCTGAAGATAAGATAAAAATCATCAAGGATCTCTTAAAAATTTCCTCATACGGACAAAAGTCTTATGTTGATCTTAAGAGGCGTGAAATTGAGTATAAAGCGGGTGATAAGGTATTTTTAAAAGTTTCTCCATGGAAAAATATTATGAGATTTGACCAAAAAGGTAAACTTAGTCCACGATTTATTGGACCTTATGAAGTGCTTGAGAGAGTTAGCCCAGTTGCTTATAAACTAGCTCTTCTACCAGAGTTAGACAAGATTCACAACATCTTCCATATTTCTATGCTTAGAATATACCGTTCAGATCCATCTCATGTTTTTTCTATTGAATCTATTGAGGTCAATCCTGATTTGACATATGGAGAAGAACCAATCCAAATCTTAGTGCGTGAGTTAAAAGAGCTTAGAAACAAGAGCATGCCTTAGTAAAAGTTCTTTGTAAAAATCATCTGGCGAAGAAGCTACCTGGGAGCGAGAAGAGGATATGCAAATTCAATATCCACATTTGTTTAGGGACTAGTACAAGGTAAATTTCGGGACGAAATTTATTTAAAGGGGAGAGAGTTGTAACACCCCAAAGTTTTACTAATATTTGCATTCTCTATTGAGTATCTTTATAATGAGGAGATATTTTACTTCGCACTTCCTAAACGTGAAATTGACAATATATGAAAATTTCTTACTTTAGGTTGTGTTAATATTGACAAAGAAGTTCCATGGTGTTGCTATGTGTAACACTTAATATTATTTTGATGAATTATTATTAAATACATTATATAATTAAGATTTTGGGCTGCCACCCTTTTGTATTTATCTAAAGATATTTAGTAGGTTGGGCAGCCACATTTTTCATATTTATCCAAAGTTTAGATATTATTTTGGTTGACTTGCTTTTCCATAACCTCCTCTCATATTTCATTCTTTCAAGACAAAGAAAACCCCTATCCTCTCTCCTTCTTATCACCTAGAAAAACTTCATGAAAACCATCATAAATCTCCACTAAACCAACCAGCAAAACTCATTCTTGGTGAAGCTTAAGTTGCTCCTCTCTTTTGTGGTAAGTTACTAAACCCGCTTTTACACTAGATAACTATTAGTATTTTCTTCATATCTTTTTGTATAGAACTCCATTTTAAGTGATCCAAGACTTTCTAGAAAGCTATTTCATAGATCTATAATTCTTATTCAGGAACCAAAATATTTTTTTTGTTGTATTTACCCGAAAAGGGATCATAAAATACAGGGCAGGTGCTGCCCAGATTTTCAGTTTTAAAAATACTCCCTGTACTACTGTTAGTAATTTTAGCATAACTTTTTGTAAGAAACTGATATTGGGGTGATTCAAGATGTTCTGAAATTCTAAGACATACATCTACAACTGTAATGAAGACCATATAGTTTAGTTTATCTTTTTCATCTTCAAAACTGAGTCACAACATAAGACAGTGATACTGTCCAGAATTTCTGTTTTAAATATTTTGGGTAATTTTTACCAATATCATATTTAGTTTAACATGTTAAATCACTGAACTTATATAGATATTTGATTATATATTTAAGGTATATATACCTTTGTAAAATCTAAGGAGAAGTGTTTGAGTAAGTGGACGAATTTGGTTTGTCTATGGCGTAGACGATTCGAACGTCCTCAAGTATGGTTGAACTGTTTTGTGGTAAAATACCAAGGTTTGTATATAAATTTTGTACTCTTTTTACTTGTTGGAATATTTTAAAATAATCTGATATTTTATTTTTTTTCTTGTCTTCAATTTATATCATTGTATTCATGTTATATCAAGTATTGTAAGATATTCGCTAAATCGCCCACTCGTACGGATTGCTTGATCGTTTTGTATTCTTGTTGGGACTTTGTCCTTCTTGTGGCAGTGACTTTGTCACTCATCTTGGCATGCCTCTTGATTCGTATCTTTTGCCATCTTGACTTTGAATTTGTAATTCGTCTTAAATTATGGAATTTGTCCATGTTAAGTACGAACTAGAAAGCCATTTTTAATATGGTTCTTGATTCTCTTGACTATTGGGTTTTGACCCTACTTGATTTGGGGCTTCGGTATATCTTGATATCTGATTATGCTTAGTGTGATGGCATGACGTACATATTGGGCGAAAAATGGATATTTGGCAAACTCTCTTGGATTGATAGTATACGCTTTCTCGACTCTTGAATATTGTTATTGATATTTGGAAACACTTCAAGGTTTGATATTTGATACTTATGATATATTTGTTCACTTATTTTAAATTATGTTAAATTTGAGCTACCTATGACTGAAAGGAGGAATTGGAGAATTTAGTGGCTCCAAGCCCAAAGTTTATATGCCACTAAGCTTTATGCTTAGCGATAGTTATTTTTTATCGTAGGTAATGTACGGGATGAAATTTGAAGACGGCCTTATGAAATAGTCTTTTTGGGAGCACTTATGGAGATCATATTTGCATATGCACCATGGCTTTGTATAGTTTTGGGACATGTACATGATATATATGTCACAATTATATATGTTATTTGGAGGCTTGTTGGATCTTAAGACCAAAATCTTGTAACTTGAATTTGATAACTTATTTTGTTGTTTTAGGGTGTGTTAATAACTCTAGTTTTGTAATATGCTGAATTTACACTGTCTTGTAAATATGTACAAAGGAGAAAATTAGTTTTCTTTTTTATACCCAATAGTTTGAAATTTATGTACAATACAAACTTGCAGTGATGTTGAATGAAAGTATAATTTTGTTAGAAAGTTGCTTTAACATGTTGATTATTCAAGAAGGGTTATATCACTTTATGTTGATATTTTGACATTGTATTTTATTTTTAAAAAAATAAAAATTATGAAGAGTATTTTCAAAAATAAAAATTTTGCACTTTGGAACTCATCGCATGGGCCTATTTTCGCTACTAAATTATTCTGAATATTTTTTTTAAAATTAATATCTTCTTAATGTTGTAAGTAGTAAATTAGATTTTGTTTCGTAAGTAGCACTCTCCCAAAGGGATTGCTACAACGCCCTTCCTTTTTAGCCCATTTTTAAGGAACTCGATTAAATTCAAAAAGAAATATTAGTTTTTTCTGAAAATAGAAGTGGATCAGGTTAACTGAAAACATATAGCTTAATTATAAAAAGAAAAGAATATGTAGTGGAATAAGGGAGTGTGTTAGAGTTCATATGACAGAATGACATATTTATCTGATATATTGTGATGGAATTTTACTTATATTTAATCAACAAAATTAAAGGAATGGAAAAGAAAACTAATTATTACAAACCTACCGATCCTTATATTAACATGTGAATAATTAACATGAAAACAAATCCTGCCTAACATGTAGTTTGAAGTTGTACGCCAACCTTTAAAAAATAATAAAGAACTAATAAAAAATTTGGGAAGTTTGACAAATTTTGTGACTTTAATTAATTTCTATACTATACTAATAAGACATAATCAAGAAACATATTCCAGGTAAAAAATCATATTCGTCTCCCCATCTAGTATAAATCCTATTAACTATGGTATCTCCTCCTTATCAAAAGAAAAATTATGAGTATTTTGTCTTCTAATCTAGTAAAAAATGATTCGCTTGTAATTTTTTAGATGGATTGAACATCCTAGATATTGTGAGTTAGTTTAAATATTGCAGTTATATCCAACATTAAAGTGTTGTATTAAAGAAATATTTTATCTTATGACCTTTCAAGTAATACAATTTCATCATTTGCTGCAAACTCACAAATTTAGTAACATAATTAACCACATGAGGGAATAAAGCAGTGAAATAGAGTTTACTCACGTAAAGTATTTTTGGATACTCGACATTAACCATATGTTTAGACAACAGAACCTTCGGCACTCCTTCGCCATCAATCCATCATGTATAAATATTTGTCCTGCATATTGAATTCTCTGGATGAAATTCTCTTCACAAAAATTATTAGTGATCTTCTCCCATTCATTATGGCAATTTTCCTGCGCTCCAAAGAACCAAGCCTGAAAACAAAGTGAAAGTACCCAAACTATTTTCTAATTACAAAATAACTAACGGTAATTCCTAAAAAAGTTGTTCTGCTAATTACAAAAGATAATACCTGAAAAATAGTGCGATGCAAGAAATTAAGAGAACTCTTGACTATAGTTGGTTGTAAGGCTCTAATGTTCTATTATGAAAACAAGCAGTTCGACGAGTGTATACGGTCAAACCCGAGTTTTGCCCTTCGTATGATTAATCAAGATTGGAACATGATGGTTCAAGGTTCATCATTGTAATATCGAGTCATGGTACGAAGAATATGCTGCCGAGCTCGAAGACCCAGAGACCGATCAAGATCGAAAAGTAGAATATCAGAGTCCTTACTATATTTAGAATTGTATGAGAGTCCTTACTATATTTAGAATTGTATCAAAAGTAGGACTCACCTACTATATAAAGGGGTCTAATCATTTGTAAAAGGGATCTCAAACAGTAAAAAAAAAGCAATATAATATTCTCTTCTCAAGGTTCTTAATACTCTGTTACTTCGCTTGTATTTCCTGTGTTGCTTCATTTGGTTCAAGGACCCAAGCTACGTATCTCATTTGGTTTGCTTTTATTTTTCTTTACAGTTAATTTCAATATCAGTTTGCATATTTTCTCAGTTTATACCAAGTAAAATCACGTGTCCTTAAAATCACATATAAATTCAATTGTTATCTGCTTTTTGGGTAAACAATTTGGCGCCCACCGTAGGGATAAGGATAATAGTGATTGCCTGGTGCTAATTTTCATAACATACACTGCTTTACACTTGTTCTTGTAAGCATTTTTGATTCCAGGATCAGCATGTCGAACTCTGAAGCAGTACCCACACACATCGACAACGGCCTTGGTTTTCATGGCGAAAACGACAACGTAGCTGCCCCAGGAAACGAAGTGCTTCCAGTTGACCCCGAGGGAGTACCAGTTGCAGACCCCATCGACGTCAGTTCCCATGTTGCCCTGAATACAAATCTGGACGTCGACCCCGAAAATAGCGTCCGCAGAAGCATTCGATCAGCCGGTCAGAACTCACAAGGCGGCGAAGAAGGCGGAATCAGCCTTCGAATAATATTCGAAATGCTGCAGGCTCAACAAGCTGCAATAGCACAACTTCAAAATCAGAATCACGTGCCGAGTAAGGTCGAACCCGAGCCATCACAGGAAGTAGTTCACAGGGCTGAACCAACGCTGGGGAGGTCAAATGGGAATGAGTCAGGAACCGACCCCGCTATCTTGAAAATGTTCGAGGAGCTGACAAAGCGAATCGAATCGAATTGAAGAGAATGACAAAAAAGTGAAAACATATAACTCCCGAGTTGATCAAATTCCAGGAGCACCACCGATTTTGAAGGGTTTGGATTCAAAGAAGTTCGTACAAAAGCCCTTCCCCCCGAACGTAGCTCCTAAGCCCATTCCGAAAATATTCGGCATGCCAGAAATTCCCAAGTATAATGGAACTACCGACCCCAACGAGCATGTCACTTCTTACACATGCGCAATAAAAGGGAACGACCTAGATGACGATGAGATTGAGTCAATACTGCTGAAAAAATTCAGAGAAACTTTATCAAAGGGAGCGATGATATGGTACCATAATTTACCACCTAACTCCATTGATTCTTTTTCTATGCTCGCAGATTCCTTCGTCAAAGCGCACGCTGGAGCGATAAAGGTCGAGACTAGAAAGTCGGACCTATTCAAAGTAAAATAGAAAGACAACGAAATCTCAAAGAGTTTGTATCTCAGTTCCAAATGGAGCGCATGGATCTGCCCCCAGTTGCCGACGATTGGGCCATTCAGGATTTCACTCAAGGCCTAAACATACGAAGTTCGGTAGCCTCACAACAGTTAAAGCAGAACTTGATCGAATATCCAGTTGTAACCTGGGCCGACGTGCATAATCGGTACTAGTCAAAGATTAGGGTCGAGGATGATCAGTTAAGGACTCCTTCCAGATCCGTTTATCCAAACAGGACCATTGACAGAGTTAAAAGGGATATTGATCGGGAACCACTGTCAAACAGATATCGATATCAGCCATACAGTGGAGATCGGAGAAACAGCGGGCCTGGACGTAACCCCGATCAAACTGATAGAAGAAATGATCGAGGACAGAGTTCTCGAGGGCACATGAGTAAAAGAGGTTTCGACAGAAATGTCGAACCCAAAGAAGCACCACGACTATCGGAATACAACTTCAACATTGATGCATCAGCTATTGTATCGGCCATTGGGCGCATCAAAGACACCAGGTGGCCCCGACCTCTACAGACTGATCCGGCCCAGAGAAATCCTAATCAAATGTGCAAATATCATGGCACCCATGGTCATAGAACAGAATATTGCAGACAACTGAGGGAGGAGGTAGCCCGTTTTTTCAACGAAAGGCATCTTCGAGAATTCTTAAGCGATCGGGCTAAAAACCATTTCAAGAACAGAGATTCAAATAGATAGAATGAGCAAGAAGAGCCACAGTACGTAATCCACATGATTGTTGGAGGGGTCGATATTCCTCAAGGGCCTGTATTCAAACGCACCAAGGTGTCGATCACGAAGGAAAAACGGATTCGAGACTACGTACCAGAGGGCACTTTATCTTTCAGTGACGAGGATACAAAGGGGATCTTACAACCCCATAACGACGCACTGGTAATATCTGTCCTTATGAATAAAATTCAAGTAAAACGTGTTTTGATTGATCTAGGTAGCTCGACCAACATTATTCGGTTGAGGGTCATAGAACAACTCGACCTACAAGATCAAATCGTGCCAGCAACCCGAGTACTTAACGGCTTCAACATGGCAAGCGAAACCACCAAGGGTGAAATTACTTTGCCAATGAACATGGTCGGGACCATCCAAGAAATAAAGTTCCACGTGATCGATTGTGACGTGAGGTACAACGCCCTGCTCGGAAGGCCTTGGATCCATAACATGAGGGCAGTGCCCTCGACCCTTTACCGAGTTCTGAAGTTCCCAACGTCGGAGGGAATCAAAATGGTGTACGGGGAGAAACTCGCCGCCAAGGAAATATTTTCAGTCGATGAAGTGATACCAGTATCGGCACTCTCATCAACTAAAGGATCGAATGGAAAATAAGAGGCCAAATAACAACCACAGATACCGGCCTTGATCCAATTGTAGGAGCATGGGATTGACGAAGATGATGATTACTGGATCCCTCGATCCTTTGTGGTTCTCGATGACTCCGATGCCACCAAGTCAACGGTCGAAGAGTTGGAACAAATCACACTGGCCAAGCATCAACCGAACGAAAGGTATACCTGGGCACGGGGTTAACCCCCGAGCTCAGGAAAAAACTTATTCATTTCCTTAAAGCTAACACAGATTGCTTTGCTTGGTCCTATCTCGATATGACAGGGATTCCACCAGAAATTACCACTCACAAACTAAGCCTGGACCCTAAATTCTGCCCGGTAAAGCAAAAAAGAAGGCCCCAATCCGAGGTCAAACATGCCTTCATCAAGGACGAGGTAACCAAACTTCTCAAAATAGGATCCATTTGGGAAGTAAAGTACCCTAAATGGTTAGAAAACGTAGTAGTAGTCCCTAAGAAGGGAAACAAACTTAGAATGTGTATAGATTATAAAGACCCGAATAAAGCATGCCCCAATGATTCTTTTATCAATCGTATGATCAATGCCACGGCCGGCCACGAGATTCTCAGTTTTCTCGATGCCTACTCCGGGGACAACCAGATATAGATGAACCCGGAGGATCAGGAAAAGACCTCGTTTATCACTAAGTACGGTACCTACTGCTATAATGTAATGCCATTCGGTCTAAAAAATGCTGGTGTAACTTATCAACGCCTAGTAAACCAAATGTTCGAAGAACAAATAGGAAAATCAATGGAAGTTTATATTGATGACATGCTAATTAAGTCCCTGCGAGCAGAGGACCATTTAAAGCATTTGCAGGAAACTTTCGATATATTAAGGAAATACAATATGAAGCTCAACCCCGAAAAGTGTCATTCGGAGTTGGCTTATGCAAGTTTCTTGGTTTCACGGTGTCCAACCGGGAAATTGAGATCAACCCCGATAAAATCAAAGCTATCGATGATATCACGATAGTGGATAATATAAAGGTCGTGCAGAGGCTGACGGAGCGGATAGCCTCCCTCAGACGATTGTTTTCGAGATCCTCATATATGAGCCACCGATTCTTCTCGCTGCTTAAGAAGAAGAGCAATTTTGCATAGACTCCGGAATGCTAGCAGGCCTTAGAGGAACTAAAGCGGTATTTATCGAGCCCGCTGCTGCTTCACACCCCGAAAGTGGATGAACAGCTTTACTTGTACTTGGCAGTCTCGGAGATTGCGGTAAGTGGGTCCTGGTCCGAGAAGAACAAGGTATGCACTTTCCTGTCTATTATGCTAGTCGAACCTTGGGTGAGGCCGAAACTAGATATCCACACTTAGAAAATTTAGCGATTGCTTTAATAAGCACCTCTAGGAAACTAAAACCGTATTTCTAATGTCATCCAATATATGTTATAACAACTTATCCTCTTCGAAATGTTTTTCATAAACTCGAGCTTTCGGGTCGATTGGCCAAATGGGCCGTAGAAATCAGTGGGTACGATATTGAATATCGACCCCGAACCGCCATCAATGTCACGCCCCAAACCTGGGGAGGCGTGGCTGGCACCCAGTGTCGTGCTGGCCCGAGCGAACCACTGTGTAACTTATTTGTTTTTTCTTCTGTAACTATCATGGGCCAACATGGCCACAACTCATAATGTATATCTATAAGTGGGCAATACTGTATCACTGAACCATTTTTCCTTAAAACATGAATACATAGGGGACGCTAGGGCCTCTGACATACTGTACAAAATGAACCTCTGTCTACAAAGCCTCTAAGATTATTTGACATCAAATGGGACATGGTACCGGCCTACCCATAAATCTGTAACAAAATTCTGACACGATGACTTATAGACTCGGCTGCACTCCGAATGAAGTGGAGTCTTACCGATCCTTCGCTGAATGCTAACCTCGTCTACTATGAGGGATCGTCAAACTGATTATCTATACCTGCATGCATGAATGTAGCATCCCCAACAAAAGGACGTCAGTACGAATAATGTACTGAGTATGTAAGGCAGAACTGAAACATACCAGTAAGTCAACATTAATTAAAGACATATAAGAATCAACCGGAATCTCTGAAGTACCACTGTATATGCATACTTATTATACTTACATATATACAATGCTTTCTCTTTGAGACTATTATCCATATCGTATGATGTATGACTGCCCAACTCATCAGTGGTAACTGCTCAACTGGCCGTAGCGTGGCGGTAAATACATGACTGCCCGACCGGCCGTAGTTCGGTGGTAAATGAATATACATGACTGCCCAACCAGTGGTAAATAATGATACATAACTGCTCAACCAGTGGTAACTGCCCGACCGGCCGTAGCACGGTGATAAATGCATGAAGATGCATGTACATGTATCACTATATTATAAACATTAACATCTTTATCAAATATCTCAATAGGGAACTAGATACATACTTAGACATGCTTGAATATCACTTTACCGGAATGAATAACATAGACATCCTTAACTACTAAGAGTAGAACTACTTATGGAATAACATTACGTTTACACCTCGTTACTTGGATTATGCCAAAAGAAAGAAGGGTTAGTCTTAACATACCTGAGTCGATTCTTTTGACACTCCTCTAACACATGTTAATTGCAACAAAACACGGAACACGTTGTATGAAAAGCTCGTTGCTTATGCAAAGACTATCTTGGCTGAAACCTCTCCTTAAGTAACTATGAGAAGCTTGAATTAAGCTCTTCAGAAAATGACATTAAAAGGTATGGAAAGTTTTGTTAAACTTTTAAGAGATTAAGATTCTCATTCCTATCAGAAACTTTGGGAGAAATTACGTTAATGAAGTTATGGAAAGTGTTTGTGAGAATTCTTTCATAAGACATTGTAGTTATTATTCAACTCTTTTTATGTGGCCCCACAACTAAGCTTGGTGTCACACTTCTTTCTCAAAGTGTGACACCTTACCATCTTTAATGCTTAGTCATTTAAGTGTAAAGGATGATTGCCACGTTTGGGGGGGGGGGGGTTAAAACTTATCCAACTTTTTAATTAATTATCCAATAATTAATCAATTATCCACATAATTAAGAACTATCTCAAATTACTTAAAATACTACTCACTTTTAATACACATTATATAACTTACTATCATGGTCATGTGGTACTATACAAATAAATACATACACTATTATTTCATTAAAATATCCATGTAAAAATACATATATATTCTCAACTTCTAATTTTTCTAATCTCATATAAAGAGTAAAAATTCTCGTATGCTTAATTCTTAAAATGGTAAAAAGATAACCTTCTTTTCTTGTGAGAAAATAATTTTTATTTTTACAATAAATAAAATCTCATAAACTTTCTCATATTAGGTGTATAATTTATCATATCCGAAAATAGTAATAATGGTAAATGTCCAAAATTATACTTATAAAACTTTTACTAAAATATTTTACTTAAAAGAAAATACCACACTAACATAATATCTAACGGTATCAAGGTTGTAAACTTACAGGGTCTCATAATAATAATGTCTTAAACCCTCTATAACCTCCTAATAGACATAATCCCTTCGAACTCATGTGAATTTACTACGGCACATCCTAATGCTAAGGTACGGGATGTAACAATCAAGTCTCAAATGTTGGCCAAATTCGTGGCTGACTTTACGCCGGCCCTCGTACCCAAGGTTGAAAAAGAACTACTGATAAAATCGGGCACATCTTCGGGAGTGTGGACCCTCTTTACGGACGATGCTTCAAACACGAAGGGGGTCCGGACTAGGAATCATGCTAAAATCAACCATAGGTAATTTAGTAAGACAGTCTATCAAAACTGCAAAATTGACTAACAATGAGGCCGAATATGAGGCCATGATTGCAGGTCACGAACTAGCTAAAAACTTGGGAGCAGAGGTCATAGAAGCTAAGTGTGATTCCCTCCTCGTGGTAAACCAAGTTAACGGTTTGAGCGTCACGTATTATCGACTGGGAAAATGAAGGGAACGAGGGGGAATCCCCGATCTCTATTACCCTCGAGTAATTTTTTTGGGGCACCGCCTCCCTCTCGACGAGCTTTAAGCTCGGTTTCTGCATCGGCATCCACCGCCTCTTCAGTGGTCTTTTCACCCCGAGGTAAAGTATCTTCGGCTCCCCTCGGTTCGGGAACTTGGGCCGGAGCCTCCTCTTCGACCTCGTCGAACCTAGACGGAGCAGTATTGACTCTCACTAATTCCAACGTCTTCTGAATATCGGTGCTAGCTCGTGCACGGGCCACCAACCCAAAATCACCTTCTTCTTCTTCTTCTTCTTCTTCTTCTTCTTCTTCTTCTTCATACCTTAGTCTTTGGACCGACTCCATAGTCAGTGGGATTGTGTTACCCTTGGGTTTACGGGTCGTTCTTTTCTTGGCTTTTCGATCCTCGGAGTCCAAGGCTCTTTTTCTTTTAATCACCTTCGCCGGTTTCGAGATAGGCGGTAAGGCTTCTTCATCACCGGACGAGAGTCTCATAGCCGCATCCTTTCCGAGACCTACAAAAGGAGAAAGTAAGTAAATTCATGCTTGAGAAAATGCTCGAACGATAGGCAAATCGGTAATCTAAGAAGAAGGCCTACCATGAGTACGAGCCTCCCACCGACCCTTTGACAAATTGTGCCACGCACGCTCGGCGTATGTTGACGTCAAAACCAGGCTCCTCACCCAGCTCTCGAGGTGGGGAACCGCACCCGGCATCCAAGCAACGACTGCATCGAGAAAAATGCTGACGAGAAAGGATGAAGAAGTAAAAACAATGAACAAAAATTAAAAACGGGATCATACTTACGTTTTATATTCCATTTCTCAGGAAATGGCATGCTCTCGGTCAGGATCAAGTCCGAGGTCTTCACCGGGACGAACCGGCCCATCCAACCCCGATCTTTGTCTTCATCTATACTCGAGATAAACGCCTTGGTGGCCCGGCGTTGAAGCTTTATCAACCCACCTCAATAGATTCGAGGGCTGTTTAATCTTACGAGGTGGTCGGGGGTGAAAAGGAGCCCATCAATTTTACTCACGAAGAAACGGAGCAATATCACGATCCTCCAAAAAGAAGGGTGAATTTAGCTGAGGATCACCTGGTATTTTCTTGCAGAAATCGAGATGATCGGATCGAGGGGATCCAACGTGAAAGGATAAGTGTAAACACTCAGATACCCTTCCACGTGGGTAGTGATCGCTTCCTCCGGTGCCGGTATCACAACCTCTTTGTTTTCCAAATTGCAATCTTTCTTTACCAGATCAAGAAGACTTTTGGGTATCGAGCATATATATCTCGATATCGGCTTGCATCGACCAGCAACCGATGAGGTTTTCTCGACCTTAAAATCAGAATCAATAACACACACCCCCCCCCCCCAAGAATAAGTTCCTCAGGGCGTGGCTCCACCACTGGTTTCTCGCCGGCCGGCCGAGATGAGGAAGCATCCTCTTTCTGTGGGACGGTTTTAGATATTTTTGCCATTTAGTTTTTGTGAACAAAGGAGAATGGAGATTGAAGTATTTGGTGTTTTAAGAAGAACACGCAACGAAATTTGAAAACCTAGAAATAGGGAGCTTTGGAGAAGGCGAAAAACTATGAAGATAGGAATGGAAAAGTTTCGAAAATAAAAGTTTGGAATGATGAAGAAAGGAGTTATTTATTGGTTTCACAATGACAGTTCAATACTGGTAATGGCCGACCATCAACTGACGCGTATTTAATACCTTGGTAACCGGACCGACGGGACGTTTGTCGCATATGTCACAATCGGACTCGTCGCTGACATCATCATCCACCAAGTCGAAGTTCGAAAATTCATATCGTTTCTCATCATCTTCTTTCCGAGAAACGAGGGACTATCTGTATACGGTCGAAACCGAATTTTGCCCTTCGTATGATTAATCGAGATTGGAATATGATGGTTCAAGGTTCATCATTGTAATATCGAGCCATGGTACGAAGAATATGCTGCCGAGCTCGAGATCCAGAGACCGATCAAGATCGAGCTTGAAGACCCAGAGACCGATCAAGATCGAGATCAGCCAAGATCAAGATCGGCCAGGATCAAGATCGAGCCAAGAAATAAAAAATCGTTACAACCGCAATTAGGGGGAGAATCTCGGCGAAAATCACGACACGTATCAAGAAGAGGTCGATTAATTAGCCCATCATGAGGGTCCTTACTATATTTAGAATTGTATCAAAAGTAGGACTCACCTACTATATAAAAGGGTCTAATCATTTGTAAACGGGATCTTAGAGAGTAAAAAAAATAATATAATATTCTCTTCTCAAGGTTCTTAATACTCAGTTACTTTTCTTGTATTTCCTTTGTTGCTTCATTTGGTTCAAGGACCCAAGCTACGTATCTCATTTGGTTTGCTTTTATTTTTCTTTACAGTTAAACAATTTTGTGGTATAATATAAGTAGGCTACGACGAAGAATTAGGCTGTGAGGAGATTTGACCCAAAAGCGACTTTGTAGTCTCGGTGTAGGTGTAGTTTAAATAGAAAAGAAATTCTGCCTCATGTGATTTACAATTATATTCTTAAATTATATAAATATTAAAGATTATAAAAGTCGATCGATGTTTCGGGGATATTTTTTTCGTTCAACATTTAATATAAATTGTTCTTGTTTTTATAATAATAATAATAATATATATATATATATATATATATATATATATATATATATATATATATATATATATATATATATATATATGAAATTGTTTTAACTCGTTTCAATATTTTGGTTCGATAGGAAATAATAAGTAATAACAGTGTCAAAATAACTGTAATTATTCCTTCCACAAAATTAACCTTAACAACTACTGAAAAAAAACACTAAGCGGTCAAACTGCCCATGAACTATAGAATTCGGGTCGGGTTCCACCCTCCAAAAGTTCCATTCACTTCGAATAAACCCCTTGTTAAACCCCTAATAAATTAAAAAAATTTCCTTTTCTCCCTTCTCTATAAAGACGAAAGAGCACAGAAGACACCATTTATCGGTAAATTTCATTAACTTTTTGTTTCATGTTGTGAAGATTTAGGAATTTTTATCAGTAGCACGAAAATTATCACTGCACGCTATGATCTTTTGTAGCAATAGATTCATATACTGTGTGTTAAACAGACACCTCAACACGACACAAACACCTCAACACGAAGGCGTTGGATGAATCTGCACAAGCAACAAACTAGAGGCGAATCCAGGATTTGAACTTTATGTGGTTAGGAATTCCAGTGAACCCAATGACCATTTGAGTTACTGGGTTCAAATTTAATATATCTACATATTTAGTAAATATCTTAACACATATAGGGTCTGAGCCAAAACTACTGGGTTTGGCAGAACACGTAGCTAATACTATACATCCGCTCCTTCTACAAATGCATTTGCAGTAGATTCTTTGCCCACTTGACATTGTCTTTACTTCGTACATGTAGTAGTAGTAGTGGTAGAGTAGTCAATGTGATCTAGCAGGTGGACTAACAGAAATGCTTATAGATGAGGTAGGCTAAGGGTAGTTTGCCGGCAAAAGGTGTGCGTATACACATATGGAGTCTAAGGCAGTGTTGTTGGGTAACGCCAACATCCTGCCTATGGCAAGGCCCGCAAGGGAGCTCGGGTGGCCCGGGTCGGAATCATGATCGAACATGGCGCTTGCTTGGTGGCTTGGTTAAGAAATAAGTTGCGCCCTTGCTATCAGCTATAGCTTTTGGCATAATGGTAAGTACTTGATCCTAACTAGTGTGTGCATTAACACTTGCTACACATAAAGCAGATTCATTGTCCAGGGCATAAAGGGGTATGATGATTGGGCATCATCCTTTAGGCTAAAGTTTTCTTGGCAGATCTTGCTGTATGCTTCTTAGACTGGATTCAGACCTGTAATAAGACTTCTTGTACACAAACATGTACACAACATCGAGTTGAAGGCAGTGGGTGCAGCAGTGACTTCTAAACATACAGTAAATTCATTGCCCAGGACATAAGGTGTATTGTGATTGGACAACGTTCTCACATTCCTCGATTTTTGCTAAACTGCTAAAGTTCTTTTAGCATATTTTGCCGTATGTTCCTTTTTTTTTTTTTTTTTGCATTGGGTTCAGACCTATAATTAGACTTTTTGATGTAAGTGTTGCTTTTTATCTCATAGGTCCGTAAAGATGGCTGCTAATAACCTACCAACAACCGTTGACAAGGAGCAGGTTCTTTACTTTTGTGATGCGTTTATCATTTAGTCTTTGTTTTTCTGTAAGGAAAAATGCTTCCTGTGTGATTATCACACATTTGTTAGTAATTCCAGCTTCCAAATTTCAAAATACCGTCAGACCTCTCTATCACAGCATCACTATATAACTACCATTCACTACAAAAGCCAAGTTTCTTTGAAACTAATTTCCATGCTATGTTATAATATATGTTATTTATAACAGTACTTCGCTATAACAACCAAAAAAATCTGGAACAAACAAGGCTGTTATAGAGAGGTTTGACTGTATTTGCGTTCTATGTAAGACGTTGAATGCAGAACTTTTCAAGCTAAAATGTTTCTGGTTCTTACACCCCCTCACCTCTTTCCTTATGTATGCAGATTTTTGGCATGGCTGAGAAGGAGATGGAGTACAGGGTTGAATTATTTAACAAGTAAGGTGTTCCAAATTGTAACCATTTCAATCATAAGTCTTAACCTAATAGCACAATGAAATCTTCTTGGAGTAAAAAAATTAAAAGATTTGGTGATTATCCATATGATTCAGTTTTCCTTCTAATTCCGCTCCAATATTGTTGCTTAGTTACTTCCATTGAAGGCATGTGTACAAAATTTCTGAACTTACATACATTGATGTTTGTTGTTGTGATCTAGGCTCACTCAAACATGCTTCAACAAGTGTGTCGAGAGAAAGTACAAGGACCCTGAGCTAAATATTGGCGAAAATAGCTGCATCGATCGTTGTGTATCAAAATATTGGCAGGTAAATGATTCGATGATTTCATTCTAATACTTTTTTTGTTTCCTTTTGGTCTGAGGATAAGTGATCTGGTTGCAGTTAAATGAACTGTAATGTATTAGTTTTGAAATTATAGCTGCCTTTTCACTCAAAAAGCAGCGGAAACTATGACTATTTTCTTCCTTACATTTTGTGTATCATGCGCTTTTCCAGGAACTCTATCAGTTTCTAGGTTTAGATAACAGTTCAGATAGTGACCTTATAATAAAAAAAACCCAGTTCATATACTAATTTTTTCGGGGCTGTCTGGTAGTTGTGGACTAAAGCAAACAAGTATTATGTTTTTCATCTAAACAAAGCACTCATACTGAGTGGTAATTCTTACCATTTTAGCATGGGAGTTAGGGTAAAGCCGTAAAGGTCACTGGATGGGGTCACCAGAGGTTGGGGAAAGGGACAGGGTAGATAGCCTCAATGAGTACTTTAGTCAATATACAATGGATTTATGTAGGGGTGTACATAGGTCGGGTTGGTTCGGATTTTTCAATTATCAAACCAAACCAATGGTGTCGGGTTTTTAAATTTATAAACCAAACCAAACCAACAAAGTCGGCTTTTTCATTCTCGGTTTTTCTAGGGTTTTTCGGGTTTTTTCGGGTTTTCGGATTTTCTTTCGGTAAAGTCTTCATAGCATAAAATATGTAACTTGTGCTCCAAATATTTCTTAAGTCCTAGTAAAACATAACTATATAATGTATTTTCCAAGAAACTAACACAATAATATGAGATAAGTCATAGCATTATACTAAAGTATTCAATAACAAAGATAAAATAATAAAATTACATAAAACAAATATTGCTAATTAATAAGCCATAATAAAAATTAACATAATCTAAAAATACTATATAGGTCATGCTAAAGTAAGTATAGCTAATAAATACTAATATTAATTACATAACTAAGCACTAAAGAAAAAGATAAACTAAGCGATGCATTTTCATTATAAACCAATGTAAAACTAAAATAATTATCCAACACTATCGTCATTCCTAGTATTAAATTGAATTTCTTTTGTTAGCATTAATATTTATTTGAACTTTGTTTGAGTTACTACATTTATGGGCTTTAAAATTGATTTACCATTATTTCAAGTCTAAACTTGAAATAATACATTAAAAGATAAAATTATGAAAAAGTTTAAGAAATATTTATAAATTAAATTACAATAAATATTTATATGTATAAAATATTTTTAAAAATTATATAAATGTACTATCAGGTTGGTTTAGTTTCAGTTTGACTTTTTTTAGTTAAAACCAAACCAAGCCAATTATGGTCGGGTTTTATTTTTCAATACCAAACCAAATCAAACCAAACCACATCGGATTTTTTTTTCCGGTTTGACTCGGATTGTCGGTTTAGTGCGGTTTATCGGTTTTCTTTGTACACCCCTAGATTTAGGAAAAGTTCCATTTTATAAAGTCTAAGGGGTGTGTGTGATACTCATGCTAGTTTAATATAGAAATTTATATCCTGTTTGGTCGTGCTTCTAAAATCAACTTATTTTGAAAGTGAGAAGCAATTTGTGTTTGGCTAATCAATTTGTAAAGCACTTTTGAGGAGCAATTAGTGTTTGGCCAAGCTTTAAAAAGTGCTTCTAAGTATAATTTTCTCAAAAGTATTTTTGGGTAGAAGCTAGTTTTTTTGCTTCTCAAAAACTGCTTATGCTTTTACTCAAAAGTACTTTTTTTTTTCTTCTAAAAACTTGGCAAAACACCATAACTTTGGAAAAAGTACTTTTGGCCAAAAAGAAGTACGGCCAAATAGGCTATTAGTACATTCATTTTAGTCCATGAAAGCTGATTAAGACTTGAGATTACATATTGCAAGGCAAAGAGTACTATGTCTCCAAAGTTAAGTAAAATAATTGGACTCTAGTTTGTGGCCAAAAGAGTTTTTTTTTCCTTATGTTTTGAAATGATAGCTAGTTGGTAGAAGAAGTTTGAAAATAGGTAATTGAATAGTTTAGTGGATTCCGGACCAGTTAATTAAGACTTAGGGGTGGCAATTGGGCAGTTTACTTCGATATTGTGCAAGTTAAAATGGGCTGAATCAACAAGTGGATCATGACCCAACCTGCCAAAAGTTTATTTGGACCTAAATGGGTTGGGCACAATTTGACCTTTTTGTTCATTCTTTTTGGAGGCATCAATTAAGATTCTCAACCTGCCCTCAACCAATCTTGTTAGTAAAATCAACAGCAAATACTTAATTTTTTCATACCTATTTCTCTTATTTATGTAACATTTTTTATAATTCCCTCGCACTTAATTGATGTATTTAATCTTAGCACAGAACTGAAGAAACATTATGAAAATAATAGTCTCACCAATAATGTTGAGACTTCAAAGCTTTTTAAAAATTGTAGAAATGTTAATTAGCTTTTATTAGTTACTACCAATCTACCATCACTTAACATTTAGTATGTGGCTTACTAGTTACAACAAACAAGCTTAGATATAATCACTTCCAGGAAACTAATACGTGGGACACACTTATCCTTCAAGAAAGAGAATTGAAAACAATTTTTCATATTCGTAAATAACTTGAAAATAATAATGAACAAAAAGTAGAAAGAAAACTAGAATATGACTTTTGGAAGTATTTCAATTGGCAATTGTGTGGGGTTATAAATCATATGCGGGTATAGATCAGGAATAGAACTGAAGAGCAAGGGTTGACCTCGTTTTATTATCGGATTAGGCGTGTGTGTAGGGGACTATTTACCTACTAATGCCTAGCCCAAGGGTGAAGTTAGGGCACGAGTCAGTATTGGACATTTCCACGGGTTAATTCAGCTACTGTTTTCTAATGGGTTACTCTGGGCATAGCCCAAATAAGTAGACCAACAAAACACATTTTGTCCGTCCGGTTAAATCTTTGTCAGGTTGGGTGAGTTATATATTATTGGGTCAATTTCGCCACTCAATTGAGATGATGATGCTTGGGCTAATAGAGAGTTAGAGGATGTCGTTTCATTATTTTGGAAGTGTTTTTTTTTTTTAAATCTAGGGGTTGCAAATTTGGCCAGAAGTCTATAACCCGCCCCAAAATTTAATGGATTGGGTAAAATGTATTTTGCTGGTGGGATGATTTGGGCTATGCCCAAAATAACCCATAAGAAAAGAGTAGCCCAAGTTGATCCGTGAAGATGTCCAAATTGGCCTATGTGATGCCTAAATCAAGATGTGGCTCGCAAGCAGATAATCGACTTCCAAAAATCTATATATCCTATTGCGCTAATTGTATGAGGAACGATTTGTCTCTTGTGAATATCAAGATTTAGTTGATGTGTATTTTTTGATATTTTGGGAAAATAATCTTCAATGCGATAACAATAATTAGTGTTTAATCGTGCTTTGGTGCAAATACTATTGTCATTGGCCCAAAGTAGTTGAATATTAAACTAAAATTTTAAAAGGAGCTTAATGTCAATTTAGTATCTATATCTATCTATTTCTATGTAGTATATATCATTATATTATTGGAGAGTAGTGAACAAGGGTCTTAAGAGCATGTTTCGCTTAGTTGATTTAATGTAGTTGATATTTGATAAGCATTAGGTGTTGAAAAACACTTTTAAGTGCTGAAGCTTATTTATTAAGTAATCAGTTACGTGTTTGGATAAAAGTGCTGAAATGATAATAAGCAACTGAAGTATTTGGTAGAAATCTCCTCTAATGTAGGTGCACCTAGTTTGGAATTATTTAGGACTTGAATGAATATAATGTAGGCTTTTAAATAGGGGTAGGATAGAAATATGGGTAATAAGTGATTACGATCTTCCTAAGCACTATAGAATTCAACACTCACCTTCTTTTCTTTTCACAATGTTCACCCTTTGCTTATTTTTCAAACTTTGTCGTCCCTTTATTTCGCAACTCCTTTTTTCTGTGAAGACCTGAAGCACTTGGCTACGAAGGCTGAATTTTTGCTCCTTCAGTTCCTTCTTCAGTTTTGGCCTTTGCTCAATTTTATGCAAGTGTTTGATGCTATTCCATATTTTATGCTCTCACATCAAACCATGGTTAGTCAATTAGTCACAGTAAATGGGGCATAAATCCATCAAAAAGCATAAGAGAAGCTGGTAAAAATACCAATCGCTGCTAGCAATATAAATCACACTACTTTATCCCCTCCCCCCCCCCCCCCCCACACACACACACAAAACCCCAACCCCAACCCAAAAAAGGGGACAACATCAATGCACTCTGTTGGGATATCTGATTCGGGATCTATATGCATGTCGATGCTATGTGGTAGTTGATGCAGGTATTGGTCATATATTCTTGGTTAAAGAGCCCTAATTTGAGCCAAATCAAAAATTTAAATCTGAACATAGTGAACAGCTACTTATAAGTCAGACCTCTTTTTAGTTGCTAATTTTTTGTCAAACAATCGTATCGGTGTTACTTTAATGTTTTTTGTGATTCTTCAGCTTGTGGTAAATTCATGCCACATGCATGCTTCTCAAACTCTATGCACATTAACGGGCTTCTCGAGTTGAATACAACTAGCATACAATTTTGTTATTCAAATATGTTTCAGATGTCCTCTGGTAATTTTATGCTGAAAATGTAGATAGCTTTGGTACATCTGCACTTGTCAAATATTCAAGTCACTTTTTATTTTTATTTTCAGGCAACAAACCTTATCGGTCAGATGCTCGGTAATGGACGATCACCCCTGTGAAATTCTTCTACGCATGACCATATAAAGACCAGGATATCATATGAATTAGCATTATGGTTTTGTTATCGCCACCAAAACCTTGAAATTTTGATGTTTTTCTGAGATTTACAGTAATGTATTTTTGCGGTTGGTAAGCATATAGGTTTTCGTTCCTTTTTTAGGATTAGTTCCAGTGACTTCCTTCTTTATATGGAAGTATTTTAATTAAAGCTTTGTCATATTGTCCTTCTTAATGTAACTGAAATTTCCTCTTTCCACATTTGTCATTGTTAGACGAATTTCCTATCTAGACTTTCAATTTACCATGGCCTTTCTTGTAAGCGTGGCCCTTATTGATGTTAGTAAAAAATGTTATTCAATCAAGCCATCCTTTAATTCAAATAAAAAATGTGTGGAATTAGTCGAGGTGCATGTAAGTTGGTTTAAAGACAGCCTTGTTGGACAAAGTATTTCATGTTCACGCATGGTCGGGGAAAGGCCGCACCCCAAGGGGTGTAACAATATATATATATTGGTTCATAGGCAAAATACTAGAACTTTTGTCCAAACTAGAATGTACTGGAATTTTTGCGAAGTCTTTTTAATATGTATATATTGTTTATTTTACAAATAGAAACTAAAATATGAGGCTCATTATCTCTTTTCCAGAATTCTTGTTAAGGATGCAAAGAAACCGGCGTTCAAGGTAAGTGCTTTTTTTCTTTTTTCTCTCATTCATATTGTCTTTCAAGGCTTATATATATAATGACTTCAATAAAAATAAATAATCAACTGATTGAATTATCTCACAAGTCACAATTTAATTGAAAGAAAAAATTAGTTCACTATTATTTGAATGATTTAACGATTGGCAATAACAAAAAGTTTTAGAATTGATTAAGTCAATATCGTTTTCAAATATTAGACAACAGAGCTACAGGGAGCCTCTAAGGAGGCGTTTGGTTTATTTTGTCAAATTCATTTATTTTGCCAGCCTTAGTATTTTTTCGATGAAGACAACCTTTTTTCTTAGAGACTTAAGTTTTTTATAGACATTTTTAGGATCCATTTATTAGCTTAAAAGCCAACTAACATTTTGTGTTGAGTTTAATCTTTTAAAGGTAGAGTTCTTTGGTAATAAACTGCAGTTTTGATCAATTGGAAAAAGCAGTGGACAAACTTTTGATAAAAATGTAGTCATTTAATGCCACGCATGATTTTTTTCTTTTGTTGTAATATAATTAACATTCGTAATTTTCAAAAACTTATATCTTTTAAAAATTTTATTTTATGATTTAAACATATTGTTAAATATATATAATATTTATGTTAAATTTTAATTGAATGCTTATTGGTATTGGGTAAATGCACAACACGCATATTCTGGGACTAATTACTGTAAACGTTATCCTAATATGCCTCAATTGCGGCTACATTCTCCGTATTCAAAATCAAACACTATTTTTATATACTGCAAATTCTACACAAATATGATTTTTATCTCTATATTTCAATCAAGACACTTAAAACCCATTATGTACATGATTCAATATGCAGTTAATCATTTAACTTCCCCGGCCCAAATTATCAAAAATAATAATATGTTCGTAGGATCCCCTTCACAAAAGAGAGTAAGTTTTTAACGTTAAAATACAACGAATATATATAATTGAGTCATAATATTATAGGGATGCTAGTGTAATTTACTCGAATTGTTTAATGTTAGAATTCAAATAATGAAGGAGGCATTGTCCTATTTAAGATGTAAAATTGCTAATATTTTAACTTTTATTACAAGATAAAGATTAATTTTCACATTAGAAACACTATAAGTGAGAAGTGCTATGCAATATATCTTATATAATTTTTATATATTTTCTAGAATAGTTAGGATTTGCATCATGATGGAATGATACCAGGGTGTTGCATAGTGGTCAGGGAAGTAGGTGAGAACCATGAGGTTTCAGGTTCAAATTCCAGTGGAGACAATTACTAGGTGATTTCTTCCCATCTATTCAAGCCTTGGTGGATAGAGTTATCTGGTACCTGTTGCTGGTGGGAGGTGGCAGGTATCCCGTGGAATTAATCGAGGTGCGCGCAAGCTGATCCGGACACTACGGTTATAAAAAAAAATAAAAAATCATGATGGAATGATGAAAAGGTGAATCTGTGTGCCTTTAATGAGATAAATCGAATCTTGTGCATTTATGATAGTGAGACCAATTCGATAGTAATTAACCTTTGAGTTTTATCCTTGAGTAGACTAAAGTGAAGACATTGGAGCAAATGACGGTGTCTATAAGAGCTGCATTGTAAGAGAGGCTACGCTACGTGGAACGTCCGTAGATGAAAACACTAGGCCAGACGGCTTAGAACCGCTGCACAAGGATACCGAGTCTTCTTTTGTTATAACCCGCACATATTGATGGAGCCGATGAAAGGAGACTATGCAAAGCTTGTAAAAGGGGAGAGGCGACGGTGATGTTATAGCCTTATCACCATATTTTGGCAAGGTTATGACATCATTGTCGCGTCTTCCTTTTCACACGCTTTGCACGGGCCCATTTTTCGTCCGCTCCACCACCTTGTCTATGTTAAAAAAAAGAAAAGAAAATAAGAACTCTATCCTTCGGTGGCGCTTCTGAGCCATCTGGCCCGGTGCTTCCATCCACAAACGCCCCACGAAGCGTCGCATCTTAAAATGCAGCCTTCATTGACGCCGTCGGATTCTCTAACGTTTTTAGGTTGGTCTATAACATTTGGGCTTGGTACATCAACCGTGCAACCATTTGTCCCGATTTGGCAAGAGACTCATGAAAAAAAAGGAATTTTATTTTTGTATATATATGAAATTATAAACTTATTTACTCGGTTTTAGTTAGGTTTTTCTATTTACAGAAAGTAACTACAGTTTTTAAAATATATACAAATTCGGTGAAAACTATTAGTATATACAACTTAAATTTAATTTTTTGTTGTACATAATTGGAAAAAAGCTAGAACTTATGTGCAACTTGTATACAATTGTGTTAGTTGTATATATTTTCTACGTCGTTTGTACACGCGACGTATAAAATGTATATACAATTTATTTATGTCTTCTTTTTCGAGTTTCAATATGAAATTCCAACCAAAATAAACTCGAATCTTCACCAAATTCTCTTAAAATTGAGATATAAACTCCAAATAATATTCTCAATTATTTATAACAATACCCAATCCAAATAAATAATACTTTTGCAAAATTCGATTTTTAAATTCAAAGCTTCTAAACTTTTTAAATAGAGTTTTTGATGGATTAGCAGGTTTTCAGTTCAATCTGCTTTGGCAGTACATATAACTAGCATTAATTTCCTATAGAAAATCCAAGACCATATTTTCCCAATGAGAAGCACAACCTTTTCGTTTCTTGTACAGGTAGTCCCCTACCCTTTACGACGTTATTTTGAACAGAGGCTGAATAATGAAGACTGGTATTGGTTCGCGAGTTTGATATTGAGATTCTAAAGGGGAAGAAAGCATATTATCACTAATTTGTATATAATTGTTAATTCATATATGAGACTATATATAATTAAGTGATAACCTCTTTACTACAGATAAATAAATTTATAAAATAGTATAGTTGAGAAAAAAAGTCAAAAATAGTGAGTGACCCATCTACAATTATCCGCTTCTAACCCCATTATATTACGATCTTAAAACAAGTTGAACCACATATTACGCAAATGTGGGCTCTTTTCCTCTCAATTTATATTACTTTTTTGGTTTATGGGCAATTGCCAATTGGCATTGAAATTTTGCAACTAGAAACTTGCGTCTCTTTATCTTTTTTTCTTAATTACCAATTATTCTCCCTTCTGAGTATTTATATGTCAACTTATGGTTGGTAGTGGTTGCAAAGTTAGCTTGATAGTGAAAATATCTCATAAACTTTTGAATTTAAGTATGTAAATGATTTTAGATTATTGTAAGTTGTGAAAGTAGTTTAATTGTGTCAAACATGTCGGGATGTTTTAAGATGGAATAGTGTTGTCTAAATTAGGATATAAAGAGTACTACTATCTTTATGTGGTTGAAAAATCTTTGGGATTTTTTCATTCCTATACACTATATGAAATTTTATTACCAAAAATGCTCATGTTTACTTAATTATTCGGACTAAACACATTTTGTCTACAAAATATATACATTTATTTAAACTAAAATCCTTTTTGCAGTAGCCTTCCTTTTTTAGAGGGGGGATTGGGATCGCGTAGGATTCTTCCGAGAATTTTGCGACACAATCATCGCAATTGAATTAAGCCTACTATTATGCTGATTTTCTTAGTTTATCATCGCCGATACTCTGGTTTTCTCTGTCTCCTCTGGTTTCACAACCATAAGCGAAGGTTTTGAAAAATAAATTGCAAACAATTATCTACAATTGTATTAAATTCCGCGACATAATGTCCAAAATAGCTATTATGCTTCAGCTAAATGGTAATTGGGATAGCTTTGAGAGATACAAAATTTTTAATATTGACGGAATTGTAGTCAGCGATGATTCAAATTATAGTTAATTGAATTCTGCAATCTCAAAGCATCTAATGATCGATACATCAGAAAAAATTATCGAAATCAAATACATTGTCAATGAACATTGTCCTCCAATAAAAATTCGGAACGATATGGGAGTTCGAGTATACATGGAGAAGAAAAAGGACAACAAAAGCTTAGGAATGTATCCGCTATGTATAACATTGCGTGATTTTGATTTGGAATGCAGTATCTCTAATTCGAACACAATTGCAGGTTTGCTCTGTTATTTCAGTGGTGATTTTTTTTTATATTACATGCGTTCTACAATTTTTCTACAATATAGCTACAAAAATACTACATAACAAGTGTAGTTCAACTGTTATAGATAGTGAAGTATTGAATTTCACGTGTTCTATAATTTTACTACAAATTATCTACAATGTATGTCTGAACTGTAGTTAGCTTTAATTGAGTGCAGGTTCATCTGGAACACTGAAGTTGATTGATATGCAAACATCTCCGGCAATAGTGGAATATGAAAATATCATCATAACAGAACATATGCCAAATGTTATTGAATTTCGTTTTGGAACATATCTGGAACATATGCCAATGAAGCACTATTCTGTCATGAACAAGTTCCAATAACATTTTTCATATTTTTTTTGTATAGTTTGTAATATTATTGTATACAAATTATATATAATTTATAGTTTTTTTGTATATAAATTATTAAATATAAGATTTTTATGCTTAAACAGCCTATTATTTTGTAGCTACATTTTCATAACATTCTTTAAATTGTTTTTATTCTGTAGCTACTGCCTGCTATGTGTTGGGGACAATTATACATGGCACTTCAAGTCCACCAGCATAAATGATTCAGCATTGTTCAAGGTTCGAAAATTCAACAGCTTTCACCCATGCTCTTTGATGGACAATACATACATACAACGCAAACCTACTGCCACGGTAGTTGATAGCATGGTTATACCAAAATATGCGGATTGTAAGATAATTTACACACCAAAAGACATACAAACTGATATGTTGTCGGAACACGATGTGAACTTAATATACATGCAAGCTTGGAGAGCAAAGGAAAAGGCTTTGTAATTTTTTAGAGGTCATCCTGCTGATTCCTACAGTCGCTTGCCAAGTTATTTGTATATTCTGGAGAAGACTTATCCGGGGTCGGTAGTTAAATTGCAGAAGACTGACGATGACTGTTTCTTGTACGCATTTGTTGTGCTTAGTACGTCCATCAAGGGTTGGGAGTATTGTAGGCCAGTTGTAGTAGTTGATGGGACCTTCTTGAAGTCGACATATAGAGGAATAATGTTAACAGCTAGTACAATGGATGCTGCAGGTATTGTAGATTAATTGTAGAAATATTGTTGTAAATTTATTTTTTAGTATGTATTTTTTTTTCATCTCCAGTTTTATTATGGAAATTGAATTTCTTTTTGCCACATGTGATAGGTAGCATATTACCAGTGGCATACGCTGTTATTGATTCAGGAAATGACGCATCATGGAAGTGGTTGTTTGAGCAATTCAAACATGCGTATGGTGAAAAACCAAATATGTGTGTTGTTTCGGATCAGAATGAGAGTATCTTGAAGGCAACATCTATTGTTTATACCGGCATGCCACATTATGCTTGCATGTGGCATATTTGGACAAATATAAGGTCAAAGTTCAAGAAGGGTCATCTAAAGTTAAGCGAATTGTACTTTTCCACGGCACGATCATACATGCTTGATGAATTTAATGAAAGAATGTCAAAAATTGAAGAGATCGACACGTGTGTTAAAGCATACCTATACGATATTGGCTATCACAGATGGTCTCAAGTACATGCTACGGTGAACAGAACGTGGATGATGACATCAAACATTGCAGAGTCATTGAATGCGGTAACAAAAGATGCAAGAGAGCTGCCCATAGTAGAACTATTAGAGTACATGAGGACTCTTCTTGAACGTTGGACTAATGAAAAGTTATTAAAAGCAAAGGGTACATTCACATACCTTGGGAAAAAATACAACAAAGAGTTGGAGGACAACAGGACATTATCGCAGAAGATGAAAGTAAGCTATATCCAGTAACATCAGATCAATGATTCCATCAAACTAAATATATACTGTTAATTATAAATAAAATGTTATATAATTGTAGTTCTTTTGTATACGTTTCTGACAATTTATTGTGTGTTTGTAATGAAATTGTAGGTGAGGGCTTCAACAGATCACATCCATACAGTGATAGATGGTGTGAAGCGCTTTATTGTTTGTCTTCAAAATAAGAGATGTAGTTATGGACAATTCCAGCTTGATGAACTTCCTTGTGCACATACTTTGGCGGCTTTGAGGCACAAGAATGAGTCTTATGAAAACTATTATTCTCCTTATTACACGAGGGAAAGCCTTTTGCATACTTATGAAATACCAGTAGACCCGCTGCCTGACGAAAGCAAATGGAATGTGCCACAACATATAGCTGAAGAAGTTGTAATGCCACCTACTGGGAAAAGACAGCCAAGGAGACCTCAAAAACAAAGATACAAATCATGTGATGAATTAAATGCAAAGAAGTACAAGGTTTCATGTGGCAACTGCGGACTAGAAGGGCATAACAAAAGATCTTGTAAGAATGCTCCCAAGAGGAAATAAAATTTGATAAAGTCAAAAGATTTTTTGATAAAGTGTGTTGAGGTGTTCTGGAGAATTATAGTTGAGGTGTAATTGTGTTGATAAATTGAATAAAGACTGTCTCCTATAATGAAATATTTTCAGCTCTTAATGCAATTGGTTTGTATTTGTTTTATTTAATTACTGAGTGTATTCATTTAAGCCTTTCATAACTTGATTGGATTATGTATTTTTTGTATGTATAATACATAATTGTAGTTAAGTTGTAAAGAAATTTTATGCTAACAATAACGATATCAAGTACTAACGACTTTCCACCAAAAAAAAACAATAACCGATGTTTCATATTCTAAGTAGTAGTATCCTGGATAAAATAACAAAACATAGGGTAAAACAATTGCAGCACAAATCTGCTACAAATAAACTTCAACTGACTTGTTCTTAGATAACAATTTGTCTACAACTTTACTACAAAACAACTACAACTAACTAATTTAATTACAATTTTTCTACAGAAAAGGGCAACTAATTCTTTTTCTTCTGGGCTTGTGTTCTCTCATTCACAGCTGGTGCACCTTTTCTTCTTCCTAATCTGCCAGTCACCTCGCTCTCACTAATTGTACCGGTATCTTGCTTCTTCCTAGCATAATCCCAAAGTAGCGCTTCATAGCATCTACGATGTTGAGCAATATCATAAAGGTCTTCCTTTGAAACTACTGGCTCTCCAATGCTGACATATTTTGCAAATGCAGCCACGTATACACCACAGTCACTGCAATTTTTTTAGGAGAAATGATTAAGCATTCATTGTAAAATAAAATATGTTAAATAGATAAAAGGGAAAACAATTTTTTCATATAGTGATCCCTCTTTTTGTTGGGGTATCTCACCTACCAACCACTGAATGTCAAGAGGGTCAGTAACACCTTTTTCAATGTATGCCTTTATGTTCTTGTAGTTGATGTCTGGACGCTTGCCATAGAAGCCGGTGCATGACAAGTAGAGGGGGATCATAAAAGAAAATTTATTGACAACAGATTCAACAAGGTTGTGATTTCGTGAAGAGACCATAGAATCATAAACATATAGAACCCTATCGGTAATATTAAATACAACCAACAACCAATAAAATTTCTTCACAATATTTATGGGCATAATCACAAAATCAACTTGATCTCATACAATATTTGCGAGTAACGTGTACCCCAATATGTATTCTGATACAACATCCTGGGGTTTGACAACAACAAGCTTCTTATCGGTAGGAGCATTGATGTATCTGATAAATTTGTTCAATTCTAGTCTTGAACATACAATCAGTGGTTGTAAACCGTATTTTGTTTTGAGGACCATACTTTCCTCTCTTTCTCAAATAGTATAAAATAACATCATTGTACTGCATAAAAATAGATTTCATTATTTCTCAATACTTCATACAATTTAACTATAATTTTTAAACAAAAAAACTATAAAATCTTTAGATGTCGGAATACTACAGCTAGTCATCAAATTTTGCCAGGGTATGTGTTTACCGTGTCGTTGAGGACTTGCCCGTGACGTGCCAAAGTATAAAACCATTCCTTTTAATCAACTTTCTCCACTCCAAGATCATACCACGACTTAAGCTGGTTATCTTTTACAGAATAAGGCGCCTTCCTCCTATTTAAACACATAGCAATTACAATAAATATGTAGATTCAAGTGGAAATCCAAAAGATGAATGTACTCGAAAATATGAACAAATTGTATAAACTAACCTCTTTGAAACTGTATTGATACCAAAGTATAACCACCTATTGAATTATTCCAACAAGTCAGGATCAACATCTTCGCCAATAACCCCACTAAATGGATGCTTGATGAGAAAAATTGGAGGTCCAACGGAAGTACTCCCCCCAGAACTGTAAAAAGGGAGAAAGGAGGATCTGGCATGCTTTCCATGCTGCCTTGTTCTTCCTTTATGCACACGGGTTGTTTCATCTTCATTAAGCTCGCCGAACTTAACAATCTGGGAGAAGTTCTCTAACAGCTCAAAATCATCAAGTGTTACTTCCCTTTTTTCAGATCTGGAGTCATTGTCCGAATCACCTATATTAATGTAGTCGGCTGGTTCACCTTCAAAATTTAAAATAAAAGAATAAGAAGACATGTTGCATCAGCTCTTTATTGAAAATTGAAACTTATATTAAACCTGTTTTTTTTCCTACAATTATAATGTAATATATAATACCACTGAAATCTTCACGGCAATTATCTCCTTGTTGTATAATGTTCTCTTCTTGAATGGGAGATTGCATTTTTGTCTCCTTCTCCTCATTTTTTTGTTCTCCTGGAATGCTTATTGTAGCTTCCTGTTTTGGAGATTCTACATGCATAGTTTCCTTCTCTGTTACAATAAATATGTATAACATAATAAAATTATAGATAATTTGTAGTAAATATTAATATCACTGCATATAAATTGTAGTTTAATTGTAGTAAATTTGTTGAAATGTTGTCCTGCAGTTGATATGCAAAATGTATTGTGAAATGTGATGATAACATGTACTAAATCATACCTGCATTCTTTTCATCAAACGCCCCTTCAAGTTGGGAAGATAAATCAACACTTACAGGAACATTCTCCTCAATTTCTATGTCATTCACGTGCCCTGTATCTAAGAAAACCATTGGAAATATAATACAGATTAGTTGCTGGTAATTTAGGCAATATGTAGATATAGTGTAGAAATAATATAGATATATGTAGATATATTGTAGACACAATGTAGATATATGTAGATATATTGTAGATATATTGTAGATATAATGTATATATAATGTAGATGCATGTTTTACTGCTACTGGCATACACTGGTTTAGCACTACTGCCCGGAAAGTGTTGATTGTTCTTTTCTTTGGAGTGGTCATCATTTTTGTAGAACTGCCAGTAAACTGCATGCATTTAATTTGTTAGGCTATATACTTTATGAATGATAATATAAACTTAGACATGGTAAAAAATATTGTCTAAAATGAATATATATCAAATGAAACCTTAGCATCAATGTTATCCTTTTGACTGTTTATCGCCTGTAAAACAATCTTGATTGAATCATTGAGTAGCAGTCGAATGCTACCTAGTTCTTGAAAAACCTCTTTCTTGAAAGTTCCAAGATCTGAACCAACTTACATATTAAAATAGAAAGAGTTAACGAAATCATTTGCATAACATAAATTAAAGAAACTATCTAGGATTATGTATATATGTTACCTTGTCAACATCTTTTCTTAATTTTTTTATTTATTTCACAATATCTTTCTTGTCATCTATTCCAATTGCCTGCTTATATCCGGGTGGAGATGGAGCATCTATCAGATGCTCGGACTTTGTTTCAACTTCTTAAAGGATGTATTCAACTTTATCTGGTAAATTCATTCTTGAAAGCTCTTTTGGTGCTTCAATTATGTTGGTGAATTGAGTGAAAAAAAGAAATGTGAGTGACTTAAACATAATATGTATAAAAAGTGTAGATAATTTGTATTAGATTGTATCCGTAGAAGTGAAAACCATTTATCTTGATCCATGATGGTTTGATCATTCTATCTTCAATTGCAGATAACCATATCTTGCCCTTACTAGCCGACCAGCTAAGTATGCGAAGGATCGAATTAGCAACCCTTGTAGCTATATCAGTGTTGACGGTAGAGCAACACTCATACAACCATATTTGCATAGCTAGTGAAAAGCCTCGAATGACATAAAAATGAACATAAGGGTTGAGCTTGTGCCTAACGGACTGAAGCAATTGTGTATGAGATTCACTACCCCATGCGTAGTTCTCATACTGCCCTGAGTCCACCAAATAGAGAATACACAGCTTGACTGCATCCTCATCGTTCACCCAACTATGGCTGGTTACAATTTGTTTTAAGTATGACTTCTCAACTTTTTTCTTGTTTGGAAAATAGCTTCTCATTATTTTACAGAGGAATGTACAAATTCTAAAATATTTTTGTATAATTTGCCCATTGGGTTTGGCCTAGTGGTAAGAACACAAATTGTGATTTAGGTGCATGTCAGAGATTGAACTTTGACATAGAAAAAAAGCCTACATTTAACCTACATTTAAGTAGAGCGAGGCAGAGAGGGGTCCGTTATCCATCGAGTTCGAAAGGTGCTGCTACCTCGATGCAACAAATTCACGTATGCATTGATAAAGATGTGGTTGTATATCTCTGGGGAGGGTAAATTTCACAAATGGTCATATAACTATGATTTTTTTTCACCAAAGTCATATAACTTTATTTTCTCACACAAAAATCATATAATTATGATTTTTTTCACCAGTCATATAACTATATTTTCTCACATAAAAATCATAAAACTTTTAAAAACCCACACAAAAATCATAGTGATCGGAAAATATAATTTTTGAGTAGTATTTTTTTATTTTGTGGTTTTTATTTTTTATTTTCAGTCTAATAAATAGGGACGACCCAACCCGACCCAATACTCATATATATAAATTAAGATAATACTAAAAGTGAATAGTAAATCCTTCAAAACATGATACTTCTATCTTTTATTTTTCTTTTTAAGATTTTTATTCAAATTGATAGCATTTTTATTTCAAGTGCTCTCTAATTATAACTTTTATTTCTTTAATTTTTGTTAGAATCTCATGCATTCTGAACTAAGTTTTTATGGGGGAAAAATTCACTTTTCGTATTATTTTAACTTGCGTATATAGTTATTGGTTCATACTGGGTTGAGTCATTCCTATTTTAAGAAAAAAATATAAAATTAACCGACCCATCGAAACTAATTGTATTTGCTAGCTAAATTATATATAGAATGTGTATGTTATATGTATATAATACACACATATATAAAAAATATTTTATCGGCTATTATTTTTGGAGGGCTAAAAATATACTCATATTTCTCCTATTTTAATTGGATAATTATTTATTAGACTGAAAATAAAAAATAAAAAAATAAAAAATAAGAAAATAGGATCGAAAAATTTATTTTTCGACCACTATAATTTTTATGTGAGTTAGTGAAAGTTTTATAATTTTTGTGTGAGAAAACAAAGTTATATGACTTTTGTAAAGAAAACAAAATCATAGTTATATGATTTTTGTGTGAGAAAATAAAATTATATGACTTTGGTGAAAAAAAGACATAGTTATATGACCATTTGTGAAATTTACCCCAAAAAGAGTATCCTGTTATGTCTTTCTTTTCATATAAAAATATTGGTAAAACTTAAATAACTGAAATTGGTATTCGGTTAATCCGTATTATTTAGCTGCTTCTACCTTCTATCACTTTCTATGCTATTCAACTCTAACTTTTCTCTCTTAATTGATTTTGTAAATGATGACAGATGAGAGTGAAATAAAAGAGTGAGATTTTACACATTAATTGTTTTAGTGAAAGGTGTATAGGTCAAAATCTGCCCAAAAATATTTAGGGCAATATAACACTAAGGAATGGGTCAATCGAGGTCGACCAGGAAGCAGCGAGGTTTGTGGTCGAGATGTCAACAACGTTCAAGATCGAACACCATTAATAGAGTCGCAAGGGCTATTTTTCAAAATGAGATATTAAAGAGAATATTCTAGTGGATATTCTCTGCACTTGTATTATTACGGCGTGTTAGGGTTATGTCTCATATATATAGAAAAAGAGACAACGATGTAGGGCATGTGACATTCATTTTGATAAGAACAGACCTTTGAGAAAAATTTCTCTCTTATAGAAAGATACAAACACTATCTTTCCATCAAGATTCTTGTTCATATTATTCCACACATTTCCATCAGATCCAAGAATAATTCGAACATTCTAGGATTTGTCTGTCACTCATTATTATCAGGAGAGACAATCATCTAGTTCATCATTTATTGGGTAAACCACTTCTCATATTTACTTAAATGCCATTTATTGTTATTTATTGTTAGTTCTTCCTCCATTATTTCTCATACTTTTTAGAACAATTAATGTAGTCAATCCACTACCAGATCTGTCTAACGTTATTCACGTTTTCGGAACTAACATCTAGAGATATTATTTTTTAACTAATTGTAACACATTATTATATAAACTCAACTATTTTAGCCGAAAGTTATATTTTTTTAGTCAAACAATTTGGCGCCGTCTGTGAAAATTTTCTAGTTAAAATTTTAGTTTCTTCTAGATTTATAACTAACACGGATTGCTAACGTAAAAAAAAAAAAGAGAGCAAGAACAAGATCTCCTTTATTTGTATGCACAAATCCAATATGGCAGATAACATAGAAGAAAGGACGAGAATAATAAGTGACCTCCTAACCAACCTCATGAGCGTCATCAATGAGAGCTGTGAAACAGCGAACGAAGACGCAACGCCCAATGCCTCCCCTAGGCGAGATGAGTCACCCCCTCCTCACTGCAACATCATAAAATCTCTTGGTAAGGGAGCCTCCACATCTGTGGGGGAAGAGACGCCCAAGCTGTAAAAAAAGCTCTTCGAAGCATGGCTAACCGACGTGCTAACTAGCATCCTCAACAAGTCTGACCGAGACGCAACTGTGGAAAATGCAAGGATTTACACTGTGCAACGGGCGAACGAACAGTGTGACCAACTCCCTCCACTTCCAACAACATGTATTACTCACAACGTCATTGATAATGCAGGTGATAACGCTCTTGCAACCATTTTGAAAAGGATGGAGGAAATGGAGAACGAGAACAAAGTACTCCGAGATCAAATGAAAGAACACCAGGAAAGGGTCGACAAAATACCGGGCACCCCCAAACTGTTGCCGAAGTGAGACGCCGACCGATTTATCGAGCAGCCATACAGTGACGATGCAGCCCCGCATGCCATACCGAAAACCTACAAAATGCCGCACTACCTAAAAATATATGATGGCACGACTGACCCTGAAGATCATGTGACTCACAATGTCACCGCCGTGAAAGACAATGATCTCGCCAAAAACAAGTATCCTCCATTTTGTTGAACAAATTTGGTGAAACCCTCACAGGAGGAGCATTGACATGGTATTCACAACTACCTGTGCGTTCCATTGAAACTTTCGAAAAGATGGCTAACAAGTTCGTAATGGCCCATGCTGGGGCCAAGAAAGCCGAGGCAAGAGTGAATGACATATCTGCTATTAAGCAATCTCCAGGAGAGGGACTGAGGGATTTCCTCGCCCGTTTCAATCGAGTAAGGATGACCCTACCAAACGTGCCAGAAGGGATGGCAGTCAGAGCCTTCCAGAATGGGCTAAGCAGGGACGGTTCGAGGGTGACTAGAAAGCTATTGAGTCGATTGATAAAGTATCCCCCAACCACTTGGGATGAAATACATAACGCATATAGTGCCGAGCTCCGAGCAGACGAGGACGACCTCAATGGACCTCAATGGACGATCTCAATGGACAAACTCATCGACTCATCGAAGAAATGATACCCGAAGGGACCTCGCTGCTTCATGACCCAACATGGAACAACATCAACCATATGTCAGAGCGGCCGTTGCACCCCCTTCCTCCCGCCATGAAGAAGGCCCACCCAGATCAAGGACAGGGACTCACCGGAATGAGAAAGGTATGCCTACTTTATTATCCGCTCACAACTTTTGTGTGTCACCTACAAAAATAGTCTATGCCTTGGAGAATCTCAGACCAAAGGTGAAGTGGCCACAAAAGATGAGGTCAGATCCGAGTACCAGAAAATCGGATGCCCTTTATGAGTTCCATCAAGAACGAGGGCACAAAATTAAAGATTGCATCGCCCTAAGGCAGGAGGTCATAAACATGTTATGACAGGTACACCTCAAAGAGTTGCTGAGCGACCGAAGAAGGACTAACTTTGCCAGAGGGCACGAACAACATCAAGGGCCGCTGAAACCTCCCTCACCGACCCGCACCATCCATATGATCATCGGTGGCGGCGAAGATGTTTCCATCAATAGCGTAAAGTTTACCACTACCCACAAGCTCAAATGCTCGATCACCCCCGAGCGGTACGACGAACTCAAAGAAAGTATCATCTTCGATAAGTCAGATATCAACGGTTTGGTTTTCCCTCACTATGGTTTTCTCTCACTTCGATAAGATACCGATGTGAGACGCATTATGGTAGACAATGAGAGTGGCGCGTGCATGGATAGACAATGAGAGTGCCGCGTTACATCACGCTAACTGGATTTAACAATGCAGTTGAGTAAACATCGGGCGAAATCACGCTTCCCGTTCTGACTGGTGGCATCACTTTGGAGACCATGTTCCACATCATGGACTAAGATACAATGTACAATGCCATAATAGGGCGACCATGGATACACACCATGATGGCCATCCACTCCAAATTATACCAGGTCATCAAATTCCCGACTCCCTAGGGGATATTCAACATATGAGGGGAACAACGCACATCTCAAGAATGCTACCGTATCGCTCTAGACTGTATGGCCACTCAATAAGCGAAGGACCAAGAAAAAGAGGCATAGAAATCAACATGGTCGAGGTCCATATATGATAATAGCAAAGACGTCATCAGAGACCCTGATATGGTCAAAGCTGCAGAATCAACCATAGAAGAACTCGACCCTGTTAAATTAGACACCAACGATCATAATAAGAAAGCTTACATCGGCTGCAAACTTCAGGAACCAGGTAAATTCCATCAGTGCCTAACTACTAATGCGGGGTTGTTTGTTTTTAGCCATGCAGAAATGTCGGGTATCCCAAAAGAAATTGCCATGCACAAACTAAACGTCGATCCATTCCACCCCCTCGGTGAGGCAGGTCAGGCGTAAGTTCAACTCCACGATTAATGACATAGTACGAGAAGAGGTGGAAAAACTATTGGAAAATGGCTCCATCAGGGAGTCGAAGTATCCCCAATGGGTCACCAACATGGTGATGGTGAAAAAGAAGAATGGGAAATGGCGGATGTGCGTGGATTTCACAGATTTGAACAAAGCATGCCCCAAGGATTCATTTCCATTACCCCATATCGACCAACTCATCGACTCAACGGCCGGGCATGAAATACTGAGCTTCTTAGACGCCTATTCAGGATACAATCAAATCCTCATGGAATAAGAAGATCAGATAAAACCACATTCATCACCCACCAGGGGACGTACTGCTACAAGGTCATGCCCTTCGGGCTGAAAAACGCAGGGGCAACTTACCAAAGGTTGGTGACGAGAATGTTCAAAGACCAGCTCGACAAAATGATGGAAGTCTATATAGACAAAATTTTAGTCAAGCCCAAAAGGAAAGAAGATCACATCGACCATCTGAGAGAGACCTTCGATATACTCAGACGATACGAGAAATCGAGGTTAATCCTGATCAAATCAAAGCCATCGAGGGGATACCAGAACACTTGGCCACCAAAAACCAGGTTTAGAGGTTGACATGCCTTATCACCGATCTTTCAAGATTCATCTCACGATCATAAGACAGGTGTCACAGATTCTTCGGTGTACCAAAAAATGATAACGACCTCTAATGGACTTCTGAGTGCGTCCAGGCCCTGAAGGAATTGAAAGCGTACCTGTCATCACCACCACTACTTTCAAAGCCATAGCCAGGGAAACATCTCCTCGTTTACCTAGCTGTATCCGAAGTAGCTGTAAGCGCAATCCTTGTTCGAGAAAATAAAGGTGCGCAGTCCTGGTTCGAGAAAAATAAGGTACGCAGTCTCCCATCTATTATATTAGCAAAACATTAGTTGATGCCGAGACGAGGTAACCTCACCTTGAAAAATTGGCCATGGCCTTAGTCGTAGCTTCACGAAAGCTCAAACCATATTTCCAATGCCACCCCATCTCGATTGTCACAACTTTCCCCCTAAGGAGCATTTTGCATAAACCCAAGCTGTCGGGAAGGTTGGCCAAATGGGCCATCGAATTGAGCGAGCACAATATCATATATCAACCGCAAACATCGATAAAGTCGCAAGTCCTCGCTGACTTCGTCGCCGATTTCAATGCAAAAATAATGCTCGAAGTTGAAATAGAAGCCGCCCATGCTTCTCCCCAAACACAGGACCTCTGGGTCCTGTACACAGACGGTGCGTCTAACACATCAGGGTCTGGAGTGGGACTCGTACTCGAAGTCCCAACCGACAAATTGATTCGCCAGTCCATAAAGTGCCCAGATATGACTAACAACGAGCCCGAGTATGAGGCCATAATTGCAGGGTTAAGGCTAGCAATAAAGTATGGGGAAAAACGGTTAAGACCACGCTGCGATTCCCAGCTCGTAGTCAACCAAGTCACAGGAACTTTCCAAATAAAGGAACAAAGGTTGCAGAAATATCAGACCAAAATCTGCAAGTTACTGCCCGAGTTCGATGAATGTCAACTCGACCAGATCCCACGAGCACAGAACGCCGAGGTGGACGACCTCGCCAAACTAGACGCAACCACTAAAAATAGTATACCCGGAGATAGAAGTGTAGTCCACCTTCTCAACTCGTCGATAGACCAAATCGAGGTAAGAACCATAAACCTGACTTGGGACTCGCGCAACCGTATTATTACATATTTGCAGGACAACATACTCTCAAGTGATAAAAAGGAGGCCAAGAAATTGAGAATGCAAGCATCCAAGTACGACATCATCCACAACGACCTATATAAGAGAACGTACGGCGGCCCTCTGGCGAAATGCTTGGGCCCAAAACAAATTCGGCGCGTCCTTATAGTGGTCCTCGAAGGCGATTGTGGAGCTCACTCCGACAATTGGGCTTTGGTCATATGCTTCATATGAGTAGGGTATTACTGTCCCACCATGAAAAAAGAGGTCGCGGACTTCGTCAAAAGATGCGAGCAATGCAAAAAGTATGCCCCAATAATTTACCAAGTAGGCGAACACCGCCACTCGGTCACTTCACCTTGGCCGTTCATCAAATGGGGGATGGAAATCGTGGGTCCCCTCCCAGCAGGGTGAGGTAACATACGATTCCTTCTGATTTTAACTGACTATTTCTCTAAGTGGGTGAAAGCAGGAGCATTCGCCCAAATACCTGAACAAGAAGTGATCATCTTTATATGGAAAAACATCGTATGCCAGTTCGGCCTCCCCAAAGAGATCAACTGCGATAATGGACCCCAATTCGCGGGGAAGAAGGTCGCTGAATGTTTGTAGAAGTGGCGTATCAAAAGAATACTTTCGACACCATACAACCCCGCAGGCAACGGGCAAGCAAAGTCCTCCAACAAGTCGATACTGAACATCATGAAGAAGAAACTCGAAGACGCCAAGGGACTATGGCCGGAAATATTACCAGAAGTTTGGTGGGCTTACCAACCAACGCTGAAGACAAGCACATGAGAGATGCCCTACTCTTTAGTCTATGGGACTGATGCAGTAATACCGGTTGAGGTTGGGGAGCCCAGTCTGAGATACTCCCATGATAGAGGACCAAGGAATGATGAAAGCAGAAGGTAGGAACTCGACGAAGAGACATGACCTACATAAAAATGATTGCCCAAAAACAACAAGTAGAACTCTATTACAACAAGAAGGCAAAGGTCAGGCCGCTCAAAGTCGGGGACTACGTGCTTAAAGCTAAAACATAAGCAAGCAAAGACCCACAAGAAGGCAAACTAGGAATAAATTGGGACGGCCCGTACAAAATCACAGTAACAGTGAACAAAGGGTCATTCCAACTGGAAACAATGGAAGGAAAGCTACTACCAAACAACTGGAATATTACCCACCTCAAGTACTTCAACTTCTAAGAGATAAAGCGTCCCCCAAGTCGTACTCTTTTTTCCCTTACTTGAGTTTTATCCCAATTGGGTTTTATCAAGGAGGTTTTTAACGAGGCAACGAAAGGTACACTTCAAGTCGAAGTACACAAAGACGGAGGCACAGGACGGTCAGTTCATTGTTCGACCTCTCAAGCCTTCTCCAGATCAACCAATGAAGGTACTAGATAGACTGGGACTGGGACTGAAACACCAGCAAATGCCCAAAAATTTGTAAATTTCTCCAAGTGTATGAACAAAGCAACAATGCATGAAATTTATTTCTATTTCTCCAAGTGCACAACCAAGGCAACAATGCTTAAAGTTTATGATATCGACAAACTCCGCACCTAGAAGCATATCTTTTTAAATGTAGGTTATGTTCAACCTTGTTCGAACTAATACCTACCGGCCCTCGGCCACAATTAAACGTAGGTTATGTTCAACCTTGTTTGAACTAACACCTAGTGGCCCTCGATCATAATTAAATGTAGGTTATGTTCGACCTTTCTTGAACTAATACCTACCGGCCCTCGGCCACAATTAAATGTAAGTTATGTTCGACCTTGCTCGAACCAACACCTACTATCCCTCGACCATAATTAAATGTAGGTTATGTTCGACCTTGCTCAAACTAACACCTACCGGCCCTCGGCCATAATTAAACGTAAGTTATGTTCGACCTTGTTCGAACTCACACCTAATGGCCCTCAGCCATAGTTAAACATGCGTTATATTCGACCTTGTTTGAACTAACACCTACTAATCCTCAGCGATAATTAAACTTAGGATATGTTCGACCTTATTCGAACTGAGTGGTTACGGCTAGAAAATCAAGGCAACCAAGCGACGAAATCAACAAAAAACAATATATACAAGTACGAACCACATGAAGAAAATCATATGCAAATAACAAAGTTGGCATTTCATACTTAGAACATCTTTACAAAAGCTCATGAAGACGCCACCAACTACACACAAAGATATACAGAAAAGACAAAAAAGAAAACTACTAGCCACCATCTTCATCACCTGCAACATCCTCGCCGACCTGGCCCTCAACTACGTCACCCTCTCGGCCTTCAACACCCTCGCCATCGCCGCCTTCGCCCTCAGGATATGCAGCATCATACCAGGCGTTTTGGTCAAGCCGGTCTACATCTTTATCCCCCTCGCCCTCGTCGGCCTCTGGCATAGCAGGATCATACCTGAAAGCAACTCGAGCTTCATGAGCATCTTCAAGGGCGGCCCCAGAAATAGATCCCGCCGCATGCAAATATCATCAGACACATCTAACTGGGCCTCGGTATGAATCCACTCCTTGTATAATTCTCGAGGAACATCAGGAAAGTTTGAAGTATGAGAAGCGGACGGTCGCGCCAGTAATTGAACCTTCTCGGCCTTAAGGGCAGCAACTCGGTCGTAGAGGTCAGAATTCTCTTTATCCAATTCTCTGATCCTCTCATCGAGCCGCTCCTATTTTAACCTTGCCATTTCCAAGTCATTCTCCCGCTCAAAACGGAGGGCCCGGATCACCACCTCAAGGGCCTCCGTCTTCCTCAAAGCCCCCAATCGAGCTAACTCTACCCTATCCAACTCATTTTGCTTCTCGGTGATGTCGCTGTGAAGAACCTCCATCTGGAGGCGACACTCATCTAATTGCTTGTGCAACTCGATCACCTGCGTTTGGAGGTCGCCGCACTGAACCTCTACGGCCCTACTTACCTCAAGCTCTTATTCTTTATTTCTCAACGTTCCCTCAATGACACTGCATTTCTCGAAGTCCTTCACTAGCTCGACATCCTTTTGCTTCACCTCGTCCCGAAGGGTCAGCAAATTGCTGCCTTCGCCAAAATACCTGCGGATTTCCCGATACTTGCCACGGTACTTAAAGTATTTGCGCTGAAGTTTCCTGAAGATAGCCTTATGCCTCTCCTCCCTTCGGGCACTTTAGATTTCCAAGATCACGACCTGCAATCACAAAAAGAAAGAGAGTCAAACACGAGAACGCCTATCCTGACGAGAACAAGGCACTAAAACGAAGACCAAAAATCTGAACAAAGCAGACAAGAAAAAGAAGCCTTGAAAAATTTACCCTGAGAGCGAGGTCAGCTGTGTTTTTTAACAGGTCATGGTCCACGGAGATCACGATGGTCCGCGTAGACCCCTCCAGTCTCACTTCAAGCTGAGCAAATCCCTCTTCCATCATCCTCAGCTCTACAGCGTCAAGGTTTGAGCCCGTCTCATAGCCATCCTCGACCACGCCTTTGTCTCTCCTATTAGCCGGCGAAGAAGCACCATCAGCCGATCACGAAGTCGAGGGCCCCTCTTGCTGCGAAGTATCAGAAACTCTTGCAGACAGCTCTTCGGCTTCCGTCGTTGCAGAAGGAAGGGATACGCCCTCTACGGCCTCAGTCGTTATCGGGACCTCAAACACCGGCTCAACGTCGTCTTCAAGTATTATGGCCGCTGTCTCGTGGATGGTAAAATCATCCATCACAGAATCTACGGCCCCGTCAAAACCCCGTCACCAACATCTACTGACTTTCTCTTGCGGGGCACCAAATTCCTATCGCTTGGCGATGATTCCTCCTCCTCATCCACAAGACGGAATAAAGGTGTAGCCGGAAGCTCTGCTGTCAAAATATTTGCAGGCAGAGAAGAAACCGATGTTGAGGCAGCAGTAGATGGGGCCGAAGACCGAGCAGACCTAGCCGCGGTCGAGGAGGGAACAAAAACGGAAGAGCGAGTAGGCCTAACCACGGTCGCAGGGGGGATAGATGCCGACGAGGAGGCAACTTTCCTCTTACGGTATGCAGGAGGGGGAGCTTTCGGCCTCCTCGAAGATCCTCGGGCTGGAAAAGAAAGAATCGAAAAAGGTTATCACTATCAGCAAAGGCAAACTATAAGAAATAGGCGACTAAGAGGCCAAATCAAAAATAAAAAACAGACGAGCTCACCGGTCAAGGAAGGAGTAGGCCCAAACTTATTAAAAAAACCCGGCCACTCGCGAATCCCCACCATGTGAGGGAGAACCTGGCCAACCAAATCAGAAATGTCCCCGATCAAAGGAGGGGGCGTAGTCTTGGCTGCATAAGAAAGGAACAAAAGTTCAAAACCCACGACTAGAACAAGCAAATCAAATGTTTCAACGAAGGAGGGTTAGACGCTTACGAGTATAATTCCATGTCTCAGGGAAGCCGTCTACGTTAGCCACCACATCCTCGGTTCTGACCTTATCATCCATCTTTACCACTAGGCACTTGCTCCCTCAATGGAAAAGGTTTAACATTGCCCCATATAGAAACTAGGGGCGAAGAGATGCATCAAATATTGAAGGGTGACCTCGACCCCGTCCAATTTCGCGAACTTAGTAAACATCCTAATGAGCTTGTATATATATGGCGCGAGCTGCGCTGGACAAACGCTGTAGAAATGGTAGAACTTCTATGCCAATGGGAGAAGGGGAAACATGTAGACAACATGAAAGGGGTAGGCGTAGAACGCACAATACCCAGGGCGGTGGACTTGTACCACGTTCTGCCCTGCAGGGACCAACTCGACGTGAGCAGGAATATCATATTTAGCCCTAAGCTCTGAAAAATTGACCTTTTTCATCGCCGACTTAGAGATCTCGGCCTCGGCCTCTAGAGCCTTCGTAAAGTCAGACCTGACTCTATCACCACGAGGAATTATCTCCTCCACAGTGGGAAAGTTCTCATCCTCCACAGCCACAGAGACGCCCTCCACGTGAGGAGGCAAAACCATCGCCAGGGGAACCGAGTCATTTTTCTCAGTGGAACCAGAAGATACTTTAACCATAGTTCTGAAGAAATAGAGGGTATTCGAATAACGAAAAGTTAAATGCAAAGAGGATCTCTAGAGCAGGGAAGGAGGATACACAATTATGGAATAAGAAGAAAGAGGCGCTAGGTTTCGATATGGGAAATCTGTAAAACACGAGTGTTTGCCCTCACATCCCTATTTATAAGAATTCAGGCATCGAAACCAAGAAATTATGCCATCATTACCTAGCACAAATATCGAAGCGGTAGATCCAATCAACAGACGCACGCGAAATGACATAAAGCATCGAAAAATGCACCGTAATGACGCATGATGTCATGACATCACTTCGATCTAGAAACGACGCAACCCTAAAAGTTGCGGCTCACGAAAGGCCACGTCGCCATCTCGTCCCATCTTCTCGACCACGACAAACATAATTCGCTCATCAAGGACGTCTGAGGCCGGCCTCAATAAGCGGAGGGACTAACTATATAGGTCAAAATCTGCCGTAAAATATTTAGGGCAATATAGCACTAAGGAATGGGTCAGTCGAGGTCGACCAAGAAGCAACGAGGTTTGTGGTCGAGATGTCAACAACGGCCGAGATCGAACACCATTAGCAGAGTCGTAACGACTAGTTTTCAAAATGAGATATTAAAGAAAATATTCTAGTGGATATTCTCTGCACTTGTATTATTTGGGTGTGTTAGGGTTATGTCTCATATATATAGAAAAAGAGGCATGTGACATTCATTTTGATAAGAACAAACTTTTGAGAAAAGATTTTCTCTCTTATAGAAAGGTACAAACATTATCTTTCCATTAAGATTCTTGTTCATATTATTCTACACCTTTCCATCAGATCCAAGAATAATTCGAACATTCTTGGATTTGTCTATCACTCATCATTGTCAGGAGAGACAATCATCTTGTTCATCCTTTATTGGGTGAACCACTTCTCCTATTTACTTAAATGTCATTTATTGTTATTTATTGTTAGTTCTTCTTCCATTATCGCTCACACTTTTTAGAATAATTAATGTATGTTGTAGTCAACTCACTACCAAATCTGTCTAACATTATTCACGTTTTCGGAACTAACATCTAGAGATATTATTTTTAACTAAGTTTAGCCCATTATTATATAAACTCAACTGTTTTAGCTAAAAGTTATATTTTTTGGTCAAACAAAAGCAACATTACGAGTCCAACAATGTTATTTAAGCTGTATATAACACATTAAGAAAACAGTTCTACAAACTTCAAGTGGAAAGTAGTTCTTGCCTCTTCTAAGATCACTTATGTCATTCTTTGCTGCTCAGGAAGTAGTTCCACTGTTATTTTGAACAATCGCATCGCAAGAATACGCGATCTTTTTCTACTTAGATCTTGATCAGAGATTCCATGAATTCTATTAAACTATTCAAGGAGTTATGTGATGAGCCACCATCTTGAAAAGACATCTGGAGTTGTTGTTTCATTTCAAGTACTCTTTGCCTCAATTCTTTGCCTTCTTCTTCCACCATAAGTTTTCTTATTGTACTTTCTATGACACATCTAGTCAAATCATCATGACTTATTTCAAGGCCTACTTTCCATACATGCGTTATGTATCTTGCATTCACATTCTGATCACCAAAACATAGCCTGCAAATCATGGGAACCCCTTCAACAATACTTTCTAATGTCGAATTCCAACCACAATGACTCCAAAATCCTCCGACTGCAGGATGTGCCAAAACTTCTTTTTGTGGTGCCCATTTTACTATACGACCTCGATCTCCAACTGCTTCCAAGTAGCCATTAGGTAAGTCATGTTCAATCGACGTTGAACCATCCGTAGAACTTGGCCTAACTACCCATAAGAATGGTTGGTTACTATTGAACAATCCCCAAGCTGTCTCAATGAACTCCTTTTTATCCATAACAACTATACTCCCCAGGCTTACATAAAGAACAGAGTTAGTGGCTTGAGTATCAAGCCACGAAATGCAACTGGCGTCCTCTTCTGCTAAACTGGTTTGCAAGGAGGAGGCCATTTTGTGTAAAGGTCCTATTGTGAAAATAGGAACCTGATAATGTTGCTGGAGCCATAACAATGCTCGGTTCTCAAGATTCTCTGTAGTGTTCCCAATGATTGCCACAGAAGATCCTATGTTAGCCACCTTTTCTAATAACTGCAATAGAGGCTCTGGAATTTCGGAAGTGAGAACAAATGGGAGATCCTTGAACCTGAGGGCTGGTACTTTGGGCACCGGATGCAGCAGCTTAGACTCTGTAATTGTATAAGTAGGTAAATTAGTCTTAAAGCTCAGGACCAGGTTGTGACAATATAGTTTGTGAAATACTCTACTTTGAGAAATTCTTTTCTAGGTTATTGATTGCAGAAGGTATATAGAATAGGTTAAAAGTATGTGTTTTAGTTGTTAATTTGTATAGTAAAGGTTGATGGAGCTGATATGAACTAAAATCTGGGATTCTTGTAAAGATCCCTTGCCGGAGGCAGAGCTAAGAATTAAACTTGATGTGTTCAACCTAAGTTTTATAGCACTGAATTCATTCAAAACTTAATATTTTTTGGAATGTTAGTGGTTTAAGCTTATACACATACATAAATATTCTGTATCGAAAATACTAGGTTCAGTTGAACTCATTGATCAAAGGTTGCATATGTATTTGGGAAAAAAAATTGTATTGAAGAAAACATTTTTCACGATTCGAAATAGCGAAACATTGAAACTATAAAAGACATTTTTTGACGTACCAAACACAGTATTCTCCATACCCTACCTGGCAAGGGAGTAAAATTTTCTGCCTGGAATTGAAGAAAGGCGCAAGTAGCTTGCATATAAGCACAACTGCTTGACCGGAGGAGAATAGTTGGAAGTTTAAGATGATCAGCCACTTCAGTTGTGAAGTACATTAGGTGGTCATAGATTATGCAAGAGATTTGACCATAGAGCTCTGATTTATCCATCATTTGGACCAAATAGTCTTGGAATGGAACTCTGCAATTCATATTCATTGCTGGTATAATGTTCAATAGGTTCAATAAAGAAGAATCACTGTTTGACAAGCCATCCTTCAGTGGCAAGAATGTAAATTCAGGATGTTTGGAGCTATCTGGAGGATTCAACTCAGAGTGGTTTATAACAATGGAAAATCCCTTAGCATGAAGCGTAGAAGCCAGTTGAAGCATAGGCGTTATATGCCCTTGGAAAGGAGATGGTACCAGAACCACACAACTTTTTTCTGCTTCGTCTACAACCATCTGGATCATCAGCAGTGGCGAATTCAGAATTTAGACGCTGTGGGTTCTGAACTAAGAAAATATTGGGCTCCGAAATGTATGTCTTAGTAAATTTATAATTGTTCTTCGCAAAACTTTATATGCAGCACATATTGTTATACTATTCATTTGATCTTTGAATCAAGGGACCCTATTTGGATGTTGACATGATAGGCAATACATATAGTAAACTACAAACAGCCGGCTTATGATTAACATTACTGCTTGTCTTTCAATTAATTTATATGGTTAGACAATAGCTAGGAGTACACTATATAATAGTTAACGAAAAATTAGTAACTTTACTGCTTGTCTTTCAATTGATTAATATGGTGGGAGAACAGAAAATGATAAAATCCATGTAGCTAGCGAAGACTGCAATGTTAGGAAAGGAAAACTTATTAGTTGGAAAGTTTCATGTTAAAATGTGCCCTATTTTTCGTCAATTGTAACTACAAAGGTTTTGAGGCAGATACAAATTGAAGGTAACGCCGTAATGGGTGCAGCTGCAACCATTTTCTTCGCTCGAACTTTACATATATATAGTTGAAATATTTTAAATACATATTTGTACTTGTTGTGTAAGATCGTGGGTTAACTAACACACAAGCGCACACAAAACAAATAGAGAAGAAAAATCAATATAAGGATTTAACGAGGTTTGGCTAAGCCTAATCCTCGGGGACAGAAATAGAGAGAGTTTTCTACTATAAATGAGAAGAAAAGCATAATACCGTTAGATCCAAGTTTCAATGGTGAAAAATAACATCACTCTTATTTGCAGGCATATCCCAGAAGCAAAGCAAGGCGTTAACCCATGATGCTTCAAAAACGGCACACTCAAGTCAATCGAAGATCATGTCCGGATTCCAAGAAGGAACATCACAGTCAAGGCCTCTATATTTCAATCGACAACATTTCTCACATTAGATGGTTCGCATGGAAATCTATGCGAAATCCTATGACGTCAAAATATGATGTGTAATCAAAATTGGAGACTCTCCAATTCCAGCAGTAAAGTCTAACAAGAAGACAAATGGACAAACATCTACCGATCCAGTGGATATAGATGACTATTATGATGAGCAAATGGCAGTAATATAGGTAAATTTCAATGAACGAAATCTTCTATACAACACTATAGCAGAGAAGAATATGAAAATATATCAAGCTGCGATACGGCCAAAGAAATATGGGATAAACTGGAAGCCACTTATAAAGCGACAAGCATAGTCAAGGAAACAAGAATAAATCTGCTGATCCATGACTATGAACTCTTTCATATGAAAGAAAGTGAATCTATTGAGGAAATGCTTACTTGGTTCAGTAAATCATTAGATATCTATAGGCTTTTGGAAGACTATACTCAAGTGGCGAACACGTTTAAAATATCCTAAGAAGTTTGCTTATTACATGACAAACAAAAGTAGTTGAACTCGAGTCTCAAGATCTAGACAAATGCCTTACCCGCACTCTTCTAAAACTCCACCGGGATTTCATTCGGCCCGGTCGCTTTGCCCCTGCTCATCTTACGCATAGACCCTCAGCTTCATCAACTCTAATCCGACTACAATACCTAAAGCCACAACGACTCCCGGATAGTTCCAAATCACCTAGTACAATGCTTGTGTCCCCCTCCTCATTTAAGAGACTATGAAAGTAGGTATGCCATCTCCGACGGATAAGCCCCTCATCCAACAAAACTCTACCTTATTCGTCCTTGATGCACTTTACTCGGTCCAAGTTATGCGCCTTCCTTTCTCGCGCTAGAGCTGTCACGCCTCTTTTTTTCCGAGGGATAGGGGAGTGTTTGCAATTAAAGTGACATTGTTCGAAATGAGATTATTTATTTAATTAGAGTCGCCACGTGAAATATTTATTATGGTGTCCTAAGTCATCGGTTTATTTTAAAATCCTAAATCGAGAAAATTGACTCTGTTTTAAAGTCTGCCAAAATCAGAAGACCGGATAAGGAATTATATTTACCCGGGAGAAGGTGTGAGGCACTTCCAGATTCCGTAATTTTAGCACGGTCGCTAAACTATTAATAATTGGCCTAATTATTTGATTTATTGTATGTTTAAAACCTATTGTGCATTTTTAACTTTTGAACCGCTTTTAATAGAATTTTAATTGCTTTTAGGATTTATAGAGTTTATTTGAATAAGTTGCGATGTCGCACACTTATTTTTTTGGTACACATTGCGAATCACGTCAAGTGAAACGCACCCGCGATTTACAACATGTTTGTTTTTATTATTATCTAAAGTTATGGTCGGGTGGCATGAAATGCACACCCAAATTGGAATTTACGTATAGTGTCCATGCCATCGAAACCGTACTCGTGACCACGATGATTTATTATTCGCGCCTAAAGTAAACTAAGGTATTCAAGAATTAATTATTTCCTATGTTTGAGATCAATGTGAAGGTCAAGAATATATAGAATTGGATATTTGAGAAAAAATAGATTCGCATGCCATTTGGAATACGAAAACTAATCTGCGGTTTAACCAAATACTATACATCATAGATTAGTAGCCCATAAATTAATGGGAAAAAAAAAAAGCCACATGGTTAAACATGGGAACTGGCAGTTGACTGACGTGGGTCTATTAATTTTAAAAGGGAATTTTTACATTCTTATACATTATTTCAATCTTTATTACCCTCCCTACTCAAATTTTAATATAAATACATGTTATATACCTAATTATCAATTATGTACATTTTTAGGCATTTAATGATAATAATTAGTGTCCTAAAATCACTCTAATGTATCTTCCACTCCCCCACGTTTCTCTCTCCACAACCTCCCCCCCTTCTCCCCTCCACGTATCTTGCACTCACCTACATTTTTCTCTCCACAAATTTCAGTATCCCTCCATTAACGCCTATCTCGACTCTTCTTCAAAAATCAGTCTATATTTTTTGTAACGACCCGGTCGGTCGTTCCGAGAGTTATAGCCCCGTTTTTCCCATTTTTGCTTCTTTATGTATTGTTCAACTGTGTTATGTTATATCGGGTTGGTAGGTTTGGTTCCGGAGTAGTTTTGAAGTGGAATGAGACACCCAGTCTCTCATTTAGAAGGTTAAGTTGGAAAAGTCAACCGGATGTTGACTTATGAGTAATCAATCTCGGATTAGGATTTTTTTGGTTCGGATAGCTCCGTTAGATGATTTTGGACTTAGGAACGTGTCCGGAATATAATTTGGAGGTCCGTGGTAGAATGAGGCTTGAATCAGCAAAATTAGAAATTTGGTGATTTCCGGTTGGCAGTGGAAAATTTGACATCGGAGTCGGAATGGAATTCCGGGAGTTGAATTAGAATCGTAGTGTAATTTGTGACGCGTGTGCAAAATTTGAGGTTATTCGGATGAGGTTTGAGGTTTCAAGTGCATTAAGCTTGAATCGGTGTGCGATTCATGTTTTTGTTATTGTTTGATGTAATTCGAGAGCTCGATTGAATTTGTATGGTATTTTAGGACTTAATGGTACCTTTGGTTGAGGTTCCGAAGGCCTCGGGTGTGTTTCGGGATGAGTTTTGAGCGAGTCTGGGCATTTTCGGAACTCAGGTATGGTTCTGGTGCTTTGAATTTCGTGGACCTCAGTAGAATTTCGCGGACCGCATAATGCTGCCGCGGCCGCACTCCGGGGGAAAAGTTCTGCAGATTCGCTGGTCCGACTTTAGAAGCCTATATCTTTTTATCTACACGGAATTTTGAGATGATTCAAAACGAAAGTTGTTGCCCTTCGTGTCTAGTTTCCAGAAAGGTAAATAAGTCATCATTTGGACATCTGTAGAGAAAGTTATGACCAAAATACTAAAGCCTGGGTAGTGCAGCCACCAAAAAGTACGGCCGCACCAGTTTTTCGCGACCGCAGGACCTGGGAGGCACGGTCGCACTTGGAATTTCGCAGACCGCATAGTGGGAGTTCAGAGGGTGCACTATATAAATGGGGTTTAGGGCATTATTTCATATTTTGGACCTAGGGAGCTCGGTTTGTGGCGATTGTTCGTGAGTTTTTCTAGAAATTTATCGGGGTAAGTGATTCTAACTCGAATTTGGTTAATATACATGAATATATCAATGATTTCATCATCTGATTAGTACTTTGAGATGGAAAATTTGGGAAAAATTGTAGAAACTTCATAAAATGAATTTTTGGGATTTGAATGTCGATTTGAAGTCGGATTTGAGTGAAACTAGTATGGTTGGACTCACGAGTGAATGGGCGTTCGTAATTTGTGAATTTTACCTGATTCCGAGTCGTGGGCCTGGGGGCCAGGTTTGAGCTAATTTCGGGTTTTTGGTTTAAATTGGTAGTTTTTCTTGTGGAATTCATTCCATTAGCGTATATTGATGGTATTGTACATATTGTGAATAGATTCGGAGCATTTGGAGGCTGAGTCAAGAGGCAAGAGCATCGCTGGGTAGAGATTTGACCGGTTTGAAGTAAGTAACGATTATAAATCTAGTCCTGAGGGTATGAAACCCCGGATTTTGTATCATTTTACTATTTTGAGGTAACGCACATGCTAGGTGACGGGCGTGTGGGCGTGCACTATTGGGGATTGTGACTTGATCCGTCCCGTAGCAACTGTAAAATTGTATATTTCGTTGAAACTATATGATGCTTATGTGTTTTAGAAAGAGTTTTTGTAAATTGGGCTGAATGCTATGTTTGGGCCTTGTGCCAGTGCTATTTGGACACTTAGGGGCCTTTTATTACTATCTCCTCACTATTTTCGATTGAAAATTTATACCCAATCATGGTTTTACTTGTTTACTGCATAACTCAATTTTTATTACTCTAGTTTGATGCATATAAATGTTATTTTGGGTTGAATACCATGTTTTACTGAGAGCCCAAGTGGCTTGAGAGGTTTATGACAGAGTGAGGCCGAGGGCCTGATTTGTGAGGATATTTATGAGATCGGGCTGCATGCCATATCATGTTTGATATAGGCCGAGGGCCTGATTTATTAATGTCATGATTTGGCTTGATATAGCGCTTGGGTTGAAGGAGCCCCTCCGGAGTTTGTACAGACCCCCAGTGAGTGCAGGTACCTACTGAGTGCGAGTGTCGAGTGTCGAGTGCCAAGTGTTGAGTGACTGGGACGCATGAGTGATGGTGAGGTATGCACGAGGGGCTGTTTACGAGTGACTGTGAGGTATGCCTGAGGGGCTATATACGAGTGACTGTGAGGTTTGCCCGAGGGGTTGTATATGAGTGATGTTTTTTTTTGCCCGAGAGGTTGTTTATGATTTCATCAATTTTGCTTACCTTGCATTGAACCTTTGTTTGAAAACTGTTGAAAAATATCTTTAAATGATTTTACTGGAACTGGGTTTAAACGAGATGTTTTGATTCAAACCCTGATTTTAAAAACATGTGGTATTTTACTGAGATTTCATGATATGAACTTTATATGCTAATTGCTCGTCACTACTGCTCAGCCTTTATTTATTGTTGTTACTTACTGAGTCGGCGTACTCACGTTACTCCCTGCACCTTATGTGCACCTCGGACCGTGATGGTGCCTAACATTTCACTTGCTAGGCACGCCAACGTTATAATAATATTATCTATTTTTAAAACAATTTTTAAACCTATTAATAATCAAAGAACAAATGCGGAAGTAAAGTCTGAAATGTAATGAATAATTCATAAAAACAACGGTGTCTAAATACCATCCCAGAATTGGTATCACAAGTGCACGAGCTTCTAGAATAATACAAATAAAGGTTTGAAAAAGATAAAGTTGTCTAGAAATAAATACACAACTAAAGTAAAATAGACGGGGACTTCAGAACTGCGGACGCCATGCAGTTATACCTCAAGTCTCCTCCGAGTAGCCGAAATCCGAGCAAGTCTATGGCACACCGCTGGGACCAACTCCGAAATCTGCACAAGAAGTACAGAGTGTAGTATAAGTACAACCGACCCCATGTACTGGTAAGTGCTGAGCCTAACCTCGAAGAATTAGTGACGAGGCTAAGGCGGGTCACTTACATTACCTGTACGCAATATTAGTAACAACAACAATAATAGAAATAAATCAGGTAGCTCATTTATAATAACTGAAGCCAACTCAACAGTCATAACCAATTATTATTCCCATCAATTCTGTTGCAGCGTGCAACCCGCTCTCACAATATATTTAAATTCAATTCTGTTACAGCGTGCAACCCGCTCTCCCAATATATTCCTTTTAATCAAGTCTGTCATATATTTATTTCAATCAAGTATATATATATAGACTTTTAAATAAGTCTGTTGCGGTGTGCAATCCGATCCCCCAATATTGACTTTTAAATAAGTCTGTTGCGGCGTGCAATCCGATCCCCCAATATTGACTTTTAAATAAGTCTATTGCAACGTGCAATCCGATCTCCAAATATATATATATATATATATATATATATATATATATATATATATATATATATATATATATATATATATATATATATAGTCTTTCATTTCCGTTGCGGCGTTCAACCCGTTCCCTCAATATAATTTTTAAACAACTCATAAATGTAATAAAACTTACTCCAATAAATACCACATCCAATGAGAAATTATTAAGCATCAAGGCACACAATAATTATAATTTATTTATGAACCAAACAATGACAAATAAAAATTTATTATGAAAATCATAGAGAAAATAGGTAGTTTAATATTTAATATGTTAAATGTCAAATAACAATTAAAACACATAATTCAAGTAGCATGTAAATATTTATGTAGAAATTCAAGAATTAATATTTGACAAAGAATAGGAGAGAAATAATTATTATAATAATTAATTTATGATTTAAAACAATTTATGATTTTCAAGTAAGCAGGCAAACAATTAATTTGACGACGTATAGACACTCGTCACCTCGCCTATACGTCGTTCATATGCAATTCACATAACAATTAAATTAAGGGTTCTATTCCCTCAAGTCAAGGTTAACCACAACACTTACCTCGCTTTGCAAATTCCAATCAATTACTCAACCACAGCTTTTCCTTTTAAATTTGTCTCCGAAAGCTTCAAATCTATTCACAAATAATTCAATATACTCAATACGAATCATAGGAATTAATTCCATATGAATTTACTAATTTTTCGAATAAAATCCGAAATTCATTAAAATATTCGGCAGTGGGACCCACATCTCAAATCTCGGAAAAACTTACAAAATCTGAACACCCATTCCGAGACGAATTCAACCATACAAAAATTATCCAATTCCGATATCAAATGTACCTTCAAATCTAAATTTCTCATTTTTGGATGATTTTAGAAAAATCTGATTTTTCTTCTATAAATTCACGGATTCATGATATAAATGAGTATGGAATCATGAAATATAATCAATATAGGATAATGAATACTTACCCCAATATTTTCCCGTGAAAATCGCCCAAAAATTACCTCTTGAGGTTTTAGGTTTTGAAGATTTGGGAAATGAATCAAAAATCCCGTCCAAAGTAATTTTGATCAGCTGCAGATGTCGCATTTGCATTTGCGAAGCCCGCAAATGCGAGAAAAGTATCGCAAATGCGAACTCCTCGCATCTCTACTGCCTTCGCAAATGCGAACCATTTGTTCGAAATTGCGAACATTGAACCATCGCAAATGCGATGAAAATCTCGCAAATGTGAAGGTCCCCTTCCAACCCCACTGCTCACAAATGCGAAGCTTCTTCGCAAATGCGATGCTCGCATTTGCGAGCCAGACCTCGCAATTGCGAAGTCTGTAGACCTGAAGCACACCAGCTATGATTTCTATGTTCAAAACATCACGTGGCCTATCCGAAACTTACCCGAGCCCTCGGGGCTCCAAACCAAACATGCACACAAGTCTAAAAACATCATACGAACTTACTCGTGCGATAAAATTACAAAAATAACACCTAAAACTATGGATTTAGCACCAAAACTCATGAATTCCTCAAGAACATTTTAAAACTACTATCTTCTCAACCGGACGTCCGAATCACGTCAAATCAACTCCGATTTCTACCAAATTTCACAGACATGACTTATATATTATATTAAATCTGTACCGGGATCCGGAACCAAAATACGGTCCCGATACCAATGAGATCAAGCATTAATCAATTTCCTTAAATCCATAAAATTTCAGTCTTACAATTTTCATCAAAAATTCATTTCTCGAGCTAGGGACCTTGGAATTCGATTCCGGGCATACGCCCAAGTCCCATATTTTACTACGGACCTTCCGGGAACGTCGGAACACGGATCCGAGTCTGTTTACTCAAAATGTTGACCAAAGTCAACTAAAAATTAATTTTAAATCCCAAAAATTATTACTTCATAAATTTCCACATAAAGGCTTTCCGGATTTACGCCGGACTGCGCACGTAAATCGAGGTGAGTAAAAATAAGGTTTTAAGGCTAACGGGCCCGGAATAGAGTCTTAATTCACAAGATGACATTTTGGGTCATCACAATCTCCACCTCTAAAATAACCGTTCGTCCTCGAACGGACATAGAAAAGTACCTAAACTGGCGAACAAGTGGGGATATCTACTCCGCATGTCCGACTCGGACTCCCAAGTAGCTGCCTCAACAGGCTGACCTCTCCATTGCACCCGAACTTAAGGATAACTCTTAGACCTCAACTGTCGGACCTGCCGGGCTAGAATAGCCACAGGCTCCTCCTCGTAAGTCAAATCCTTGTCCAATTGGACAGAGCTAAAATCTAACACGTGGGACGGGTCACCATGATATTTTTGGAGCATAGACACATGGAACACCGGGTGAACCGCTGATAAACTAGGTGGTAATGCAAGCCTGTAGGCTACTTCACCCACCCTTTCAAGAATTTCAAAGGGTCCGATATACCTAGGGCTCAACTTGCCCTTCTTTCCGAACCTCATTACACGTTTCATAGGTGAAACCCAGAGCAAAATTCTTTCTCCAACTATGAATGCAATATCACAAACTTTATGATCGGCATAACTCTTTTGCCTAGACTGAGCTGTGCGAAGTCGATCCTGAATAATCTTGACCTTATCCAAGGCATCCTATACCAAATCGGTACCCAACTACCGAGCCTCTCCCGGTTCAAACCAACCAATTGGCGATCGACATCGCCTTCCGTATAATGCCTCATATGGAGCCATCTGAATGCTCGGCTGGTAGCTATTATTATAAGCAAACTCCACAAGTGGCAAGAAATGATCCCAAGAACCTCCAAAGTCTATAACACAAGCGCAGAGCATATCTTCCAATATCTGAATAGTGCGCTCTGACTGTCCGTCTGTCTGTGGATGAAATTCTGTACTCAACTCCACTCGCGTGCCTAACTCATGCTGTACAGCCCTCCAGAAATGTGAGGTAAACTGTGTACCTCGATCTGAAATTATAGACACGGGCACCCCGAGAAGGCAGACAATCTCACGAATGTAAATTTCAGCTAACCTCTCTGAAGAATAGGTAACTGCCACTGGAATGAAATGTGCTGACTTGGTCAACCTGTCCACAATGACCCAAACTGCGTCAAATTTCCTCTGAGTCCGTGGGAGAAAAACAACAAAATCCATAGTGATACGCTCCCACTTCCACTCAAGAAATTTCTAACTTCTGAAGCAAACCACCAGGTCTCTGATGCTCGTACTTAACTTGCTAACAATTCAGATACCGAGCTACATATGCAACTATATCCTTTTTCATTCTCCTCCACCAATAATGTTGCCGCAAATCTTGATACATTTTGGCAGAACCTGGATGAATAGAATACTTGGAACTGTGTGCTTCCTCAAAAATTAATTCACGAAGCCCATCCACATTAGGCACACAAATACGACCCTGCATTCGCAGAACCCCATCTTCCCCCACAGCATACTATTTGGCATCACCGTGCCGCACCGTGTCCTTAAGGACAAGTAAATGAGGATCATCATACTGCCTCTCTCTGATGCGCTCATATAAAGAAGACCGAGCGACTGTGCAAGCTAGAACCCGACTGGGTTCTGAAACATCTAACCTCACGAACTGATTAGCCAAAGTCTGAACATCTGCAGCTAATGGGCTCCCACCAACTGGAATATACGCAAGACTGCCATACTCACAGCCTTTCTACTCAAAGCATCGACCACCACATTGGCCTTTCCGGGGTGATACAAAATGGTGATATCATAGTCTTTCAACAACTCCAACCATCTTCTCTGCCTCAAATTAAGATCCTTTTGTTTGAACAGATACTGAAGGCTACGATGATCAGTAAATACCTCACACGAGACACCATAGAGGTAATGCCTCCAAATCTTCAGCGCATGAATAATGGCTGCCAATTCTAAATCATGAATAGGATAATTCTTCTCGTGAACTTTCAATTGCCGCGACGCATATGCAATTACCTTGCCATCTTGCATTAATACTGCACCGAGCCCAATGTGAGATGCGTCACAATATACCGTATACGATACTGAACTTGTAGGTAATACCAACACGGGTGCCGTAGTCAAAGCGGTCTTGAGCTTCTGGAAGCTCAACTTACACTCGTCTGACCATCTGAATGGGACACCTTTCTAGGTCAACCTGGTCAATGGGCTTGCTATAGATGAAAACCCTTCCACGAACAGACGATAATAACCTGCTAAACCCAGGAAAGTCCAGATCTCTGTAACTGAAGTAGGTCTAGGCCAATTCTGAATAGCCTCAATCTTCTTAGTATCCACCTTTATGCCTTCTGCCGATAGAACATGCCCCAAAAAGGCAACTGAGTCTAACCAAAACTCACATTTTGAAAACTTGGCATATAACTGATTATTCTTCAAGGTGTGAAGCACACTTCGAAGATGTTGCTCATGTTCCTCTCGACTGCTGGAGTAAATCAAGATATCATCAATGAATACAACCATAAAAGAATCCAAATAAGGCTTGAACACCCGACTCATCAAATCCATAAATGTTGTTGGGGCATTTGTCAACCCAAATGACAGCACTAGGAATTCGTAGTGCCCACACCGAGTTCGAAAAGCTATTTTAGGGACATTAGATGCCCTAATCTTCAACTGATGGTAACCAGACATCAAATCGATCTTCGAAAATACCTTGGCACCCTGAAGCTGATCAAATAAATCATCAATTCTTGGTAGCGGATATTTGTTTTTGATAGTGGCTTTGTTCAACTGCCGATAATCTATACACATCTGCATAGAGCCATCTTTCTTCTTTACAAATAATACTGGTGCACCCCATGGCGAGACACTGGGTCTAATGAATCCCTGATCAAGCAAGTCTTGTAACTGCTCTTTCAATTCTTTCAACTCCGGCGGGGCCATACGGTATAGTGTAATAGAAATGGGCTGAGTTCCCGGAGCCAAATCAACACAGAAGTCAATATCTCTATCGGGTGGAATCCCCGGCAAATCTGCAGGAAATACTTCTAGAAATTCACGAACAACTAGTACTAAGTCCATAGAAGGGACATCCGCACTGGGATCGCGAATATAAGCCAAATAGGCTAGACACCCTTTCTCTACCATACGCCGAGCTTTCATATAAGAAATAACCCTGCTGGCAGAATGACCAGTGGTTTCTTTCCACTCTAACCAAGGTAACCCCGGCATAGCTAGGGTCACTGTTTTGGCATGACAATCCAATATAGCATGATAAGGGGATAGCCAATCCATACCCAAGATGACATCAAAATCTACCATGTCAAGAAGTAGAAGATCCACACTAGTCTTACGATTACCAATAGTAACCACACACGAATGATAGACATGATCTCCCACCGGTGTAGATACACACACAGAAGCACTCAGAGAATCACAAGGCACAACCAAATATGAAGCAAAATAGGAGGACATATAGGAATAATTAGATCTTGGATCAAATAGAACTGAAGCATTTCTATGGAAAACTGGAATAATATCTGTGATCACAGCATCAGATGACTCAGCCTCAGGCCTAGCTGGAAAAGCATAAAATCGGGGCTGGGCCCCACCACTCTGAATTGCGTCCCTGGGACGGCCTCTAACTGGATGGCCTCCACCTCTAACGGTCTGATCTCTACCTCTAATGGCCTGACCTCCACCTCTAATAGCTTGACCTCCACCTCTAGCTGCCTGACCCCTACCTCTAGTTGGCTGAGCAGGCGGTGAAGCAATCGGTACTAGTGTGATGGAGCGCGAATCCTGCCGAGATCTGTTACTCACCAATATAGGGCAATACCTCCTGATGTGACCAATGTTTTCACACTCTTAACACCCATCCTGATGTCGTGGTTGCTGAAGCTAAAGCTGAACTAAATGGGCCGGATAACCGCTGTAGTAGCTCTGGAGTGGTGATGCACTGATAGGAGCTGAATGTGCACTGAATACTGGCTGCCCAGAGTAAGGCATAATAGGACCGTGACTCCCTGAAGCACCGGGAGATACATGAAGTGCTGAATGAAACGGTCTGGGAGGATGAACCCTAACAAAATTACCTCTGCCTCCAAAGGAGGCACCACTGAAACCACCGAACTGATGAGGCCTCTTATCGGACCTCTGCCCTCTCTCCTGTGCAAGAACCATCTCGATCTTCCTTGCGACATTAGCAGCCACCTGAAAAGAAATATCACTTCCGGTCTCCTTGGCCATCTAAAGTATGATAGGGTGAGTGAGTCCCTCAATAAACCTCCTCACTCTCTCTCCCTCTGTAGGTAGTAAAAGGAGAGCTTGACGGGCCAAATCCACAAAACGGGACTCATACTGAGTAACAGTCATACTGCCCTGCTGTAGACGCTCAAATTGCTTGCGGAATTCCTCTCTCAGTATGATAGGGAGGAACTTTTCCAGAAATAGCTGAGAGAACTGCTCCCATGTAAGTGCAGGCGATCCGACTGGTCGGGTCAATGTATAATCTCTCCACCACCTCTTGGCGGAACTCGTCATTTGAAATACACCAAAATCAACCCCATTGGTTTCAACTATACCCATGTTCCGCAGCACCTCATGACAGCGTTCAAGATAATCATGTGGGTCCTCAGAAGGTGTACCACTGAAGTAAACTGGAAAGAGTAAACTTATCCAGTCTCAATAAGGCCTCAAATGACATGGAGGTCCAATCACCGATTTGTGCCGCAACAACTGGCTGAACTACCCCAATTGGCGGGGCTGCTGGAGCCTGATTCTAGGGAGCCATCTGCTCCGGAGCGGGAGTAGTGGGAGTTTGTGCTCCTCCCCCAGCCTGTGAGACGGCTGGTGCCACTGGAAATGTACAATTCTGGGCCGCGCCCTCCATAAGACTTACCAGACGGACTAAAGCGTCCAGAAGTACTGGAGTGGCTATGAATCCTTTCGGGACCTGAACTGGTCCAACGGATACATTCTGAACTGGAACCTCCTCCTGAAGGTCCACCTGAGGTTCTTCAACAGGTGTAGCAGCTCGAGCTCTAGACTGAGCTCTACCTCGGCCTCTAGCATGACCTCGGCCTTGACCTCTACCCCTGGCCATTGTTGCCACTGGGGGTTCTGGTCCCTGACCATCGGTAGAGGTATTACGTGTTCTCACCATCTGCGAGAGAATAAGAGTAGAATGGTTTAATCATCGATGATAGAATAAAATCGCACGACGGGATAAGAAAGAAGTGATATTGTTCCTAAACTTCATAGCCTCTGAGTGATAAGTACAGACATCTCTGTACCGATCCTTCAGACTGTACTAAGCTTGCTCGTGACTCGTGAGACCTATGTAACCTAGTGCTCTGATACCAACTGTCACGACCCGAAATTCTCACCTTCGGACCGTGATGGCGCCTAACATTTCACTTACTAGGCAAGCCAATGTTAGAATAATATTATCTATTTTTAAAATAATTTTTAAACCTATTAATAATCAAATAACAAATACGGAAGTAAAGTCTAAAATGTAGTGAATAATCCATAAAAACGACGGTGTCTAAATACCATCCCAGAATTGGTATCACAAGTGCACGAGCTTCTAGAATAATACAAATAAAGGTCTGAATAAAATAAAGCTGTCTGAAAATAAACACACAGCTAAAGTAAAATAGACGGGGACTTCAGAACTGCGGAGGCCATGCAGTTATACCTCAAGTCTCTTTCGAGTAGCCGAAATCCGAGCAAGTCTATGGCACGCCGCTGGGACCAACTCCGAAATCTGCACAAGAAGTGCAGAGTGTAGTATCAGTACAACCGACCCCATGTACTAGTAAGTGCTGAGCCTAACCTCGACGAAGTAATGACGAGGCTAAGGCAGGTCACTTATATTACTTGTACGCAATATTAGTAACAACAACAATAATAGAAATAAATCAGGTAGCTCATTTATAATAATTGAAGCCAACTCAGCAGTCATAACCAATTATTATTCCCATCAATTCTGTTGCAGCATGCAACCCGCTCTTACAATATATTAACATTCAATTCTGTTACAGCGTGAAACCCGCTCTCCCAATATATTTCTTTTAATCAAGTCTGTCATATATTTATTTCAATCAAGTATATATATATAGACTTTTAAATAAGTCTGTTGCGGCGTGCAATCCGATCCTCCAATATTGACTTTTAAATAAGTCTATTGCGACGTGCAATCCGATCCCCCAATATATATATATATATATATATATATATATATATATATATATATATATATATATATATATATATATATATATATATATATATATATATATATATATACACTTTCATTTCCGTTGCGGCGTGCAACTCGTTCCCCCAATATAATTTTTAAACAACTCATAAATGTAATAAAATTTACTCCAATAAATACCACATCCAATGAGAAATTATTAAAAATCAAAGCACACAATAATTATAATTTATTTATGAACCAAACAATGACAAATAATAATTTATTATGAAAATCATAGAGAAAATAGGTAGTTTAATATTTAATATGCTAAATGTCAAATAACAATTAAAACACATAATTTAAGTAGCATGTAACAATTTATGCAGAAATTCAAGAATTAATATTTGGCAAAGAATAGGAGAGAAATAATTATTATTATTATAATTAATTTATGATTTAAAACAATTTATGATTTTTCAAGTAAGCAGGCAAACAATTATTTTGACGACGAATAGACACTCCTCACCTTGCCTATACGTCGTTCACATGCAATTCACATAACAATTAAATTAAGGGTTATATTCCCTCAAGTCAATGTTAACCACGACACTTATCTCGCTTTGAAAATTCCAATCAATTACTCAACCACAGCTTTTTCTTTTAAATTTATCTTTGAAAGCTTCAGATCTATTCACAAATAATTCAATATACTCAATACGAATCATAGGAATTAATTCCATATGAATTTACTAATTTTCCTGATAAAATTAGAAATTCATTAAAATATTCGGCAATGGGGCCCACTTCTCAAATCTCGGAAAAACTTACGAAATCTGAACACTCATTCCGAGACGAGTCCAACCATATAAAAATTATCCAATTCTGATATCAAATGGACCTTCAAATCTAAATTTCTCATTTTTGGAAGATTTTAGAAAAATCTGATTTTTCTTGCATAAATTTACGGATTCATGATATAAATGAGTATGAAATCATGAAATATAATTAATATAGGATAAGGAATACTTACCTCAATGTTTTCTCGTGAAAATCGCCCAAAAATCGCCTCTTGAGGTTTTAGGTTTTGAAGATTTGGGAAATGAATCAAAAATCCCGTCCAAAAGTCATTTTGATCAGCTGCAGATGTCGCATTTGCGACCTGGGCTTCGCAAATGCGAAGCCCGCAAATGCAAGAAAAGTATCGCAAATTCGAACTCCTCGCATCTCTACTGCCTTCGCAAATGCAAACCATTTGTTCGAAATTGCGAACATTGAACCATAGCAAATGCGATGAAAATCTCGCAAATGCGAAGGTCCCCTTCCAACCCCACTGCTCGCAAATGCAAAGCTTCTTCGCAAATGCGATGCTCACATTTGCGAGCCAGACCTCGCAATTGCGCAGTCTGCAGACCTGAAGCACACCAGCTATGATTTCTATGTTCAAAACATCCCGTGGCCTATCCGAAACTCACCCGAGCCCTCAGGGCTCCAAACCAAACATGCACACAAGTCTAAAAATATCATACAAACTTGCTCGTGCGATCAAATCACAAAAATAATACCCAAAACTATGGATTTAGCACCAAAACTCAGGAATTCCTCAAGAACATTTCAAAACTACTTTCTTCTCAACCGGACGTCCGAATCACGTCAAATCAACTCCGATTTCTACCAAATTTCACAGACATGACTTATATATTATATTAAACCTGTACCGGGCTCCGGAACTAAAATACGGGCCTGATACCAACGAGATCAAATATTAATCAATTTCTTTAAATCCATAGAATTTTAGTCTTATAATTTTCATCAAAAATTCATTTCTCGAGCTAGGGACCTTAGAATTCGATTCCGGGCATACGCCCAAGTCCCATATTTTACTATGGACCTTCTGGGAACGTCGGAACACTGATCCGAGTCCGTTTACTTAAAACATTGACCAAAGTCAACTAAAAATTAATTTTAAATCCCAAAAATTATTACTTCATAAATTTCCACATAAAGGCTTTCCGGATTTACGCCCGGACTGCGCACACAAATCGAGGTGAGTAAAAATAAGGTTTTAAAGGCTAACGGGCCTGGAATAGAGTCTTAATTTACAAGATGACCCTTTGGGTCATCACACCAGGTGTAGCTGGATACGGTAGCGTTTGTTGACTATTTCAGTTACAGATTTTCTCGGGGATAGCGAGATAGCTGTCTGGCGATCGCAGCCCTGCTCTTCTCCCTCTTATCTTCATTTAGTTGTATTTAGCAATTTTCCAGACTATGTTAGTCTCGATATTGTCAGATAAATTATAGTAGATGCTCATGACTAGTGACACCCCGATGTCGGGCTTTTCTTTCTGCACTTTTGTTTTGATTTGAACTCCTTTACGAAGTTTTTTATGTTAAATATCCTTGAAATTATCTTTGAAATAAAAATATCGATTTGTTTTGGAAATGAGTCGGCTTGCCTAGTTCCACGATAGGCGCCATCACGACAGGGTTAGTTTGGGTCGTGATATTTTTTAACTCTTCTTCAAAAATACCTCTCTATTTTTATAGATTCAAGCTCTAAATACTCTACCACACACCTCCATTAACGCCTGTTGCTTGCTTAACTTTCAATGAGGAAGAAAACACTTTCGAAGATCAGCCCTAATTCTAGTAAGAGAGCAGCAATTCCACCATTGACAGCCATTAAAAAACTTTGAAGCTTTGAATTTGAATTTTGGTTTTCAAAAATTATTATTTGTTTTTATTGGGTATTGTTGCAAATAATTAAGAATATTATTTGGAGTTTATATCTCATTTTTTAGGGTGTTTTGGTAAATATTAGACTTGATTTTGGCTGAATTTCAGATTGAAACTCGAAATAGAAGAAGAAGAAGAAGAAGAAGAAGAAGAAGAAGAAGAAGAAGAAGAAGAAGAAGACATGGCATGCATTATACTTACGAAAATGTAGTAAAGTTGTAGTAAAATTGTAGAAAAATTGTATTTTGTTGTTTATATATATGTTTTTATTTAAATATTGTATGAAAGTTGAATAATATTGTATAAAAATTGTATTTAAGTTGTATGATATTGTAGTTATATATAACTTGGTAGAAATAACGTATGAAAGTTGTAGATAAGTTGTATAATATATAATTAGTTGTATGAAATTTATTTTTACTATGTATAAATTAGATACAAAATATATAAAAGATATATTGTATAAAATTTGTATAAAAATTATATTTTAGTTGCATGATATTGTAGTTGTATTTAACTATGTAGAAATAATGTATGAAAGTTGTAGATTAGTTGTGCTTTTACATTGTGTTTTTAAGCTCTTTGCCTAAACGTGTTAAAACTGTTAAAAATATTACTTAATTTTATGAAATACCTTGCAACTTAATTCAGATCGACTTCTCATAAAAGGTAAACTTACCTATCTTCAGCATTACATGCCAGAAGGATTCCATCTTATTTTGCAGGAAAAAGTATAACCATTGTTGAATATGATTTGTAGAATAATGCCCTCCAAATATATATTCTATCCAACTAGGGTTGTCCTATTAATTATTACTCCTACCTAAAGAAAGTGGAAAGCATAGGATATAATTCTTTGGAAATGGGTGCCCTTCTGATTTTGTATTTTGAATAGCAACTTCAACAAGTTCTTAATTGGATAATAATTAAATAGACTTGATGGGCAGGGAATAGAGTCTGATTCCCTTTTAAGGATTTAAATTAGAATTTTGGTTTTATCCTGAATTCTGATTAAAAAAAACTTGTAAAAAGTTGTCCCCAAATATTAACCTAATCTTCTTGTTAATTATAGAGGAATTCTTACTAAATTCCAACGTAAAACTGAAGGGTTAAAAAGAAGAAGAAGAAAAAGGATTAGAATAAATAACACAAAATTGTAAGTACTATTAAGACATGGTTATGTGATCAACCAGATGAAAGAGTTGTCCACTGACTTGATCACTAAATTTCTACAAGGGTGGAAGATCTGGAGAGAAAGGGGGAAAGAGGAGAGAAAAAAGAAAAAAGGTATAACTAAATCCCTTGACTGAAGGCACTAATAATGGATTGGGGGCCTTTTAAGGTGAAATGTATATATTTTGTAAATAAAACTTGTTTAGGTCGGGTAATTAACTAAACGTGAATATTTTTGGTAGTAAAGTTTCAAATAGTGTATAGGAAGGTAAAAAATCTCTTTTAAAAGTCATATAATGCTTTAAGAAGAATCACTCAAATAACGAAGTGCGGGTCTGTTGTAAGCCTTCATGGGCCTAATGTAAGGCCTCAAATTATGGGATCAGTTAAATCCCAAATTGGGTATGAATCCTAGTCAGCCTAACTAATGGGCCCAGAAATTCATGAGCACAAAAAAAAATAAAAAAAAATGTGCACCACACTGAATTTTAACATAATTTCAAAGCTATCTTTACACAAAGCATATTATTCCGGACGTTAACACATGATTCGACCAAGTTGAAAACTCATTACACAAAATCATAGCTCAAAATTTATGATAACTACAGTCGACCTATAAACCATCCTTATACAATTTGAGTTTAGATAAGGCTGTAAACAAAGAACTCTCTAATAATTGATCTGCTCAAAAGTAAGTACTTGATTGTACAAGAGTCACTTTAGAAATGCCAAATAAAGGATGAATCCAACAAGTTTGAGTCCAGCGAAACAGGGATCAATAAATTCAGCAGCAAAATAACAGCACTTTCAACCAAAATGAGGTTTGAAACCCAGAAAACTGAAGATAAACAACTGTAATTCCAACAGATCTCTTTTCGAGCTACTTTCCTTTTGCCTTGTTTTTTATCTTTGCTTTTTTCTTTTTATTTTTGAAATCTCTTCTATTCTTCTTTGAAAATGCAGAGACGATTAAGTTTCTGAAAGAAAACTGCCCAAAAATGTAATATTAAGCATAATGATTGTCAATTGTTCCACGAACTTCCCTCAGGAATAAATTCTGGATTTAAGGTAAGTATTTTACCTTATTTTTCTCTTTTAAATTCTTGACATTCTATAATTTGATTTTAAATACAAGCAAAGACAATAAATTTTGATTATAACTCTAATGGAGTTTGTAAGAAACTATAACCACCCGAAGTGATAACATTTTTATGCCTTGTCATGTTCAAATTCATGTATGATTATGAGCACAAGAAGTGAAAAACCGTCCTATTGAATTTGCTTCATTCTCGTTCCCTTAAGAGAATGTGGTAGCAATATGTAATAAGTCTGAAAGAAGATAAAATTATTACCGTGAATATATCAATGGATGTGGACGTGGCAATAGACGAAATTATAATCGTCATCATTGTGGTAATGAGAATAATAAGGATTCTCAAAATAATCATTCACTATGTGAAAATAATATTTGTCATCGATTTGACATGAGATTTTGTAAAGCATGTATAGATGATTATGGTCCATTCATGGTATGAATGTGACAACATGTGATTTATGAATACATATTCATTCTTGAAAGAATAAAAACATGCTTGTGGTAGTAAATATACCGTACTCACCTCTAGAAGGAGGTTTGAGAGAAAATAAGAAACTAATATCATTATTATGGCATGAATAATCATTAGTCACGTACCTATTGCACGCCAAATTATTTTAGCAATGTGATTATTAAGGGACAACAACAATGCAAGAAACAGATCTTGCATATAATTTCTCCTTGAAAGAGAAATTCACCATATGAATGTTGATAAATATGTGGTAGTACAAAATTAATTGAGAAGTCTAGAAGAGCCAATTATTACTATTTTGGAGGAATACAATTAATTATCAATAAGGTATGGTGTCGTAGTAAATCTCAAAGAAACTTATTGAGTTTCTATAATATTCACGAAAGCGGTTGATTATATTGAGACTATAAATAAAGGAAAGATTTAATATCTTCTATTACTACAATTTGTAGTGGGGTAATATGTAGGTCAGAAGCTACCCGCTTTATTCTCCAGTTTGTACTACACAAATTAAAGAATGCCACAATAAAGTAGAAGTTTATTAATATAAAAATTCATATCATAATAAATTTGGAGTTTATTGATAATTGTATAATCATGGTGTAAACCCGAAGTTTATCAATATTGATAATTTATCTAGATGGCATAATTGGTTTAGCCATGTTAATTCAAGTATGATGTGTAAAAATAAAAGAGAATCCACATGGGTAAATATTAAAGAACTAGAAAATTCTTTGCGAATTCTCTTATATTGCTTGTTCTCATTAATTAATCGACTAACTAAAATTGGGATTGAATCCCATGAATGCTGGAAATATCAAAGGTGAATATAGGCACATTCACTAGCCATGTATACCACATACGATGCATCTATGAGATGGTTACATGTGCGATTATTATTAACCCGCAACCTGGTATTTGCGAGGTAACTTGCTCAATAATTTAATTAAGAGTATAATTTTCAGATTTTCTATTCAAGACAGATTATCTTGATAAGTTGGTTTACATCACAGTTGGTTTAGCAAAATAATTTATTGAGTGCCTCCACTTAATGGCTAAACTATTGCTTATGAGAACAAAGTTATCTATATCAGTTTGATATACGTTATATATGAAAGTATATTACATTCTCCTCTCACAAGTGGTTGAGGGTCAGGAACCAAATATTTTCATCTTATTATTATTGATGTGCGATGTATATTTTGATTAACACCATAACGCACAAATGTGGGTTTCCAAAGTTAAGGAAACAAGTTAGTTTTTCTAACATGAGGGGGAGACAGAATAAAAGTTGAGAAAAAGTTATGTGGAATGAATTGTCATTTGTACATCTAGATCCTCGAATAAGATAATATGAACTTGAAGCTCATAAAAAGATAATTCATCCGCACTATATTGCAAAGCATGCCAGACGTATTTGCTGACCCAAATAAAGTAACTATATTCTCACTGCAAATGCTCCTATTAGAATAAGTCCTAGAAGGAAAAAGTCTATGGTACGTTTAAAGAGTATAGACAAATCGGTTTCAAATAAAAAATTTGATAAGGAAAATGATCAAAATAATCATAATAAGGAGACAAGTGATCTAGAAGATCACATGACATAGCACTTCATAAAATCTCAGAGAGGTTCGGGCACCTGAAATGGAATGAAGAGATCTCTATTTTATATCTTTATGAAAAAAAGGAGGTTGGAACCGATATAAAATGTTCGTCGACTACATCTATGATAATGTTAAATATATATGAGGATCTTAAATCTGGAGAAATAATTCAAGTATAATTGATTCTATATGATATATAAAGTTTTGGACCTGCAGTTCAAACACTTGAAAGTATAAAGTCAATGGTGTGTGCAATCATCTTTATCTATCTTATATGTCTAGCATGACATAAAAAACTTGATATGCATCTAAAGTCCATTCATACGGCTTATAAGACTTAACTTATCTATATAAAGTCCATTCATCTCTATGGGATGGTATTTAATTCATCTGCGAAATATGGGTATAGTTGAGACCAATGAATGGATTATCTTATCCATTGGTCTCAACTATACCCATGTTCCACAGCACCTCATGGTAGCGGTCAAGATAATCATGTGGGTCCTCAGAAGATGTACCACTGAAGTGAACTGGGAAGAGCTTGATAAACTTATCCAGTCTCAATAAGGCCTCAAAAGACATGGCGGGCCTATCACCGGCTTGTGCCACAACAACTGACTGAACTACCCCACCTGGCGGGGCTGTTGGAGCCTAATTCTGGGGAGCCATCTGCTCCAGAGCGGGAGTAATGGGAGTTTGTGCTTCTCCCCCAGCCTGTGAGACGGCTGGTGCCACTAGAAATGTACCATTCTGGGACATGCCCTCCATAAGACTTACTAAACGGACTAGAGCGTCCTGAAGCACTGGAGTAGCTATGAATCCTTCCGGGACCTGAACTTGTCCAACTAGTACAGTCTGAATTGGAACCTCCTCCTGAAGATCCACCTAAGGTTCTACAACAGGTGCGGCTGCTCGAGCTCTATACTGAACTCTACCTCTGCCTCGGCCTCTAGCACGACTTCGGCCTCGACCTCTACCCCTGGCCATAGTTGCCACCGGAGGCTCTGGTCCCTGTCTGTCGGTAGATGTATTACATCTTCTCGCCATCTGCGAGAGAATAAGAATAGAATGGTTCAATTATCGATGATAGAATAAAATCGCACGATAGGACAAGAAAGAAGTGATATTGTTCCTAAACTTCATAGCCTCTGAAAGATAAGTACAGACGTCTCCGTACTGATCCTTCAGACTCTACTAAGTTTACTCGTGACTCGTGAGACCTATGTAACCTAGCGCTCTGATACCAACTATCACGACCCGAAATTCCTACCTTCGGGACCGTGATGGTGCCTAACATTTCACTTGCTAGGCAATACAACATTAGAATATAATTAGCCATTTTAACACAATTTTAAATTAATTAATAACAAAGAAAACAAATGCGGAAATAAAGTCTAAAATAAGGTGAATAATGCATAATAGATGCGGTATCTAAATACCATCTCAAAATTTGGAGTCACAAGTGCACGAGCTTCTAGAATAATACAAACAAGGGTCTGAACGAAATAAAGTTGTCTGAAAGAAAGCACACAGCTAAAATAAAGTATAAGGGGACTTCAGAGCTACGAAAGTCGTGCAGCTATACCTCAAGTCTCCACTGATAGCTGAATCCGAGCAAGTCTATGGTACGCCGCTGGGACCAACTCCGAAATCTGCACAAGAAGTGCAAAGTATAGTATTAGTACAACCGACCCCATATACTGGTAAGTACCGAGCCTAACCTCGATGAAGTAGTGACGAGGCTAAGGCAGGTCACATATATTAACCTGTACGCAATAACAATAATACCAACAATAATAGAAATAAAATAAGTATCTCTTTTCAACAGTTGAAGCCAACTCGGCAGTTATAACTAATTATTATTTCAATCAGTTTCCGTTGCGGCGTGCAATCCGATCCCACAATATATTCATATTCAATTCTGTTGCGGCATGCAACCCGATCCCAATATATCTTTTTAATTAATTCTGTTGCGGCGTGTAACCCGCTTCTCAAATATTTATTTCAATCAATTCTGTTGCGGCTTGTAACTCGTTCCTCCAATATATTCACTTTAATCAATTCTGTTGCGGCGTGTAACCCGATCCTCCAATATATTCACTTCAATCAATTCGGTTGTGGCGTGCAACCCGTTCCTCCAATATATTCACTTCATTTATCAATTCTTATAAAAAAAATTATTTCAATAAATACAATAATTAATATAAAATTATAAGACAACAAGCATACAATAATTATGATTCATTAGAAATAAGTGATGACAAGTAGCAATTAATTATGGAAATTAAGGATGTAATAGGCATTTTAATAATTAGTATGCTAAACGTCAAGTGGCAATCAAGTCACATAAATCAAATAAGTATGTAGCAATTATAGCATGGATTCAAGGCATGATATTGAGCAAAGAACACGAGAGAAACAATTAATATAATAATTAATTCATGATTTAAAATGATTTATGATTTTTCAAGTAATTATGCAAATAATTAATTTGACGAAGTATAGACACTCATCACCTTGCCTATACGTCATTCACATGCATTTCACATAACAAATAATTTAAGGGTTCTATTTCCTCAAGTCAAGGTTAACCACGACACTTACCTCGCTTTGCAACCAAATTCAAGAATCCAATAAACCCTTGCCTCGCGAATTCGTGTCTGAAATCCTCAAATCTAGTCATAAACAATTCAATATACTCAATATAAATCGTAGGAATTAATTTAATATGAATTTACTAATTTTCCGGATTAAAATCCGAAATTAATCTCAAAACTCATCAGTAGGACCCACGTCTCGAATCTCGAAAAAACTTACGAAATACGAACACCCGTTCCGAGACGAGTCCAACCATACAAAAATTATCAAATTCCGATGTCAAATGGACCATCAAATCTTAAATTTTCGTTTTTGGAAAGTTTTACAAAAATTCCAATTTCTCCCATCTAAATCCGAAATAAATGATGAATATAGATTTAGATTTATGAAATATAATCGCTATATAATAAATAACACTTACCCAGTTCGAAATCGTGAAAAACTCCTTTGAAATAGCCCCTAAAACGAATTCTAATTGAGGGTTTGTGAAAAATGGAAAAAATCTTGTTTTGGTTCTGTTTTAAGGTCTGGGCGTCAGGCCTTCTTCGCGTTCGCGAAGGGCCCGCCACGTTCGCGAAGTGCAGCAGCCCAAATGGCTTTCGCGTTCGCAAGGGATTGCACGCGTTCGCGATGGTCTTCCCCCCCCCCCCGAGGCCATCGCGTTTGCGTAGAACAATCCACTGATCCCTTACCCACCTCCAATAACTCTACACGTTCGCGTGTTGCCTGTTGCGTTCGCGAAGAGTAGACCCCCAATGCTACGCGTTCGCAACCATGACCTCGCGTTCGTGTAGAACAAACCATCCCCCAGCCCATCTCACACTTCTTGTTCGCGAGAGTGCCTTCGCGAACGCGAAGAAGGAAACCAGAAGGTACCTGAAACTGCAGAAAAACCAGATTTCTAAGTTCAAATCATCCCGTAGCCTATCTAAAACTCACACGAGCCCTCAGGGCTCCAAACCAAACATGCACACAAGTCCTAGAACATCATACGAACTTGCTCGCGTGATCAAATTGCCAAGATAATACCTAGAACTACAAATCAGACACCAAATCAAATGGAATTTTTAAGAAAACTTTAAAACTTCTATTTTCACAACCGAACGTCTGAAACATGTTAAATTAACTCTGTTTCTCACCACATTCGATAGACAAGTCATAAATGACATAACAGACCTATAAAAATTTTCAGAACTTGAATCCAACCCCGATATCAATAAAAGTCAATTTGTGGTCAAACTTTGAAATCTTTAAGCCTTTAGGCTTCTAGTTTTCGCCAACTAGCGATAATTCAAGCTAGGGACCTTCAAATTAAATTTCGGACATACGCACAATTCCAAATCACGATACAGATCTACCAAAACTGTTAAAATATTGATCCGAGTTCGTTTGCTCAAAATGTGACCAAAGTCAACTCAATTGAGTTTTTAGGCTTTATTTCACATTTTAATTAATTTTTCATATAAAAACTTTCCGAAAAATTATACGGACTGCGCGCACAAGTCGAGGAATGATGAATAGTGTTTTTCAAGGTCTTAGAACATAGAATTAATTATTACATTTAAAGATAACCCTTTGGGTCATCACATTTTCCACCTCTAAAACAAACGTTCTTCCTCGAATGGAATTAGAAAAAGTACTTGAGCTGGTAAAAAGGTGTGGATATTTACTCCGCATGTCCGACTGGGACTCCCAAGTAGATGCTTCTACCTGCTAACCTTTCCATTATAACTGAACTGAAGGATAACTCTTAGACCTCAACTGTCGGACCTACCGTGCTAGAATAGCTACCGGCTCCTCTTCATAAGTCAAATCCTTATCCAATTGGACTGAGCTAAAATCTAACACATGGGATGGATCACCATGATTTTCCGGAGCATAGACACATGGAACACCTGATGAACCGCTTGCCCTTTTTCCGAACCTCATTACACCTTTCATAGGTGAAACCCGGAGCAATACTCTTTCTCCAACCATGAATGCAATATCACGAACTTTACGGTCGGCATAAATCTTTTGCCTAGACTGAGCTGTGCGAAGTCGATCCTGAATAATCACGACCTTATCCAAGGCATCTTGTACCAAATCAGTACCCAAAAATCGAACCTCTCCCGGTTCAAACCAGCCAACTGGCAATCGGCATCGCCGTCCGTATAATGCCTCATAAGGAGCCATCTGAATGCTCGGCTAGTAGCTATTATTATAAGCAAACTCCGCAAGTGGTAAGAAATGATCCCAAGAACCTCCAAAGTCTATAACACAAGCGTGAAGCATATCTTCCAATATCTGAATGATGTACTCTGACTGTCCATCTGTCTATGGATGAAATGGTGCTCAACTCAACCCGCGTGCCTTACTCACGTTGTACAGCCCTCCATAAGTGTGAGGTAAACTACGTACCTCGATCTGAAATAATAGACACGGGCACACCGAGAAGGCGGACAATCTCACGGATTTAAATTTCAGCTAACCGCTCTGAAGAATAGGTAACTGTCACTGGAATGAAATGTGCTGACTTGGTCAACCTATCCACAATGACCCAAACTGCATCAAATTTTCTCTGAGTCCGTGGGAGCGAAACAATAAAATCCATAGTGATCCACTCAGGAATTTCTAACTTCTGAAGCAAACCACCAGGTCTCTGATGCTCGTACTTGACTTACTGACAATTTAGACACCAAGCTACATATGAAACTATATCCTTCTTCATTCTCCTCCACCAATAATGTTGCCGCAAATCTTGATACATTTTGGCGGCACCTGGATGAATAGAATATCTGGAACTGTGGGCCTCTTCCAGAATTAATTCACGAAGATCATCCACATTAGGCACACAAATACGACCATGCATTCGTAGAATTCCATCTTCCCCCACAGCAACTTGTTTGGCATCACCGTGCCACACCATGTCGTTAAGGACAAGTAAATAAGGATCATCATATTTTCTCTCTTTGATGCGCTCATATAAAGAAGACCGAGCGACTGTGCAAGCTAGAACCCGACTAGGTTCTGAAATATCTAACCTCATGAACTGATTAGCCAAAGTCTGAACATCTATAGCTAACGGTCTCTCACCAACCGGAATATAAGCAAGGCTGCCCATACTCACAACCTTTCTACTCAAAGCATCGGCCACCACATTAGCCTTTCCGGGGTGATACAAAATGGTGATATCATAGTCTTTCAACAACTCCAACCATCTTCTCTACCTCAAATTAATATCTTTTTGTTTGAATAGATACTGAAGGCTACGATGATCAGTAAATATCTCACACGAGACACCGTAGAGGTAATGCCTCCAAATCTTCAGCGCATGAATAATGGTTGCCAATTCTAAGTCATGAACAGGATAATTCTTCTTGTGGACTTTCAATTGTCGCGACGCGTATGCAATAACCCTGCCATCTTGCATTAATACTACACCAAGACCAATGTGAGATGCATCACAATATACCGTATAAGATCCTGAACCTGTGGGTAATACTAATACTGGAGCCGTAGTCAGAGCAGTCTTGAGCTTCTGAAAGCTCAACTCACACTCGTCTGACCATCTGAATGAGGCACCTTTCTGGGTCAGTCTGGTTAATTGGCTTGCTATAGATGAAAACCCTTCCACGAACCGACGATAATAACCTGCCAAACCCAGGAAACTCCGGATCTCTGTAACTGAAGTAGGTCTATGCCAATTTTGAACAGCCTCAATCTTCTTAGGATCCACCTTTATGCCTTCTGCCGATACAACATTCCCCAAAAAGGCAACTGAGTCTAACCAAAATTCATATTTTGAAAATTTGGCGTATAATTGATTATTTTTCAAAGTTTGGAGCACACTCCGAAGATGCTGCCCATGCTCCTCTCGACTGCTGGAGTAAATCAATATATCATCAATGAACACAACCACAAAGGAATCCAAATAAGGCTTGAACACCCGATTCATCAAATCCATAAATATTGCTGGAGCATTTGTCAGTCCAAATGACATTACTAGGAATTCATAATGCTCATACCGAGTCCGAAAAGCTGTCTTAGGGACATCGGATGCCCTAATCTTCAACTGATGGTAACCAGACCTCCAGTCGATCTTTGAAAATACCTTGGCACCCTGAAGCTGATCGAAAAAGTCATCAATTCTTGGCAGTGGATACTTGTTCTTGATAGTAGCCTTGTTCAACTGCGATAATCTATACACATTTGCATTGAACCATCTTTCTTCTTTACAAATAATACTGGTGCACCCCAGGGAGAGACACTGGGTCTAATGAATCCCTGATCAAGCAAGTCTTATAACTGCTCTTTTAATTCTTTCAACTCCGGCGGGGCCATACGGTATGGTGGGATAGAAATGGGCTGAGTGCCCGGAGCTAAATCAATACAAAAGTCAATATCTCTATCTGGTGGCATCCCCGGCAAATCTGCAGGAAATGCTTCTGGAAATTCACGAACAATTGGTACTGAGTCCATAAAAGGAACATCCGTACTGGGATCGCGAATATAAGCCAAATAGGCTAGACACCCTTTCTCGACCATACGCCGAGCCTTCATATAAGAAATAACCTTAATGGTAGAATGACCAAGAGTTCATTTCCACTCTAACTCAGGTAACCACGACATGTCTAGGGTCACCGTCTTGGCATGACAATCCAATATAGCATGATACGGTGACAGCCAATCCATACCCAAGATGGCATCAAAATCTACCATATCAAGAAGTAGAATATCCACACTAGTCTCAAGACTACCAATAGTAATCACACACGAACGATAGACATGGTCTACTACAACAGAGTCTCCAACCAGTGTAGATACATACACAGATGCACTCAAAGAATCACAAAGCACAACCAAATATGAAGCAAAATAGGAGAACACGTAGGAATAAGTAGATCCTGGATCAAATAGAACTGAAGCATCTCTATGCAAAACTGGAATAATACCTGTGATCACGGCATCGGATGACTCAGCCTCAGGCCTAGCTGGAAAAGCATAAAATCGGGGCTGGGCCCCACCACTCTGAACTTCGTCTCTGGGACGGCCTCTAACTGGCTGGCCTCCACCTCTAACGGCCTGAACTCCACCTCTAATGGCCTGACCTTCACCTCTAGCTGCCTGACCCCTACCTCTAGTTGGCTGAGCAGGCGGTGAAGCAACTGGTGCCGGTATGATGGCACGAGAATCCTGCCGAGATTTTTTACTCGATAACCTAGGGAAATACCTCCTGATGTGGCCAATATTTCCACACTCATAACACTCATCCTGATGTCGTGGCTGCTAAAGCAGAAGCTGACCCGAACGGGCCGGATAACCGTTGTAGTGACTTTAGAGTGGTGGTGCACTGATAAGAGCTAAATGTGCACTAAATGATGGCTGCCCAGAGTAAGGCATAATAGGACCGTGACTCCCTAAAGCACCGGGAGATGCCTGAAGTGCTGAATGAAACGGTCTGGGAGGATGACCCCTACCAAAATTACCCCTGCCTCCAGACGAGGCACCACTGAAACCACTGAACTGACGGGGCCTCTTATCAGACCTATGCCCTCTCTCCTGTGTAAGAACCATCTCGATCCTCCTCGCGACATTAGCAGCCGCCTGAAAGGAAATCTCACTTCCAATCTCCTTGGCCATCTGAAGCCTGATAGGGTGAGTGAGTCCCTCAATAAACCTCCTCACTCTCTCTCCCTCAGTAGGTAATAAAAGGAGAGCATGACGAGCTAAATCCACAAAAGGGGATTCATACTGAGTAACAGTCATACTGCCCTACTGTAGATGCTCAAATTGCCTGCGGTAATCCTCTCTCAATGAGATAGGGAGGAACTTCTCTCGAAATAGCTGTGAGAATTGTTCCCAGGTCAATGCAGGCAATCCAACTAGTCTGGTCAATATATAATCTCTCCACCACCTCTTGGAAGATCTCGTCATCTGAAATACAGCAAAATCGACCCCATTGGTCTCAACTATACCCATGTTCCGCAGCACCTCATGGCAGCGGTCAAGATAATCTTGTGGGTCCTCAGAAGGTGTACCACTGAAGTGAACTGAAAAGAGCTTAGTAAACTTATCCAGTCTTAATAAGGCCTCAAAAGACATGGCGGGCCTAACACCGACCTGTGTCGCAATAACTGCTGAACTACCCCAACTGGCGGGGCTGCTGGAGCTTGATTCTGGCGAGCCATCTGCTCCGGAGCGGGAGTAGTGGGAGTTTTTGCTCCTCCCCTAGTCTGTGAGACTGCAGGTGCCACTAGAAATGTACTATTCTGGGCCGCGCCCTCCATAAGACTTACCAAACGGACCAGAGTGTTCTGAAGCACTGGAGTAGCTATGAATCCTTCCGGGACCTGAACTGGTCCAACTAGTATAGTCTGAACTGGAACCTCCTCCTGAAGACCCACCTGAGGTTCTACAACAGGTGTGACTGCTCGAGCTCTAGACTGAGCTCTACCTCTGCCTCGGCCTCTAGCACGACCTCGGCCTCGACCTCTACCCCTGGCCATAGTTGCCACCGGGGGATCTGGTCCCGGTCCATCGGTAGATGTATTAGGTGTTCTCGCCATCTATGAGAGAATAAGAATAGAATGGTTCAATTATCGATGATAGAATACAATCACACGACAGGATAAGAAAGAAGTGATATTGTTCCTAAACTTCATAGCCTCTGAAAGATAAGTACAGACGTCTCCGTACCGATCTTTCAGACTCTACTAAGTTTGCTCGTGACTCATGAGACCTATGTAACCTAGCGCTCTGATACCAACTGTCACGACCCGAAATTCCCACCTTCGGGACCGTGATGGCGCCTAACATTTTACTTGCTATGCAAGCCAACGTTAGAATATAATTAGCCATTTTAACATAATTTTAAATTAATTAACAACAAAAAAACAAATGCAGAAATAAAGTCTGAAATAAGGTAGATAATCCACAATAGACGCGATATCTAAATACCATCCCAGAATTTGGAGTCACAAGTGCACGAGCTTCTACAATAATACAAACAAGGGTCTGAACGAAATAAAGTTGTCTGAAAGTAAGCACACAACTAAAATAAAGTAGAAGGGGACTTCAGAGCTATGAACGTCATGCAGCTATACCTCAAGTCTCCACTGGTAGCTGAATCCGAGCAAGTCTACGGTACGCCGCTGGGACCAACTCCGAAATCTACACAAGAAGTGCAGAGTGTAGTATCAGTACAGCCGACCCCATGTACTGGTAAGTGCCGAGCCTAACCTCGACGAAGTAGTGACGAGGCAAAGGCATGTCACCTACATTAACCTGTACGCAATAACAATAATAACAACAATAATAGAAATAAAATAAGTATCTCTTTTCAACAGTTGAAGCCAACTCGGTAGCCATAACCAATTATTATTTCAATCAGTTTTCGTTGCGGCGTGCAACCCGATCTCATAATATATTCATATTCAATTCTGTTGAGGCGTGCAACCCACTCCTCCAAAATATTCATTTCAATCATTTCTATTGCGACGTGCAACTCGTTTCTCCAATATATTCACTTCAATCAATTCTGTTCCGGCGTGCAACCCATTCCTCCAATATATTCACTTCAATCAATTCTATTACGGCGTGCAACCCGTTCCTCCAATATATTAACTTTCATTTACCAATTCTTATAAAAGAAATTATTCCAATAAATGCAATAATTAATATAAAATTATAAGACAACAAGCATACAATAATAATGATTCATTAGAAATATGTGATGACAAGTAGCAATTAATTGTGAAAATTAAGGATGTAATAGGCATTTTAATAATTAGTATGCTAAACGCCAAGTGGCAATCAAGTCACATAAATCAAATAAGCATGTAGCAATTATAGCATGGATTCAAGGCATGATATTGAGCAAAGAACACGAGAGAAACAATAAATATAATAATTAATTCATGATTTAAAACGATTTATGATTTTTCAAGTAATTATGCAAATAATTAATTTGACGACGTATAGACACTCGTCACCTCGCCTATACGTCATTCACATGCATTTTACATAACAAATAATTTAAGGGTTCTATTCCCTCAAGTCAAGGTTAACCACGACACTTACCTCGCTTTGCAACTAAATTCAAGAATTCAATAAATCTTTGCCTCACGAATTCGTGTCCGAAATCCTCAAATCTAGTCATAAACAATTCAATATACTTAATATAAATCATAGGAATTAATTTCATAAGAATTTACTAATGTTCCGGTTTAAAATCCAAAATTTATCTCAAAAATAATCAGTGGGACCCATGTCTCAAATCTCGGGAAAACTTACGAAATCCAAACACCCGTTCCGAGACGAGTCCAACCATATATAAATTATCAAATTCCGATACCAAATGGACCTTCAAATCTTAAATTTTTATTTTTGGAAAGTTTTATAAAAATTCCAATTTCTCCCATCTAAATCCGAAATAAATGATGAATATACACTTAGATTTATGAAATATAATCGTTATATGATAAAGAACACTTACCCAGTTCAAAATCATGAAAAACTCCTTTGAAATCGCCCCTAAACCAAATTCTAATTGAGGGTTTGTGAAAAATGGGGAAAATCCCGTTTTGGTTCTGTTTTAAGGTCTGGGCGTCTGGTCTTTTTTGCGTTCGTGAAGGGCCTGCCGTGTTCGCGAAGTGCAGTAGCCTGAATAGCTTTCACCTTTGTGAAGGATTGCATGCGTTCTCGATGGTCTATCCCCTCCTGGCCATCGTGTTCGCGTAGAACAATCCACTGATCCCCAGCCCACCTCCAATAACTCTACGCGTTCGCGTGTTGCTTGTCGCATTTGCAAAGAACAGACCCCCAATGCTCCGCGTTCGCGACCATGGCCTCGCGTTCACGTAGAACAAACCATCCCCCCAGCCCAGCTCATACTTCGCGTTCACGATAGTGCCTTCGCGAACGCGAAGAAGGAAACCAGAAGGCACCTGAAACTGCAGAAAAACCAGATTTCTAAGTTCAAATCATCCTGTATCCTATCCGAAACTCACTTGAGCCCTCGGGGCTCCAAACCAAACATGCACACAAGTCCTAGAACATCATAGGAACTTACTCGTGCTATCAAATTGCCAAAATAATATCTAGAACTACGAATCGGACACCAAATCAAATAAAATTTTTAAGAAAACTTTAAAACTTCTATTTTCACAACCAAACGTCTGAATCACGTCAAATCAACTCCGTTTCTCACCACATTCGACAGACAAGTCATAAATGACATAACGGACCTATAAAAATTTTTAGAACTTGAATCCGACCCCGATATCAATAAAAGTCAATTTGTGGTCAAACTTTAAAATCTTTAAGCCTTTAGGCTTCTAGTTTTCGCCAACTGCGATAATTCAAGCTAGGGACCTTCAAATTAAATTTCGGGCATACGTCCAAGTTTCAAAATACGATACAGACCTACCAAAACTGTTAAAATACTTATCCGAGTTCGTTTACTCAAAATGTTGACCAAAGTCAACTCAGTTGAGTTTTAAGGCTTTATTTCACATTTTAATCAATTTTTCATATAAAAACTTTTCAAAAAATTATACGGACTATGCGCGCAAGTCGAGGAATGATGAATAGTACTTTTTGAGGTCTTATAACATAAAATTAATTATTAAATTTAAAGATGATCTTTTGGGTCATCACAACTACATCCTAATTGCAATTTGTTCACATATATATCTTGCTATAACTATAAGTATGATAATATGATAGCAAGAATTTTTACCTCTATGGAGATATTGAAAAGGCCATTCCACGACATTATATGAAGATATTATATATCTATCAAGAATGATTATTTCAAGGTGCAATATATTCATTGGAGTTAATAGAGCTAATTTATTCACTAAATCTCTACCGACGTCAACCTTCAAGAAGCTAGTATACAAGATCGGGATGCGAAGGCTTCAAGTTATGAATTGATGCTCTCATCAGGGGGAGTTAATTACGCGTTAAACTCTTTTTTCCTTACAAGATTTTGTCCCACTTGGTTTTTGTCATGACCCAAAATCCTAACCTGTCGTGATACCTATCTCGATACTAGGCAAGCCGACAATCTCAATAAACCATAATTTCTTTTAAGTTTGAAAATATAATATTTAAACATAATCCACAAATATCACAAATACCGATACAAGCACTCCCAACACCTGGTATCACTGAGTACGTGAGCATCTAATATGAATACAAGTTTGGAAAATATGGTTAATAACAGTCTGAGACCAAATACAGTAAATAAGGAGATAGGGAAGGAGAGGCAAGGTCTGCGAAATACGGCAGCTACCTCAGAATCTCTGAAAAATCAACTGTGCGAAAGAATCAATACCCGTTATATCCGGGAACACCTGGATCTGCACACGAAGTGTAGGGTATAGTATGAGTACAACCAACTCCGCAAGTAACAATAATAAATAAGGAACTGAAGATAGTGACGAGCTACACAGTTACAGTTCATTTTCAGTAATTTCAACAGAGAGTAGATATGCTTTCAAATTCGGTAGTTTAAATCAAATCAGTTTTATACAGTTCAAGTTCAGGTGATCCGGATATAAAATCTTTCAGAAATTTCACAACGATGACAGATAGCAACTAAGTGTAACAGCAAATGAAAAACAAGTACAGCCTCGCAGGGCAACAATCACTCAACTCATTACAATAGCTCAATCACTCGGCTCTCAGACCTCGGTACTCACACTCAATAGGTACCTGCACTCACTGGGGGTGTACAGACTCTGGAGAGGCTCCTACAGCCCAAGCGCTATAATCTGTACGGATAACTCACGTGCCATAGTATAAATATCTGGATCTGCACGGACAACTCACGTGCTATAGTATAATATAAGGATCCGCACGGATAACTCACGTGCTGCACGGACAACTCACGTACTGCACGGACAACTAATATCTCATAATCAGGCCCTCGGCCTCACTCAATCATAAATCTATCCAGTCTCTCGGGCTCTCAATAGTCATGATAATTAGCCCAAACAACAATAATATGATGCATCAATAATGAACAATAGAGACTGAGATAAAATAAATAAGTAAACTGTAACTGAGTACAAAACAATAATTTAGCAGATAATTCAACATGTACAAGACCTCTGTGGTCTTTACAACACCAACACATAGCCTAAGCATGCTTCACTGTCAAATTTTTATAGCACAGAAAGGGTACATAGCTAACGACAAGCTTATTCAACTTTCCAATTTCACGGAATGGACCAAGTCCCACGATGCACGCCCACACGCCTGTCACCTAGCATGTACGTCACCTCCAAAATACTCATATAATACAATAATTCAGGGTTTCATACCCTCAGGACCATATTTAAAACTGTTACTTACCTCAAACCGTGAAATTCTTATTCCGCTAAGCCTTTGCCTCGTGAATTGGCCTCCAAACGCCTCGAATCTAGCCATAAATAATTCGATTCAATCAATAAAATTTATTGGAATTAATTCCATAAAAAAATGCTAATTTTTCATAAAAATCTAAAATTTAGCTCAAAAATTGCCCGTGGGACCCATATCTCGGAATCCGGCGAAAGTTACGAAATATGAACGCCCATTCAACCACGAGTCTAACCATACCAAAATTACTAAATTCCGATAACAATTCGACCCTCAAATCCTCAAATTTATCCAAGAGGATTTTCAAACTTTTCCAACTTAATTCACCAATTAAATGATAAAAACTGTGATGAATTCGGGTAATCTAACCAAAATTGAGTTAAGAACACTTACCCCAATATTTTCTTTGAGAATCTCCCAAAAATTACCTCAATTCGAGCTCCAAATCGGTAAAAATAAAAATGGGAGAACTTAAACTCTTTGCCCAAACATTTCTTCTTCGCGAACGCGGTTAGTGCCTCGCGTTCGCGAAGCACAAAATTGCGCTGCCAAACATTGCTCTTCGCGAACGCGAGACACTACTCGCGAACGCGATGCTTTAGCGAGCTGTTCTTCGCGAATGCAAAATACACATGCCCACGATGAACAACCTCGTCTGACTCCAGCTCCTCTTTGCGAACGCGAGACCCTCTCGCGAACGCGAAGGGCAAATCTTGCCTGTCTCAAATTCCCTTTCGCGAACGCGAGGGCCTACTCGCGAACGCGAAGAAGGAAACCAGAAAAATACACCAGCAGTCTTCATCCAACATGCTAAGTCCAAAATCGGCCTGTTAACTTCCCGAAACTCACCCGAGCCACCCGAAACCTCAACCAAATATATCATCAAGTCCCAAAACATCATACGAACTTAGTCGAACCCTCAAATCACCTCAAACAATGCTAAAACCACGAATCATACCCCAATTCAAGCCTAATAAACTTTGAAATTTTAAGTTTCCACAAACAACGTCGGAACCTATCAAATCACGTCCGATTAACCTCAAATTTTGCACACAAGTCATAAATGATATAACGGACCTATTAAAATTTTCAGAATCGAATTTTGACCCCGATATCAAAAAGTCAACCCCCCCCCCCCCGGTCAAACTTTCCAAAAATTTGACTTTCGCCATTTCAAGCCTAATTCCTCTACCGACCTCCAAATAATTTTCCGGACACGCTCCTAAGTCCAAAATCACCATAAGGAGCTATTGGAGTCATCAAAATTCAAATCCGAAGTCATTTACACATAAGTCCACATCCGGTCAACCTTTCTAACTTAAATTTTTAATTATGAGACTAAGTGTCTCGTTTTACTCCGAATTCCTTCCGGACCCGAACCAACTAACCCGGTAAGTCATAAAATAACTGTAAAGCATAAATTGAGCAGTAAATGGGGGAACGGGGTTATAATACTAAAAACGACCAGCCAGGTCGTTATAGTTTTCTTTGCAAGATTTTTAACGAGACAACCAAAAGGCGTATTTCTAAACATGTGTACTCTTTTTTCTTTTCTAGAATTTTTATCTAATTGAGTTTTATTTTAGTTAAGGTTTTAATGAGGCACATTATTTGTTGAATAGATATTCAAGGGGGAGTATTATAAATAGAATTGTATTTAAGGTGAATGTCTATATTTTAGAGAGATTTTAGGGTTTATTACTTGGTGGCTAAGTCACTTTGTCCCTATAAATAGAGGGGTTCTATTCCATATAATTCATCCCAAATCAATAAAAATTATCTCTCTACTTTTCTCTATAATACTCTTCTTCTTTTATTGTTTTATAACACAGAGACGTTTATTAAATATTATGATTTCTTTTTTAGCAAAATTTACGATTATGTTTTTAAGGACAAAAGTTGACATCGCGAGAGTAAGAAAATCTCTAAATCTTAAAATTTGCGATAGTAAAAGGTTACATCCACAAGAATCTTTATATGAAGGTCTAATATTTTTACAATCTTACTACGAACTAATAAGTCATGAAAGAAAATTAAATAAATGCGCTTAATAAACTAATATTTGAATAATCTAGATTTAAACCTCGATTAAGTGGAGCCGAAATTCCTCGAAAGATCACAAAGGAGTGAGGACTTCCAATTCCTCAAAATAGGTAGTAGTAGTATTTCATAACAAGCATGCTTTACATGACTTTCACCTATCCACCCCATACGCACATGAATATCTCGTGCACGTTTCAAATACTTCTGTTTGAGATTTTCATTGTTGTTCTGTAATTAAAATTTCATTGACACGGATAATTAAATTTCTATACTCTTTTATCTTAACTTTGAATTTTATCTGAATTTAAGTGTCCCTTCGGTGACATCCGATAGTAAAATAATATTTAATACTATATGTTCTATAATTTATTCGTTTGTATCTATTTTAAAATTTATTCTTATTCCAAAAAATGGTTAGTGACGGCCGGTCTCATGCCTCGGACTATCGCATTTTAGGTAAAACTCCTCGCTGTAGGCATGTATTTACCTTTTAAAACACTGATAGTTCAATAACTGAAAATTTTGAAATTCTTAACATATTTATATACTATGTAATACTATAATGTTCATTAGGGGTATTTAAACCGGACCAGAAAATCGCATTAAATCGAAAATTCAAACCAAATCGATTAAAAACCCCGACTATTTTTGGTTTGATTTGATTTGATTTGGTATTGAGTAAAAAAACCCGAACCAAACCGACATATAAATATATAATTTTTTATTATTTACCCAGAAAATTGAGTAACAATTAAACTTATATTGTGGTTTTAAGGATATGTGATTTAAACCAGTACCAATTGATAAATAACGAATTAAATAAATAAATTGGACAAAAATAAATCTTCTGCAAACAATGTCTCGACCTCGATTCGAGATAGTCTCGAAGTTAGTTAATAAGAACAGCAGAGAATAGAACAAGCAGTGATAAACAATAAGGCAAAGAAATCAGCATATATGTATATGTTTATCAGTGAATCATTATGCCTACAAATGACTGAAAATCTTCTTTATATAGTGGAGGAAACCTAATTATGGTATGTCTCTAATTACAGAAGGAAATCGTATAAACAGCTAGTCAACCGCTTCTAATTTAATCCGTTCCGAGATTCACGCCATGATCCTCGACCAGTCTCGGATATCCGTTCCGAGATTCACGCCGTAATCTTCGATCGGTTACTGATATCTCGCCATTCCGTTATTATGCTGCCCTCGAAGTCAGTCATACTTGATCTCGACGGTTGCTAGCCTCAGTCTCAACGTACACTTCGATCTCTAGGCTTGCTGTCTCATCCTCGAGCTCGGGTCTGATTTATTACGAGGCTACCCCCGATGCAACTCCCTTGTCTCGATCAAACAGCAAAATCGGGTATGCCCGATTTTGACCATATATAGATAGTCTCCTCGTTTCTTGGAATGTAACTAGAAGAAACGAACTGAGCCTTCGATTTAGTACCTCGACCAATTATGACGTCAATATCGTGACGTAAGCGACAGAAGCGATTGAAGCGTCGCGTCTGCACAGTTCCCAAAGTCATTAATTAACGCCAGTTGATGGTCGGCCACTAGTGCTTTCAAACCGTCAAAGTGACTATTATAAATAGACCACCTTCATAATCCTCTTAAACTTTACACTTTCAAACTTTTTCTAATCCTCAAAAAACTCTTGTATTCTCTTCAAGTTCATCAACTTTGCCGGTTTCCGTTTGTCAATCTCTAAAGAACAAATTCTGCCTTCTTCTACCTTAAACCTCATATAGCAATGGCAAAAATATCAAAATACGTTCCCCAAGAAGGAAAATCCTCCTCGTCATGACCGGCCGGTGGCAAAACACCGGTGGAGCCACGTATTGAAGAGTGCATCCCCGGGCCATGTGAACTTACTTCCGACTTTAAAGTCAAAAAACCCTCTTCGGTTCCTGGCCGATGCGAACCCATGTCTAGATATATTTGTTCGATATCTGAAGGCGATCTCGAGCATGTGAAAAAGGATTGCTGCTGGGAGAATAAATAGGTGGTGACTCCTACCCCCAAAGAGGATATCACCACTCATGTGAAAGGGTTTTTGAGTGTGTATATTTACCTTTCACACTGGGTTCCGTCGATCCTGTCATAATCGACTTCTGCCGCCAATAACGGGTAACCCTAGGCCAGATGTACCCCTTTTTTTGGTGTATTATCATTTTGCTCAGATTCTTCTCGAGCAAGATCGAGGGAATGTCTTTCACCCTCGATCATCTCATTATGCTATACAGCCCCCGTCTTTATCGGGACGGACTGATAAGGCTTCAGCGTCGGGACACGAAGGTGCTATTCTCGAGCATAGACGAGGACAAGGACCGAGGATAGATGTGCCGGTTTATCCGAGTCAGGACCTCCGATTTAATCCCCGCCGAGAAGATGCCATTTCCAGAAGAATAGAATATGAAGCGTAAGTAAAACTTCGCCGATAACGTTTGATTACCTGTTACGTTTCTTTTATCTTTCCTCATCTATATTCTTTTTTATGGTGTAGCTTCCCCCTGGTTTCCTGGTGCAGTTCCGGACCTTGCAGGTTGGGTTCGACAACTTGTTTCAACCTCTTCATATGCTGAGCGCTCGTGGCGTGATTTGGCTAAGAGTCGATGGGAGGCCAAAAATCATGGTAAGTTCCCATGTCCGTGTTTGATGCTTTCCTGTGAAATACTTCTTTTTAACATGATTTCTTCTCATACAGGTCTTGGAGATAATATCGTTATGAGACCGCCTCCCCTCGGGGAAGGGGAGGCCTCGAAGACGACCAAAGACAAGAAAAGGAAAAGGGCCTCGACTCCAGATACCCCAAAGCCCAAGAAAAGCAGGGCTCGAAAGTCGAAGACTGATCCCTCTGTTAAGTCTGCTGATGTAGCACAAATTCTACGAGATGAAGACGAGGAGGAAGAAGATGTCGACTGCCTGTTGGTGGCTCGGAAGAGGGAAAGTATCGAAGTTTCGAGAACTGCTGAGCCGGTGACGATTGAGGAGGCTCAGCCGCAGATTGAAGCATCGGGTGTTGATGATGCCTCCTGCCATGATGAGCAACCGGAGGGTGTGCCCGAAGGGTCTAGTTCTGAGGCCCTTCAAAGAGAAGAGAATGCCCTGAGTGACTCGTGTGGGGTAATTAATATCGATGATTCGTCGCCGGTCCTGCGTTCTTCGAGGGGAAGTTTCGGGATGCCCGGTCCATGGGAACACCTGAAGTGGGGACGGCCCCCGAAGGGGATAATATATTTTGTGGATTCTTCACAGGGGTCGATGATGTTTTCGACCTTGACGCATCACTCATTTTTTATGAGGCTCAACGGCTTCTGAACCAAATGAGTTTTAGCCCATACTACCATGCTTGCGTCTGTTCTTATTTCTCTAAGTCTAATTTCCTTTCTTTCTGTACAGGCTACAGCGCTCCATCGAGAAGCGTCTTCCAAGTACCGAACTGAGCTGGACCGATGTGAGGCTGATCTCAAAAAGCTCACGGAGGAGAGGAACGCCCTCAAACTCCTCTATGTGCAAAAAGAAAAGTAGATCATGAGCATTCGAGCCGAGCTGACAAGAACTCACCGAGATCAGACCGACCTCATTGAACGGGTAATGTAAATTTTTGGGAGCTTGCTATGTATCGACTCGATATTGGAAACTAACACTTTGATCCTGTAGGTTTAGCAAAAGGCCGAATTGGTTGAGCAGCTTTGTGAGGAGGCCAAGATGAAGGAGGCAGAGACTTTGGGGTGGAAGCGGAACATGGACCGTCTTGCCTCGAAAAAAAAAACGGTCCGGGCCCAACTGTCTTGGTTGAGCGTCAACTCCAAAGTGTGACGGAGGAGAACTTGGCCCGAGCCCAGAAGATTGAAGAGCTCGAGACTCGGCTGGCCTCTGAGCTTGCAAGGGCCACATCCGAGGCAGAGGTGCTCGTGGCCTCCTACTGAGCTAACGCCGAAGCTGCTTACACTTGGGCAAAGGAAACTCCTGATGTTGTTGAGGTTAGATTGTCCCGTGTTGCCGAGCATGCTAGGCTCTAGTCTCGAAGAGATACTCTTGAGGAGGTACATGCTCGTGGCTTCGACCTCACGACTGATATCGAGAATGCGAAGGTTTTGGAGGACGAAGTTGGAGCTTTGCTTTTCGGTGAGGAAGACTCTGCGAGTGGATCAGAGAGCGGAGATGAAGATGAAGCTCCCGAAGATGCGGCTCCCGAGGCGGACTAGGCATTTAGGATTTTTTATTTTTTCCTTCTTTTATTTTTTGTGTAAGACCCTGAGTGATCTTTGTAAATACTTTGCATATATGAAAGATTTCTTTTCTTTCCGTTTCGTCTCCGATATCTGATTTATGATAAATTTAGTTTTTCCTTTACTTTGTGAAAACTTTGTTGCAATCGGGTTAATGTAGCCTTTATAATCGAGTGAGCAATAGCTCGAACTCAGAGTAGAATAAACCCTTAGGTTTTTTAGTTAAGCGAGGGCGAATCCCCGAGCTCAATAACATGTTCGGGATTTTGTTTTCGGATGGCTTGATCGAAGCCATAAATGTACTGCTTTTATAGCCGAGTTCGAGTAATTTTCGAACTCATAGTAACCGACCCCTTAAGGTTTTTATATCAAATAATGATGAATCCTCGAACTATATTTGATTTGAGCCTGGAATAATGGAACCCTTAGATCTGAGTTGAGTGAGAACAAAATCTCGAACTTTAAGTGTATTGGCCCTTAGGCTCTTTAGATTGGGCCGATATGGCTTCTAAAAGATGGCTATTTTTCCCCTTTTCAGCTTAGAAGAGTTAGTAAAATAAAAATTTCTTTATGGCTTAACACGTATTCTTTACCCATTGGGTTTTTTGAGGGTTTGATGTCGATTGAAACCCCTATGCTTTTTGTGCCTTAGCACGTTTGTGTTAAGATAATTTGATACCTCTTAAGGTTTTTTGAGGGCTGATTTTATTGAAGCCCTTTTGATTTTATGCCAAGGGTAGCCCTTTTTAATCGGGTTTTCAAAGAATTCGAAGGCCTGTTTTTATTGCGGAATTCGGACGTCTCCGAGTTGCTTTAATTTGGCCGTAGCCTTTAGGTATGCCTCTTGGGCTTGTTTCCCAATAATACTTCGAACTTGTTCGAAGTGTTAGTCCCCGAGAAGGATGGCCTTGGCCTGTAGATCGGAGGGTGCCTCTTTGACGTCTTATGAATTTGAGTTTAGATTACTCGAATATGTCGATTGTCGACGGCAGTCCCCGAGTGTACGAGGTATATTTGCACTTGGCCCTTGAGCCATTTCTCACAAAATCATAGGTATAGTAGAAAATTTTCTTTGAGACACAAGATGTTTGATATAAAAAGAATGCTTCTTTGCATAATTTATACATGCGTACATGTTTTGCCATTGGGGCTCGACTAATCTATACGGATACGGTTTATTCTATCGTTTGGCCCATTACAAAGTTTCTCTATCGAGTCCCTTTGACACGAAGTATTTTCCTTGAAAGTATAACATCCGAGGGTGATGCGTCCCCTCCCCCCCTCCCCCCCAGTATTCGAGGTTGATTGTAAAGAAGCCTTGGATACTGTTGAATGGTCCTCATGTAGCACATAATTGTTGCCTCATTAAAAATCTTGCCGAAAAAACCCACTTGGGACAAAAACCGATCTAAGGAAAAAAGAGTGCAATGCGTGCTTTAAAACCTGAGTTCTCGATATCTTCAATCGATCATATACAATGAGTTAGTGTCGAATATATAAATAAAAAAAGGGAATAAAGTCATACCTTAGCAATAATACCGTTTGAGAAGCGATATGTTCCAATTATTTGGCACTTGTTCGCCGTTCATCGTGCCGAGCTTATAAGATCCCTTTCTGACGATGTCGAGGACTTGGTAGGGTCCTTCCCAATTTAGGCCGCATTTTCCTTCATTAGGATCTCGAGTGTTGATGGTGACTTTCCTCAGGACTAAGTCCCCGACTCTGAAGTGTCGAAGGTTAGTTCTCCTATTTTAGTATCTTTCGATTCGTTGCTTTTGTGTAGCCATTCGAACGAGTGCGGCTTCTCGTTTTTCATCCAATAATTCGAGGCTAGTATTTATAGCCTCGTGATTTGACCCTTCTGTTGTATGTCAAAACCTGGCACTGGGTTCCCCGACTTCGACTGGAATCAAGGCTTCGGAGCAATATACTAAGGAGAACGGGGTTGCCCCCGTACTGGATTTTGATATTGTTCGATATGCCCAAAGGACTTCGGGTAGAATTTCTCTCCATTTCTCCTTAGTGTCGCTCAACCTTTTCTTTAGGTTTTGGATAATAGTCTTGTTCGTTGACTCGGCCTGTCCGTTCCCATTAGGGTGATACGGCGTTAACAATATCCTTTTTATTTTGTGGTCTTCGAGGAATTTCGTCACTTTGCTGCTGATAAATTGTTTTCCATTGTCACACACTATTTCGGCAGGTATCCCAAATCGACATACGATGTGATCCCAGATGAAGCCTATAACCTCTTTCTCTCTCACTTTCTCGAACGCCTGTGCTTCAACCCATTTAGAGAAATAGTCAGTCATAAATAAAATGAACTTAGCTTTACCTGGGGCCGATGTCATAGGACCGACGATATCCATCCCCCATTTCATGAATGGACATGGGGATAGGACTGAATGAAGTTGTTCTCCGGGCTGATGGATCATCGGTACAAACCTTTGACATTTATCACATTTTCGGACAAACTCCTTAATGACTTTTTCCATAGTATCCCAGTAATATCCTGCTCTAATGATTTTGTGAATTAGTGATTCGGCACCGGAGTGGTTCCCACAAGTGCCTTCGTGGACCTCTCGTAAAACATAATAAGTGCTTCCTAGTCCTAAGCATACTGCTAATGGTCCATCGAATGTCCTTATGTATAATGTTCCATCTTCAGCAAATGTGAATCGAGTGGCTTTGGTTCGTAGGGCCCTCGACTCTTTAGGGTCCGATGGGAGCTTTCCATTCTTCAGTATTCAATATATTTATTCCTCCAATCACAGGTTAATCTTGTAGAGTTTATCTCGGCATGACCTTCCTCGATCACAGATCTCGAGAGTTGAACGACAGTCCCCCCGAACTGATCTTATCTTCCTCGACCGATGATCCTAAATTTGCAAGTGCATCGGCCTCACTGTTTTGTTCTCGAGGTACATGCTGTAAAGTCCATTCCTTGAAACGGTGCTAGGTTACTTGCAGCTTGTCCAAATATCTTTGCATTCTATCCTCTCGAACTTCGAAGGTTTTGTTCACTTGATTCACCACCAGTAAAGAGTCACACTTGGCTTCAATGACTTCCGCTCCCAAGCTTTTAGGTAGCTCGAGACCTGCAATCATGGCCTCGAGACGTTGGCTTTGATTCACTACTCCCCTGATTCAATTCTTTTGGTGAGCTCTTCGAGCATTTTCATGACCGTAGGATCAGTCCTCGATTCGTTATCATTTGACCTTTCCAATACTGGCTCGGTACGGTGAGTAATTTCTAGCTCGACCCTATTCGGAGCTCTATGTTGATTTTGTAACTAAGCAATGGCGGCTTGCTGAGCCTGAAGCATCTCGAATATCACTTGGAGACGGACTCCTTCGTCTCCTCTGCCCTGTGTTCCTTGGCCACTAGATCGGCCTTCTCTACGTACACTCCCATCGAAATTTACGCCTAGGTCCACATTTAGAGCAACGTGCGAAATGATATCGACTGGGTTGGCAACCGGTGCTCCCCCGAGATTAGCCTGTGGCACCTCGACTCCTAGAGCAATCGCATTTTCGTTTTCACCGTGGAATCTGAGGCCATTGTCACCGTGTGTGGATGCGTTTTGTGAGTTTGACATGTTTTAACCTGAAAGCAAAGATACTTGATAAGAACAAGCGTAAAATAGTGCGTTTTACCAGAATCAGTACTAAACAATCACTATTATTCTTAGCCCCACGGTGGGCGCCAAACTGTTTACCCAGAAAATTGAGTAACAATTAAACTTATATTGTGGTTTTAAGAATATGTGATTTAAACCAGTACCAATTGATAAATAACAAATTAAATAAATAAATTGGACAAAAATAAATCTGACCAGTCTGCAAACAATGCCTCGACCTCGATCCGAGATAGTCTCGAAGTTAGTTAATAAGAACAGCAGAAAATATAACAAGTAGTGATGAACAGTAAGCCAAAGAAATCAGCATATATGTATATGTTTATGAGTGAATCATGATGCCTACAAATGACTAGAACTCCTCTTTATATAGTAGAGGAAACCTAATTATGGTATGTCTCTAATTACAGAAGAAAATCGTATAAACAGCTAGTCAACCGCTTCTAATTTAGTCTGTTCCGAGATTTATACCATGATCCTTGACCAGTCTCGGATATCCGTTCCGAGATTCATGCCATGATCCTCGACCAGTCTCGGATATCTGTTCCGAGATTCACGCCGTGATCTTCGACCGGTTACTGATATCTCGCCATTCCGTTATTATGCTGCCCTCGAAGTCGGTCATACTTGGTCTCGACTGTTTCTAGCCTCAGTCTCAACGTACACTTCGATCTCTAGGCTTGTTGTCTCATCCTCGAGCTCGGGTCTGATTTATTACGAGGCTACCCCCGATGCAACTCTCTTGTCTCGATCAAACAGCAAAATCGGGTCCGTATACATTTATATATACTTTTAGACTTTATATAGAATATTTTTTTTAAAATGTTTAGAAATATTTGGGATCCTCTCGTGGGATGTAATATTTAATAGAACTATGAAGTGCATTCATTTTTATTTACTTTAAATAATGGGTTGTTATTAAGATGCGACAATCATCTCTTTGTTCTTTCATATTCATATGTCAAGATTTCTTATATTTTTTTCGAATTTGAAATGGTATTTTGATAATTTAAAATTACATAGAACATATCATTATATAGATATAATATTGATATTTATGTTTAATTATTACATTCTGTTAACCTTGAAAGCGTACATTATGTGTTACTAACAAAATTCTCCCATAAGAATACTTTAATAGATCATATGTTGTTCATTTTTTTTAATTTTTGGTAAACATATTCGCTTATCAAAACTTTATATATAGCTTTAATAAAGTAAGATCGAAATAATATTCATGTAACAAAAAAAACCTAAAAACTTGAAAAACCCGACAAAAGTTTATCCCGCGTACTTGATTGGATTAAAATCGCAATATAACTAATCCCTGGAACCTAACGTACTTGATTGGACAACCCGGGATTATAGTATTTTTTTATCCCTATGAGATGATGGAATAAATAATATCAGGATAACTAATACCGAAATAACTTGTTTCTCAACCAAACGCCCTTAACTTATTTTCCATTTCCGTTCTATATATACCTTGTATGTTTTTCCTCATCCTCTTGTACTAGAAAAAAAGTACACTTTACTGCACTGTACTATCAAAACTTCCTTAAAGATAGGGAAAACAGCCTTTTCAAGATAAATCTCTTAATTGAAGAGAGAAAATTCAAGAATAGGGCAAAAAAGAAATGAACAACGGCGGCCACATGCAAGGAATGGCTATGGCGCCGCCGCCATCAGCCGCCATGAACAACGCCACCGGAGGAGGAGGAGGCATGATGATGAAGAACCATCGGCATATGATGATGCACATGACGTTTTTCTGGGGAAAGAATACTGAAATTCTCTTCTCAAATTGGCCTGGATATGATAATTTGGGCATGTATGTTTTGGCGCTTTTTGTCGTTTTTTTCATGGCTGTTCTCGTCGAATTTCTGTCTCACGGCAATTACATTAAGGAAAATGCTGATCATGTGAGCGCGGGGTTGATTCAGACAACTTTGTATGGACTGAGAATTGGTTTGGCTTATGTTGTTATGTTGGCTGTTATGTCGTTCAATGGTGGTGTTTTCTTGGTTGCTATTTTTGGGCACATGTTAGGGTTCTTGGTTTTTGGAAGTAGGGTTTTCAACAAATCGTCTAATGAGGGCAAGACTATGGATCTTCCACCAATGAGCTGTAGTTGTTGAATTTTTTTTTTTATTAATTGATGTGCTTAGAGTTTTATTTTTCAGTACTTGAATTGGGGTTCAGTTGTTTTTTTTTTCTTGTGTTGATCAATTTGACGATCAGGAGGTTATTGGAATTTGAAATCATTAAACAACAGCTTGAATTTTGTGATAAAGAAATGCGTTTAGTATATGTGAAGAATATCCGGGTTAAAGCGCAAAGGCTTTGATTTTCTGATTAAGGATGAGACAGAACTCTGAACTAAATCCAAATGCTAAATTATATTCATTTAATTCAAATTTCGTGTTTCAAGCACGGTCCGCGGTTACAATAGTTGACTGCTAATACACCCACCTTAGGTAGGGAAATAATGATTATGGTTTTAAAAAAAAAAAAAAAAAACCGATGCATAGGCATTCCACGTATGCAGGATCCGGGAAATGATTATAGCAGTAATTTTGTTCTTCTTTAATTTTCCGTTAATAGCTTACTGGTTACACATCATGTGAATGTTTCCCAAATCATACGAAGGAAAATTCGCTGTAAATTGACATGTTTTATGATTACTGCCAGCCATACAACGGATAATTAAAACAAAAAAACAACTTCATACTTTAAAGAAACTACTTAAGAAAATACTCTTTTAGGGTTTTTTGGGTGCTTGCTCATTCACTTTCATCTCTAATACTCTCCTTTATGTAGTCCCCATTTTTCTTTTCAAAACAATTGAATTCCTCAATTGATAAAAGAGGAAGACACGAATTTTTAGTTCGGCAGCTAGCGTTCTACAATAAATAAGATGTAGCAATTTACGTTTACGTGTAGGACAACGATTGATGTTACGTTTACGGTTTGAGATTTTCTCTATTTGGTATCATGCCAATTAAAGTTGAGAAAGTCTTTCCGATCGAATTACTTGATCTCCATGTAAATAAATTAAATGACAATTGTAGGCTACAGCTAATAGTTGGCAAGTTCTGTGTGCCTTTGTGGATAATATACTGATTTTTTTGGCATTCCTTCTATAAATAGTAAAATCTCACGAATTTAAAATTTTGGAAAAATGAGATTGTATAGTCACTCTCAAAATAATAGCCAAAAATATATATATATATATTATACACAATACAAATTTTATCCATTTTTACGGCTACCAAATATAAATAATTTTGACCACGAGCTAAAAGTGATCTCTTTACCATAAAATGTTCTACAAGAACGCCATAAAAAATCTATACACTATTACAAAATAATAGCTTTTTATAGCATGCATGAATTGGTAACTCGTAAACTATTATACTTATTGCATTTGATTTATATTGACGATATATAAATTTAAACTCTCATCAATATTGGTAACTATCGTGTCTAGTAAGGCAGGAAAAGTGCCTTTTTCAATTTCGTTCTTTTGATATTTCTTTTAAGTGATTTAAAAAAAGGTGATATTATTATTTTCGTTCCTTCACTATCTTATAGTCCTTTTCAAAATATTTTGAGTAAATAAAGAACGTCACGTAAGGGGCGATGTGCACAGATAGCGAGTAATAACATATGTATTTACTTTTAAGCCACTGTTTTAAATGTATTTAGTCTTTAGCCACTGCTTTAATAAACTTTTACCCGTCCGGACGAAAATACCCTTCTGCTATATAGGATTTCGCTGATACATACGCTCCTTATTTAAGATCAGCAGCAGCTCAAACTTACGTGCAAACTTACGTGCCGAGAATTGTTGTGATCGTCCAAAATTGCAGAAGCTTTTTTTCCGATTTTAAACTTTTTGTCTAAGTTCAGAATTCAACTTTCTCGTCCAAAATTTACCATAAAATTACAGTAAGTTCTAAAGTTTCAGATATCTCTATATGCTTTTGTGTGTTTGTATGGATTTTTATTTCGTTACTGAAGAATAAGATACTAGGAATTTGATTTTTTTTTCTTTTCTGTATTGATAACGTTAAGGACATCGTGTCCTTAACTCTGTGATTGTTCTGTAAATATTGAGGACATAATATTAAGGATTTGGTGTCCTTAACATGACTGTTATTCTGAAAAATATTAAGGACAAAGTGTCTTGTATTTTTCAACTTGTATTAATAAAGTTAAGGACACGTTATCCTTAACTTTTATAATGCACACATCAAAGTTAAGGACACCATGTCCTTAACTTTTACAATGCACATATCCAAGTTAAGGACACCGTGTTCTTAACATTTTGACTACACACATTAAAGTTAAGGACATAGTGTCCTATTTTTGCAACTTGTACTGATAAAGTTTAGGACATGATATCCTTAACTTCATGACTACTATATAAAAATTAAGGACATAGTGTCCTATTTTTGCAACTTGTACTAATAAAGTTTAGGACATGATGTCCTTAACTTCATGACTACTGTGTAAATATTAAGGACATAGTGTCTTGTATTTGCAATTTGTATTGATAAAGTTTAGGACATGATATCCTTAACTTCATGACTGTTATTTTAAATATTAAGGACATAGTGTCCTGTGTTTTGCAACTTGTATTGATAAAGTTTAGGACATCTTATCCTTAACTTCACGATTGTTGTATAAATATGTCCTGAATTTCTCATTTTCTTGACTTGCAGGATGGATACAATATGTATTATAGTTGCTTTTAATGGTAAATGGACTGCAGACTATAAGTATCTTGATCATCAAACAAAGCTTGTTCTAGTACCTGAGGCAATTCGATTTGAAGATTTCATTAACCAAGTCTTTGAAGTTATTGAATTGGATAGAGACAAGTTTAAAGCAATGATATGGTTTGATATCAATCTGGGAACAAGCAAGGGAATGCTTGTATTCAAAGATTTAGATCTTCACACATGTATAGAGTTACTAAAAAGTCATTCACTCTTCAAGGGCTGTCGTTTCATTGTTGATATTTCGGAAAGAGTTTTTGATTCTACAAGCACCTTTGAACATGTCAATACAGAAACTCAACAAAACAATCAAGACAAATGCCAACAGATAATGAAAATAGATGTGGTTGAAGCTCAACCAATAACTGAAGAGGTGCTTCAAACATTTGATTCTATTCAAGTGAAAGGACAAAGCATAGAAATTGACAACGAACAAGCTTTGGGTATTCAAGTCTTAGAAAGTGCACCGGTAATAGAAGAAGTTGCTGAAAAAACCTTTACTCAACTAACTAGACGAAGCTCAAATTCGAAAAAAAAAAGAATCCCCAACTACGATATTAACAGAAAATGCTTCGTTGGATGAAATAAAAGTGGGATCAATATTTGACAAAAAGAAGAGTATAATTAACTATTTTTTCAATATAGCAATTAAAGGGCATTTTGAATTCAAGGTTGTTAGATCAATCTCAACAAGATATTCATTGAAATGCAATGATGATAGGTGTGGGTGGTGTATGCGTGCTTTCAGAGTTAAAGATTCAACACTATTCAAGATAGTAAAGATTGAGAAAAATTATGACTGCTCAGTTAACACTATGAAAGCTGATCAAAGGCATGCAACTTCAAAGTTGATTAGTGGTTACATTATCGACAATCTTCAAGACCCAAGGTTTGAAGTTACACCAGCCTTTGTCATAGCAGAAATGCAAAAATTGCATAGACTAGACATTGGTTATCACAAGGCGTGGCATGCTATTCAACATGCTTCATCTTTAATAAGAGGAACTCCTGAAGAGAATTATGAATTATTGTCTTCATACTTGTATATGATGAGAAGTAAAAATCCGGGAACATACACTAACATAAAGATAGACGACAACAACAGGTAAACAATCAAAAAGAGTTTATTAGTCTGTTTTATAAACTTTAGGATATGGTATCCTTAACTTGGATGTGTGCAATAAAAATGTTAAGGACATGGTGTCCTTAACTTCGATGTGTGCAATGAAAAAGCTAAGGACACGGTGTCCTTAACTTGGATGTGTGCAATGAAAAAGTTAAGGACATGGTGTCCTTAACTTTGATGTGTGCAGTGAAAATGTTAAGGACATGGTATCCTTAACTTTGATGTGTGCAGTGAAAATATTAAGGACATGGTGTCGTTAACTTTGATGTGTGCAGTGAAAATGTTAAGGACATGGTGTCATTAACTTTGATGTGTGCAGTGAAAATGTTAAGGACATGGTATCCTTAACGTGGATGTGTACAGTGAAAAAGTTAAGGACATGGTGTCCTTAACTTTGATGTGTGCATTATAAAAGTTAAGGACATGGTGTCCTTAACTTTGATGTGTCCAGTGAAAAAGTTAAGGACATGGTGTCCTTAACTTTGATGCGTGCATTGTAAAAGTTAAGGACAAGCTGTCCTTAACTTGGATGTGTGCATTGTAAAAGTTAAGTACATGGTATCCTTAACTTTGATGTATGCATTGTAAAGGTTAAGGACAAGTTGTTCTTAACTTTGATATGTGCAGTGAAAATGTTAAGGACATGGTGTCCTTAACTTGGATGTGTGTAGTGAAAAACTTAAGGACATGGTATCCTTAACTTTGATGTGTGCATTGTAAAAGTTAAGGACATTATGTCCTTAACTTTGATGTATGCAGTAAAAATGTTAAGGACATAGTTTTCTTAACTTTGACGTGTGCAGTAAAAAAGTTAACGAGATGGTGTCCTTAACTTTGATGTGTGCAGTGAAAATGTTAAGGACATGGTGTCCTTAACCTTGATATGTGCAGTGAAAATGTTAAGGACATGGTGTCCTTAACTTTGATGTGTGCATTGTAAATGTTAAGGACATGGTGTCCTTAACTTTGATGTGTGAATTGTAAAAGTTAAGGACATGGTATCCTTAACTTTGATGTGTGCATTCTAAAAGTTAAGGACAAGTTGTCCTTAAATTTGATGTGTGCACTGAAAATGTTAAGGACATTGTATCCTTAACTTTAATATGTGCAGTGAAAATATTAAGGACATGGTGTCCTTAAGTTTGATGTGTGCATTGTAAAAGTTAAGGACAAGATGTCCTTAACTTTGATGTGTGCAGTATAAATGTTAAAGATTTAGTATCCTGTATTTTTAACCGTTTGTTAAACTGTATTTTCAGGTTTCTTTATATGTTTTATGCATATGGATTATCAATAGCTGGTTGGAATCATTGTAGACCAGTGATTGATGTTGATGCAACTTTTTTGAAGTCAAAATATCGTGGTGTTTTAATGATTTCAGTTTCAAAGGATGTAAATAACCAAATATTCCCACTAGCCTTTGGAATTGCAGAATCTGAAAATAACAATTCTTATGAGTGGTACTTTAGTGAGCTTCGCAATGCAATTGGGAGCCGTGATAATTTAATTTTTTTATCGGGCAGGCATCAATCTATTGTACATGACATTGCAAAGGTATATCCCGAAAGCCACCATGGGATTTGTATCTATCATTTGGAGCAGAACCTAAAGTGAAGGAAAGTGAAAAGTGAGGTCATAAAACTTTTTCAAAGTGCTGCAAGAGTATACAGGCGCAAAGAATTTGATCTATACATATCAGATATAGCAAAAGTTTATAAGAAGACTTTTGACTACTTGATAGAAGAACCACCGGAAAGGTGGGCACGTTCTTGTAGTCTACGACGAAGATATGACATGCTCACAACAATCATAGTTGAGTCAATAAATTATATGCTATTAGAAGCAAGGGAGTTGCATATATTAAGAATGGTGGATTTTATCCAAGTGAAGCTATAACATTGGTTTTATGAAAGAAGAAATGAAGCAGAAGGAACTTTTTATGACGTTTCTTGTTGGGTAGAAGAGGAATTGAAGAAAAAGATAGATTTAGCTTTTATTTTAAATGTAAGTATTATGTTCTTACTTTAGCTTATTATTTTAATGATAATTTAACATAATGTATTAACTTATAGTTTTTCAACTTTGAAGGTCTTCCCTGTTGATTCATGGCGTTCTAGAGTTGAGAAAGAAGGAATTACTTTCTTGGTGGACTTAAACAAAAAAAATATGTGATTGTTTTCAGTTTCAATTTGATGAATTACCATGTATACATGCAGTTGCAGCTATCGAGAAGAGAAACATCAAGAAGTCCAATTTCTGCTTGGACTGGAACTTAAAGGAATCTTGGTTGAAAACATATGAAAGACAAATACATCCTGTAGGATATACGTATTCTTGGATTATACCAGAGAGTGTTAAGTCACAAATTATTAAACCTCCAGATTTCAAAGTCCCGCCAGGTAGAAGGCAGAAGAAAAGGTATATTCCAGCTACCGAATCATCAAAAATAACATTCAAATGTGGTCGTTGCAGAAGAATTGGTCATAATAGAACATCTTGTATATATTCTCCGGCAGTCCATCCATTTTCAAGGAAGCATAGAGAATAATAGATATATTCACTTATGTTTATCTACTCTTTTAAGTTTTTGCTATAAATTGGATTCATTTAGATTGTTTTTATTTGAGCGAGTAAACATTAGCAGATGGTTATATAAAAGATGTCCTGAATTTTCAAAGTTTCTTTGCCCTTACGTGCTCTTTGTTTCTTTTTCTTTTTCTGGGAGTTCAATTTACCTATGTTGGACCAATTATTATTTATGGAATTTTATTCTTGCCGTAAGTAAACAAGAAAGTCCTTTTCTTTATATAATTTGACGCCTGCAGCTTGCTACATCTTTATTTTTAAAATGAGCTTGGTACAAGTGAAATTTAAGGATATAATCTTTTACAAGTCCTGAAAATTTCAAGTATGAATCTAATATTAAGGACATAAATTTCTAAAATGTCCTTAACTTCTGAAAATCTCAGATTATTATCTAGATTTCCAGAAGTTCAGGACATTTCAGAAAAATATGTACTGAATATTATTTTCATCCTTCAACAAATCAGGATGTTTATGAACATAATGTCCTAAAGTTCTATAACAATCAATGTATCTTTTGCTATATCTCTATAGATTTAATAAAAAACTGACAATTTAAAATGGACAAATCAGTAGTTATAAAACTTGACATCTGCAGCTTACTAAACACAGCTTGCTACATCTTATTTTTAAAATGAGATTGGTACAAGTAGACTTCAGGACATAATTTTTTAAAACGTCCTAAACATTTGAAGTATGAATCTAATATACAGATCATAAATTTCTAAAATGTCCTTAACTTCTGGAAATCTCAGTTTATTGTCTATATTCCAGAAGTTTAGCACATTTAAAAAAATATGTCTTGAATATTATTTTCATCCTTCAATAAATAAGGATGTAGTTAACAGATTATGAAGTTCTACAACAATTAATGTGTGTTGCTTTAAATTTCTAAAAACTTCAAGACAATTTAATCAAAGATTGGCCCTTTAAAACTGTGAAAAAATGGACAAATCAATAGTTAACAGAAAGAAAGAAATTAATAACACGATGCCTTCATATTACTGCTGAAACTGTAATTTAGCATAGCTGTGACCAAAAAATTATGCTATGCAAACAAAATAAAGTGCCTTGTGACAATTTACAGGATATTTCAGAATTTATATGGATTCTTTACAGCAATTTTATACCAATTCCACTACAGCTGACTTTCTTTACAACTACACTACAGCTCCTTTGGGCAAGAAGTTTCATTTTCACTATCATAATCGTCACCGATATTTTCTGGTGGTGTATCATAACCAGAATTTTTTTTCCACTCTCCCTGTGTCCAAAGATTTGCTGCAAGTTCTTTTCTGAAGTTTGATATGTCCTCAGGTTGGAATTTCTCCACATCCTTTCCCATTATCAACAACTCCACATACTTGATTAGGAATGCACCACAATCAGTCCTAAGAAAAATATGGAGTCAATTAAACAATATCTTTAATAAAATAAATCTAAAGTACATATAAATTATATAGCAAATGACAACACGTACGATCCAGTTTGGTGTGGTGATCTTTGCCACTGAATATCAAATTTGTTGAATGCATTTCCAAAAGACTTGTGATTTTTCTCAAACTGTGAGAACTTTAGCAAGTGGGGGATCATGCGTGCATACATTTCAATGTGTTTCATTCCTTGCTCATATGGCTCACTATATGTGGAATCGTACACATCAATCTTTCTCTCATTCAAGTCCAATACCCCCAAAAGAAAATGTGTCACAACATCATTATCTTCTGAAGGAAGCCGACATGAAAAAAAGATTTTGTCAACCTCTGTCCAAGCAATTCCACATCTACGATTGTCACCCCACACATATGGTGTGAGAACCAACTGATTATCATCACACCAAAACAAATCTGAAGCATCTTCATTGAAATCCTTATACACAATTAGCATATAGTTATCAAAAAGTATATCTGTAGTTGTGCAATGAAAAGGATGGGCGCAAGGGTGGTAGCATTCCTTCTTTCTCAAATAATACAGGGCAATGTCAATATGCTTCATAAAAAGGCAAAAAAAGAAAAAAAATCCATCAGTCATAAATAATTAAAAAATAATAAATTAAGAAGAAAGAAAACAAATGCCTTGTGAATTATCAAACCTTATCATCAAGTACAAAGCTACTATCTGCAAGCTCAAGGAAGAATATTTTGCTACTGATTTTTTGATGGTACAATTTATATGGATTCTTTCTCACACCATTATCCTCAGCATATATATCAGTTTGTCCCCTGAAAATTTTGAAAATATCAAAGTTAGAAAGTTTATAAGTTAGTCCTCAATTCCTAATTAAGGACACTTGGTCCTGAACTTACAGTAACAAGGTCATAAGTTTAGGACACTTGGTCCTGAAGTTAGAGTTGCAAATTCAAAATTTAAGGACAGGTAGTCCTTAACTTACAGTTACAAGTTCAAAAGTTAAGGACACTTGGTCCTGAACTTAGACTTACAAGCTCATAAATTAAAGTCCTGAACTTAGAGTAACAAGCTCATAAGTTAAGGACAATTGATACTAAACTTAGAGTGGAAGTGCAAAAATTAAGGACACTTGGTCCTGAAGTTAGAGTTGCAAATTTAAAAATTAAGGACAGGATGTCCTTAACTTACAGTTACAAGTTCAAAAGTTAAGGACACTTGGTCCTGAACTTAGACTTACTAGCTCATAAATTAAAGGATAATTAGTCATGAACTTAGAGTAACAAACTCATAAGTTAAGGACAATTAGTCCTAAACTTAGAGTGGAAGTTCAAAAATTAAGGACACTTGGTCCTGAAGTTAGAGTTGCAATTTCAAAAATTAAGGACAGGTAGTCCTTAACTTACAGTTACAAGTTCAAAAGTTAAGGACACTTGGTCCTGAACTTAGACTTACAAGCTCATAAATTAAAGTCCTGAACTTAGAGTAACAAGCTCATAAGTTAAGGACAATTGGTCCTGAACTTAGAGTGGAAGTTCAAAAATTAAGGACACTTGGTCCTGAAGTTAGAGTTGCAAATTCAAAAATTAAGGACATGTAGTCCTTAACTTACAGTTACAAGTTAAAAAGTTAAGGACACTTAGTCCTGAACTTAGACTTACAATCTCAAAAGTTAAGGACACTTAATCCTTAACTTAGAGTTACAAGCTCAAAAATTTAGGACATTTAGTCATGAAGTTAGAGTTGGAAGCTCAATACACTTAGTCCTGAATTTAAAATTACAAGTTCAAGACACAAATGTAAGCAATTAAGAAATAATGAATACATTTAGGGACTTACACTTTTTTGCGACCTTTCCTTTTCTCCTTGCCCAACCACCCAATGAATTTCTTCAATAAGTTTTCATCATCTTTGGCATAATGAAAAATACATGTACGAGTATATTTTGATTTTATCCAGCCTGTATACTTGGGAGTATTTTCATTGTGCGCCATCGATGTTCCTCTTTTTCTTTTCTGTTCAAAAGGAGATTTCAATTGCCAACTAAGCTTCTTATTCCTTTTCCCTCGACCAAGCTCTTCTTCAACATTTCCTTCAACCTCCATAGACAAACCCTCATCAATGCTCATTTGTGTAGTCGGAGGAGTAGGAGTAAGAATAGCAAATGATGGACCATCAAAACCAATACTATCTCTCTTCCTTTTCCTAGTATATTGGTTAACGGCTTCATTTTTGTTTTGCTCTGCAAGCAACACTACATATACATTAGTTTGCTGCAAGTCGTCAATTCTATGAATTGTCAAATGAAGAGACAAAAACTAAGGACATAATTTTTGAAATGTCCTGACAATTTGAATTATGAATACAATATTAAGGACACAATCAATACCTGTGTTGGCCACGCTGCCTTCTTGTATTTCTTTAACAGACAATGGTGCTAATATATTGCTTGCATTTTTTTTATCTTGTAATTGTTCTCCATGTTCTTCGATTGCAAGTTTACAAGATTCTGCAAAATATTTATAGGAGCTAACACAATTAGTACTTGTTACTAATCTTTGATTAAAACAAACATGTATAAGATGAAAAAAACTCCGTCTAACCTTTTGCAACTGTCAAGATCATGCCAGTTAAATCATTATCTTGACTAGCATTTTTTGGCTTCCAATATTGTCTGTAAGAGAGAGAGGGTGTAGAGATATCATACGTTCCTTCTATACATTTGCAAACAATCTCACTTATGCTTGTTCCTTGGGTATTTTCTATGTCTTGAGATTGTCCTCCACTTCTCTCTTTTGAAATTTCATCATCTTGATAGTCCACTCCATCTTGTGTAGTCGGAGGAGTAGGAGTAAGAATAACAAATGATGGACCATCAAAACCAATACTATCTCTCTTCCTTTTCCTAGTATATTGGTTAACGGCTTCATTTTTATTTTGCTCTGCAAGCAACACTACATATACATTAGTTTGCTGCAAGTCGTCAATTCTATGACAAATTGTCAAATGAAGAGACAAAAACTAAGGACATAATTTTTGAAATGTCCTGACAATTTGAATTATGAATACAATATTAAGGACACAATCAATACCTGTGTTGGCCACGTTGCCTTCTTGTATTTCTTTAACAGACAATGGAGCTGACATATTGATTGCATTTTCTTTATCTTGCAACTGTTCTCCATGTTCTTCGATTGCAAGTTCACAAGATTCTGCAAAATATTTACAAGAGCTAACACAATTAGTACTTGTTACTAATCTTTGATTAAAACAAACATGTATAAGATGAAAAAAAACTCCGTCTAACCTTTTGCAACTGTCAAGATCATGCCAGTTAAATCATTATCTTGACTAGCATTTGTTTGGCTTCCAATATTGTCTGTAAGAGAGAGAGGTGTAGAGATATCATATGTTCCTTCTATACATTTGCAAACAATCTCACTTATGCTTGTTCCTTGGGTATTTTCTATGTCTTGAGATTGTCCTCCACTTCTCTCTTTTGAAATTTCATCATCTTGATAGTCCACTCCATCTTCTTTCCTTGCAGTTTCAAAAGATTCTGTAACATTTACAATTAATACTTGTTACTAATAGTTTACTAAAACTAACATTCAACATGTCATGAAAATTCCATCTAACCTTGATTGGCATCATTTTGATTTCCAAATTTCTCTTTAAGTGAGAGAGGTGTAGATAGATCATATATTTCTTCAACACATTTGCATACAATCTCACTTATACTTGTTCCCAATGGATTTTCTAAATCCTGAGATTGCACTCCAGATTTACAAATTATTTCTGTTACACTTGTCTCTTTTGGATTTTCCTGGTCTTGACATTCCATTCCATCTTGAACTTGCACTCCATCAAAAGATTCTACACACATTTGTAATCACAAAAAAGTTTATATGTATTACGCTATTGAATATAAATTTCAATGATAACAAATTCAAAAACTGTATCTAACCTTTCCCAATTTCGATGCCAATATCAGTTTCATCTTCTAGATGCGCATCTCTATAATCGCTTTCATAATGATCTTCTACATGCACATCTATATCATCACATTGATCATCAACTGCATCTTTGCTAATTGGAACACTAGGTTCTCTCTCTATGGTCCTTTCATGAGGTTTGTCAAGAAGCTTCAATAAAGTATCAATCTTTGATCCTAGGTTTTTCTTTAAAGCCTGTGAGATAGTATTTAAAATAAGAATCAGAATGTTAGCTGCTTATAAGTTACGGACATTGGTCCTTAACATAGAGGTACAAGCTCACAAATTAAGGACAAGTGTTCCTTAACTTAGAGTTACAAGAACAGAAATTAAGGACATGTAGTCCTGAACTTAGAGTTACAAGTTAAAAAGCTAATGACAAATAGTCCTAAACTTTAAGTTACAAGCTCACAAATTAAGGACACTTGGTCTTTAACTTAGAGTTACAAGCACAGAAATTAAGGACAGTTAGTCCTGAACTTAGAGTTCCAAGTACAAAAAATAAAGACATGTAGTCCTGAACTAAGAGTTACAAGTTAAAAAGTTAAGGACATGTAGTCCTGAACTTAGAGTTACAAGTTAAAATGTTAAGGACAGGTAGTCCTGAACTTAGAGTTACAAGTTAAAAAGTTAAGGACATGTAGTCCTGAACTTAGAGCTATAAGTTAAAAAAATAAGGACATGTAGTCCTGAACTTAGAGTTACAAGTTATAAAGTTAAGGACATGTAGTCCTGAACTTAGAGTTACAAGTTAAAAAGTTAAGGACAGGTAGTCCTGAACTTAGAGTTATAAGTTAAAAAGTTAAGGACATGTAGTCCTGAACTTAGAGCAACAAGTTAAAAAGTTAAGGACATGTAGTCCCGAACTTAGAGTTACAAGTTAAAAAGTTAAAGACGGGTAGTCCTAAACTTAACTTAACTTAAGCTCACAAATTAAGGACATTTGATCCTTAACTTAGAGTTACAAGCTCACAAATTAAGGACATTTGATCCTTAACTTAGAGTTACAAGCACAGAAATTAAGGACATGTAGTCCTGAACTTAGAGTTACAAGTTAAAAAGTTAAGGACATGTAGTCCTGAACTTAGAGTTACAAGTTAAAAAGTTAAGGACAGGTAGTCCTAAACTTCAAGTTACAAGCTCACAAATTAAGGACACTTGGTCTTTAATTTAGAATTACAAGCACAGAAATTAAGGATAGGTAGTCCTGAACTTAGAGTTCCAAGTTCAAAAAATAAGGACATGTAGTCCTGAACTTAGATTTACAAGTTAAAAAGTTAAGGACATGTAGTCCTGAACTTAGAGTTACAAGTTAAAAAGTCAAGGACAGGTAGTCCTAAACTTCAAGTTACAAGTTCATAAATTAAGGACACTTGATCTTTAACTTAGAGTTATAAGCACGGAAATTAAGGACAGGTAGTCTTAAACTTAGAGTTCCAAGTTCAAAAAATAAGGACATGTAGTCCTGAACTTAGAGTTACAAGTTAAAAAGTTAAGGACGTGTAGTCCTGAACTTAGAGTTACAAGTTAAAAAGTTAAGGACAGGTAGTCCTAAACTTCAAGTTACAAGCTCACAAATTAAGGACACTTGGTCCTTAACTTAGAGTTACAAGCACAGAAATTAAGGACATGTAGTCCTTAACTTAGAGTTCCAAGTTCAAAAAATAAGGACATGTAGTCCTGAACTTAGAGTTACAAGTTAAAAAGTTAAGGACATGTAGTCCTGAACTTAGAGTTACAAGTTCAAAAGTTAAGAATAGAAAGTCCTAAACTGAGAGTTACAAGCTCAAAAGTTAAGGACATGGTGTCCTTAACTGAGAGTTACAAGAACAGAAATTAAGAATATTACCTTGATGTCATTTTGAATCCCTTTTTCTGATAAAGCTATTTTCTTATGTATTCTAGTACATTCTACCTCCATATCCTTTTTGAACTTCTCCGATAATCTCTGAATCAAAAATCATAAAAACAAAAAAGTCTCTTAAGCAAAAATAAGCAAATAAAAAACTAATGGTATTCAAAGACAGAAAACCTACGTTAACAATTTCCTTAAGCAAGACTTCATCAAATTGTGTTGAAGGCATTGAACTTTGATCTTGAGACAATGGCACATGCACACTAGTGAGCCCCTTCAGAAGAAAGAAATGGTACCATCTCGAGCAACTGATACAACTGTTATATAAGAAAAAAATATGTAAGTATTCAGAACTAAAACACATAAACAAAAAAATAGCTAGTAATCCTGTTAACTTACTTTTTCATTATGGAAGTACTTTTTACATAGGGTGTCATAATATAGAGATTTCATAGCTGAATAACATAGCATCCGAGGGAACCCACATTCTCTGAAGTTCACAAATTATTTTTCCTGAAAAATTGGGAATACTTCCATAATCCAAACACAGAAGGCGAAAGGGAAGCCAACTATAGTATAACTGTCCTTCTCTTTATCTTTCTCTTTCTCATTCTCATTCTCATTGTCTGAAGTATTTTGTTTGGGCTTCAAGCAGCTCTACAATGATTTTAGTAATTTTTCATAATAAAGAGAGCCCCAATTGAAAGAAGAGCAGAGTTCATCGTCATCTACGATTTTCATTACCCGCTCAGACACATTCCGATTCTTGCGCTTCCCCATCAACACAGATTCAACAAAATAAATTGTTGCCAACTTCACCAAATCATCATGGCTGCCTACAAATGATGCAATTGTACCATATAGGTGACTAGTAATAAAATGCCACAAATCGCCTAACTCGATTCTATCCTTTCCAGGGAAGTAGACTTTTGAAAGCCTATTCTCTCTTTCACGTAAAACTTTGAAGTCCACTGAAGAAGAACATTTCAACCCTGTAATTATCTGGAATACTTCACGTGTAAACTTTACTTCATGATAAAAAATCTTGAATGTCATTGAATGCGAGTCATTGCTTACAATTTCTGAAAGCAATACACAATGAATAAGTCTACCACAGAACTTCACACCTTGTAATCAGAAAAAGTTTCCGAAAACACCATCCCTCAACTTCTTCCATTGCGTGTTAGACAAGAAACTTTTTATTGTTTCCTTATACTGAAAAACTCATTTTCAATAGCTCATCGAATTACGCCAATCATCAAACTCGAAAATACGATCTCCCTCCATTAGCACACTATAAAGAAGGAAATAGAACGTAAACATTAGGACTATTTTTTTGAAATGTCCTTAATATTTAAATTACAAAACTAAAATCCAGGACCTAAGTAGATGCATCTTTAATAGAAGAACAGTAAACTAAAATTAGCTTACAAATTCTTAGGACTATTTTTCTGAAATGTCCTTAATAAACTAAAATCCAGGACCTAAGTAGATGCATATTTAATAGAAGAACAATAAACTAAAATTAGCTTACAAATTCTTAGGACTATTTTTCTGAAATGTTCTTAATATTTAAACTAAAAAACTAAAATCCAGGACCTAATTAGATGCATCTTTAATAAAAGCACAATTAACTAAATTTAGCTTACAAATTCTTAGGACTATTTTTCTAAAATGTCCTTAATATTTAAACTAAAAAACTAAAATCCAGGACCTAATTAGATGCATCTTTAATAGAAGCACAATTAACTAAAATTAGCTTACAAATTCGTAGGACTATTTTTCTGAAATGTCCTTAATATTTAAACTAAAAAATTAAAATCCAGGACCTAATTAGATGCATCTTTAATAGAAGCACAGTTAACTAAAATTCCTAAATACAGTTAGCTTACAAATTATTAGGACTATTTTTCTGAAATGTCCTTACATAATCAATATATTGATTGAACAACAAACACATTTCAATACCAAAAGGTTCTCAATAACTTTCTCATAAAAATCTGCCCCTTATTCCTCAGCGAATCAAGTTATAATCATTATTTTGGACATTTCACACATACTTGATGACAAACACAGCATTGATCACGATTAGAGATATACAAAAAGAAAATTACATAAAAGCAAAATCGAAAACATACCAGTACGCTGGTTCGCTGCAGAGAAGATGACAAAGGAGAAGAGATTAAGTTGGACAAAGTATACGCAGAGAATTGTTGTGGGCTGGGCAGGAACGATATTGAGGGAGCGAAATTTTGCTTATGAAATTTTGGCTCTGAACTTCAATTGAGAGAAGAGAGTTGTATGCAGGAACGATATTGAGGGAGCAAAATTTTGCCTATGAAATTTTGGCTCTGAACTTAAATGAGAGAAGCGTATAAAGGAGGGGTTTGGGAATAAAAGAAATAGAAGAAAGGGTAAAAATGTCTTTTCATATTAATTTTAATAGAGTAGTGGCTATTTTTGCTCAACATTAGAATTGGTGGATAAAAAATAAACACCACCTTATTTAGTGGCTACCACACGCCATTTTTACTCAGGTACGTGCATCGAAATTCTTGTGTCACAGCGGGAAAGTTCTAAAGTAAAAAGTTCTATTATTCTCGTCTTTGTGTTTATGCTCGTTGTGCTTGTGGAGTATATAAACGAAATAAAAAAGATTGAGAGATTCAAACAAGTAACTCGTTGTATTGTGTTCGATCCCAGGCAATGGCTTTATTTTTTTAATTTTACGTAAACCTCCATTTTCCCATAGTGGAAATCAGTTGTTCTATCAGCATTCAGCATTCCCTATTTCTGACCTAACATTCTAAAATCAAAGTCGTAATCACTCATCTCCATTACACTCAAAAGAAGATGAGAACAAATATGTAATTGTGTTTTGTGCGCGATTTATTATATGAAAATAGAATCTCTTAAATGGTATAAGGTCTAGTTTTTTTTTATATATTTCTTACACAAGCATCATCATCGAAAATTAGTCTCAGTATATTTGCTACTATAAAAACTTAGGAAAAAAAATAAATCTTTTTGGGAAAATGTTGTTACACAAACTAGTACTATCATTTTTATTTTCTCGAAACATGCTTGGCATATGCTTAAAATGTGACTTCTTTTCGCCTTGTCCTTGGCTCTTCTTTCTTTTACTTTCTCACTTGCCTCCCCTATTTTGCCTCCTTATTTTGAGTTTGTTTTGTTTAGTATTTGTGAGAGTTTGAATTTGGTTATAGAAGAACAAATTGATTTTGGAGCTACAAGATGAATTTTGCTTTTAAAATAAAAGAAATTAATTTGAACAAGAAAACAATACATTCTTGCTCTTGGATATTGGACGATCCAAGATCTAGTCCCTCAGATTGGTTTTGAGTTTTGGATGTTGGGCTTGTGGAGGAGTTAGCCCATGTCAAGCATTTGAGAGTCTTCCTTTTCAGTTTGGGCCACTTGGCACAAATAGCCATTTTTAAGACTGCTATTTAGTAATTAGCCAATACTTATTTTGTTCAAAATATTTGAACTAACAATCATAACTCCAGGACTTTGTGTCCTGAAAAGTTGAACTGAAAAACTGAAATTCAGGACACACTGACTAATTTCTAAATGACATTCCTCAAAAATAGTTAGCTGGTGTCATTTCTACTAGAGTAGTAGCCAGGGGCGGAGCTACAGTTGTGGGTGCGGGTTCGGGCGAACCCAATGACTTTTTTCGGAACCCTGTATTTGTATTGAAATATTTACTAAATCTATATAAATATATACTGTCGAATCCAGTAACAAAAGGAGTCTTGGTTCAACGGTAAAAATTGTGGGTTCGCTGGAAAAGATGGGAGTTTGATTCCCCCTGAAAGCAATGTTTTATTTTAAAATTTAGAACTCACATACTTAAATCCCTAGCTTCGCTTCTAATAGTAGCTCATGTCATGTGAGAGTCTTCAACCAATATCACCAACTACCTCCACTATCTACCGCCACCATTGCTAGAGACTCTTTCTACCAACCACTTCCATTACATTAACCACCTCTGCAGCCTGGCTCCACCATATGATTACCACTGTCAACCACTTTCACTACTAGCCATAACTTATATGGAATACTTTTGATCACCATCGTCTAGCCGCCGCCACACACCATTGTACACTCGTCGCTTGTAGCTATATTCACCAACTACAATAACCACCACTAGTTATCACCTTACAATCATCATTGTCGATGCCACTAGCTTTTAGAGTGTATTCCATCAAATAAATTTTTTACAACATGATGGATATTGAGTTATGCTCTAATAGCTTGTGAATATAATTTGAGATTAATTTATTTAAATTTTATATTTACAGTTAAATCTCTCTATAACAGTCTCATGTGTTCTGATATTTTTTGTCTGCTATAGTGTTGTTATAAAGAATATATATTATAACATAAGATGAAAAATTTATTCCAAAGGAAACTTGACCATTATAGTAAAGTGCTGATATAAAGAGGGTTTCTTATAGAGAGGTCGGACTTCATTAGATTTTAATAAAAGTAATTAAATATAAATTAAATATTGAGAAAATAAATATTCTTAATGATCTAATGTTCAAATTTAAAGATTTAATAATTATAACAATCAAATATTTACTCAAATTCAAATATTATGATCTCTTTATCCTTAACCAGATATGTTATATCTGAGTCTTAGGAATGAAAAAAGATCTAGTAGAGAATGCTTCGCTTTTTAATACGAGATGCGAATCCGGATAAGTTGGAGTCCCAATGTGAATGTCGATCACGGAGTGTGGAAAGTCAAAACAAAAATTATAATCAAACCCTAAGTGGCTCTTGATCATATGTAGTGCTCTTGAAATATTTACCTAGTCATTGGAAAATGATCGGTGAAGTGTGTCAAGTTTAAGTTAATTGTCAACGAGTGTGGCTTCCATGATCAGGCCTTAATTTCATCACACTACTATATTGAAGTTGACACAAAAAGGAAAAAGTGCGCATGCTTTGATTGCATAATCACCGCCAAGGTGCCACCTCTATCATCTTCCCATTATTACCAATCCATGCTTTTATTAATCAGTATTTTATGATTCATTATTAGTGGAACCACCGGTAGCTTGTAAATACAATTACAATTTAATTTACTATTAGAGAAATCTAGTTCACGAATCGTTAGTAATTTATAAATCCTTTTATGTATTTTGTACAAGGAACCTAGACATGTTCATTGAATTTAAACGCATTCTAACAACCTTCAACTTTGAAGATATAGCTTAGATCATATACTCCAAATGAGACACAGAAATATTTGATCCTAAATAACATTGTTTTGACTAACAAACTAACTATATATATATATATATATATATATATATATATATATATATATATATATATATATATATATATATATATATATATATATACCTCTAAAGATTTCTACTTTATTTATCATTTTTCTGAATTATTGATCTTATCTTTCTGACACACATCATTTCTTCATCTCATTCCTTTTTAAATCTACACATTTATATCTTTTCGTTGCTACTATGCCTTTTAATCCTATTATTATAACTATTAAGTCCAAATACATTAAATTCATCTTTGAATTCCTTATTTGTCTTACTGATTTTGAATTTATTATTTGTCTTACTGATTGTTTGAAGTTCATAAGCTAAAATATACCAATCTTATAAGTTTCTTGGACTGATCTTTCTCTCTTTTGGTTTTAGTTGACTGATTCCGAGAACTTCTTCTTTTGTACGTGACTTCTTTAGCACTTCATTTCTGTTACAAAATAAGATAGTCGTTAGTCAATTCAATAATCTTTCATTGTCATCATTAAATATTAAACCTTAATTAGATTATTGGCCCTTACGCCCTAAAACTTTTATTTTTAAATAAATATATTCATCGTATCACCGCACTATAATGCCAAATAGTTAAACCATTCTGTACTTTTTCTTTTGAATTTAGTGTAGTTTTTATATATTTATCCTTCTTTAAAATGTTAGTTTTTTATACAGAATATCCAAGATTTAAATTTTATGGGGCCATTTTCCTTGTAAGTAGTAACCAAATATTCCTCAATCAGTAGTCAAACCAGGATTTTCACTAAGAGGGGTCAAAATAAAAAGAAGTAAACCCGCGAAGAAGCCAATGGATGACGATATATATATATATATATATATATATATATAATTATTTTTATCTAGCTACATAATATAATTTTCCGACGAAGGGATGTCGATTGATACCCCTTGAATACATGTGGCTCTGCTACTATCCTCAACTAATAATATCATTGTTTACCCGTAAAATGGTATAGTTGAATTTATACGTGGTTTCTAGATAAGTGAATTAATTTGATCCTGAAATAATACAATAATTGAAGAAATGTACAATACTTAACCTTGAAATATAGACGAAACAGCACAAATGACGATTCTGGGAACGAGGTTTTCGGGCACAGCAATGATGAGATCAAAAATCAAGAAAATAAGATTGTATTAAGTTTCGTATAGAATATCGTATAAGTTTTGCCAGAAAATTCGTATCATTTACAATGATAAACTGAGCTCATTATTTATAGCTATCTCTAGGGAAGGAAATCCTAGGATCATGTTCTCCTTAAATGTCATTTATGAGGGTCATTGATGAATACGTAACGGTTAACGTAAATATCAAATTCTCTGTAACGGACCGTCGATCTTAATGCTGCAGAATATTCTTTATTAAACGTTACAGGGCGCAGAGCATTTTCACACGCCTTTATGAATGTTATCCTTTCCGGTGACAAGCGGAATGAATGCGTTCGGTCTTCGGCCATCTCTATCTTGGGTTCCATGTGTCCTCCCTTTAAACGACCACGTGTCATATCATATTTTACCCTATATAAATAGTCACCTTGCATTCTGGTGACATAACTTTGTGTTATCGGGAAGTTGGTAGAAATACCTTTTTGGCGGGAATTACTATAATTCCCTCTAAAAGTCCTGACAGTTGATTAGACGCACGTTTTTCTGCATTTAATGCCCCGAACACGCGTCATTCCATGATTCAGCACAGCTTTTGCCGATTATCGAAGTAAGCATGGCCATGAATTTAGCCTCCAAAAATTTACTTATACGCCACATTATTTTCCTTTTCGTTTCATAATTTCTCGAACTCCTGATTTGCATCTTTGCTTTCTATTCTTCCTCTAGTTCTCTTCAAACACAAAATCTTCTTTTTCAATGGCTTCTTCCTCTAAGCGTGCTGGTTCTACAAAGAACAAAATAAAACTGAGGACTCTGTTCCTCCAATGGTAGGTTCCATCATCCCAAGAAGACTTAGTACTTCGAAGAATTTTAAAGAGAAATTCTCTACTGCCAACCCTCGTACATGGGATGTTAGTAGGTATCCTTCTTCCATTCGTCCTTCCAGTATTCCTACTGTGAATGAGGACTGTCGTTGCCATGAGTTAGATATTATTGCTTCTGATCTATCGGAGCGAGTGACCATTCCCAAGGAAGGTTTTACATACTTTTTCACGTATCCCTTTACTTTGGATGCGTTTTCTTTGAGCGGAGAGCTGAATTCCGTGATTGCGGAGTTTCGCCTTCATTACCAGGTATGTTTGGCACAGGTAAGTCCTTCAGTGTGGAGGACGGCCGCCTGCCTTCGACGTTTGTGCCAAAAAACCAGAGAGGAGCTAACCTTAGCTCATATGATGAATCTCTATTCCTCCAAAATCTTCCGCGGGGGAATGATAAACCTTTGTAAGCATGGCCACCATGCTTTGCTATCTAGCATGGATGATGACAACGACCGTGGGTGGATGAAATGGTTCGTTGCAGTTTCTACCAGCAACATTATTCCGACAACGGCTTCATCCTTTTCGGTGGCTTGGAACCGCACTCGTAAGTTCTTCGTATAGTATTCCCTTTTGCTAGATATTCTTTTATGGTCGTATCATCTCTTCACCCTTCGCATGTTTCAGCAACTCGATGGATACCACCGGTGGTAGCAGGTTTGGACCGGTGGGTTCAAAAGACTTTGGATGTCACAACGCCCAAAACTCATTTATGGAAAGAATTGGACCTTAAATACGAGTGGAAGGCCAAAAATCATGGTAATTTTAATTTACCTTGCTTCCATTATGAAGAACTTGGTTGAACCCTTTTAACTTGTTCATGAAATTAGGTCTATCTGCAGGCTCTGTTGCTGTCCCGAGAAGGACATTTTGGCTGATACCGTTAATGCATCGAGGCTGCTTCATGAAGCACTTACTCGAACAGGTATCTCCGGGCCTGCTTCGGGTGCAAACTCTTCTTTACGGAGTCCCCGGCCGAAGGATAAGCAACCAAAGAGAAGATGTTCCTCCGCGGCCGGGGAAAAGAATAAGAGGGCAAAGACTGATGCCCCCGAGTCATCTCCGGTGGAGATGATGACCGGTCCTCCTTCCGAGCCAGTTATAAACACCATGATGATTGATGATGATGATGATGAAGCTGTTGATGAGGGATCTTCTTTACATAGAAGGCGACGATCCTCATTATCTCAACAAGATGTTCGACATGTTGAGATAGTTATACCAACTGAAGACGGTGTCTCGGTACTTTAGGTAGAATCTGATTTGGTAGAATATGCTAACTCCCATTTTCGGACCCTAATTGCTGTAACCGGTGTTGCGGGGCAGAGTACCGGGTCTTTTCCGTCTTTGATTGGCGAGCATCCAACAACCGGCACTGTATTTGATGTAGCTGCCTCTCATTCTTCAACTTCATCAGCTTCATCTCCACCTTTACCAACACCAGCAACTGCTACATTACTTCCATATTCATCCACTCTTCCACCGACAGTTGCTACATCACCTCCATCAGCCGCACATGACCATGAAGAAGGTGTTCCTCTTCCACAGTCCCCAGTTCATAGGAATTTGGGGCAAAATTATGCTGCCCCTTCTGAAGATCCGCAAAGGAGGAGGAACGTTACTCTTTTGGTCTCTACCGGATGCAACTTGCTATCCCGATTCGTGGAACTTGCTAACTATCTGAAGCCAAACTTAAGCCTTTGGCTTCAGAAAAAGATTGGGAAAAGATTAAGGCACTCTCAGGAGAATGCTTGTTGAACAATGTCATGCACAACGTCATAGCGATACATTCTTTTCTCCCTTTATTACTTCTTCTACTTTTGTATGGATGTATTCTAAGTTTTACTTCTTTTTGTCTTGTAGGCCAACTTTCTTGCTTCTGAGGGCCTTCAAAGGTTGATTAGTGCAAAAGGAATAACTTACTTCTGAACGGAATCATCTTTTGGTGGAATGAGAACAAACTCCTCTCCGCCTCTCAGAACTGGAAACCAAAGCTACTGAGGCCACTGTTTTGGAGGCTCGTTTGCAGCAAAGCGAGCAAGAAGTGGTAACCCTTAGCCAAGAAGTTATGCTGATTAGGGTTAGATTTGATGAAGACAAGGCTAAATGGGTTGAAGTCCGGGATGACGTTCTTGCTGCAACCGAGCGCGAGGCTGTTGCTGCCAAAAAAGTAACCAACTTAGAAGCAGCCTTGAACTCCAAAATCGAAGAGCTTGCTGCTGTGGGGGCGAAACACGCCCAACTAGAAGAGAAGTAGAGGAAAACTACCGAGTATAACAGTCTCTTTAGTTCAACTCTTCGTGACCTTGATGTCAGCCTCAAGTCTGCTAGATCCGCCTGGGAAAGCCTCTCTGCCGAGGTTTCCCAACTCAAAGAAGAACTTAAGCGGTGAGTGGCTTCCCTCGTTGTTGAAAAAACTTATTCCATGTACAACATGAGGAGAAAAACATTGGAAGAGCCCAAAGCTGGTATCATTGATGTTGATGCCGAAACTGCTAAGGCCCGAGAGCTTGAGTTGGTTGCAAAAAAGGGACTCCCGGCGCAGTTTGATGCTCCAGATTCTTCCGATTTCGGTTCCGAGTTTTTGGAAACTGAAGACAGATCGGAAGGCGATGATTCCGAAGACCAAACTAGGGAAAATGTTGAGCCATCGGTAAAAACACCTATTTTTTCCGGGGATGCAGATTCTTCTCTTCCTCCTGGTTCCGGAGGCGCTGCAGTTTAGTTTTTTCTTTTTTTCCCATTTTGTACTTTTATCGTTTTGGTTCGTTCTTATAAATAAAGACATATTTTTGCTCAAGTATTGTTTGAGTCTTACTCTCGTTTGAATATCCATGCAAGTCTTTAACTTTTGCACTTGCTCAAGCATTATGTGCATGTTGTTCTATTCGCACTTTACTATATGTAGTCTCGGATGCCTTTTCTTCGAAGCATTTTGGTTCCGAGTATTATCCATTTTACGTGAGGGTTTCTATGAATATTTGTACAAGTTTCCCTTTTACGTAAGGGTTTCTATGAATATTTGCGCAAGTTTCCCTTTTACGTGAGGGTTTCTGTGAATATTTGTGCAAGTTTACTTTTTGCGTCCTTTTCATATGCGGCTTCGGGTGTATTTTTCCCCGATGGTATTTTAGATTCCGGGCATTGATTCTTCCGGAACCAACCCTATAACGTGAGGGTTTTTATAAGAGAGGGCTCTTTTATGTTTACAGTGCTCTTAAAGAGGACGTCTCCTCTTTATTACGGTACTAACATTTGAAGTACTTGTTTAACTTTCAAATAACAAAGTTAGCTCATCGTTCGGACAAAAAACAAGATAAAAGCAAAAGGATTTCATTTTATTCCTTCTATTTCAAAAAATACATAAGCATCTTGCTATGCAGCAAAGAAATTGCCATTACTTATGGTTATCTTGTACAACTTATTTCTACGGGGCTGGCTGCGCAGTCCCCGATCCAGATGATGCATTTTATTTTCGAATTTTTCTTTTCCGGTTGACGTGGCAGTCATTGTTGTCGTATCTTCATACCATCCCCCAGTGTTCGAATGTGGAAAGTGCGAATTGGAACACTGGAAGTCTTGTATCTTCGAAGGTTCCACCAATGAATTGCTAGGTAATCCTTCACTCGGCAACATACCTTACTTCCCCTTAGGAATCCATGCTATCGAGCGAAAGAATACCTAACAGTCCTCTAGTGGTTGTGCTCGTGAACGGTCGGGTACCTTTTTCGGTAGCAGACTTAACTTCCCAGTGGAAATTTGCTATCGAACCAAAGATTATCTAATCGTCCCCGGGTGAAAACTTGTTTGTTTGCCTTGTTATCAAAGGTCTTATTGTTGTTGTCTTCGTAATATGCTTTCTGTCGCTACCTCATTAAAAACCTTGCCAGATAGCTAAATCTTTTCCCAATGATAGCTGAATCCGGTAGGGACCTTCCCATGTTGGACCTAGCTTCCCCGCGTTGAGATCCCAGGTATTTTGGGTTACTTTTCTCATAACCAAATCTCATATTTTGAAATAACGAAAGTTGGCTCTTCGATTATAATATTGCTCCATTCTCTACTTTTGAGCTACCATTCTTACATGCACCAAGTCCCTGCGTTCCTCAAGTAGTTCCAAGTTGATCAACATTGTTTCGTCATTCGGTTCTCCATTTGTCTGAGAATATTTCAAAATGGGTTCGCCCACTTCTACTGGGATTAGGGCTTCAGCACCGTAAACAAGGGAAAAGGGAGTCTCTCATGTGCTCGATTTGGCCGTTGTTCAGTAGGCCCATAGAACTTCGGGTAATTCTTCAGGCCATTTGCCTTTTGCTGCTTCCAACCTTTTCTTGAGGTTTTGAATAATCACTTTGTTCGTTGACTCCGCCTGACTATTTGTGCTCGGATGATAAGGAGAAGATGTGATCCTCTTTATTTTCAAGTCTTCGAGGAACTTTATTACTTTTGCACCGATAAACTGTGGCCATTGTTGCATGCTATCTCTTTTGGTATTCTAAACCTGCAAATTATATTTTTCCATAGGAAATTGACCACTTCACGTTCTTCGATCTTCTGATAAGAACGTGCTTCCACCTATTTAGAAAAATAATCAGTCAAAATTAAAATAAACCTTACCTTTCCAGGAGCCGGTGGCAGCGGTCCGACAATGTCCATCCCCCATTTCATGAACGACCATGGGGACATAACTAGATATAAGGGTTTTGCCGGTTGATTTACTAGTGATGCGTAGCGTTGACACTTATCACATTTTTGAACGAAATCTTTGGCGTCTTGTTCCATGCAAGGCCAATAATATCCTGTCCGTACCAATATCAGTACCAAAGACCATGTGCCTTAGTGATTGCCGCATATCCTTTCGTGGATTTCTCTCATGACATAGTCAGCGTTTGATGCTCCTAAACACCGGGCCAGCGGGCCTTGGAAAGATTTTATATACAATTGTCCTTTCTTGAAGTTATAACGTGCATCTTTGGTGTGCAACGTCCGTGATGCTTTGGGATCGTCGGGCAACTTTCCGTGCTTGAGGTAGTTGATTATTTTATTTCTCCAGTCCCAGAACAGACTAGCCGAATTCACCTCATAGTACCCATTTGTATCTAGGACTGAGCTCATCAATTGTACCACCATTCCGAACTTTGATCCCTTTATTTCTGTCGATGATCCTAAGTTTGGTAATGCATCTGCTTCTGTGTTATCCTCCCTCGGGATATGAGTAATTAATCACTCCCGGAATCGTGCCAAAAGAGACTGGACCTTTACCACGTATTGTTGCATACGTTCTTCTTTGGTATCAAAGATTTCGTAGACCTGATTTACCACTAGCTGTGAGTCACATTTGATTTCGATAACCTCGGAATCAAGTCCTCGGGCCAATTCGAGCCCTATAATTAGAGCTTCATACTCTGCTTCATTGTTAGCTAAAGTGATTGTTCCGATGACCTGCCTTAAGGTAACCCTGAAGGCGTGATTAAGACTATCCGAGCCCGAACCTTTTTACGTTCGAAGCTCCATCCGTAAATAAGGTCCAAACCTCTGATGTCGATTCCGACACCATTACTGCCTCCTTGGTTGCCAGAAGTAATAGTCCCAGATTAAAATCGACCACGAAATCAGCCAAGACTTATGACTTAATTGCAGTCCTTAATTTATATTCTATGTCAAATTCACTCATTTTGACGGCCCATTTGGCCAATCTACTCGAGAGCTCGGGTTTGTGAAGGATATTCCGCAAAGGGAAAGTAGTCACCACAGCTATCGGGTGCCATTGGAAGTAGGGGCTCAGCTTCCGAGCGATGACTACGAGAGCTAAGGCCAGTTTTTCCAAATATGGGTAACGAGTTTCTGCTCCCGTTAAAATTTTGTTAACGTAATAAATGGGATATTGCGTACATTCATCCTCCCGGACTAAAAACGCACTTACTGCAACTTCTGAAACCGCGAGGTAGACTAGCAATGTTTTACCTTCTTTTGGTTTCGAGACTAATGGAGGGCTTGATAAGTATTTCTTCAGGTCCCTCAAAACCTACTGGCACTCCGGTGTCCATTCAAAATTATTCTTCTTTTTGAGCAATGTGAAGAAGCGATGACACTTTTCCTACGACCGGGAAATGAACCTGCTCAAATATGCTAACCTTCATGTGAGTCTTTGGACTTTCTTTACATTTGACAATTGATCCGGGATATCATCTATGGCCTTGATTTTGTTTGGTTTTACCTCAATTACCCTTTGTGAGACCAGAAACCCCGGGAACTTACCAGAACTGACCTCGAAAGCGCACTTCTCGGGGGTTGAGTTTCATGTTATGCTTCTTCAGGATGTCGAATGTTTCTTGTAAATGCTTAAGGTGGTCACCTGCATTCAAAGACTTAACGAGCATATCGTCTATATAAACTTCCATGGTCTTTTCTATTTTCTTTTCAAACATCTTATTTACGAGCCATTGATAAGTGGCTCCGTCGTTTTTCAACCCGAAGAGCATTACATTGTAACTATATGTACCGAAATTTGTTATAAACGAAGTTTTTTCCTGATCTTCCTGGTTCATCTTAATTTGGTTGTGCCCGAAATAAGCATCAAGAAAACTCATCAACTCGTGCCCGGCCGTGGCATCAATCATTTGATCGATATTTGGCAGTGGGAACGAGTCTTTCAGGCACGCCTTGTTAAGATCTTTATAGTCTACGCACATGCAAAATTTATTGTTCTTCTTAGGAACTACTACTACATTGGCTAGCCAGTCCGGATATCTTACCTCTCGAACCGAACCGATTTTAAGTAAGCAGGTTACCTCTTCTTAAACGAATGTTTTCCCGGCCTCGGCAATAGGGCATTTCTTCTGCCTTACCGGAGGTATGTTGGGATCCAAACTCAGCTTGTGCATGGCTATTTCCGTCGGGATACCTGTCATATCCTCGTGCGACCATGCAAAACAATCAGCATTAAATTTAAGAAATTCAATAAAACCAGTCCTAAGCTCCGGGTGAAGTCCTATCCCCAAATGGAATTTTCTTTCTAAGAATTCCTTGAACAATGCAACTTGCTCCAGTTCCTCCACCGTGGACTTTGTCGCGTTCGTCTCTTCTGGAACTTGGAAATATCTTGGCACTTGATATTGTTATGACAACTCTGTTTCCGAGCTAACACTTGCTAGTTCGGGAAGAGGTGTCGGTTCCTGTAATTGCTATGCCATGCGTTCCTTCCCTTTGATACTGGAGACTGAGATTGCATTCATCTCCCTTGCTGCCAGTTGATCACCTCTTATCTGCTTGATTCCTTCGGGCATTGGAAACTTTAGCAAATGGTAATATGTTGATGGTATAACTTTCATTTCGTGTAACCACTGCCTTCCCAGGATAATGTTGTATCCCATGTCACCATCTACTACTTCGAAGAGAGTTGTTTTCATTACTCCTTCAGCATTTGTGAGCAGCAAAATCTCTCCCTAGGTTGTCACACTTGCAAGGTTGAATCTAGCGAGGAGCTTTATTGCCGGAATAATACTTCCGGTGAGTTTAGTTTGCTTTAATACTCTACATTGTATGATATTAGCAGAACGTCCTGGATCCACCAGAACACGTTTAATCTTAAAATCGAACATATTTAAAGAAATTACCAGTGCGTTGTTGTGTGGTAACAACAATCCGTTCGCGTCTTCCTTCGTGAAAGTGATATCGTCTTCCCGGAGTCTTTTACTATGAGTTATCGATACTTTCGTCTTCTTTGTTGTCGAAAAGGTGACCACGTTAAGCTCATTCCCTCCAAAGATCATATTGATCGTTTGGCGTGGGGGTTCTTCTCCTACTTTTGGAAGTTCCGCGTTGTCTTTGTTACGACCATAATTGTTCTTAGCTCGGTCACTCAAGAATTCTCTGAGGTGACCATTCTTCGATAGTGTTGCCACCTCCTCTCGGAGGTATCAGCAGTCCCATGTCCGGTGACCATTCGTCCCATGGTACTCGCACTATAAGTTGGGATCTCTCTGGCTGGGATCGGGATCTCATAGGTCTCGGGAGTCGTGCATCTTTAATATTTCTCATGGCTGGCACCAACTCCACTATACTGACACTGAAGTTATATTCTGATAACTCGGGGTAAGAAGAATCCCGAGACCCCGACGTCTCCTTATCCTGGAGTGATCTATTGTTTCGACCACGATCGGTGCTTCTATCAGCGATAAACTTGTTCGCTGCCCGGAAGTTTCTGCCACGGCCTTCGGTCCGCTCGTAGGAAAAAAACCGGCCCCTCGAAGTCTGTCTATCCGTGTCGTAGTCATCCTTTGATTTTTCTCTGCTTTTCTCCCGTCCTTTGGCTGATGATGTAGAACCGACCTGGTCATCTTCGATCCTTATCTTTGACTCGTACCGGTTATGTACATCTGGCCAAGTTGTTGCTTGAAACTCAAGCAGGCTCTTCTTCAGCTTTCGGGAAGCGTCTGAACTTCTTGAACTCAATCCTTTGGTGAATGCTTCGGCTGCCCATTCATTCGGGACGGCCGAGAGCAACATTCTTTCTTTCTAGAATCAAGTAACAAACTCTCGTAATAATTCAGATTCTCCCTGTGCGATACTGAATATGTCGGCCTTCCGGGCTTGCACTTTTCTGGCCCCGGCATGAGCCTTAATGAAAGAATCTGCGAGCATCTCGAAGGAATCTATGGAATGCTCGGGTAATAATGAATACCACGTTAGAGCTCCCCTCGTGAGAGTTTCTCCAAATTTCTTTAGCAATACAGATTTAATTTTGTGAGAAGCTAAATCATGTCCTTTCACCGCCATTGTATATGTAGTAATATGTTCATGTGGGTCTGAAGTTCCATCATACTTTGGAATTTCAGGAATTTTGAACCGCTTTGGGATTAGTTCTGGTGCCACACTCAGATTGTACGGTAATTGAATATACTTCTTCGAGTTCGGGCCTTTCAATACTGGTGGCGCACACGGGATTTGATCCATGCAGGCGTTTACTTCCCTCATAAACCGCAAAAGGTCATCCTTGAACGGATCGTTATCGTTGTTGAGACCGGATATGCTCCCCCAGCCCCGTCGGAGCCAACTTCACCCCTGGGAGTATTGTTGTCGACTCTCTGCGTTGTTTGGTCTCCGAAAAAAATAGGAGGAATTGGATCTCATCTGTTTGCATTATTCGAAGCACCTGATAGCGCCTGCTTTAGTTCTGTCATAACCTGATCCTGCCGCGTGAGATGGCCTAGAATGATTGCATGTTGCTATTGTAGGACCCTCCCCGCATCTGCTACATGCTCCTCATCAGCATCATCGAAAGTTGTCTCCCGAACCTGTCGAGGGTACCGCTTGCCATGCACCGGCGTGGCGTCATTCCCCTCACTGCGAGTGTCACTGATTGAATCCTCGTAATGAGGCTGATCCCATCGAATTTTAGGGTTGCGTGTGTCGTTAACAGTGTTATTTTCCATTTTTCGTGATTTTCTTTTCTAAAACAAAGCAATCAAAACACATTAGTAAAAAAGGTAAGGATCAATTTAATTGCACGGCTGTTTAGGCCCCACGGTGGACGCCAAACTGTTTACCCGTAAAATGGTACAGTTGAATTTATACGTGATTTCTAGACAAGTGAATTAATTTGATCCTGAAATAATGCAATAATTGAAGAAATGTACAATACTTAACCTTGAAATATAGACGAAACATCAGAGATGACGATTCCGGGAACGAGGTTTCCGGACACAGCAATGATGAGATCAAAAAATAAGAAAATAAGATTGTATTAAGCTTCGTATAGAATAAATTTTGCCAGAAAATTCGTGTTCTTTACAATGATAACTGAGTTCACTATTTATAGCTATCTCTAGGGAAGGAAGTCCTAGGATCATGTTCTCCTTAAATATCAATTATGAGGGTCATTGATGAATACGTAACTGTGAACATAAATGTCAAATTCTCTGCAATGGACCGTCACTCTTAATGTTGCGGAATATTCTCTATTAAATGTTACCGGGCGCAGAGTATTTAGCATGTCTTTATGAACATTATCCTTTCTGGTGACAAGTAAAATGGTTGCATTCGGTCTTCGGTCATCCCTCTCTTGAGTTTCATGTGTCCTCCCTTTAAACGACCATGTGTCATATCATATTATATCATATACAATCATATCCGTGCTTTTAAAAAAAATCGAGGGGAGGGGTGGGGGGAATAAAAAGAGGATAATACGCTATCAGTGGAGTTTGTACCCTTCACCTCAAATGTGAAAGGTATAAGCAACAAGTGAGTTAGCCTTCAACTCCATGTTTAAATTTGCATTTATCTATGAGACATTGTATGGTATTTTTTTGGGTTTAATCATCCGAAATCATGTTTTCGTTTCCCTCCTCGTAAGACCTATTAAAGGTAACGCTCTTCACCAATAATTTCTGTATTTCGAAAGTTTGAATCCAATGCTTTTGATTAATAGGTGGAGAATCACATTCGTGCCACCATATTAATTTCTTTTGCTTACATAGTTGCATTTCTAGCCAAAGATAGCAAATGGAGACCAAAATCCAGACTCCATTGTGGGAGAGAGCAAAGGGAAAGCAAGCCATGTTAGAGGGCAGGCACTAAACATTCCCCAATCCAGCTCCTCTTTGTCAGTCTGTCTGCCAGCCTGCCAACCGACCTTGCACACATTTTCTTTTGTCCACTTCCCTATTTTGTCAACTTCCTCACTCAATCTCCATAAAAACATGGTAAATTTGTTATTTTTTTTTTATTCCGTATTTGATATCTGACTTAGAGCTGAGTAATTCGAATTCGTATTAAAAAATTTACATTAAAGAGTAGAGCGCTCTTTATTAAAGACAACTTCGTATATAAATCTAAAATTTCTAGATTACACATTTATAAAAATATTTATTTTAAATTACACATTAATTATCTCAAGAAAGAGTATCACAGTTCACCGGCTTAAAATTTTAAGTTTATTTTTGATTAATGAAACTACTGGGTAAATGCGAAGAGACAGGAGCAAGCATATTATTTACACTAAATTGAATAATTTAATTTTAACAGTTATAAATTATAGTAAAAATAAATGTTGTTACTTGATAAGAAATTTGTATGCGCTTATTTTACATTAATTGATTTGAAATTAAAATAAGAGTAAATTTCATGGGTGGTCATTTAGCTTTGTGTTCATTACTCAAAAGTTACTTTTCTTTTCTTTGTTATGCAAAAGTCATTCAACTTTGTGTTCATTACCCAAAAGTTATTTTTCTTTCTTTTGTTACATAAAAATCATTTTACTTTGCTCTAGTTATCACAAAAATCACATTAGCTAGATTTTATAATACTTTTACTTGAAAAATCTATTATGCCCTTAACATTATAAATTCTTCTATTCATGTAATACCTTGTATATTATATATTATATTATATATTTTTATCAAGGTATTTTACTTATAATTAAAATAACTTTATATTATTTTACTTATAAATAAAATAACATTATATTATTCTAATAATATATTTGTGCATTTAATTTTTCTATGGCACTAAATTCGTTTAGTCATATTCAAACATGAACATATGTTAAAATATAAAAATGATTAAAAAATATATTTGTTCTTTAATAATTATTTGAAATAATAGAAACAAATTTGTTTAAGAAATGATAGCTTTTTATAGTTAGTAAAACTTTTTAAAAAATCAAAGATATTTGTGTTTAATATTAAAAAATTTAAATCTTTATAAGTTAATATTATTTATTTAAAAGTTTTTGTAACGACCCGACTTGTCGTTTTGAGCATTTACATCTCGTTCAACAATTTGAAGTCTTGAGAAGCTTCGTAATGTGTATTATGACTTGTGTGAATTGTCGGCTTTAGTTTTCAGATGATTCAGGATTAAATTGAAAGAACAATCCTTGTTTAGAAGCTTAAATGAAAAGAGTTGATTAAAATTTGACTTTTTAGTATTCGACCTCGAATAAGAGTTTTGATGATTCCGTTAGGTCCGGATGGTGATTTTGGACTTGGGCGTATGTGATGACCCAATATGTCATTTTTAATTTTAAACATTTATTTTTGTGTTCTGAGACCTCGAATAGCACCTTTCAGCATTCCTCGACTTGCGCGTGTAGTCCGTAAATTATTCTGAAAAGTTTTTATGTGAAAAATTGATTAAAATGTGAAATGGAGCTTCAAAACTCATTTGAGTTGATTTCGGTCAATATTTTGAGAAAATAGACCCGGATCAGTATTTTGACAGTTCCGATAGGTCCGTATCGTGATTTAAAATTTGGGCGCATGCCTGGAATCGAATTCGGAGGTCCCTAACTCGAATTATCGCCATTTAACGGAAACTAGAAATCTAAAGGCTAAAGATTTTTAAAGTTTGACCGTAAATTTGACTTTATCGATATCAGACTAGGATTGAGATTCTGAGAGTTGAAATAGCTCCGCTATATCATTTATGACTTGTGCGCCAAATTTGAAATCATTCCGGATTCATTTAATATATTTCGGTACAGGATTTTGTAAAATAAAAAGTTTGAAACTCATAAGTCTGAATCGAGGTGTGAATTGTAATTTCGATATTATTTGACATGATTTGAGACCCCGAGTAAGTCCGTATTATACGAGGTCCCGAGAGGTTCGGGTGAGTTTTAGACGAGTTTCAGACCATTTTTGTTCAAGAACATAGGTCTGGTTCTGGTGCGTCGCACCTGCGCAATTTTGGCCGCAGGTGCGTGATCGCTTCTACGGAGGCAGTGTCGCTTCTGCGACTTTGAGGCCAGGGGAGAAGCTTCGCTTCTGCGAAGCTTGGAAGGTGCGATGCCCGCTTCTGCGGTGCCATGGTCGCAGATGCGATCTTTCTCGCTTTTGTGGCTTCCTTTGCACTTCTGCGCAGTCGCTTCTGCGACATGAAGGTCCGCAGATGCGGTCCTCTGCTAGGCAGCCGTGTTCCGCAAATGCGATCTTTGTCTCGGGTGTTAGCCATTTTTTGCTCATTTTTGAGTTTTGAGTATCGGATTTGGGCGATTCCAAATGGGAGTTTTCACGACTTCGACTTGGGTAAGTGTTCTATATCCGAAAGTGATTATATTTCATAAATCCATGTTTGTATTCATCGTTTATTTCAGATTTAGATGGAAGAAATTGGAATTTTTGTAAAACTTTTCAAAAACAAAAATTTAGGATTTGAAAGACAATCCGATGTCGGAATTCGATAATTTTAGTATGATTGAACTCATATCGGAATGGGTGTCCGAATTCCATAATTTTTCGTCAGGTTCCGAAAAATGGGCCCCACGTTGACTTTTGGTTAACTTTTTTGAAAATGACTAAAATTAAGTCTCTTTCGAATTATGAATAATTTCTAAAACTCCAATTGAATTGTTGGTCAATAATTTGATAGGTTTGATTGGTTTGGAGACTAATTCGAAAGGAAAAGTTGTGGTCAAGTGATCACTTGAATTTGCGAAACGAGGTAAGTGTCCTGGTTAACCTTGATTTGAGGGAATAGAACCTTGAATTATTTGTTACATGAATTTCATGTGTAAATAGGCGATGTGACGAGTGCCTACACGTCGTCAAATTGATTGTTTGCATATTTATTTGAAAATCATAAATTATTTTAAATCATGAATTAATTATTATATTAATTATTTCTCTCATATTTCTTGTCCAATATTATGTCTTGAATTCATGCTATAATTGTTACATGCTTATTTGACTTATGTGTCTTCATTGTTACTTGACATTTAACATATTAAATATTAAATTGCCTATTTTCTCCCTGATTTTCACCATTAATTGTTACTTGTCATTACTTGTTTCCTAAATAAATTATAATTATTGTATGTTTTGTTGCCTAATAATTTTTTATTAAATGTAGTACTTATTGGAGTAGTTTTACATTTAAGAGAATTTGTTAAAAATGGTTAAAATTATTCTAACGTTGCCTTGTCTAGCAAGTGAAATGTTAGGCGCCATCACGGTCCTGAAGGTGAAAAATTCGGGTCATGACAGCGTATGCCCGAAATTTAATTTGGATATTTCTAGAATGTTTTGACGTCGTTTCTTCAAACATAAATGGTACCACATTAAGCAAATAAGATCCAAGTTCAGTTTTGATTAAAGCATTAGATCCGTATTGAAATTACGGAGTCATAGCAAAAAGAATCGTCGAATTCACACATCGTATGAGAGGGTTATACCAATTTCCGTGTCGGGAAAGATTGCTGTTTTTTTTTTTGGGCAGAGGCAAGTCATAGGTGTCAAATGCGACTTGCCTAGATAGATTCTAAAAATGGGGATTTCGGTCATTTTAACACATTTGGAGCTATGGAGCTCGGATTGAAGTAATTTTTGAGACAATTTTTACCATATAGATTGGGGTAAGTGATTCTAACTCGGTTTTGGTTAAATAACACGAAACTATTATTGTTTTTATCAACAAATTAATATTTTCGGTTGAAAATAGCAGAAAAATTTATAGAGTTTAATTGAAGATTTGAAGGCCGAGTTGTGGTCGAACTTGAGTAATTTTGGTATGGTTGGACTCGTGGTTGAATGGGGGTTCGGATTTTATAATATTTATCGTATTTCGAGACGTGGGCCCCAATGTTGACTTTTTTGTTAACTTTTTCGGATTTATTGTGAAATTTAGCATTTTCATATGGAATTGATTCCTACACCTCGTGTTGATTGTATCGAATTATTTGTGACTAGATTCAAGGCGTTCAGATGCCGAATCGCGAGGAAAAGGCTTATTGGAATAAAGAATTGTACGGTTTGAGGTAAGTAATATTTCTAAACTTGGAGTTGAGAGTATTAATCCCTGAATTACGTATTAAATGAATTGTTTGGAGGTGACACACATGTTAGGTGACGGGCGTGTGGGCGTGCACCGTGGCAATTTATGACGTAATTGATTCCGTAAAATTTTGTAATCAAATAATCTTGGCATTATCCATGTACTTTCATGTGTTAAAGAAATTGAGATGAGAATCATATTAAAAATCATGCTGGGACTATATGTCGTTATTATTGAGACCAACAGAGGTCATATTATTGTTGAATTATTTATTTAAATTATAATTTCATGCTCAGTCATTTTCATATCATATCTAAGTCTCTATTGCTAATTATTGATACATCATATTATTATTTTTGGGCTGATTTTTATGACATTTTGAGCCCGAGAGACTGGAGAGATAGATGACTGAGTGAGGCCGAGGGCCTGATTGTGAAGATATTTATGGGATCGGGCTGCACGCTGCAGCAAGCCATATTGGCTTTATATACTTTATTATTACGGGATCAGGCTGCATGCCGCAGCAGGCCAGATTGGCTTATTATAGCACGTGAGTTGTCCGTGCGGATTCAGATATTGGTACTATAGTACGTGAGTTATCCGTGCGGATCCAGATATTGATACTATAACACGTGAGTTGTCCATACAGCACGTGAGTTGTCCGTGCGGATCCAAATATTGATACTATAGCACGTGAGTTGTCCGTGCGGATTAGCGCTTGGGCTGAAGGAGCCCCTTTCGGAGTCTGTACCTCACACAATGAGCGCAGTTGATATTTATATTCGGGATGGATCTTCCCAGGGCATGAAGTTGCCTTATTTATTTATATTTGGGCTTGATCTGCCCGGTACAGTGCCGAGTGACTGAGTGTGCTGAATAGTGAGCGTGATAGGTGGAAATACAAGACAGTGAGATTGAGTATTCTGAAAGTGTGAGTACATGAGTTCATTATTGTGCTGCATTGCATTAGACATGCATACTTGATATGTAGGCATAGAGAAACATTTTTTCTCGTGTTATCTGATAATGAAATTTCTTATCTATTGTTAAAGTTTTTGAGAAAAATCACAGATTTCAGACTTACTCATATTTTCGGTGATTTCGGCAAAAAAAAATTGAGTTTTATTGTTATAATTGAAAAGAAAATATTTATTTTCCGGAATTGTAAACGAGCTGAGCATTTTATCATTGAGTTATTATCTGTTACTTTAATTATATTGTTATGAATTGTTACTAGCTATTGGTATGGACTCTAACATTTGTACAAGTTCGTCACTAATTTCAACCTAAGGTTAGTTTTGTTACTTATTGAGTACATGGGGTCGGTTGTACTCATACTACATTTTTGCACCTTGTGTGCAGATTTTGGATGCTGATATTGCTGTGTATGGGGGGAGCTGGCATTGGAGATATACATGTGTTCCGGTCATAGCTGCCTCTTGATCTTGGTAGCTTTAGATTTAAAAATCTGTTTATGTATTTTCAAATAAATGATATATTTTATTTCACACCAGCTTTGTAAATTCTGAATCTTAGAAACTCATGATTTGTACTACCAGTCCTTGGAGAGTGTATTAGAGTCAGTTAAATATTAATTAAATCAGATTATTTTTTATTTGGCTTACCTAACGGGTGAGGTTAGGTACCATTACGGCTAGTTGAATTTTGGGTCGTGACAATTTTAATCAGTGTCGGTGTGCTATATATGGGTATTTTATTAATTGGATTAACGGATATAGCTTGACTGATAAATCAACGAGCTTTGATTTTATAATTTTCACTAAAATAATTCACATGGTTAAGAACACTGACTTGAGATTTGTTCAGAGTAATGTTACTAACAAATTTAATAAATGCTACCTATATATTTTGAAAATTAACGTTAAGTAAAAATTAAGTGTACGAATATATTATAAAAATAATATTAAGTTATTTTAATTATAAGTAAAATACTTGGGTAAAGTATATTATATAGTATATAATATAGAAAGTATTACATAAATGAGAGGATTTATAATGTCAAGGGCATAATAGATTTTTCTGGCGAAAGTTTTATAAAATTTTATCAAAGTGACTATTGTGATAACTAGAGCATAGTATAATAATTTTTGTGTAACAAAAAAAAATGGCTTTTAAATAATGAACATAAAGTTGAATGACTTTTACGAAAAAAGAAAAAAAGAAAAAAGAACTTTTGAGTATTATTTGCCACACTTTTAAATGACCGCCCAAAAAATTAACTCTTAAAATAAAAAACTGGACGAGCAAAGATTCAAAGAATAGTACAAATTTACTAGATTTTTAAAATCGAGAATCTCCACGTAGCGTATTATTTGCCGCACTTTCACACTAGAAATCTTATATACTCCTAAAAAAGTTTCAGTAGTACAAGTCCTCAACATTGCCCATTTCAAAACTTCCATTTTCCTCCATTGTTTCCTCCGTTTCTCTCTTTCTACACCTTTCTCTCTCCTCTCCGGTAAGTTATACACACATAAATCTCTCCATCCGGCCATCCGTATATGTATGTATTTGTAAATGTATGTATATGTATCTATGTGTGTTGAGGCGGATCCGTTATTTGAACTTTATGTGTTCGAGTTAGGGATTTTACCGCAATTCATTTGATTTGCTAGGTTCAAAACCATTCTTTTTTTGTTCATATTTTAGTGAATTTTTTACACTTTGTATCCGCCCCTGATGTTTGTATGTGTGCATGTGTAGACATTGGCGTTTTGTGTGTGTATTTTGCAGTTAGGGTTTTTTGGGGCTAATTTGATTGGTTAATTGCGGATCTAGATGATATTTATTGCTATGTGTCTTGTAGGTTTTAGTAGAGAAGGTAGAAATGGGGAATAGAGTGGATCACGAGTATGATTACCTGTTTAAGATCGTGTTGATTGGTGATTCTGGAGTTGGAAAATCGAACATTTTGTCCAGGTTTACGCGAAATGAGTTCTGTTTGGAGTCCAAGTCCACTATCGGAGTTGAGTTCGCCACCAGAACTCTTCAGGTCAGTACTAATTTCGTTTGTTTCATTTGAATTTCCTCGTGCTTTGAGATATTAATATGGTAAATAATTGTATTAATGTCATTTGTTAACCTGTTATCTTCTGGCTAAGTGAGTTTGATAAGGGGATTCAAACGATTGTTGAGATTTGAACTTGTGACTTTAAGCGACTTTTGAAACCCCTTTACCACTTATTAAAAAATTTCTCCTATGTCAAGGAAATTCATCAGTTTAAATATAACTAAAAGTTGTTCATTTTTACCCTATTTGGAAAAATAATTTGTTGACTAAGGGGATTCAATTGAACCCCGTCCCTCTTACTAACCCTACCCCCAGGTAAAAGAGGAGGATGCTTAGTTGGTTGACAGTCAGTGAAAATAGTCAAATGGATATAGAAAATTCATATGGTCGACTTGGGACTTAGACTTGATTGATTGATTGAAAGAATGCTAACCTATTGAATGATCGATGATATGATATAGGATTTGCTGTGTTTTTGTGTGGTGATGGATGATGAAATAGAGATTAGTGAAGTGAGAGAACTGCTGATTTTGTGCATCGATTCTATTCAAGCTGCAAATTAAAAGGATGAATACAATTCAGATGTATGAGCTGATGATTGCTTTCTTCTTCATGTTTTGTATTCCCACTCCCGAGGGCATATACTTTTTTGGTTAAAATTACCCATTACAGTTTGGTTTTCTGCATAAATAGGCAATCAATAACTCAAGCGTGGTCATCATGTATTATGAACATGCATAAAATTTGTTTCTTTCTATGGACTATATGCAAGATAGGTATGAAGAAGTTTAGTAATGGTGTTTCTTGTCTAATGTTGGCAATATTTCTTTCAGAACTGATCTATTTGTACTTAAACAATCTGCTTCCGAGGAAAAAAGTTGGAGCCGTTATGACTTGGAAATTGGCAACTAACTATTATAGTGGCGTAATATAGCACTGATTGAATCTTTACCTTATCAAAAAAAAAAAAAACACTGATTTAAACAATCTGCTTCCGAGGAAAAAAGTTGGAGCCATTATGACTTGGAAATTGGCAACTAACTATTATAGTGGCGTAATATAAAACTGATGTTTTGTATGCCTTTAAAACTAAAAGGTCCAACAGCAAGACCAGATGTCTTTCTGTAATTGGAAATTTGAGTGTTCTAGTGGTGCTTATTTTGTCAAATCATGACCAAATACACTTAAGTTGTCGAATTTATAAATATGCTCCTCATAACAATCCTTTTGTTAGGGAAATGTAAATGCAGGGCTGAAACAGACTTATTGTTCTTTTAGCAACACTTCTGGACTAATTTATTGACTTCATGATACAGGTAGAGGGAAAGACAGTGAAGGCTCAAATATGGGACACTGCAGGCCAAGAAAGGTACCGAGCCATTACCAGTGCTTACTACAGAGGAGCAGTTGGTGCACTCCTTGTTTATGACATAACGAAGAGGCAAACATTTGACAATGTTCAGAGGTGGCTCCGAGAATTGAGAGACCATGCAGATTCTAACATTGTAATTATGATGGCCGGAAACAAGTCCGACCTTAACCATCTTAGAGCAGTCTCCGACCAGGACGGACAAACTTTAGCTGAGAAGGAAGGACTGTCATTTCTTGAGACATCGGCACTGGAATCAGTTAACATAGATAAGGCTTTTCAGACTATACTGACGGAGATATACCATATCATAAGTAAGAAGGCATTGGCTGCTCAGGAAGCAGCCGCAAGCACTACCCTTCCTAGTAAAGGTACAACCATCAATGTCAATGATACCTCTGGAGATGTGAAGAGAGGCTGCTGCTCAACCTGAGTTAGAGTTTCAACGAGGAATTAAGAATCGATAGGGAGCACAATACTTTCTTTTTCTAATTTTTTGGTTTATTTTATCATTGTTAAAAGCAAGAGATGTAGATTACTTTCTTGACTGTACAAGACAAAGAGGTTGTGAATGTTAATTGTCTAGTGATTTAGGAGGATCTATTCTTCATATGGTGTACTGTTTAAGTAGTTACTTCTGTAAATGACCTATACTGGTGATGTTGGGAAGAACAGATTTGCTATCTAATGTCTTCCAGGGTACTTGGTATACAGAGGATTCAATTAAATTCTAGCATTTTCATCTATACTATTTTGAGTTCTCTGGTTCTGTTAATTCAATTCTAGCATTTTCATTCAATTGAGAAGATACTGATGTACAGGGTCAGATCTTCTACACAGAACTTCAGAGTCTTATTTCTCCTCTCATAATGTTTCTAGCTTTCTTCATGACTTTTTTGGCTTACCGCAAATGCCTCCTTTGTTAATCTGGTTATATATAGTCTTCTCCAGGGGGGTTTCTTTAGAACTTTAACTGCTGAAATTTCCAAAGTTTGGTTTATTTTGCACACAAAAGAATTCGGGTTCATGCGATTAACCTTTGTAAGGTGCTGATAGAATGCACTAAAAGGATAATACAACTATAAGTCAGTTATAGATAGCAAATCTGGAAATAGAGTAATCCAGATTAAAGACTTTCTGTGAATGCACTTTGATGTAAATACATAACCAAATCCACTAGTAAACAATGTTAGAATTTGCATTAACTCCCATTTCAACTTTTTCAGTTTTGTCTTGATGTGATGAAAGGCATTCTTAACACTTTGATATTTTGATTCGTGTGGTTGGTTCATCCCTCCCTGAGTTGTTTTGACTTATGACTTGGAAATAACAAAATATATCCCTTTCTCCAAGTGGGTTGCATGACCAATTACCAAGTCATGACAAGTGGTCGGCCAACAACTTGGTTACAGTTAACCTCTCAAAGTCGCATGTAGCATAATTTGTTTATATCAATTTGTATGAACTCTGATTAGTACCCAAGGGAATAACTATAGTTCTTTTTCGCCTTTTGCCCCCCCGAGCTTTGTTTTAGTAGTAAGAGTATAGCACTGATGTGTGGGTTAAGCTACATTACAGAGTTCGAATTCTGCGTCGGGCCAAAAGTCCTGCCAAGAAGGATAGAGGGACGGGCCTTATTATCTAGAGTTTCGAATGATATGCGATCTAACATTGAGAATTTCTCAGTTATCAAAAGAAAAAAAATTAAGGTTTTAAGATACTAAAGCAAACTGATAATAAAAGTCAATGATACACCAGAATGGTTTTTTAAAGCGTATGTTAACTTGAATACAAAGTAGACATGAATACATTAATCACTTCCAGGAAATTCCATTTTGGTGCGTAAAACGCTCTTTGTCAATAGATGATTTCAACTCGAACCCGAAACTTCTAATTTAGGATAAAAGAATAATTATCACACTGTTTTGGTCGTGGTCAATTGCAACTGCCATTACAAGATTTGGACTGATAGTTCATTTTCACCGATTAATTTTTGTAAGTCAAATGGTGATCTTTAAAGAGAAAATGAACCTTTATAGCCCTTCAAAATTTTAATAGCCCATATTTTTTTTTATTTACACGAAATGTCCCTTTGGCCCAAATAATTACATTTAATAGCCTGAAATGTCTATATTGTATATTTTTTATATAGTGACGGTCTATTTTGTATATTATTTCTATGATGACAGTCTATTTCGTATATATTTTGTATAGTGACAGTCTATTTTGTATAGTGAAAGTCTATTGTATAGTGACAGTCTATTTTGTATATAAATTGTATAGCGACAGTCTATTTTGTATATATTTTGTATAGCGATAGTCTATTTTGTATACAACATACCAGTATTATCCCACACCGTAAATTTGTATAGTGGCAGTCTACAATTGCATAGTGACAGTCTATTTTGTATATATTTTGTATAGTGACAGTCTATTATATATATTTTGTATAGTGACAGTCTATTGTATATTTTTTATATAGTGGCAGTTTATTTTATATATATTTTGTGTAGTGACAGTCTATTTTGTATCCCGAGCACTTTTATTTATCCAACGTGTATAGACTGTTGTATGATGTATAAAAGTGTATATATATATATATATATATATATATATATATATATATATATATATTAGTCTTTTACCTTAACCTTATCTATTCAACGTGTATAGACTATTTTATATAAAAAATTATAATTAAGAAGCTGCTAGCATTTCTATTAAAACAAAAATCAAAGAACGGTAATGAAAAAAATAATAGGTCCACCTCACAAAAAAGATTAAAGTAATTCTATTGAATCACAACTCACAAGACTCATGTTACTCTAATTATTATTTTTTATTTAAAATTTGAGCTATTTTTTAGTTTCTATTAAACAAGTATAAATTTTTTTTTGCTAATTGTAATTGTTAGTAAATTTAAGGAGCTGATTATTCGTAATATGAAAAACAAGATATCTCTCTGACGAATATTTAAAGGGTATTTTACACCTTTTAATTTTTATCCATAAAATAGGAGACTCATTCAAAATGGTCCAACTTATCCTTAAAAAGCAAAATGTGACACTTATTCAGATTAGAGGAATATAAAGACGAAGCCTTTAGAAGAAAAAAGAAGAGAGAGAAAGAGAGAGAGAGAGAGAGAGAGAGAGAGAGAGAGAGAGAGAGAGAGAGAAATTAAAACTTGCTCATTTCACCGTAAGTTGGTGCTTTTGGTTTTAGTTATATGAAATTTTCATTTCATTTCTCCATTTCTTTGGTTATTAAAAAAGAAGTGATCGACTTTGAAATAGCTTTCAGTTGTCTACCAAATCCTGCAAATCAATGGAGTTAAATAAGAAAATTGATTTATTTTTAAAAATTTAACAATTTATAGTGGAGAAATAATGAAGAGTAGTAGATCAAAATAGATTAAAAACTCTACTTTGCAATTTATAGTGGGTCAGCACATTTTTTGTGTGTAACCAATGTAATATGTTTTTGGTTATAACTTGCAATCAAATTTAATAGGCTATCATTTGTCTTAATTTAGTGCCGAACAGCCATAAATAAAGTTTGCTCGATCTTTAAATCCGTAAGCAAGTTTTGGACTAAAATGTGTTCAAGAAAAGTTGACATAGAAAAAGAACAAAAGCTCATACTTTATGGAATATGTATCATTATATTTTTGAAGTTTAACTACTTCTTATAAGGGAGAATAAGCTCACCGGTCGACATGCTTGCTTGGATATAATTGCCAGGCACCGAGGGTATAATTGTCTTTGAAGAAAAGATTAACATCAAAGGATACGCAATTGCTCCGCCGTCTGCTGGCTGACATGACCATCACCCTGTTGAGGTTTTATTTTTAAGATGTAATATTCTTAAAATGAGGGTGAATGGGAAATGGAGGGAAAATAAAATTTTGAGTAAAATTTTAAGTTTCCCCCTCTTAACCATGAGACATTGTCCCATATTGGAAGTGGAAGATATTTTTGGTGGGTATATATATAATTGCTCTTCTTGTAGCTCTTAAAGAGTTAAGAAGAAAGCAAGCCTCGCGCCGTCGTCGTCGCTCGCTCCGCTCGGCTTCGGCTATGGCTTCGGCTTCGGCTTCGGCTTCGGATTTGGTCAAATGATTGATTGATTCGGATATTTTTCAATCCGTGTATTGATAATTTGAGCCGGATATAATGGTCTTCCCACCATGAAGTGCTTGCTCCACAAACATGTAATGCTTGCTCCACCATGAAGGGTGGACGTTTGATCTTGCACTCCTTCTTGGCTGCTATATATATGAGCAGCAAATGTTGAAGAAAGATACTCAACTCAACATACAATTCGCTCAACAAATTGGCTATACATTGCACTCCTTCCTCTCAGAACTTCCATACGTTTTTCTGAGTATATACTCCTTCGTTCTGCATTGTTTTTAACTTCAAACAAAGCAACTGTAAGTGTGATTTGCTACCGAACTTTGTGTTCGCCGAAACACTGGGGTTTGAAGTACCGCTACACCAGTGTGTTATTCGTTCTATCCTGGGAGGAAATAATCCATTACCTTGGGTACTAGGAGGGGATTAAATTCCTTAAGGAAACACTGTGAATTCAGTGGGCTCGAATTTATTATTATTGTTTCATTACGTTAACTTATATTTTGCAGAATTAATATTTACAAATACAGCAATATTGACCGGGAATAACAATCTTAAGGAATTTAATATTTATTTCTGTACTTGTGTTATTCTTATTATTCTGCAAACTAAAACCTTTGTGGTTTGTGTACTCCCGTTTTGGAGAGTTAAGCCTTCGTGGCGTTTTGTTGGATATTAAAATCTACGTGATTTTTACTCCAGTTTGAAAACGTGTATTAAACGTTTGTTTGTGTCATTCTTTTACAGAAAAGATGATGACTGAAAACGAAAACCAAGCTGTTCCGATGGCGACTGCCAACGCAACGACAAGCCGAACACCGGCGTTGGCACCGGCAGAAAAACCCGGAAAATTTTCCGGGATTGATTTCAAACGCTGGCAGCAGAAGATGTTCTTCTACTTAACTACGTTATGTCTACAGAAGTTCATCAAGGAAGATGTTCCTGATCTGCCGGATAAAACTCCAGATAATGAACGCTTTCTCGTGATTGAAGCGTGGAAGCATTCTGATTTTTTATGCAAGAATTATATTCTTAGCGGACTGGATGATAATCTGTATAATGTATACAGTAGCATGGAGACATCCAAAGAATTGTGGAATGCGCTTGAAAAGAAATATAAGACTGAAGATGCCGGGATGAAGAAATTCGTTGCCGCAAAATTTCTGGACTACAAAATGATAGATAGCAAGTCTGTTATTACTCAAGTCCAGGAATTGCAAGTGATTATTCATGATCTACTTGCTGAAGGTCTTGTAATCAACGAAGCATTCCAAGTAGCAGCAATGATTGAGAAGTTGCCTCCGTTGTGGAAGGATTTCAAAAATTATTTGAAACACAAACGAAAGGAAATGTCCCTTGAAGATCTCATTGTTCGGTTGAGAATCGAAGAGTACAATAAAGCTGCTGAAAGGAGAGGCCGTGGAAATTCAATAATAATGGGAGCAAATATTGTTGAAGCTAACAAAAAGAGGAAGAAGGCTTCTGGTCCGAAATACAACCCAAGCAAGAAGCGGTTCAGTGGAAACTGCTACAACTGTGGAAAAACCGGACACAAATCTACGGAGTGTCGTGCTCCGAAGAAAGACAAGAAAAGGGGTCAAGCAAACATGGTAGTAAACCATGATGATGTTGATAACTTGTGTGCCATGCTCTCTGAATGTAACTTGGTGGGAAATCCTAAATTGTGGTGGTTTGATTCAGGAGCCACTCGCCATGTTTGTGCAGTTAGAGAGGCTTTTGCTACCTATGCTCTTGCTGAACCCGGAGAGACAGTTTATATGGGAAATGCTTCAACAGCAAAAGTTGAAGGATATGGGAAGGTATTTCTAAAAATGACTTCTGGCAAGGTCATGACTTTGAACAATGTCCTTCATGTTCCCGAAATGAGAAAGAATTTAGTCTCTACTGGACTTCTTGTTAAGCACGGTTTTAAGTGCGTTTTTGTATCCAACAAGGTTGTAATTAGTAAGAATGGAATATTTGTGTGAAAAGGTTACCTCACCGAGGGCCTTTTCAATCTAAATGTAATGGTTGTTGAAAATAATAATAATATTTCAGCTTCTTCTTACTTACTTGAGTCAAATGATTTATGGCATGTACGTTTGGGTCATGTCAATTATAAAACCTTGCGGAAAATGATTAACTTGGAAGTACTGCCCAAGTTTGAATGCGAAAAATCAAAATGTCAAATATGTGTGAAATCTAAGTATGTTAAACATCCTTATAAGTCAGTTGAAAGGAATTCAAATCCTTTAGACTTAATTCACACAGATATTTGTGACATGAAGTCAATACCATCTCGCGGTGGAAAGAAGTATTTCATAACTTTTATTGACGATGGTACTCGATATTGCTATGTTTACTTACTGAATAGTAAAGATGAAGCAATAGACGCATTCAGGCAATACAAAAATGAAGTTGAAACGCAACTTAACAAGAAAGTAAAAATGATAAGAAGTGATAGGGGTGGTGAATATGAATCTCCTTTTGAAAAAATATGTTTAGAATATGGAATTATTCATCAAACAACAGCCCTTACACGCCCCAATCTAATGGGATTGCGGAAAGAAAGAATCGCACATTAAAGGAGATGATGAATGCATTGTTGATAAGTTCTGGTTTGCCACAGAACTTGTGGGGGGAAGCCATTCTTACGGCTAATCGAATATTAAATCGAGTGCCCCATAGCAAAACACAATCCATTCCTTATGAACAATGGAAAGGAAGGAAGCCCAACTTGAATTATTTTAAAGTGTGGGGGTGTTTGGCAAAAGTGCAAGTTCCTAAATCCAAAAGGGTAAAGATAGGACCGAAAACCGTTGATTGTGTTTTCATAGGATATGCGACAAATAGTAAAGCATATCGATTTCTGGTTCATAAATCAGAAAATCCCGACATTCATAATAATACGGTTATAGAATCAGATAATGCTGAGTTTTTTGAAAATATATATCCGTATAAAAAGGAATGTGAGTCGTTTGGTGAAGGATCTAAACGACCTCGGGAAGAAACAAAAGAAAGTACATGTAATCAGGAGAATCCAAGACGTAGTAAACGTCAAAGAACGTCTACTTCATTTGGACCAGATTTTGTGACTTTCTTATTGGAGAATGAGCCTCAAACATTTAAAGAAGCTATGACTTCTTCGGAATCATTGTTTTGGAAAGAGGCAGTCAATAGTGAAATAGAATCCATATTGAACAACCATACATGGGAATTGGTTGATCTTCCTCCTGGAAATAAACCTTTGGGTTCTAAATGGATTTTTAAGAGAAAAATCAAAGATGATGGCACTATTGATAAATTCAAGGCAAGGCTCGTAGTCAAAGGGTATAGACAACGAGAAGGTCTAGACTACTTTGATACATACTCTCCAGTTACAAGAATTACGTCCATACGGATGTTAGTAGCATTAGCTGCAGTGTATGGTCTTGAAATTCATCAAATGGATGTTAAGACGGCCTTCTTAAATGGAGAGTTGGAGGAAGAAATTTACATGGAACAACCTGAAGGGTTTGTGGTTCCAGGTAAAGAAAAGAAGGTATGTAGACTTGTTAAGTCTCTTTACGGACTAAAACAAGCACCCAAACAATGGCATGCGAAATTTGACCAAACAATGTTGTCAAATGGTTTTAAGATAAATGAATGTGATAAATGCGTGTACATTAAAAATGTTCCAAATCACATAGTCATTGTTTGCCTATATGTGGATGATATGTTGATAATGAGTAATGACATTGCCAACATAAATGCTACTAAGCGTATGCTCAATAGCAAGTTTGATATGAAAGACTTGGGAGTTGCTGATTTAATTCTGGGAATTAAGATCAATAAGACTCCTCAAGGTCTGGCATTGTCACAATCTCATTATATTAAGACAGTACTTGAAAAATTCAAGCACTTGGGCTTTAAAGTTGCAAAGACTCCAATTGACGTGAATCTTGCATTAGCAAAGAACAAAGGCCAAAGCATATCACAATTGGATTATGCTCGTGTATTGGGATGCTTAATGTATATCATGAATTGTACACGACCAGACATAGCTTGTGCTATAAGTAAACTGAGTTGATATACGAGCAATCCAGGCCAATCTCATTGGATGGCAATGAAACGAGTTTTGGGATATTTAGAACATACCCAGAACTTTGAATTGCACTACAGTAATTTCCCTGCGGTGATTGAGGGATACTGTGATGCAAATTGGATCACCGGTTCAACTGATTCTAAGTCCACGAGTGGATATGTATTCACTATTGGTGGAGGAGCGGTATCTTGGAAGTCGTCCAAACAAACATGTATTGCCCGCTCTACAATGGAGGCTGAATTCATAGCCTTAGATAAAGCCGGTGAAGAAGCTGAATGGCTCCGGAATTTCTTGGAAGACATTCCATTTTGGCCCAAACCGTTGGCACCAATATGCATACATTGTGATAGTCAAGCGGCAATTGGAAGGGCTGGGAGCGTCATGTATAACGGTAAATCTCGTCATATACGACGAAGACATAAAACCGTTAGGCAATTACTCTCTAGAGGAATTATCACAATTGACTATGTAAAGTCAAGTGATAATGTGTCGGATCCACTTACAAAAGGCCTAACTAGAGAGGTAGTTGAGAAATCATCAAGGGGAATGGGGCTATGGCCGAGAACAAGTCATTGTGGCGGTAACTCTACCTAGAAGACTGGAGATCCCAAGATCTAGGTTCAAAGAGATCAAACAAAGTCATTAATGACGGTTCAACATTGTCAAATAAAATTTTAGTCCATTCTCGTGATGAGACAATGTTCAGTACCAAGGATAAAGCATTAAGGCTTTTTAATGATTTCTAAATTTGATACGGGGTATATCAAATAGTGTATCTACAGGATGACACGTTTAGGAATCACCTATTTAAGTGTGAAGTGTGAGCCGCTTCAAGGAGAACTTTGTAAGGCCAGTTCTCTACGCACTTATGAAACCAGGCGGTGTTCATGGCTGAAACGAACACAACAATGAGAACCAAAGACGGTTAAGGGTTGATTGTGTGACTTATGGTTGTCTAGGTATACACCAAAGATCGACGGTTCAAAGATATCAAATCTACCGATTGACCGAGTATATCCGATATAAGTTTACTACGGAAAGTTCAAAGGGAAACCTACTTATCCAGATGCAATTAATCCTTGCTTGTAAATCACACAGTTTTTCATGCATACTTCCGTGATATAGCCATTCCCCATTCATGTGGGGGATTGTTGAGGTTTTATTTTTAAGATGTAATATTCTTAAAATGAGGGTGAATGGGAAATGGAGGAAAAATGAAATTTTGAGTAAAATTTTAAGTTTCCTCCTCTTAACAATGAGACATTGTCCCATATTGGAAGTGGAAGACATTTTTGGTGGGTATATATATAATTGCTCTTCTTGTAGCTCTTAAAGAGTTAAGAAGAAAGCAAGCCTCGCGCCGCCGTCGTCGCTCGCTCGCTCGGCTCGGCTTCGGCTACGGCTACGGCTACGGCTTCGGCTTCGGCTTCGGCTTCGGCTTCGGATTCGGATTTGGATTTGGATTTGGTCAAATGATCGATTGATTGATTATTTTTTGGACCAAATTTATTTGTTAATAGTAAATATTAACGTAAGATTATCCGTATTTGTAACGGATATTTTCCAATCCGTGTATTGATAATTTGGCAGCCGGATATAATGGTCTTCCCACCATGAAGTGCTTGCTCCACAAACATGTAATGCTTGCTCCACCATGAAGGGTGGACGTTTGGTCTTGCACTCCTTCTTGGCTGCTATATATATGAGCAGCAAATGTTGAAGAAAGATACTCAACTCAACATACAATTTGCTCAACAAATTGGCTATACATTGCACTCCTTCCTCTCAGAACTTCCATACGTTTTTCTGAGTATATACTCCTTCGTTCTGCATTGTTTTTAACTTCAAACAAAGCAACTGTAAGTGTGATTTGCTACCGAACTTTGTGTTCGCCGAAACACTGGGGTTTGAAGTACCGCTACACCAGTGTGTTATTCGTTCTATCCTGGGAGGAAATAATCCATTACCTTGGGTACTAGGAGGGGATTAAATTCCTTAAGGAAACACTGTGAATTCAGTGGGCTCGAATTTATTATTATTGTTTCATTACGTTAACTTATATTTTGCAGAATTAATATTTACAAATACAGCAATATTGACCGGGAATAACAATCTTAAGGAATTTAATATTTATTTCTGTACTTGTGTTATTCTTATTATTCTGCAAACTAAAACCTTTGTGGTTTGTGTACTCCCGTTTTGGAGAGTTAAGCCTTCGTGGCGTTTTGTTGGATATTAAAATCTACGTGATTTTTACTCCAGTTTGAAAACGTGTATTAAACGTTTGTTTGTGTCATTCTTTTACAGAAAAGATGATGACTGAAAACGAAAACCAAGCTGTTCCGATGGCGACTGCCAACGCAACGACAAGCCGAACACCGGCGTTGGCACCGGCAGAAAAACCCGAAAAATTTTCCGGGATTGATTTCAAACGCTGGCAGCAGAAGATGTTCTTCTACTTAACTACGTTATGTCTACAGAAGTTCATCAAGGAAGATGTTCCTGATCTGCCGGATAAAACTCCAGATAATGAACGCTTTCTCGTGATTGAAGCGTGGAAGCATTCTGATTTTTTATGCAAGAATTATATTCTTAGCGGACTGGATGATAATCTGTATAATGTATACAGTAGCATGGAGACATCCAAAGAATTGTGGAATGCGCTTGAAAAGAAATATAAGACTGAAGATGCCGGGATGAAGAAATTCGTTGCCGCAAAATTTCTGGACTACAAAATAATAGATAGCAAGTCTGTTATTACTCAAGTCCAGGAATTGCAAGTGATTATTCATGATCTACTTGCTGAAGGTCTTGTAATCAACGAAGCATTCCAAGTAGCAGCAATGATTGAGAAGTTGCCTCCGTTGTGGAAGGACTTCAAAAATTATTTGAAACACAAACGAAAGGAAATGTCCCTTGAAGATCTCATTGTTCGGTTGAGAATCGAAGAGGACAATAAAGCTGCTGAAAGGAGAGGCCGTGGAAATTCAACAATAATGGGAGCAAATATTGTTGAAGCTAACAAAAAGAGGAAGAAGGCTTCTGGTCCGAAATACAACCCAAGCAAGAAGCGGTTCAGTGGAAACTGCTACAACTGTGGGAAAACCGGACACAAATCTACGGAGTGTCGTGCTCCGAAGAAAGACAAGAAAAGGGGTCAAGCAAACATGGTAGTAAACCATGATGATGTTGATAACTTGTGTGCCATGCTCTCTGAATGTAACTTGGTGGGAAATCCTAAACTGTGGTGGTTTGATTCAGGAGCCACTCGCCATGTTTGTGCAGTTAGAGAGGCTTTTGCTACCTATGCTCTTGCTGAACCCGGAGAGACAGTTTATATGGGAAATGCTTCAACAGCAAAAGTTGAAGGATATGGGAAGGTATTTCTAAAAATGACTTCTGGCAAGGTCATGACTTTGAACAATGTCCTTCATGTTCCCGAAATGAGAAAGAATTTAGTCTCTACTGGACTTCTTGTTAAGCACGGTTTTAAGTGCGTTTTTGTATCCAACAAGGTTGTAATTAGTAAGAATGGAATATTTGTGGGAAAAGGTTACCTCACCGAGGGCCTTTTCAATCTAAATGTAATGGTTGTTGAAAATAATAATAATATTTCAGCTTCTTCTTACTTACTTGAGTCAAATGATTTATGGCATGTACGTTTGGGTCATGTCAATTATAAAACCTTGCGAAAAATTATTAACTTGGAAGTACAGCCCAAGTTTGAATGCGAAAAATCAAAATGTCAAATATGTGTGGAATCTAAGTATGTTAAACATCCTTATAAGTCAGTTGAAAGGAATTCAAATCCTTTAGACTTAATTCACACAGATATTTGTGACATGAAGTCAATACCATCTCGCGGTGGAAAGAAGTATTTCATAACTTTTATTGATGATGGTACTCGATATTGCTATGTTTACTTACTGAATAGTAAAGATGAAGCAATAGACGCATTCAGGCAATACAAAAATGAAGTTGAAACGCAACTTAACAAGAAAGTAAAAATGATAAGAAGTGATAGGGGTGGTGAATATGAATCTCCTTTTGAAGAAATATGTTTAGAATATGGAATTATTCATCAAACAACAGCCCCTTACACGCCCCAATCTAATGGGATTGCGGAAAGAAAGAATCGCACATTAAAGGAGATGATGAATGCATTGTTGATAAGTTCTGGTTTGCCACAGAACTTGTGGGGGGAAGCCGTTCTTACGGCTAATCGAATATTAAATCGAGTGCCCCATAGCAAAACACAATCCATTCCTTATGAACAATGGAAAGGAAGGAAGCCCAACTTGAATTATTTTAAAGTGTGGGGGTGTTTGGCAAAAGTGCAAGTTCCTAAACCCAAAAGGGTAAAGATAGGACCGAAAACCGTTGATTGTGTTTTCATAGGATATGCGACAAATAGTAAAGCATATCGATTTCTGGTTCATAAATCAGAAAATCCCAACATTCATAATAATACGGTTATAGAATCAGATAATGCTGAGTTTTTTGAAAATATATATCCGTATAAAAAGGAATGTGAGTCGTTTGGTGAAGGATCTAAACGACCTCGGGAAGAAACAAAAGAAAGTACATGTAATCAGGAGAATCCAAGACGTAGTAAACGTCAAAGAACGTCTACTTCATTTGGACCAGATTTTGTGACTTTCTTATTGGAGAATGAGCCTCAAACATTTAAAGAAGCTATGACTTCTTCGGAATCATTGTTTTGGAAAGAGGCAGTCAATAGTGAAATAGAATCCATATTGAACAACCATACATGGGAATTGGTTGATCTTCCTCCTGGAAATAAACCTTTGGGTTCTAAATGGATTTTTAAGAGAAAAAACAAAGATGATGGCACTATTGATAAATTCAAGGCAAGGCTCGTAGTCAAAGGGTATAGACAACGAGAAGGTCTAGACTACTTTGATACATACTCTCCAGTTACAAGAATTACGTCCATACGGATGTTAGTAGCATTAGCTGCAGTGTATGGTCTTGAAATTCATCAAATGGATGTTAAGACGGCCTTCTTAAATGGAGAGTTGGAGGAAGAAATTTACATGGAACAACCTGAAGGGTTTGTGGTTCCAGGTAAAGAAAAGAAGGTATGTAGACTTGTTAAGTCTCTTTACGGACTAAAACAAGCACCCAAACAATGGCATGCGAAATTTGACCAAACAATGTTGTCAAATGGTTTTAAGATAAATGAATGTGATAAATGCGTGTACATTAAAAATGTTCCAAATCACATAGTCATTGTTTGCCTATATGTGGATGATATGTTGATAATGAGTAATGACATTGCCAACATAAATGCTACTAAGCGTATGCTCAATAGCAAGTTTGATATGAAAGACTTGGGAGTTGCTGATTTAATTCTGGGAATTAAGATCAATAAGACTCCTCAAGGTCTGGCATTGTCACAATCTCATTATATTAAGACAGTACTTGAAAAATTCAAGCACTTGGGCTTTAAAGTTGCAAAGACTCCAATTGACGTGAATCTTGCATTAGCAAAGAACAAAGGCCAAAGCATATCACAATTGGATTATGCTCGTGTATTGGGATGCTTAATGTATATCATGAATTGTACACGACCAGACATAGCTTGTGCTATAAGTAAACTGAGTTGATATACGAGCAATCCAGGCCAATCTCATTGGATGGCAATGAAACGAGTTTTGGGATATTTAGAACATACCCAGAACTTTGAATTGCACTACAGTAATTTCCCTGCGGTGATTGAGGGATACTGTGATGCAAATTGGATCACCGGTTCAACTGATTCTAAGTCCACGAGTGGATATGTATTCACTATTGGTGGAGGAGCGGTATCTTGGAAGTCGTCCAAACAAACATGTATTGCCCGCTCTACAATGGAGGCTGAATTCATAGCCTTAGATAAAGCCGGTGAAGAAGCTGAATGGCTCCGGAATTTCTTGGAAGACATTCCATTTTGGCCCAAACCGTTGGCACCAATATGCATACATTGTGATAGTCAAGCGGCAATTGGAAGGGCTAGGAGCGTCATGTATAACGGTAAATCTCGTCATATACGACGAAGACATAAAACCGTTAGGTAATTACTCTCTAGAGGAATTATCACAATTGACTATGTAAAGTCAAGTGATAATGTGTCGGATCCACTTACAAAAGGCCTAACTAGAGAGGTAGTTGAGAAATCATCAAGGGGAATGGGGCTATGGCCGAGAACAAGTCATTGTGGTGGTAACTCTACCTAGAAGACTGGAGATCCCAAGATCTAGGTTCAAAGAGATCAAACAAAGTCATTAATGACGGTTCAACATTGTCAAATAAAATTTTAGTCCATTCTCGTGATGAGACAATGTTCAGTACCAAGGATAAAGCATTAAGGCTTTTTAATGATTTCTAAATTTGATACGGGGTATATCAAATAGTGTATCTACAGGATGACACGTTTAGGAATCACCTATTTAAGTGTGAAGTGTGAGCCGCTTCAAGGAGAACTTTGTAAGGCCAGTTCTCTACGCACTTATGAAACCAGGCGGTGTTCATGGCTGAAACGAACACAACAATGAGAACCAAAGACGGTTAAGGGTTGATTGTGTGACTTATGGTTGTCTAGGTATACACCAAAGATCGACGGTTCAAAGATATCAAATCTACCGATTGACCGAGTATATCCGACATAAGTTTACTACGGAAAGTTCAAAGGGAAACCTACTTATCCAAGATGCAATTAATCCTTGCTTGTAAATCACACAGTTTTTCATGCATACTTCCGTGATATAGCCATTCCCCATTCATGTGGGGGATTGTTGAGGTTTTATTTTTAAGATGTAATATTCTTAAAATGAGGGTGAATGGAAAATGGAGGGAAAATGAAATTTTGAGTAAAATTTTAAGTTTTCCCCTCTTAACAATGAGACATTGTCCCATATTGGAAGTGGAAGACATTTTTGGTGGGTATATATATAATTGCTCTTCTTGTAACTCTTAAAGAGTTAAGAAGAAAGCAAGCCTCGCGCCGTCGTCGTCGCTCGCTCGCTCGGCTCGGCTTCGGCTACGGCTACGGCTACGGCTTCGGCTTCGGCTTCGGATTCAGATTTGGATTTGGATTTGGTCAAATAATCGATTGATTGATTAATTTTTTGGACCAAATTTATTTGTTAATAGTAAATATTAACGTAAGATTATCCGTATTTGTAACGGATATTTTTTAATCCGTGTATTGATAATTTGGCAGCCGGATATAATGGTCTTCCCACCATGAAGTGCTTGCTCCACAAACATGTAATGCTTGCTCCACCATGAAGGGTGGACGTTTGGTCTTGCACTCCTTCTTGGCTGCTATATATATGAGCAGCAAATGTTGAAGAAAGATACTCAACTCAACATACAATTCGCTCAACAAATTGGCTATACATTGCACTCCTTCCTCTCAGAACTTCCATACGTTTTTCTGAGTATATACTCCTTCGTTCTGCATTGTTTTTAACTTCAAACAAAGCAACTGTAAGTGTGATTTGCTACCGAACTTTGTGTTCGCCGAAACACTGGGGTTTGAAGTACCGCTACACCAGTGTGTTATTCGTTCTATCCTGGGAGGAAATAATCCATTACCTTGGGTACTAGGAGGGGATTAAATTCCTTAAGGAAACACTGTGAATTCAGTGGGCTCGAATTTATTATTATTGTTTCATTACGTTAACTTATATTTTGCAGAATTAATATTTACAAATACAGCAATATTGACCGGGAATAACAATCTTAAGGAATTTAATATTTATTTCTGTACTTGTGTTATTCTTATTATTCTGCAAACTAAAACCTTTGTGGTTTGTGTACTCCCGTTTTGGAGAGTTAAGCCTTCGTGGCGTTTTGTTGGATATTAAAATCTACGTGATTTTTACTCCAGTTTGAAAACGTGTATTAAACGTTTGTTTGTGTCATTCTTTTACAGAAAAGATGATGACTGAAAACGAAAACCAAGCTGTTCCGATGGCGACTGCCAACGCAACGACAAGCCGAACACCGGCGTTGGCACCGGCAGAAAAACCCGGAAAATTTTCCGGGATTGATTTCAAACGCTGGCAGCAGAAGATGTTCTTCTACTTAACTACGTTATGTCTACAGAAGTTCATCAAGGAAGATGTTCCTGATCTGCCGGATAAAACTCCAGATAATGAACGCTTTCTCGTGATTGAAGCGTGGAAGCATTCTGATTTTTTATGCAAGAATTATATTCTTAGCGGACTGGATGATAATCTGTATAATGTATACAGTAGCATGGAGACATCCAAAGAATTGTGGAATGCGCTTGAAAAGAAATATAAGACTGAAGATGCCGGGATGAAGAAATTCGTTGTGCCGCAAAATTTCTGGACTACAAAATAATAGATAGCAAGTCTGTTATTACTCAAGTCCAGGAATTGCAAGTGATTATTCATGATCTACTTGCTGAAGGTCTTGTAATCAACGAAGCATTCCAAGTAGCAGCAATGATTGAGAAGTTGCCTCCGTTGTGGAAGGACTTCAAAAATTATTTGAAACACAAACGAAAGGAAATGTCCCTTGAAGATCTCATTGTTCGGTTGAGAATCGAAGAGGACAATAAAGCTGCTGAAAGGAGAGGCCGTGGAAATTCAACAATAATGGGAGCAAATATTGTTGAAGCAAACAAAAAGAGGAAGAAGGCTTCTGGTCCGAAATACAACCCAAGCAAGAAGCGGTTCAGTGGAAACTGCTACAACTGTGGGAAAACCGGACACAAATCTACGGAGTGTCGTGCTCCGAAGAAAGACAAGAAAAGGGGTCAAGCAAACATGGTAGTAAACCATGATGATGTTGATAACTTGTGTGCCATGCTCTCTGAATGTAACTTGGTGGGAAATCCTAAACTGTGGTGGTTTGATTCAGGAGCCACTCGCCATGTTTGTGCAGTTAGAGAGGCTTTTGCTACCTATGCTCTTGCTGAACCCGGAGAGACAGTTTATATGGGAAATGCTTCAACAGCAAAAGTTGAAGGATATGGGAAGGTATTTCTAAAAATGACTTCTGGCAAGGTCATGACTTTGAACAATGTCCTTCATGTTCCCGAAATGAGAAAGAATTTAGTCTCTACTGGACTTCTTGTTAAGCACGGTTTTAAGTGCGTTTTTGTATCCAACAAGGTTGTAATTAGTAAGAATGGAATATTTGTGGGAAAAGGTTACCTCACCGAGGGCCTTTTCAATCTAAATGTAATGGTTGTTGAAAATAATAATAATATTTCAGCTTCTTCTTACTTACTTGAGTCAAATGATTTATGGCATGTACGTTTGGGTCATGTCAATTATAAAACCTTGCGGAAAATGATTAACTTGGAAGTACTGCCCAAGTTTGAATGCGAAAAATCAAAATGTCAAATATGTGTGGAATCTAAGTATGTTAAACATCCTTATAAGTCAGTTGAAAGGAATTCAAATCCTTTAGACTTAATTCACACAGATATTTGTGACATGAAGTCAATACCATCTCGCGGTGGAAAGAAGTATTTCATAACTTTTATTGACGATGGTACTCAATATTGCTATGTTTACTTACTGAATAGTAAAGATGAAGCAATAGACGCATTCAGGCAATACAAAAATGAAGTTGAAACGCAACTTAACAAGAAAGTAAAAATGATAAGAAGTGATAGGGGTGGTGAATATGAATCTCCTTTTGAAGAAATATGTTTAGAATATGGAATTATTCATCAAACAACAGCCCCTTACACGCCCTAATCTAATGGGATTGCGGAAAGAAAGAATCGCACATTAAAGGAGATGATGAATGCGTTGTTGATAAGTTCTGGTTTGCCACAGAACTTGTGGGGGGAAGCCGTTCTTACGGCTAATCGAATATTAAATCGAGTGCCCCATAGCAAAACACAATCCATTCCTTATGAACAATGGAAAGGAAGGAAGCCCAACTTGAATTATTTTAAAGTGTGGGGGTGTTTGGCAAAAGTGCAAGTTCCTAAACCCAAAAGGGTAAAGATAGGACCGAAAACCGTTGATTGTGTTTTCATAGGATATGCGACAAATAGTAAAGCATATCGATTTCTAGTTCATAAATCAGAAAATCCCGACATTCATAATAATACGGTTATAGAATCAGATAATGCTGAGTTTTTTGAAAATATATATCCGTATAAAAAGGAATGTGAGTCGTTTGGTGAAGGATCTAAACGACCTCGGGAAGAAACAAAAGAAAGTACATGTAATCAGGAGAATCCAAGACGTAGTAAACGTCAAAGAACGTCTACTTCATTTGGACCAGATTTTGTGACTTTCTTATTGGAGAATGAGCCTCAAACATTTAAAGAAGCTATGACTTCTTCGGAATCATTGTTTTGGAAAGAGGCAGTCAATAGTGAAATAGAATCCATATTGAACAACCATACATGGGAATTGGTTGATCTTCCTCCTGGAAATAAACCTTTGGGTTCTAAATGGATTTTTAAGAGAAAAAACAAAGATGATGGCACTATTGATAAATTCAAGGCAAGGCTCGTAGTCAAAGGGTATAGACAACGAGAAGGTCTAGACTACTTTGATACATACTCTCCAGTTACAAGAATTACGTCCATACGGATGTTAGTAGCATTAGCTGCAGTGTATGGTCTTGAAATTCATCAAATGGATGTTAAGACGGCCTTCTTAAATGGAGAGTTGGAGGAAGAAATTTACATGGAACAACCTGAAGGGTTTGTGGTTCCAGGTAAAGAAAAGAAGGTATGTAGACTTGTTAAGTCTCTTTACGGACTAAAACAAGCACCCAAACAATGGCATGCGAAATTTGACCAAACAATGTTGTCAAATGGTTTTAAGATAAATGAATGTGATAAATGCGTGTACATTAAAAATGTTCCAAATCACATAGTCATTGTTTGCCTATATGTGGATGATATGTTGATAATGAGTAATGACATTGCCAACATAAATGCTACTAAGCGTATGCTCAATAGCAAGTTTGATATGAAAGACTTGGGAGTTGCTGATTTAATTCTGGGAATTAAGATCAATAAGACTCCTCAAGGTCTGGCATTGTCACAATCTCATTATATTAAGACAGTACTTGAAAAATTCAAGCACTTGGGCTTTAAAGTTGCAAAGACTCCAATTGACGTGAATCTTGCATTAGCAAAGAACAAAGGCCAAAGCATATCACAATTGGATTATGCTCGTGTATTGGGATGCTTAATGTATATCATGAATTGTACACGACCAGACATAGCTTGTGCTATAAGTAAACTGAGTTGATATACGAGCAATCCAGGCCAATCTCATTGGATGGCAATGAAACGAGTTTTGGGATATTTAGAACATACCCAGAACTTTGAATTGCACTACAGTAATTTTCCTGCGGTGATTGAGGGATACTGTGATGCAAATTGGATCACCGGTTCAACTGATTCTAAGTCCACGAGTGGATATGTATTCACTATTGGTGGAGGAGCGGTATCTTGGAAGTCGTCCAAACAAACATGTATTGCCCGCTCTACAATGGAGGCTGAATTCATAGCCTTAGATAAAGCCGGTGAAGAAGCTGAATGGCTCCGGAATTTCTTGGAAGACATTCCATTTTGGCCCAAACCGTTGGCACCAATATGCATACATTGTGATAGTCAAGCGGCAATTGGAAGGGCTGGGAGCGTCATGTATAACGGTAAATCTCGTCATATACGACGAAGACATAAAACCGTTAGGCAATTACTCTCTAGAGGAATTATCACAATTGACTATGTAAAGTCAAGTGATAATGTGTCGGATCCACTTACAAAAGGCCTAACTAGAGAGGTAGTTGAGAAATCATCAAGGGGAATGGGGCTATGGCCGAGAACAAGTCATTGTGGCGGTAACTCTACCTAGAAGACTGGAGATCCCAAGATCTAGGTTCAAAGAGATCAAACAAAGTCATTAATGACGGTTCAACATTGTCAAATAAAATTTTAGTCCATTCTCGTGATGAGACAATGTTCAGTACCAAGGATAAAGCATTAAGGCTTTTTAATGATTTCTAAATTTGATACGGGGTATATCAAATAGTGTATCTACAGGATGACACGTTTAGGAATCACCTATTTAAGTGTGAAGTGTGAGCCGCTTCAAGGAGAACTTTGTAAGGCCAGTTCTCTACGCACTTATGAAACCAGGCGGTGTTCATGGCTGAAACGAACACAACAATGAGAACCAAAGACGGTTAAGGGTTGATTGTGTGACTTATGGTTGTCTAGGTATACACCAAAGATCGACGGTTCAAAGATATCAAATCTACCGATTGACCGAGTATATCCGACATAAGTTTACTACGGAAAGTTCAAAGGGAAACCTACTTATCCAGATGCAATTAATCCTTGCTTGTAAATCACACAGTTTTTCATGCATACTTCCGTGATATAGCCATTCCCCATTCATGTGGGGGATTGTTGAGGTTTTATTTTTAAGATGTAATATTCTTAAAATGAGGGTGAATGGGAAATGGAGGGAAAATGAAATTTTGAGTAAAATTTTAAGTTTCCCCCTCTTAACAATGAGACATTGTCCCATATTGGAAGTGGAAGACATTTTTGGTGGGTATATATATAATTGCTCTTCTTGTAGCTCTTAAAGAGTTAAGAAGAAAGCAAGCCTCGCGCCGTCGTCGTCGCTCGCTCGCTCGGCTTCGGCTACGGCTACGGCTACGGCTTCGGCTTCGCCTTTGGCTTCGGATTCGGATTCGGATTCGGATTCGGATTTGGATTTGGTCAAATGATCGATTGATTGATTAATTTTTTGGACCAAATTTATTTGTTAATAGTAAATATTAACGTAAGATTATCCGTATTTGTAACGGATATTTTTCAATCCGTGTATTGATAATTTGGCAGCCGGATATAATGGTCTTCCCACCATGAAGTGCTTGCTCCACAAACATGTAATGCTTGCTCCACCATGAAGGGTGGACGTTTGGTCTTGCACTCCTTCTTGGCTGCTATATATATGAGCAGCAAATGTTGAAGAAAGATACTCAACTCAACATACAATTCGCTCAACAAATTGGCTATACATTGCACTCCTTCCTCTCAGAACTTTCATACGTTTTTCTGAGTATATACTCCTTTGTTCTGCATTGTTCTTAACTTCAAACAAAGCAACTGTAAGTGTGATTTGCTACCGAACTTTGTGTTCGACGAAACACTGGGATTTGAAGTACCGCTACACCAGTGTGTTATTCGTTCTATCCTGGGAGGAAATAATCCATTACCTTGGGTACTAGGAGGGGATTAAATTCCTTAAGGAAACACTGTGAATTCAGTGGGCTCGAATTTATTATTATTGTTTCATTACGTTAACTTATATTTTGCAGAATTAATATTTACAAATACAGCAATATTGACCGGGAATAATACACCCTTGACTAACTTTATCATTTCTTCTATTTGTGTCCCTTAGAGTTGTTTGAATATGCAGGTCGCGTAAAGAATAAGAAAAATACGACTAATATTAATCAATTACGCTTTGATTATGTTCCATTACAAAAGGTTTCAAATTGTAAATTCTTTTGTGCAAAACAATTTGAGTACGAACCCCCTGAATTTTTTTGTGGCGGTGGTACATTGAATTTAACCTCTCATTGAATACTAGTTAAACTGAAAATTTATATATGGGAAATAATGCAGAATCCAAGAACGTACCTTAGAACATACATATAATAATCTATTTGCCTTTACGTCACTTGGTGTCAGTTATGATAGATTTTGCCTAGAGAAACTGTGATATCTATACATTCAGAGTTCAATGACAAATGTATCACTTGATATATGATTTATATCCCAAATAAAGAAGGCTAAAGTATTTGCAACCCTACTTTTATGATAATGCAAATGAACTTGAAAATAGAATGGCTTGTTCAGACAAATTAAATGAATCAACGGTGAATGAACTGATGGACATACTAAAGGGTAATTCATACTCAAAGTTTATGCGATCCTTAACAGACATGCAAAACTTTCATATAAATGTGACGCTGGATAAGATCAACGTGTATATAGTCTGCCTACTGCTACTTAAATTGCAACAATATGTGTTGATTGAAATGATAGTTTTGCTACTCATGCACTACATCTTCAAATTATACTCACAGCGACAAGACACAAAGAGTGAACTATATTTTGGATGTTACGACCCTTTACAGTATCCTTTGTTATTTTCATATGGTCAAAGCAAGTGGCAGTGGTATTAGAAAGTTGCACAGAAAAGAAATATTCCTAGAATTCGCACTCTGCTTGAATTCGAACAATTGTCGAGTATAAAATTTTTATCTCCATTGATGGATATCTTGTTAAGGAAGCTCAAAATTTGCAAAAAGTAAAATACATAAGAGATTCAATTTCAGTTCGTGAATACTACTATTATAAGTTTCAGATGAGGAATGATGATGAGGATGAAAATTTTCATATAGGAAGATTATTCTAGCAGTATTCAGTGGATGAATATATAAAATTAGAGTCACAAAGGTTGGACTTTGTTTCATTCAATCAAGATTTGTTCAGAATGGGTATACTGCAAGGACTTGATATTGTAAGACTTGGTGAACAAGATGCTTCCAATGTTGGAAAATAATATTTCTACCAAATTCTTTCATAGGAGGTCCTAAATGGTATGCGTCAACTTTATATAGATGTTATTGCATTAGTGCTACGTTTTGGGAAACCTATTTTGTTTATAACTATGATATGTAACTTATCTTGGATGGAAACAAAAGAACATTTGTAGTCCACTGGTGAGGCACAAAATAGACATGATTTGATTACTCGAGTGTTTAGTGCTAAAATAGAATAGCTAATGACGGATATATTAAAATGAGATATCTTTGAAAAAGTTGTAGCTTTTATGAACTGTGGAGTTTCAGAAATGAGGTTTACTCCACGATCGTTTTCTTATTATACTAGATAATGATCACAAGTTGTTGACAACAGAGGCGTATAATGATATAATTAGGGCAGAATTACCAGATAGTAAGGTAGAATCAGTTTTGCGTAAGCTTGTAATTAAACATACGATGCACGATCCTTGCGGTAGCTTAGATCCAATAAATTCTTGTATAAAAAAACGTTACTGCAAGTTCAAATATCCAAAACTATTTTCCTATCAAGCATCAAAAGGAAACAATTCTTATCCAGTCTATAAAAGATAAAATACAGGTGAATTTGTGAAAAAAAGAGAAAACTATTTAGCTAACTCATGGGTTGTTCCATACAATCCATATTTACTTTAGAAATCTAATTATCACATAAATATTAAAATTTGCTCCGACATCAATTTTTTGAAATATCTCTACAAATACATTTTTAAAGGATATGACAAAATTGCATTATGTATACAAAATAACGATATGAACATAGAGATAGATGAGGTAAAAAAATATTGATATGCTATATGGGTATCACCTGCGGAAGTTGTATGGCGTGTCTTTGGTATATCTATAAGTGAAATGTGTCCTAGTGTTTATTGTCTTCAGCTACATCTCGAAGGTCAACAATTTGTTTCTTTTAAGAGCAATGCGCATATACAATCAATTGTGAATAGTTCGATGATCAAAAAATTGATATTAACAGAATTTATCCACATGAACAACACATACGAAGATGCTAAACAGCTCAATTTACTGTACAAAGAATTTTCTGAATACTTTGTATGCCTCCAGTGATAAATTTTGGGACGTATATAAAAATATTGTGTTGTTGGATGTATTATGGCATGTCATCCAACAGAAGGACAACGATATTACCTTAGATTACTACTAAGGCATATACGAGGACTAACATCATATAAGGATTTTTTGACAGTAAATGGAGAGCCTTGTAGTACTTTCAGAGAGTCTGTAGAGAAAAGAGAATTATTAAAGTGTGATAACAGTTTGATAGAGTGTATGTCTGAAGCCGCAAGTTACTAAATTCCATATAGTTTAAAGCATTTATTTGCTATATTATTGGTATGTTGTGGTCCTGCCAACCCCAAAAAATTATTAGAGCAATTTGAAGAATTGATGACAGAAGACTACAAAGTGTTGTAAATTACTGAAAGAAGAGAAATTCGATATCAAGCTTTGAATAATATCAACGATATATTATATTCTATGGGTCATGATGTAAATGAGTATAAACTCATTCAATAAACTAGTAGGCCTTCTACGGTAACAAAAGAGGCAAAAGAGATTAATTTTGGAAAATATATTATTGTCATTGAAGGCGGCATACTGTAATATAGGGAATTAAACAAAAATTAACTCATAGTATATAATGTGATTACTGAAAGGATAGATTCGAATAAAGCATGCATATTTTTTATAGATAGTCCATGAGAAACAGGCGAAACTTTTTTATATCGTGCTTTATTAGCAACTGTACAATGTATGAGATATATAGATTTGGCAACAACTACTTTTGACGTTGTTGCTTCTATTCTTTCAGGGGGTATTGCACATTCACATTTCAAAATTTCTATTGACATCGATAAAAATGTCAGTTGTAATATTATCAAATAAATCTCACTTGTAGGTTTAATCCGAGACGCAAAATTAATTGTGTGAAGTGAGATATCTATGGCTTAAAAAAGAATGCTGGAAGTTTTTGATATATTGTTAAAAGCTGATGGATAAAATGCATTTTTGGCAGAAAAGTTGTAGTTTTAGGAGATGATTTCAGACAAACTCTTTCTGTTGTGCGGTAAGGAAAAAAAAAGATTGCATTGGTGAAACTTTGTTAAATTCTAACATTTGAAATGACTTGAAAAAATAAATTTATCTAGGAATATGAGGGGGAAAATGGATCATACATTTTATGATTATTTTCTAAGAATTAAAAATAGACAAGAACGAGAGTCAATTCAGCAAACAAGTCGAAACTCCAGATTCTTTAATTATTTCTTACAAATTGAAAGAGAATCTCTAAAGAAAATATTCGCAACAACATATTCAAATTTGGATTCGTTTTATTCTAATTCATCATGTACAGATTTCCTTGTGATCTTGATAACAAAAAATGATTTTGTCGATGAAATTAATACCATGCTTATTGATCGATTTACAGGAAGATCAAAAAAGTTTATTGGCACCAATGAGGCTATTGAATTTAACAATCAAATACAACTTGAAGATACGCACTTTAAATCCTCCGGTTTGCCACATTAAAAATTATGTTTCAAAGAGAATTATCTAATTATATTATTGCGGATTTTAAATCCAAGTGAAGATTTATGTAATGGCACGCGATTTACCTACTCCGTCACAACCCGAAATTCCAGCCAAGGTATCGTGATGGCGCCTAACACCGCTTGCTAGGCAAGAGAGTACTTAACGGAAATAAAGTAACAAAACTAGGCACAAAACAACACGATATCTTAATAAAAGATAAAGCTTTGTAATATATAACAAGATTAAAACCAACAACCGTCTAAAACCTCCCAGAACTGGTGTCATTGAGTACATGAGCTTCTATAAAATTACTAAATACAATGCTTAAAATGATAAATACACTGTTTGGTACGAATAAACAGTTGAAAGTCTATAATATGGGTGACATCAAAGCCTGAAGACGAGAGTGCAGTACTACCTTAAGTCTCCTCAATCAAGCAAGCTAGTCTGTCCTCTGAGTACCACTAGGTCCGATGCCAAAATCTACACAAGAAGTGCAGAAGTATAGCATGATTATAACCAACCGGATGTACTCCGCAAGTGTCGAGCCTAACCCCAACGAGATAGTGGTGAGGTTAAGACAAGACAACTACTTATAAATGTGTGCAGCTAAATGTAACGACCTGGCCGGTCGTTTTGAATATTACAATCATGTTCCTCCATTTACTTCTCAATTTATGCTTTACAGTTATTATGTGACTTTCCGGAGTGACTGGTTTGGGTCCGGTGAGATTTTAGAATGAATTGGAACACTTAGTTCGAAGGTTTAAAGTTTATGTTGAAATAGTTGATCGGATTTTGACTATATGTAAATGACCCCGGAATAGAGTTTTGATGATTCCAGTAGCTTTGTATGGTGATTTTGGACTTAGGAGCGTGTCCGAAAAATAATTTAGAAGTCCATAGTTAAATAAGGCTTGAAATGGCTAAAATAGAAATATACGTTTGGAAGTTTGACCGGGGAGTTGACTTTTTGATATCGGGGTCGGAATCTGATTCCGAAAATTTAAATAGGTTCGTTATGTCATTTATGACTTGTGTGCAAAATTTGAGGTCAATCGAACTTGATTTGATAGGTTTCGGCATCGAATGTAGAAGTTGAAAATCCTTAGTTTCATTAAGCTTGAATTGGGGTATGATTTGTGGTTTTAGCATTGTTTGATGTGATTTGAGGTTTCGACTAAGTTCGTATGATGTTTTAGGACTTGTTGATATATTTGGTTGAGGTCCTGGGGGCCTCGGGTTGATTTCGGGAGGTTAACGGATCGAGTTTGGAACTTAGAGAATTGCTGAAGTTGGAAGTTGCTGGTGCAATCGCACATGCGGAAATTCCATCGCAGGTGCGAGACCGTAAAAGCGAGCTCTCCATCGCAGATGCGGCCAGGCGTGGCTGGGGCTGTGATCGTAGAAACGGCCCCACACCTACGGGCGTGTGATCGCAGAAGCGCAAGGGCGCTTGGTGAGGCAGCTTCGCAGAAGCGGACAGCCCCTCGCAGAAACGTGTCCACAAAAGCGGACAGAATTCTGCAAAAGCATGATTAGCCGCGGAAGCGGCAGCTTCGCTGCAGAAGCGGCTTAGTGAGTCGCATAAGCAAAAAACCCTGGACAGAATAAAATCAGAGGGGTTGCGGGATTTTGGCATTTTTGGACATTTCCAACACGGGTTGAGGCGATTTTTGAGCGAGAAATCATGGAAAATCTTGAGATAAGTCACTCATGATTATTTTTAGTTAATAATATTGGATTATCATTGAGTATTTCAACTAGATTACGTATTTTTGGGGTGCAATTAGAGGATTTTTGCCTAGGGATTTCAAAATAAGAATTTAAGACTTGGAGGTCGAGTTGATGTCGGAATTTGGTAAAATTGGTATGGTTGGACTCGTGGTTGAATGGGCGTTCATATGTTATAAATTTTGTCGGGTTCCGAGATATGGATCCCACGGGCGATTTTTGGGTGCAATTTGAGATTTTGTTGGAAAATTAGTATTTTCATATGGAATTAATTCATATAATTTGTATTGACTTAATCGAATTATTTGTGACTAGATTCGAGGCGTTTGGATACTGATTCGCGAGGCAAAGGAATAGCAGAATAAAGAATTACACGATTTGAGGTAAGTAACAGTTCTAAATTTGGTTCTGAGGGTATGAAACCGGTTCTAACTCAATGATTGCTTAGTCTCATGCTTTTATTAGTATACTCTTATTCCATGTGCTAAAATGTCTCACTGATGTCTAATGATATTATCCTTATTTTCTTGAAACAAATCAGTCTTACACAAGAGAACTTTTAGTGAAGAACCTGGTTCATCGAGCTTATAAGGTATGTATTCTACACTCCACATAATTTGAAATAACTGCATATGGATCATGAACTGAAAAGAGTCTCATTTTATCCCAAACTACTTTTGAACCAATTAGTTACAAATGAACCATTTTCATCAAGAGTCCCACGCGCCATAATTGCCGAAATATTTGGAGAAGAGTCGAACGTCTTTTCAAACTAAAAATTCTAATGTGATTAGACTTCTAGATTTCAAAAAGGTGTCGTTATACACTCAAATTTTTCCTCTTTAAATTTATTTGACCTTACCCTCTTATCTCAAATTTTTTTGAAAGATCAAAATTTTCAAATCCTCAAAACTCTCTCTATTTCTCTCAAGTTTCTGAACTGATCAAATGGAAGACAGCCATCAGAATCCCAAAAACTCTGAAAACCCTTCCTCACCACCCAAAAAACCCTCACCCAATCTTTCAACCACCCAAACTCCCAAGAAAAAGTATATCAAAATGATTGCATGCAATACAATGGCCAATAGAGAACAAGTTAAGAAATTATTGAGTGAGATGCTACAAGCCAGTCAAGCAGAAGAACCCTAAAAATCTGATGAGTCCTTCAAGTCTGCGACTGAGGGGGAAGAACCAGTTTCATCTTAAACTGAGCAGGTAACTTCTGGGTTAAAAATTTCTGATGTTGTTTCTAAAATGGCTGAGAATCTTGAAAATAGGTTTGTGTTTGTTGGTACGATTGCTGGTGTAGAAACTGGTGGGTCTTGAAAAATTGGTGGTAAAAATAAAAAAGAAAAAAAAGAGTGAGGGTGTGGAAGTGGATGTGAGGGGAAAGGGAGAAGAGAGAGTGGCTGGATCTCCTTCACCCACTCTTGTTGGTTTGAGTGAAGAAGCTGGAGCAATGATTGTATTAAGAGATGAGATTAGTGATAATGAGGAGACTATGAATGAAAGTATGGGGATAAAATCACAGGAGATATGTGATAGTTCTGGTGATAGAAGTGTAGTAGATGTGCTGATTAGGTTAAGAAAACGGTTTCATGAACCAGTTCTTCTCTTGATAAAATAGACAAGAGTTCTGATATGTTGCAAAAGGTGTCAGATAGTTACAATCAAAAGAAGAAGAATAAAGTTGGAAAGACTGCAAGAAATGACATGAGTGGCACTAAGAGAGAGAGTGCTCATTTTATCCTTGTAGCAACTCCTCCCACAAGAGGAAGAACTACAAGGAGCCTGAAGAAACAGAGTGAGGCCAATGTAAAAAGGGCCTTAGCTGAGAATGCCGAGAAAGTCACTTTAAAAAAAGGCCGTTAAGCCAAGCGGAGTAGTCCAGATTAGGGAGATGAACCTGGTTCTTGAAGATGAATATGAGGATGTGGAAGTACCCACACCTAGTGCCAAAAAGAGAAAGACTTCTCAAAATAATTCTCGAGAAACAGAGGTTGAGGGCTCAATTGTGTCTAAAAGAACTAGATCTGCCAAAAGGAGCAAGAAGGCTCAAATAGTGGAAGAAAATGGCTAAGGATACTGAGATTGAAAAGCTGAAAAAACGATTGGCTGAAGTAGAGGCAGAGAGAGACTCTCTCAAGTATGATCTTGTAAAGTAAAAGGAGAATAATGACATTATTCTTCAAGATATGTTGAACTGCTTCAAGCCAAGAATCTGGTCCTTCCCAGTTTTAAACCCTTCCTAAGCCTAGTTTGTAACCAGTAACCCGAATGGGATGTTTTTTATTTTTTGCTCATGATTTTATGTTTTTATTTCTTCTTATTCCTTGTGGTAGGATCTTATCAATCAATGAAATTCACTATTTTTGCACTAATTGTTTGTTGATATTTCTTAGATGGCTAATATCCTTAGATTGAAAAGGAGAAAATTGAATCCATGATTGCATTTGAAATAGCCTCAATGGCCATGAGTGATATCTATTAAAATCTAGTTACTTACCTTAATCGGTTTTGATGATTGACAAAGGAACACATGCATGAACCAGGTCCATGGACAGTGTACACAAGTTACAGGCAGAATGAAGTAAAAGGCATGCACGTGAAAGTGATGAGTATAAGTGGTGATTTCTGATAATCCCTGAACGAAAAAGTTGCATATTTGATAAGGAGCAGGACTCATTACTTGAAGAAAACTCTATCCAAGATAAGGAAAGAGTTAGAAGTTGAAGATAACAAGAACTCTTCCACCAAAGAAGAGTAAAGCATTAGACTTCTAGTTAATCCTTATTCTACTAACTCTATAAATATCAGTTTTGTTCTCTTTTATAGGTAATGCACACATACTGAAGTTAAGCATAAATTGAGAGCAAAATAGCAAGGCATTTTGTGAGCAATTCCTGTGAGATTTAAGAGTGTGATCCTGAAGCTACACGAACCAGATTGAAAAACCAGCTTCATAAAGAGTTGTATGTGTCTTTCTTTATTTCTAGTTCAAAGTGTAGTAGGCGTTTTGAGTTGTACCTTTCAGCTTTCTAAGAAGCAAATTGTACTAGGTACCTGAGTTGTACCTTTCAAGTTAGAGTTAACTTGAAGTAGTCGCAGCAGCCTGTGGTATGTTGCTATAAGGGTTAGAGTTAATCCTTAGGTTTGCAAGAGGTGGTAAACTCTAGTTGTATTGTTCAAGTTAGAGTTAACTTAAAGCAGCCACAACAGTCTGTGGCTGGTTACTATAAGGGTTAGAGGTAATCCTTAGGTTTGCAAGAGTTTGTAAACTTTGTTGTTGGCTCAGAGTTATAGTGAAGTATTTGGGGAAAATCCTACTGGGTAGTAGGTCGTGATTTTTTTACCTTTTGAGCCGGATATTTTTTCCGTAAAAATTCTTGTGTTCTTTACTTTCTGCATTATTTATTCCGCAACTGCAGTGTAAGGAATGCATAGAAGAACCAAGTCCTTCGATAATTCAGTGCACGCGAAAATTGGACACCACACAAATCACCCGCCTCTTGTGTGGCATTGAAGTATAAAACATCAACTATTTTTAAGTATGATCTTCCACAAAAAAATGATGTTTGGAAGAAAAAGTTGAGAAAATTACCATTCACAAATTTCGATTCCCACGAATCTCTACCAAAATTCATTTTGATACTATACTTGAATATTCTACATGCATGTTGGTAAATGAATCCTATTTGCAGACTAATGCATCGAAGATATTTAATAATACGCCTGAAACAGCTGAGTGATTCTTTTTTTCCCCCCTTAACTTTCCTGTCAATAACTTTCCTCTTGTGACAGATGTTCTAACACATACTGATATATCGTTCAGCATTGTGGATGGTGCGGTGCATCTGTGTTTTAACTTGAGCCAGCATTTCGATAAGGTGCTTTTCACTTCTCGCATTAAATATACATCCAAATGCATTGACATTTTGATCTTTGTTAGACTATTCAGTTACATTAGCAGATGGGTTATAAAATTATTAGAACTCAGAAAGCAGCCAAAAACCAAAGAATATTGCTTACACTTGATACGATTATGTAGAGACATCATCATCATCACCAATTAATCTTATGCTTTTATTCGTCTTTTGTTATTTTGCTATTGCTTTCTGGTTATTACTTGCACAAGTTTATAAGTAAATGTCTTGTCGTGCCTTGTCACTATCTCGTTGAAGTTAGGCTCGATACTTACTAAGTATATAGGGTTAGCTGTACTGATACTATACTTCTTGTTACGACCCGAAATTTCCCACCGATGGGACCGTGATGGCGCCTAATATTTCACTTGCTAGGCAAGCCAACGTTAGAGAATCATTAAACCAATTCCTTATTCTCATTCAGTAATTAACAATAATTAATTAAGATAAAATATAATAAGTGCGGAATATCATAAAATTGTATTAATTACTGCCACCCGGATCTGCAGTCACAATTCACAAGTATTCTAGAATTTACTACAAGTAATAGTCTGAAAGAAATACAACTGTCTAAATGAAAGAAAACAGTAGGGCATAAAAGATAGACGGGGACTTCAAGGTATGTGAACGCCGACAGATCTACCTTGAGTCTCCGGACAGCGGACCAATAACAAAATCTCAATCAACCTAAGCTGGTATCAAAATATGTACAGAAAGTGCAGAGTGCAGCATCAGTACAACCGACCCCATGTACTGGTAAGTGTCGAGCCTAACCTCGACGAAGTAGTAACGAGGCTAAGGCAAGACACCTACAAATCAACATGTACAATTTAACGGTGTATATACAAATAACAGAAATGAAGAACTAAACAGGAATTGTCGGGAGGGGAACATACTTAGGGGAATACAAGATAAAGAACTACAACAGAATGATCACCGGAGCAGTCAATATACCATGAATCAACAGGAATAGTGAATACAGTAAGAAAAAATGCACGACCATCACCCTTCGTGCTTTTACTCTCAATCGCACCATAAAATTAATAGAAACGGCATGGCATCACCCATCGTGCATTAACTCTCATATCATGGCACGGCATCACCCTTCATGCATTAACACTCACAATATGGCACGGCATCACCCTTCGTGCATTAACACTCTCCCTTACCATAATTCAATGCATAAATAATAACAGGGAGAGAGAATAACAAGTACAAACCTTACTTCAACATTTGATTCCATAATATAAATCTCAACTTTGAAATAAAAACTCAATTATCACCAGAAAATCCGTAAACATGATAAGAACGATAAATTGAACATGTCACGACCCGACCTGGGAGCGAGACTGGAACTCGGTGCCTCAACTAAGCTGGTGTGCCAAATTACGACTAAGGGAATTCTGAACATATAATGTCATAATTTGGCCATGGGGCCACCTTGCAAGACAATTTACGAAGCAAAATATAAAACTGAATGGAAACTAGCGCTGACTAAATATCAATATAAAGTTGGGCCGACAAGGCCGTCATAACTACTACAACTGACAAACCACCAAAATATACATACCAGGCCTACAAGCCTAATATAGTGCACTAACTGACATGATATATCTACAAGCCTCTACTGATGGATATATTGTGATCGGAATAGGGCCCCGACCTACCCATAACATATATACATACATACAAAAGATGTACACGAAAACCTAAACCCGATAACTCTGAAGGACGTGGAGCTTACCGATCAGGCTGAACTCTGGAAACACCTACTGAGGAGGTCTACCCGTCTGTCTATCTGAACCTGCACGCATGAAATGCAGCGTCCCCAGAAAAAGGGACGTCAGTATTAAATAATGTACCGAGTATATATGGCAATAATATAACTGAAAGTTGAAACTGAACTGATAATATAATAACTGAAAGTAATTAAGAGTCAAAAATGATCTGGAGATATACTTACCTGTTGATACTGACTCAACTCCTTCAATATAGTAAGTAAAATAATTATCCGGCCTTATAAGGCTCGGTATATATAACTGCTCTGCCGTAGTAGGCTTGCTCATAGGCGCTCGGCCATACTAGACTATGTATCTCGACCATGCTGGGCTCGCTCATAGGCTCTCGGCCACAGTAGGCTCGGTATATAACTTTCTATCTGATCAGAGGTTGCCCAATATAGGCCTGCCCATTGATTATAGCTCGATGGTAATGAAAATACTGTAATACTGTATATATAGGCTTGCTGCTCTCTTGACTGGAAGAAGATAATACTAAATTGAATATAGAGTCTCGATAAGGAATAATATTGTAACTTATGAGACTAGAATAATGTGAATAAATTTATGAATACGAACTTCTCTTTATGTCTCATTACTAACACATGTAGCTACGAGATCATGCCAAAATGAAGGAAGGCTTAGCCTTAACATACCTTATCACACTCTTTCCAATTACCAAGTTGAACTCGCCTCTTCTCACCTTAATCTACAACAACGATAATAATACTATCATTAAGTTATGAAACGTATAACTATCGCACAACGAATAACATGCTTATTTTGTATTAAAACTGACAGCATCTCCCCTATAATCCTTACTTCCTCCAAATTCAAGATAACACCAACAACACCAAAAACAATAATAACAACATATATACATTATTTTCCAACCTTATGTACACCACACAATACTACAAAACAACCCAACATACCCCAATCTCTTCATACACAAACGACCACCATAGTAGTGTCAACAACCCCAAAAATATTACGACGAACGACCAGCCCAACATACTGCATTTATATGGTGTTTCTCCACACCTTTACTCCTCCAAAACTCCACAAAACAGTAGTAAATCACGCAGCCCAACATCAATACCAAACAGTCCACAAAACAATCCATAAAACAGTCCGCTACAAGTGAATAACTCGAACTCACGGCTTCCGATCACCGTCCCGTGAGTTCTTACAAATATAGAACAACTTACCATGCATCTGCAACTGTAAAGAATGGATGAAAGAGAGTAGTAAACTTACCTTATTTGTGGGATAACTGAGCTCTTATTTTGGTTCTTCAAACTCTAGGCTTTACCTCCAATTAGAACTTGAAAGGGAGAGAAAATCAATTGGGGTTTGTGGAAAAATATTTTGGGAAGATTTTTGCAGAGATTAAGTCTGGTTATTTTGCCCTATTATCATCCTAATATATGAAGGGGATAGGCCTTTAAAAAGGCCTCTTTGGATGACCCGAACTGGCCCTGTTTTGGACGACCCGAACTGGCCCTGTTTTGGATTCTCGTTTCAGCAAGTAGGTGACAGTCTGCGCACTCTCGCAAAAATGCCCATATCTGTCTACTCAGATATCTTATAGACAAACGGTTTAATGCGTTGGAAATTAGACTTATAGATATTTAATTTTATGGGTGGAACACCCCATAACTCTAAGTATATTGGGAGAAAATTGCAGTTACATTTGACCCAAAGTTTCAGTAAAACTTATGAACGTAACTTGTGATGACTTTCATCGACTTTTGTTCCACCACTCGCTTGACTTCAAAACATAACACACGACTATCATACGAATAACATAACTCGTAACATAACCTCCTTATCATGTAAAATACCCTGGTCTCATCCCAAAAGTACATGCTATAACATTCCCAATTTGTCGGCTTTCGACAAAATATTATTTTCTTCAATTCCTTTAGCTTCTAAACCTTCCAACCCTCTTTGTACTTGTTGTTCATGATATTCAATATTTGTAACTTTCGAGGTAACATGATTAACTTGCTTTATATATTTTCAAAGATGATCTCATTTTTGGGTCCTATATTAGTTTGCTCACGACGCAGTTTTACGTACAAAAAAATATAGGGTGTAACATCATTCCCCCTTTGGGAACATTCGTCCTCGAATGTTTACTTTTAGAGACTTTGGAAAAATTTTGCTAGAGTTTCCTCCGTACACTAGACTATAACAAACTTGCATACAGCCAGAAAACATACTATGCATGCCACACATGGCCAATGTCTATAAATAACAACACTTTGCCTTAAAGAGTCGTAAATCATAAATACTGAAAGTCAGAAAATAAGAGCTTACTTGATAACCTACTAGCCTGAATAGAGTTGTGTTGTAGCATCCCATCTCGAGCCATATCTTCAGTTTGAAATAGGTGGGGGTATTTATACTTCATTTCTTCCTCCGCTTCCCATGTCATCTCTTCCACATTATTGCTTCTCCATAAAACCTTCACGCAGGCTACCTCCTTATTTCGTAGCTTGCGAATTTGTCGGTCTAAGATGGCAACTGGAATTTCCTTGTATGACAAGTCCTCCGTAATTTGTACATCATCTGTGTACACCACTCTAGTAGGATCGCCAATGCACTTCCGTAGCATAGATACGTGAAAAACCAGATGGACTGACTCCAATTCTGAGGGCAATTCTAACTCATAAGCTACTTGGCCCACTCTCCGAATAATCCTGTAAGGCCCAATATATTGTGGGCTAAGCTTGCCTTTCTTGCCAAACCTCATCACGCCCTTCATAGGGGATACCTTTAAGAATACCCAGTCATTAACCTCAAACTCTAAGTCTCATCGCCGCACGTCAGAATATGACTTCTGGCGACTCTGAGCTGTCAACAGTCGCTCTTGGATAAGCTTTACTTTCTCTACGGCCTGCTGAACTAGGTCTGGCCCATGTAACCCAAATTCTCCAACATCAAACCACCCTATAGGAGATCTGCACTTACGCCCATACAAAGCCTCGTACGGAGCCATCCGGATACTGGAGTGGTAACTGTTATTATATGCAAACTCGACAAGAGGTAGATGTTCATCCCAACTTCTTTTAAAATCCAACACACATGCTCGTAACATATCCTCGAGAGTCTGAATTGTGCGCTCGGCTTGTCCATCAGTCTGTGGATGAAAAGTTGTGCTGAGATTCACCTGAGTCCCTAGACCTCTCTGAAATGACCTCCAAAAATGTGCTGTAAATTGAGCCCCACGGTCATATATAATAGATACTGGTACTCCATGTAGCCGCACTATCTCCTTAATATATAACTTTGCATAATCTTCTACTGTATATGTAGATCTAACCGGTAGAAAATGAGCTAATTTAGTGAGCCTATCGACTATCACCCATATAGAATCGAACTTACGATGAGAACGAGGTAAACCCGTAACAAAGTCCATGTTTATCTTCTCCCATTTCCATGTCGGGATCTCTATAGTCTGCATTAGCCCTCCGGGCTTCTGATGCTCTATTTTCACCTGCTGGCAACTAGGACACTGGGCGACAAACTCAACAATGTTCTTCTTTATATCGTTCCACCAGTACACATCTTTAATGTCATGATACATCTTCATCGACCCAGGATAAATGGAGTACCACGAATAATGTGCCTCTGACATAATCATGTCTCTAGCCCTGGTACATCTGGAACACACAAACGACCCCTGTATCTGAGAACCCCATCTCCCTTGAGCTTTAACAATGGATTCTTCTACTGCGGAACTCGCTCTCTCAACTCGACCAACTCTGGGTCCTCGTACTGTCTTTCCTTAACTTCAGCTATGAGAGATGATTTTGCAGTGTTTTGGAATATAACTCCACCATCGTCGGAATCTACTAACCGAACTCCCAAATAAGCCAATTGATGAATCTCTCTAGTTAATTGTCTTTTCTAGGCCTTTACATGTGCTAAGCTACCCATAGATCGGCGGCTTAAGGCGTCTGCTACAACATTAGCTTTCCCTGGATGGTAGAGAATGTTAATATCATAATCTTTCAATAACTCAAGCCATTGCCTTTGTCGCAAATTCAACTCTTTTTGCTTGAATATATATTGCAGAATTTTATGATCTGTAAATAAATCAACATGAAAACCATATAAATAATGCCGCCATATCTTAAGTGCATGGACAACCGTAGCTAACTCGAGATCGTGGGTTGGATAATTTTTCTCGTGCTTCCTTAACTGCCTTGAAACATACGCAATTACCTTCCCATATTGCATCAGGACACATCCTAACCCGACACCTGAGGCATCACAATACACGACATAACCCTCTGGACCCTCTAGAAGTGTTAGAACTGGCGCTGAGGTCAACCTGTTCTTAAGCTCTTGGAAACTCCGCTCGCAAGCCTCCGTCCACTGAAACTTAGTTGATTTCTGCGTCAACTTCATCAATGGTGCCGAAGGGAAGAAAAACCCTCAATGAACCTCCGGTAGTATCCTGCTAAGCCTAGAAAGCTACGAACCTCTATCGGAGTGGTAGGTCTAAGCCAAGATTTCACAGCCTCAATCTTTTGAGTGTTTACCTTTATACCTTCGTCGGATACAATATGCCCCAAGAATGTTACAGACTTCAACCAGAACTCATATTTAGAAAACTTAGCATACAACTTACGATCACGGAGGGTTTGGAGTATCGCTCGCAAGTGGTCCACATGCTCATCCTCTCAACTTGAATAGACCATAATATCATCAATAAATATTATCACGAACATATCTAAAAATGTCCGGAATAGGCTATTCATCAAGTCCATAAATACGGCGGGTGCATTTGTCAACCCGAAGGACATGACAAGGAACTCGAAGTGGCCATATCGGGTCCTGAAGGCTGTCTTCGGAATATCTTTCTCCCGAACTCTGACCTGGTGGTATCCCGATCTCAAATCTATCTTTGAAAAGAATCTAGCCCCCTGCAACCGATCAAACAAGTCATCAATCCTTGGAAGCGGATACTTATTCTTAATAGTTACCTTGTTCAGCCGCCTATAATCGATACACATCCTCAACGAGCCGTCTTTCTTCCGCATAAAGAGTACCGGTGCACCCCAAGATGAGGTACTGGGCCTGATGAAACCTTTCTCTAGCAAATCTTTTAACTGCTCCTTCAACTCCTTTAATTCGGCAGGTGCCATTCTATACGGAGGGATGGATATTGGTTGAGTTCCTGGAAGCAAATCGATGCTAAAATCAATCTCTCGCTCTGGAGGAATACCTGGAAGCTCATCTGGAAACACATCTGCATACTCATTGACTACGAGAATAGACTGAAGTATAGATATCTCAGCATCTGCATCTCTAACTTGCACAATATGATAAATGCACCCTTTTGCAATCATTTTCCTCGCCTTCAGATAGGAAATAAACCTACCTCTGGGTGCCGTTGTATTACCTACCCATTCAAGGACTTCCTCATCTGGAAAATGAAATATGGCTGCCTTTGCTCGACAATCAATTGTGGCATAGCAAGCTGACAACCAGTCCATGCCCATGATAGCATCAAAATCTATCATCTCTAGCTCAACTAGGTCGGTTGAGGTCTGACGACTACAAACTATCACCGTACAACCTCGGTAAACCTGTCTAGCAATAATCGATTCTCCGACCGGTGTAGATACCGCAAAAGGATCACTTAGTATTTCAGGCACTATACCAAATTTCCCCGCGACAAATGGGGTAATATATGATAAAGTAGATCATGGGTCTATCAAGGCATAAGCATCGTGAGAGCAAATGGTCAATATACCTGTCACAACGTCTGGTGAAGACTCCTGGTCCTGTCGACCCGCTAAAGCATAAATACGGTTCTGATTAACACCTGAACTGGAACCTCTACCTCTGCCTCGACCTCTACCAGCCGAAGATTGAGACTCGCGCCTAGAAGGATGCACATACATAGATGATCATGTCGTTGAACTTGTTAGTTGTGCCATACCCCTAAAATCTCTATTTGGGCAATCTCGCATCATATGCCTCAGACGCCCACATGTATAACATGCATCAGAACCTGCTCGGCATTGGCCCAAGTGTCCTCTACCACAGATGTCACACCACGGCGAAAATGACCATGTCTACCTTGAACCCCGTTGTCGTTGCAAAACCGACGCCCGTAAGCTCTCACCTGGTCCTGATTGAGTATAGCGGTCATACATGTAACCCTGTAATTGAGATGGCGGAGGCCTAGGTGGCCGTTCAAAGTACTGGGACCTATAACTACCCTGAGACTGCTCCTGAGACCTAGGAAATCTCATCCTCTTACACTGCCCTTGCTCAGTCCTCTTTGTACCCTACTGTCGACGCCTACCCCTTTCTATATTCTGAGCGAATGCCTGAATCCGGGAGATATTCATATTATCATGCAATGCAGCGGTGGCACATGCCTCGGTCAACTCTGGGGCTAACCCTGCTATAAACCTGTGGATCCTATCGCGCACAGTAGTAACTATGGATGGTGCATATCTGGCTAATGAGTCAAAATGGAGACTATACTCTCGAACACTCATATTGCCCTGCTTAAGGGCTAGAAACTGATCGACCCGAGCCTGTCGGATCTCCCGCGGTAAGTACTGGAGGTGCATCACGTGCCCTGGACCTCTCCCATCCCTCGTACCAAAGGATGGCTATATCTCGGAGTCGAAAAGCTGCTAGCTCAACTGCTTCTTTCTCTGTGGCATGCATAACCCGAAAGATCCTGTGAAGCTGATCTATGAAATCCTCCCTCTGATCTGACCCCGTAAACTCTGGGGGACTCAAAGCAATAAACTCTCGGACCCTTGAACTCCTAGACCCCTCAAAAGATCCCCCACTAGCTGATGCCCTAGCTTGTTGCAGGGTAGCTACCAATTATGTCAACAAATGTACCGCACTCCTCAAGTCCTGATCTGGTGAAAGTTGAGGGGGAACTGGATGTGCGATATCCCTAGGAATCTCATCAGGTGGTGGAGGAGCCGGTAATGGCTGAGTAGGGATCTCGCCTTGGGCCTCAGACTGGGACCTATCTATTGGGGTTACCCTGCTGGTCCCCCCACCTATTGTTGTATCTCCCCTCTGGCTAGCCGTAGTCTTCCTAGTCATCGTCATATGTGTATGAAAGCACCAACACATAAGTTTAACTCAAATTTCCTATAACTCAGTTCTATAACATGATTTAGATTTGAAAGAAGGGTAACCAACTCATAAATGCCATGTAGCTCTCTGCTTATATAATGTGATGCACAACACATCTATAAACAAGATCCTACTAGACACGGCTTGTAGACTCCCTAGGACAGAACTGCTTTGATACCAAGTTTGTCACGACCCGACCTCGGAGCGAGACTGGCACCCGGTGCCTCAACTAACCTTGTGTACCAAATTGCGACTAAGGGACTCTGAACATATAATGTCATAATTTGGCCATGGGGCCACCTTGCAAGACATTTGGGAAGCAAAATAAAAAACCGAATGGAAACTAGCGCTGACTAAACATCAATATAAAGTTGGGCCGACAAGGCCGTCATAACTACTACAACTGACAAACCACCAAAATATACATACCAGGCCTACAAGCCCAACATAGTGCACTAACTGACAGGATATGTCTACAAGCCTCTACTGATGGATATATTGTGATCAGAACATGGCCCTGACCTACCCATAACATATATACATACATACAGAAGATGTACACGAAAACCTAGACCCGATAACTCCGAAGGACGTGGAGCTTACCGATCAGGCTGAACTCTGGAAACACATACTGAGGAGGTCTACCCGTCTGTCTATCTGAACCTGCACACATGAAATGCAGCGTCCCCAGAAAAAGGGACGTCAGTACTAAATAATGTACCGAGTATATAAGGCAATAACATAATTGAAAGTTGAAACTGAACTGATAATATAATAACTGAAAGTAATTGGGAGTCAAAGATGATCTAGAGATATACTTACCTGTTGATACTGACTCAACTCCTTCAATATAGTAAGTAAAATAATTGTCCGGCCTTATAAGGCTCGGTATATATAACTGCTCTGCCGTAGTAGGCTCGCTCATAGGCACTCGGCCATACTAGGCTATGTATCTCGACCATGCTGGGCTCGCTCATAGGCGCTCGGCCACAGTAGGCTCGGTATATAACTTTTCATCTGATCATAGGTTGCCCAATAGGGGCCTGCCAATCGATTATAGCTCGATGGTAATGAAAATATTGTAATACTGTATATATAGGCTTGCTGCTCTCTTGACTGGAAAAAGACAATACTAAATTGAATATAGAGTCTCGATAAGGAATAATATTGTAACTTATGAGACTAGAATAATGTGAATAAATTCATGAATATGAACTTCTCTTTATGTCTCATTACTAACATATGTAGCTACGAGATCATTCCAAAATGAAGGAAGGCTTAGCCTTAACATACCTTATCACACTCTTTCCAATCACCAAGTTGAACTCGCCTCTTCTCACCTTAATCTACAACAACGATAATAATACTATCATTAAGTTATGAAACGTATAACTATCGCACAACGAACGATATGCTTATTTTGTATTAAAACGGACAACATCTCCCCTATAATCCTTACTTCCTCCAAATTCAAGATAACACCAACAACACCAAAAACAACAATAACAACATATATACATTATTTTCCAACCTTATGTACACCACACAATACTACAAAACAGCCCAACACACCCCAATCTCTTCATACACAAACGACCACCGTAGTAGTGTCAACAACCCCGAAAATATTATGACGAACGACCAGCCTAACATACTGCATTTATGTGGTGTTTATCCACACCCTTCCTCCTCCAAAACTCCACAAAACAGTAGTAAATCATGCAATCCAACAGCAACACCAAACAGTCCACAAAATAATCCATAAAACAGTCCGCTACAAGTGAATAACTCGAACTCATGGCTTCCGATCACCATCCCGTGAGTTCTTACAAATATAGAACAACTTACCATGCATCTACAATTGTAAAGAATGGATGAAAGAGAGTAGTAAACTTACCTTATTTGTGGGATAACTGAGCTCCTATTTTGGTTCTTCAAACTCTAGGCTTTACCTCCAATTAGAACTTGAAAGGGAGAGAAAATCAATTGGGGTTTGTGGGAAATTTTTTTGGGAAGATTTTTGCAGAGATTAAGTCTGGTTATTTTGCCCTATTATCATCCTAATATATGAAGGGGATAGGACTTTAAAAAGTCCTCTTTGGATGACCTGAACTGGCCCTGATTTGGACAACCCGGACTTGCCCTGTTTTGGATTCTCGTTTCAGCAAGTAGGTGACAGTCTGCGCAGTCTCGCAAAAATGCCCATATCTGTCTACTGAGATATCTTATTGATAAACAGTTTAATGCGTTGGAAAGTAGACTCATAGATATTTAATTTTATGGATGGAACACCCCATAACTCTAAGTATATTGGGAGAAAATCGCAGTTACATTTGACCCAAAGTTTCAGTAAAATTTATGAACGTAACTTGTGATGACTTTCATCGACTTTTGTTCCACCACTCGCTTGACTTCAAAACATAACACACGACTATCATACGAATAATATAACTCGTAACATAACCACCTTATCATGTAAAACACCCTGGTCTCATCCCAAAAGTACATGCTATAACATTCCCAATTTGTCGGCTTTCGACAAAATATTATTTTCTTCAATTCCTTTAGCTTCTAAACCTTCCAACCCTCTTTGTACTTGTTGTTCATGATATTCAATATTTGTAACTTTCGAGGTAACATGATTAACTTGCTTTATATATTTTCAAAGATGATCTCATTTTTGGGTCCTACATTAGTTTGCTCACGATGCAGTTTTACGTACAAAAAAATATCGGGTGTAATAGAACAACACTAGTATAACACGTAGCAATTAGGCATAGGAAAGAGACAATATAAGATAAATTGGCGGTGCATAAGTACTCGTCACCTCACATATATGCCGCTCACATGAATTTCACTTAGCAAGTAATCTAAGATTCCTAATTCCCTCAAGTTAGGGTTAGACACAACACTTACCTCGCTCTGAAGGCCACTTAATTCTCAATCACAGCTTTTCCTTTAGAATTCACCTCCAAACCACTCGTATCTATTCAAAAATGACTCAATAATATCAAATATTGCTAAAGGAATCAATTATATTGCATAAATTAAATTTTTTAAATTTTTCACCAAAAAGTCGAAAAATCGACCTCGGGCCCATTGGTCAAAATCCGAGGTTCGGACCAAAATCTATTTACCCATTCATCCCCGAGCCCGAATATATAATTGGTTTTGGAATCCGACCTCAAACTGAGGTCTAAACCCCCAAATTTCTGAAATTCCTAGTTTCTACCCTAACCCCTAATTCTACCATGAAAACTCTAGATTTTAGGTTGAAAATTCAAGAAATGTAATGGTTAATTGAAAGAAAATAGTTTAGAATCACTTATCAATACTTTGGGGAAGAAATAACTCTTGAAAAATCGCCTCACATCGTTAGGTTTTGAGAAAAATAAAATTTTGGCTAAATCCCGTGTATGGATTATGTTAAGTGCTGGGCGACAGTGTTTATCGCGTTCGCGAGAGCACTGTCGCGTTCGCGAAGAGTATAGGCTGCCAAGCCTTTGCGTTCGCGGGACAGTGCTCGCGTTCGCGTAGGCTACCCTTCCCTGGTCTTCGCGTTCCCGAGACAGTGTTCGCGTTCGCGATGGGCTTGTCGCGTTCACGAAGGGTAACGCCCCCATCGCTTCGCATTCGCGAAGAAGAAATCCCTGCCTCATCAGTTTACTCTTCGCGTTCCCGAGAGGACCTTAGCGAACGCGAAGAAGGACATGCCAGAACCTAGACTCTGCAGAAAAAACTAGATTTCCAAAGTCCAAAACATCTCGTGGCCTATCTGAAACTCACCCGAGCCCTCGGGGCTCCAAACCAAACATGCACACAAGTCTAAAAATATCATATGGACCTGATCGCGCAATCAAATCGCCAAAATAACACTTGGAACTCTAAATTTAGCACTAAATCAAATGAAATTCTCAAGAACACTTTAAAGTTACTATTTTCTCAACTGGACGTCCGAATCACGTCAAATCAACTTTGTTTCTCACCAAATTTTATAGATAAGTCTTAAATATTATAATGAACATGTACCGGGTTCCGAAACTAAAATACGGACCCGGTACTAACAATGTCAATCATCAATCAATTCTTAAAAACAAATAATTTTCACACTTTTAATTTTCATCAAAAATTCATAACTTAAGCTAGGAACCTCCGAATTCGATTTCGGGCATACGCCCAGGTCCCATAATTCGATACGGACCCACCGGGACTGTCAAAACATAGATCCGGGTCTGTTTACCAAACAATATTGACCGAAGTCAACTAAAATCAACTTTTAAGGCATAAATTCTTATTTTCATCAATTTTCAACATAAAAGCTTTCCAGAAACCTCCCTGGAATGCGCACGCAAATCGAGGAGGGTAAAAATGAGATTTTTAAGGCTTAAGAGCGCAGATTTGAGTTCTAAAATATAAGATGACCCTTTTTGGGTCATCACATTCTCCACCTATAAAACAATCGTTTGTCCTCTAACGGACATAGAAAAGTACCTGGGCTGGTGAAAAGGTAGGGATATCTACTCTGTATATCGAACTCGGACTCCCAAGTAGCTGCCTCAATAGGCTGACCGCTCCACTACACTCGAACTGAAGGGTAACTCTTTGATCTCAACTGGCGAACTTGCCGGGCTAGAATTGCCACCGGCTCCTCCTCGTTAGTCAAATCCTTGTCCAATTGGACAAAGCTAAAATCTAACACATGGGACAGATCGTCGTGATACTTTCGAAGCATGGACACATGGAATACCGGATGAACAGCTGCTAAACTAGGTGGCAACGCAAGCATGTAAGCCACCTTTCCCACTCTCTCCCGAATCTCAAAAGGTCCTATATACCTAGGGCTCAACTTGACCTTCTTTCCGATCCTCATTACACCCTTCATGGGTGATACCCGAAGTAACACTCTCTCTCTGGTCATGAATGCAACATCACGAACTCTACGGTCGGCATAACTCTTCTGCGTGGACTGAGCTGTGCGAAGTCAATCCTGAATAATCTTGACCTTGCCCAAGGCCTCATGTACTAAATCTATACCCAACAATCGAGCCTCCCCCAGCTCAAACCACCCAACTGGCGACCTGCACCGTCTACCATATAATGCCTCATAGGGAGCCATCTGAATGCTCGACTGGTAGCTATTATTGTAAGTGAACTCTGCAAGGGGCAAGAATTGATCCCACGATCCTCTGAAATCTATAACACAAGCGCGAAGCATATCCTCCAAGATCTGAATAGTACACTCGGACTACCTGTCCATCTGAGGATGAAATGTTGTGCTCAAATCAACCCGCGTACTCAACTCACGCTGAACTGCCCTCCAAAAGTGCGAGGTAAACTGCGTACCTCAATCAGAAATGATAGACATGGGCACACCATGAAGACGAACGATCTCACAAATGTAAATCTCTGCCAACCACTCTGAGGAATAGGTAATTGCCACAGGAATGAAATGCACTGACTTAGTCAGCCTGTCCACAATGACCCAAACTGCATCGAACTTCCTCTGAGTCCGTGGGAGTCCAACAACAAAATCCATAGTGATACGCTCCCACTTCCACTCAGGAATCTCCATCTGCTGAAGCAAACCACCGGGTCTCTGATGCTCATATTTCACCTGCTGACAATTCAAGCACCGAGCCACGTAAGCAACTATATCTTTCTTCATCCTCCTCTACCAATAATGTTGTCGCAGGTCCTGGTACATCTTGGCAGCTCCCAGGTGAATAGAATACCGAGAACTATGAGCCTCCTCAAGGATCAACTCACGAAGCCCATCCACATTAGACACACAAATACGACCATGCATCTTTAAAACTCTATCATCTCCAACAGTAACCTGCTTGGCACCACCGTGCCGCACTGTGTCTCTAAGGATAAGTAAATGAGGATCGTCATCCTGCCGATCTCTGATGCGCTCAAACAAAGAAGATCGAACAACTGTACAAGCTAGAAAACGGCTGGGCTTAGAAATATCTAACCTCACGAACAGGTTGGCCAGGGCCTGAACATCCAATGCTAGTGGTCTCTCACCAACTGGAATATAAGCAAGGCTGCCCATACTTGCTGACTTTTTACTCAAAACATCGGCCACCACATTGACCTCCCCGGGATGATAGAATATGGTGCTATCATAGTCCTTCAATAGCTCCAGCCACCTTCTCTGCCTCAAATTGAGTTCCTTATGCTTGAACAAATATTGCAAGCTCCGATGATCGGTGAATACCTCACATGGCATGCCATAAAGATAGTGCCTCCAAATCTTCAGCGCGTGAACAATGGCTGCCAACTCTAGATCATGAATAGGGTAATTCTTCTAGTGAACCTTCAGCTGTCGTGAAGCATATGAAATAACCTTGCCACCTTGGATCAATACCGCACCCAGACCAACACGAGATGCGTCACAATATACTGTATAAGATCCTGAACCTGTGGGTAACACCAATACCGGTGCCGTAGTCAAAGCTGTCTTGAGCTTCTGAAAGCTCACTTCACACTCATCTGACCACCTGAACGGGGCACCCTTCTGGGTCAATCTGGTCAACAGGGCTGTTATGGATGAAAACCCCTCCACAAATCGACGGTAATAGCCCGCCAAACCCAGGAAACTACGGATCTCTGTAGCTGATGTGGGTCTAGGCCAGTTCTGGATTGCCTCAATCTTCTTAGGATCCACTTGAATACCCTTTGTTGATACAACGTGACCCAAGAAAGCAACTGAACTCAACCAAAACTCGTATTTTGAGAACTTAGCATATAACTGGCTGTCTTTTAGAGTCTGAAGAACGATCCAAAGGTGCTGCTCATGCTACTCTCAACTGTGGGAGTAGATCAAGATATCATCGATAAACACAACCACAAAGGAATCCAAGTAGGGTTTGAACACCCGGTTCATCAAAACCATGAATGCTGCTAGGGCATTTGTCAGCCCAAATGACATCACTAGAAACTTATAATGCCCATACCGAGTCCGAAAAGCTATCTTAGGAACATCGGATGCCCTAATCCTTAACTGATGAAAGCGAGATCTCAAATTAATCTTTGAAAACACCTTGGCACCCTGAAGCTGATCAAATAAATCATCAATCCTCAGCAATGGATACTTGTTCTTGATGATGACTTTGTTCAACTGCCGATAATCTATACACATCCTCATCGATCCATCTTTCTTCTTCACAAATAACACAGGTGCACCCCAGGGCGAGGCACTAGGTCTAATGAAGCCTTTATCAAACAAATCTTACAACTGCTCCTTCAATTCTTTCAACTCTGACGAGGCCATGCGGTATGGCAGAATGGAAATGGGCTGAGTGCCCGGAGCCAAATCAATACAGAAATCAATATCCCTGTCGGGTGGCATCCCCGACAGGTTTGCAGGAAACACCTCTGGAAACTCACGAACAACCAGCACCGAATCTATGGAAGGAACCTCTGCACTAGAATCGTGGACATAAGCCAAATAAGCTAGACACCCTTCTCGACCATATGGCGAGCCTTCACATAAGAGATAACCCTGCTGGCAGAATGGCCAAGATTCCTTCTCCACTCTAATCGAGGCAAACCCTATAAGGCTAAGGTCATCGTCTTGGTGTGACAATCTAATATAGCATGATAAGGTGACAACCAATCCATACCCAGTATGACATCAAAATCAACTATGTCGAGAAGTAGAAGATCTACACGAGTCTTAAGACTCCCAATGGTGACCACACACGAACGATAAACACGATCTACAACAAAATAGCATCTCCCACTAGTGTAGACACATACACAGGAGCACTCAAAGAATCACGGGGCACAACCAAATAGGAAGCAAAATAGGATGACACATAAGAGTAAGTAGATCCCGGATCAAATAGAACTGAAGCATCTCAACTGCAAACTGAAACAGTACCTGTGATAACAGCGTCAGATGACTCAGCCTCAGGCCTGGCTGGGAAAGCATAACACTGGGGCTAGGCCCCACCACCCTAAACTAGGTCCCTGGGACGGCCTCTAGCTGGCTGGTCTCCACCTCTAATGGCCTGACCTCCACCTCTAACTGTCTGGCCCCTACCTCTGGCTGCCTGACCCTACCTCTGGCTGGCTGAGCAGATGGTGCAGCAACTGGTGCCATAACCATGGCATGAGAACTCTGATGTTGTGAGCTGCCAGTTGCCCGAGGGCAAAATCTAGCAATGTGCCTCGGATCACCACAAGTATAACATAACCTCGGCTGATCTGACTGTTGACCCTGAAACTGACCCTGTCGACCTGAATAACCACCCTGATAACTCTGGAGTGGAGGTGCACTAATAGGAGCTGATGATGTACTGTAGGCTAGCTGGTCGGAATAATGCATCTGAGGGCCACGACCACCTGAGGCACCGTGGGATGCCTGGAGCGCTGAATGAAACGGTCTGGGAGGATGGCCTCTACCAAAAGTACTCCTGCCTCTAGATGAGGCACCGCTGAACTCACCGGAATGACAAGGTCTCTTGTCAGACCCCTGACCTCCCTGAGTAAGAACCATTTCGACTCGTCTGGCGACATTAGCAGCCGCCTGAAAAGAAATCTCACTCCCAGTCTCCTTAGCTATCTGCAATCTGATAGGATGAGCAAGTCCATCAATAAACCTCCTCACCTTCTCTCTCTCGGTGGGAAGCAGAAGAATGGTATGACGGGCCAAATCCACAAAACGGGTCTCATACTAAGTAACAGTCATACTGCCCTGTTGGAGATGCTCAAACTGACAGCGACGCTCCTCTCTTAATGTGATAGGCAGAAACTTCTCTATGAAGAGCTAAGAGAACTGGTCCCAAGTAAGAGCAGGCGACCCAGCTGGTCTGGTCAACAAGTAATCTCTCCACCATTTCTTGGCGGAACCAGTCATCTGAAATGCAGCAAAATCGACCCCATTGGTCTCCACTATACCCATGTTCCGTAGAACCTCGTGATAGCTGTCAAGATACTCCTGGGGATCCTCTGAAGGAGCACCACTGAAGTGAATAGGAAAGAGCTTGGTAAACCTGTCCAATCTTCATAAAGCCTCAGAAGACATAGCTAGCCCATCTCCGTCCTGTGCCGCAATAACCGGCTGAACTAATCCGACTGGCTGAGCTGCTGGAGCCTGATACTGGGGAGTTATCTGCTCCGGAGCGGGAGTGGTGGGAGTCTAGGCTCCTCCTCCAGCCTGAGAGACTGCTGGTGCCATGGGAAATGTGCCGGTATGGGACACACTCTCCATAAGGCCCACCAAATGGACCAAAGCATCCTGAAGTACTGGGGTAGCAATGAACCCCTCCGAAACTTGAGTTGGTCCGACAGGAACAGTCTGGGATGGAACCTCCTCATCAAGCTCTATCTGAGGCTCCACTGCTGGGGCTGCTGCTCGGGCCCTAGGCTGAGCCTTGCCCCTGCCTCGGCCTATGGCACGGCCTGGGCCTCGACCTCTGGCACGGCCTGGGCCTCGACCTCTGCCCCGTGAGGAGCTGTCACTGGAGGCTCTGGTTGCTGCTCAGCTGAGGAAGCGGTATGTGTTCTTTCCATCTGCGAGAGAATACGAGTAGAAGAGTTCAATCAGTATTGAGAAAGCAAAATCGCACGACAGAGAAGAATAGAAGTGAAACTTGTTCCTAAACTTCATAGCCTCTTGAAGATAAGCACAGACGTCTCTGTACCGATCCTCCAGACTCTACTAAGCTTGCTCGTGAATTGTGAGACCTAGGCAACCTAGTGCTCTGATAACAACTATCACGACCCAAAATTTCCCACTGACGAGGCCGTGATGGCGCCTAACATTTCACTTGCTAGGCAAGCGAACGTTAGAGAATCATTAAACCAATTCCTTATTCACATTCAGTAATTAACAATAATTAACTAAGACGAAATATAATAAGTGCGAAATATCATAAAACTGTATTAATTACTGCCACCCGGATCTGGAGTCACAATTCACAAATATTCTAGAATTTACTATAAGTAATAGTCTGAAAGAAATACAACTGTCTGAATGAAAGAAAACAGTAGGGCATAAAAGACAGACGGGGATTTTCAAGGTCTGTGAACGTCGACAGATCTACCTTGAGTCTTCGGATAGCGGACCAATAACAAAATCTCAATCAACCTGAACTGGTATTAAAATATGCATAGAAAGTGTAGAGTGCAGCATCAGTACAACCGACCTCATGTACTGGTAAGTATCGAGCCTAACCTCGACGAAGTAGTAATGAGGCTAAGGCAAGGCACCTACAAATCAACCTGTATAGTTTAACAGTGTATATACAAATAACAGAAATGAAGAACTAAATAGGAATTGTCGGGAGGGGAACATACTTAGGAGAATACAAGATAAAGAACTACAACAGAATGATCACCGGAGCAGTCAAGATACCATGAATCAACAAGAATAGTGAATACAGTAAGGAAAAATGCACAGCATCACCCTTCGTGCTTTTACTCTCAATCTCACCATAAAATTAATTGAAACGGCACGGCATCACCCTTCGTGCATTAACTCTCATATCATGGAACGTCATCACCCTTCGTGCATTAACACTCACAATATGGCACGACATCACCCTTCGTGCATTAACACTCTCCCTTACCATAATGCAATGCATAAATAACTACAGGGAGATAGAATAACAAGTACAAACCTTACTTCAACATTTGGTTCCATAATATCAATCTCAACTTTAAAATAAAAACTCAATTATCACTAAAAAAATCCGTAAACATGATAAGAACGATAAATTGAACAACACTAGTATAACACGTAGCAATTTGGAATAGGAAAGAGACAATATAAGAAAAACAGAGAAACATGGAAAACAGGTAAATTGGCGGCGCATAAGTACTCGTCACCTCACATATATGCCGCTCACATGAATTTCACTTAGCAAGTAATCCAAGGTTCCTAATTCCCTCGAGTTAGGGTTAGACACAACACTTACCTCGCTCCGAAGGCCACTTAATTCTCAATCACAGCTTTTCCTTTGGAATTCACCTCCAAACCACTCGTATTAATTCAAAAATGACTCAATAATATCAAATATTGCTAAATGAATCAATTATATTGCATAAACTAAATTTTCCAAATTTTTCTCCAAAAAGTCGAAAAATCGACCCCGGGCCCGTTTGGTCAAAACCCGAGGTTCGGACCAAAATTCATTTACTCATTCATCCCCGAGCCCGAATATATAGTTGGTTTTGGAATCCGACCTCAAATTGAGGTCTAAAACCCCAAATTTCCAAAATCCCTAGTTTCTACCCTAACCCCTAATTCTACCACGAAAACTCTAGATTTTAGGTTGAAAATTCAAGAAATATAATGGCTAATTGAAAGAAAATAGTTTAGAATCATTTACCAACACTTTGGGGAAGAAATGACTCTTGAAAAATCGCCTCACACCCTTTGATTTTTGAGAAAAATGAATTTTTGGCTAAATCCCGTGTTTGGATTCTGTTAAGTGCTGGGCGACAATGTTCATCGCGTTCGCGATAGCACTGTCGCATTCGCGAAGAGTATAGGCTGCCAAGCCTTCACGTTCGCAAGACAGTGCTCGCGTTCGCGTAGGCTACCCTTCCCTGGTCTTCGCGTTCGCGAGACAGTGTTCGCGTTCGCGATGAAGAAAAGGCTCACTCCCCCTCCCTAGTGCCTAACACTATGCGTTCGCAATGGGTTTGTCGAATTCGCGAAGGGTAACGCCCCCATCGCTTCACGTTCGCGACCAAGCCTTTCGCGAAGAAGAAATCCCTGCCTCATCAGTTTACTCTTCGCGTTCGCGAGAGGACCTTCGTGAACGTGAAGAAGGACATGCCAGAACCTAGACTCTAGAGAAAAAAACTAGATTTCCAAAGTCCAAAACATTCCGTGGCCTATTCGAAACTCACTCGAGCCCTCGGGGCTCCAAACCAAACATGCACACAAGTCTAAAAATATCATACGGACGTGCTCGCGCGATCAAATCACCAAAATAACACCTAGAACTCTAAACTTAGCACCAAATCAAATGAAATTTTCAAGAACACTTTAAAGTTACTATTTTCTCAACTATACGTCCGAATCACGTCAAATCAACTCCGTTTCTCACCAAATTTTACAGACAAGTCTTAAATATCATAATGAACCTGTACTCGGCTCTGAAACCAAAATACGAACCCGATACTAACAATGCCAAACATCAATCAATTCTTAAAAATAAATAATTTTCACACTTTTAATTTTTATTAAAAATTCATAACTTGAGCTAGGGACCTCCGAATTCGATTTCGGGCATACGCCCAGGTCCCCTAATTCGATACGGACCCACCGGGACCGTCAAAATATAGATTCAGACCCGTTTACCAAAAATGATGATCGAAGTCAACTAAAATTAACTTTTAAGGCATAAATTCTTATTTTCATCAATCTTCAACATAAAAGCTTTCCGAAAACCTGCCCGGACTGTGCACGCAAATCGAGAAGGATAAAAATGAGATTTTTAAGGCTTAAAAGTGCAGATTCGAGTTCTAAAACATAAGATGACCCTTTTTGGGTCATCACACTTCTGCACTTCTTGTGCAATTCAGATATTAGTTCTAGCGGTGCTCACAAAGGTGATTAGCTTGAATTTATCAGGAGATTTGAGGTAGTGTTGCATGCCGCTTGCAGACCCTGGAGTCCCCTTCCTACCTTTTATTACTATTTATTGTACTAGACATTATTATACTTCATTTTAGACTTTGTACTTAGCACTCTTTGAGCTCATGTACTTTGTAATACCAGTCGTGGGAGGTGTTTATGTTAGTTACAATAATTTTAGACTTATTATGTTAGTTTCGTAGCTTTATTACTTTTATTGATAGTATTCTGCTGTTAGATGTTCAGTTTTGCTTATGTTATTGGTGTTAAATATTGGCTTGCCTAGCAAGCGGTGTTAGGCGTAACCACGATCCCTTGGTTAGAATTTTGGATCGGGACAAAATAGAACACATATAGCCTATTTGGCCAAGCTGGAAAAATCAGCTTATTTTGAGAAGTGCTTTTGAAAAAAGTACTTTTGGAGAGAAGCAGTTTGTGTTTGGCTAATCACTCTGAAAAACACTTTTGAGCAATAATTTGTGTTTGGCCAAGCTTTTCAGAAAATGCTTTTAAGTATCAAAATACGAATAAGGATATAGAATATATTTACTTAATAATTAATATTATAAGTAAATAAATAATGTAAAAAATTTGTTATTGCAGGCAATAATTAAATTTTTTTATTTTATTTAAGTAAAATATGAAAATAAAATTTAAAAGTACTTAATTCTTTTAATATAAGTTAAATATATTAAAAATTATTAAACAAATATAAAAGCATTCACCCCTAAAGTCACTATATATTAGAAAGATATCCTAAAAATAATAAGAAATATGTATACATTAATATCCCAAGTATTAGGTTTAACAGTTATTTTGGTATATACTATATTTTGTTAAGGGTATTCTTGGTAAGGAGAAAAGTCAAAAATGCTTCTGCTTCTGCTTTTGGGAAGAAACTATTTTTTTTTGTTTTTTAGAAACTGCTTTTACTTCTTTCCAAAAACAGTTTTTTTTCCAAAAAAGCTTGGTCAAACACCTCAAGTTAAGAAAAAAAAGTATTTTTGAAAAAAAAAAAAAAAACACTTCTTGTGAAGTTTGGCGAAACATGCTAATAGTAATATTAGGGCTACAATTTCTTTTCTTTCTCTCTTTGTTTTTTAAATTTTTATTTTAAATTTAGGGTAGGTCGTACGAAATATTTTTGAAACCTAAAAAGCAAAGGGATTTATTAGGAAATGGCGCCGTCCTCCAATGAGCAATGACCTCAACAAGGGGTACACCCACACACACCCCACATGATTCATGGCACATTTACAAGCTGCAAGCCAAAAACAACGTTAGATTTAGCAATTATCAAGGGGAAAGCCACACGAGCAAGATTATAGATATTAGTAATAATCTCCTTTCTATCTCCAATCCTCCATCATTCATGATTTCAAGAAACCTATCCATATCAGCCCCATCAATATCGAATCTACAATTTTTTCTCTTGTAATAAACGATTCTAAGAGAAAAATACAAACACCCTTTTCTTGTTTCTCCCTTTCCCTTTTGTTATTTAGTTTGTTTTGGATTGTGGGTGTTTTTAGCTTGTTTTTAGTGTTTTCTTGAAACCCCATCAATATCAAATCTACAATTTTTTTCTTGATTCTAAAAGAAAATACAAACACCCTTTTCTTGTTTTTCCTTTTCCCTTTTCTTGTTTTTCTAGTGTTTGTTGAAACAGAGGAATGGCACAAAATAATGAGCAGCAGCAGCAGGGGCAGGGATTAATAGAGGCAGGGGTTCTTGATGATATAATAAACAGGCTATTGGAGTTTAGGAATGCAAGAACAGTGAGGCAGGTTCAGCTTTCAGAAGCTGAGATCCGTTCCCTTTGTAGTGCTTCAAGGGAAATCTTCCTTCAGCAACCTAACCTTCTTGAACTTGAAGCCCCCATCAAGATCTGTGGTAAACTCTTTCTTCCCACCTCTTTTTCTTTCCATATACATATATATATATATAGGGTAATATATATGAAAGAATATATAGAGGTTTTTAATTGCCGTTTTTCCGTCCGACTAAGCTTTGGTGGGTAGATATTATACGGTACCTTTGTAGGCGGGAGGTAGGAGGTGCCTGTTGGAATAGTTTAGGTGCGGGCAAGTTGGTCTGGACACTGCTGTCACCAAAAAGGAAAAGAAGTATAGTCGACCCCAACGTACTTGGAATTGAAGCGTAATTGATTGGTTTGATTTGTTTTATCGACCCTAGTTAGCTTGGAATTGAGGGTAGACGGTTGATTAATGCATTGATTTGTGAGCATTTGATGCTTGTAGGTTTAAAGAACGTTGTTTTGTCTTTGAGATATTTGTTCTATTCCCCTAAATATGACAAATTTTTGATGAATTTGGAAATTTTATCTGATTGAAAATTCAGGAAGCTCGGTGTGGTTTCACAGCATGAAAAGTTATTTGGTCTAAGTTTATACAACAATAACAACTACTATTAGGCCTCAATCCCATACTACTTGGGTCGCCTATATGGACCTCAGTATCCATTTTGCATCATCTGGACCTGTTTTATTCTAACACCCAATAATACTAGAGGTTCGCTAAATCTTTTGAAAAAGAAAAACACCAGAGGTTCTCTAATTTTCTACTAAGGTACAAATGGATTTGTGTCTAGGTTATCAAATAGTAGTGACATGTTTTATCGAGTGCTTTTAACTTGACTGTGCACGGCTTGCCTGCTCATTAACGTTTGAGTTAATTGCCTTATGTGCACTTGTGACGTGTGGGTAGTTGGTTTCCTTTTTTTTTACTTAATGTAAAATGGGTAGAATGTTGATATGTAGGGTGACCTGAGGAGTAGAATATTATACTATGTGCTTTTTGATCGTATTACCTTGGATATAGTATATTGCCTTATGCATAAACACTGCCCTAACATTTCGTTCAAGCTGAACTAATGGTATGATAATTGGCATAGTTCTTTCTACAAAAGGGTTATAAATTGCTGTAGTGGTTAGATGTGGAAAATGTGGCGACTACAATTTTGCGAAAGCAGGGACATAATGAATTCTTTTGTTATCATTGTAATTTGTCTTGTCTATCTTGAAAGAGTGGAGCTTTAATAGTGTACATGATTCCTTAATTTATGTGCCTTATATTATCATTGCAATGTAATGCGCTTCCTCTGAAATATTGTATCGTCATTAGTATTTTAATTCATGAAGTCTGTTATTTTATGATAGGTTGCTTTTTCCCGATTAACGAAGTTCTAATTTCATTGTCTTATCTATGGGCTTTGTCAGTGGTAACTGGTGTCATTCATATTGAAACTGTGTGTTTTACTTTGGACTGATAAATCTGTCTCCTTTCCTCTCTCTTTGTTTTTTGGCTCTGGATTCTAGGTGACATTCATGGCCAATATGGTGATCTTTTGAGGCTTTTTGAATACGGGGGTTTTCCTCCTGAGGCTAATTATTTGTTTTTAGGGGACTACGTCGACCGTGGCAAACAGAGTTTGGAAACAATATGCCTTCTACTTGCATACAAAATTAAATACCCTGAGAACTTCTTTCTCTTGAGAGGAAATCACGAATGTGCTTCTATTAATCGGATTTATGGATTCTATGATGAATGTAAGCGCCGATTCAACGTGAAGCTATGGAAATGCTTCACTGAATGTTTCAATTGTCTTCCCGTCGCTGCTCTCATAGATGAGAAAATACTGTGCATGCATGGTGGTCTTTCTCCAGATCTAACAAACTTAGATCAGATAAGAAATTTACCTCGTCCAACTGATGTTCCAGATTCTGGTTTGCTGTGTGATTTACTTTGGTCAGATCCTAGCCGGGAAGTTAAAGGTTGGGGAATGAATGATAGAGGAGTTTCATATACTTTTGGTCCTGATAAGGTTGCAGAATTCTTGATGCAACATGATATGGACCTTGTTTGTCGTGCCCACCAGGTACTTATACGATTTTTTTTGGTCTTTCCGTTATGTTTTTCCAATATTGATTTGACCAGAATATTTTCAACCTAGGTTGTTGAAGATGGTTATGAATTTTTTGCGGAAAGGCAGCTAGTGACAATATTTTCGGCCCCAAACTACTGTGGTGAATTTGATAATGCTGGTGCAATGATGAGTGTTGATGAAAGTTTAATGTGCTCGTTCCAGATACTGAAGCCAACAGATAGAAAGCCTCGGTTTTTATGAGGCAAAATCGATAGCTTGTAGCTATACTCTCCCAGAGCACTCAAGGTTAGTAGCTTGATCCAACCTTATTTTCCCATTATATATGCAACAATTATGTTGTTTCTACGATAGAATGTCGTGCTATAAAATATTGATTCATCGGCTGATTTCATGATATAGAAGTGAAGATAAGTTAAATTTTGTAAGTTACTTTCACGTTATTCTGCTCTTCTCAAAGTATAATCACTTTAAAGATGTAATTGTTGTATGTTACTTTCATTCTCGCATGCTTGATTTACTTTTTTCATCTAATCCGTCCAATCTCGAAAGTCAAGCAAACGTTAAACAACTGTTTTACGTTATTGTGAGTTTGCTTAATCATTCCACTCTCCTCACATCTTTAAGTATTATTTTAACATATAACCAAGTCTAAATACAAAATTGATTCAAACATCATTTGACTCTTCTCATATCCTTAAGTTCCTTGATGGTTCACGTCTAGTTTGATTCCCCTTCTCACAGTTTTCCGGAATTCCCACCTTTTCTTTCCCGTGATTCCATAACTTTCTTTGGAAAAAAGAGTGGTGGTGGCGTGTCGAGGTTCAACTACTTTTTTTCCTCTTCTCAAGTTCCAAAAAAAAAAAAAATGGTGGGGTAAATGAAGTTAGTCACAGTTAAGTTTGTGGCAACCATTTTGTTGATCTTATATAAATGTGTTATTCTGTAAAAATGATGATTTTTGACTGTTAAGTTACCAAGATGCTCTTTGAGGCAGAAGATTCTTTTAGGATGTCATATGAGGAATCAAATATTTTTTTCTTTCTTTTTTCCCTTTAGGATATGAAGTAATACAATGGCCACAAAATACGATTTTGCTGGAAACAACTTTCACGCTTTCTGCTGCTAGTTTTTTTTTTAATCCTCTTTATCTATTTCTGTGTGTATTTTATTCCCCCTTTCTTTTTGATTTTGGGGAAGAGAACATGAGTAAAACCTTGTTATATGGTTTATTCTAAAATGCTCTTACCAATTGGAAGATTCTGTGCTACCTAACCTGCTGATTTGAGAGTTTATATTTGAGCAACTGTTACCATGGAATCCAACTTTTGACATGATTTAATTTCTAAATCCATGTTATGTTATATTTTTCTCTTACTTTCATGCTTGTGAAGAAGTCCTTAGTAGTGACATCTAACAGTGGTTGTAATTTAGAGAAAATTGAATCATAATAATGAGACTTTTCAAAGCAAGCAAAAGGAGAGTGAAGGAAGGGAAAAGGTACATAATGATCAGATTTTTTTTCTTGTCCCCTCTTTGTGTTGCTGTCTTGTTTTTCCAAATTTCAAGGAGCTATAAAGCTGTCTGCTATCTTTCTGTAGGATCAATAGAATGACATAGGATTACGAAGGCGGTAGGCTGTGTTAGAGCCTCTTTGTTTAGTGCAAAGAAACTTCCATGTCTTTTTCCCAGTTGCATCTTCCATTACTTTAGATACTGTTTTGAAGAGAAGATGATTGCATTCATCTGGGCACACTTGTTTCTATGGGAAAGGTCACCAAGTCTAAAACACATATACACAATATGAAGTATTTGCATATACGTAAAGAAGTTTGCTATTCATCTGGGCCCACTATTTTGGTTATCTATTACCCATCTGTCATTTTTAATGGGTGATTGAACAGTTGAGACGATTGATGATGATTAATGAAAACGAAGCAGCAGTTTGCATTGCATTTTTAGACATTATTGTGCAGCATTAGTGAGACTAATTTATGGCAGCAGGATACTCCCCTGTTGCAAATTTATAGATGCTACTTATAGTATCTGTTGCCCTCCCCAATGATTGTGTGTCCTAGCATCTTATCATATTTGACTTTCTTTGTCAAGTATCCCATTTAAAGTCAGCTATGGAAAGAGTTAGTCAACGCTATCTTCTTTGCTCTTGGTGTAAAAGGAAACAAATTTTTTTACTTTGTGTCTCACACAACAGACACAAGTTGTGTGAGGATTTGTCTATGTTTGACAAGTGGAATATGTGGACCCAAAGTCTTGAATTTTTAGGTCACGAACTCCACTTGTCAAATGAAGACAAAGACAACAACCCTCACCTATGTTGCTCGGACTCTCTGAAAATATCGCCGGTGTGTGTTGGATCCTCCAATATGTCTATTTTTGGAGGATCCGGCATGAGTGCGGCATCATTTTGGAGAGTTCACACAACATAGACCCTCACACAATTTGTGTTAATTGTGTTGGGCATATAATAAAGTTTCTCATGTTGAAGCGGTGCAAGCTTGAGATTATCTTTTGCGTACAAAATAGTTAGTCGAGATTTGTATCAGGGATGTCTTCCCTTCTCCCTCTCGTTTTTTTTCTCTTGCTATGGGAAAACCATATTTTTGGTTTTATGCTCGAGGATTCACTGCATTGTTATCATAATCTGTAGGTTCAATATCAATAAATTAATATAAAGAGTTAATTAAACATATGTCCTTTGAAGAGCCCATGATGTATTGCTAAGCATTATGCTATTGTCTCTTTATAAGACACTATATTTTAACCACAAATGGATAAATTTGCCATTCAATTTTATCTTTCCTCTATTTTGTGTAACAAAGCTTTCTTTTTCCTCAATCTTGAATTTAATCCTACATGCTCCATCTTCTCCAAACAATTGTACTCGATCACAATGTAAAGAGAAACAAGATTAGATAAGAAAACAAGAATGAAATGAACAAGGCAAGAAAAGGGGGAGTGACTAGGGTCTTGTCCAAAAAGAAAAAAAGAGGGGGGGGGGTTGAGTAGGCAGTCACAACTCACAAAACATTAAAAAGGGAGGATGTACTGCTTAGTCAACCCATTTAGGCAATATAGAAGAAAAAAGAACCCACTGAGGTGCAATTACCATAAGGAAGCCTGCGTAATTAGCCCCAATATTTAGTTTAAATGGTCTTTATTATTTATGTAGCACTGTTAACATCAGGGGGGGGGGGGTCTTGATGTTGAGATATAGTGGTTCTCCTTTTCTAAATTGTTAGCCTGTAGTTTTATTGTCCATTTAAGCAGTCCTGAAATATTCAGTTTTCGAGAGCTATGAGAAGCTAACTAGACTTCTGTGATCAACAAAGTTTGTCTCTTTTTCTTAAGATTTCGTTTTTCCTTTTCTAATGAAATTGGTGAGGTATGGCCTCAACTAGCAGCATCCAGCAGTTGAAACAATTACATGTACTGATTAACCAGTGGGTGGATTTCCAATTTTCACATAGATTTGAAATAGCTTATTTAACATCTGATCTGATCGTTTTTAGTGTTAATGTATTTTGCTGCTGCTTGCAAGTCTTTCAATATTGCAAGCTTATTTTGAATGTCCCTTCTTTTTGCAAGGTTGCTGATCAATCTCTTTTTCATTTGTTATAATTAAGGATGGACATCAATTTATTTATTTTGATAATTAAAGATGCAAATCAAGATCCTACTACCTACAAAAATCTTAATAGCACTAATAATTTGCTTTCAATAGATTTTGTTGCTTCTTTTAGGCTGAATAGTGAACCTGAAAACATTGTGGATTTAACCATAGTGCTTTTATTGATTTAGTGCAAGCCGAAGATGTTTGCTTAAATTGTATCTATATTGTCGTATTTTTGAAAGATAACATGTTGTGACATAAGAAGAGAGTGTAACATGAGTAAAACCTTTCAAATAAACATTATCATCTTTTTGTTGGGAGATCATTAGTTACTGACATGGAAATGTAATACCACCACGTGCGCGGCAATGGCATCCGATCTCGCCCGATCGGCTAAGCCGTCTCACCATAGTGCCATGTGGATCGATATAAATGTGCTAGCAATACATTCATCCCAATTAAGGGACATAATCTCATCATAGTGTGAAGGTGTGAAGGGACTCATTCCTAATCGTCTTCCTACGCCCGCACATATAGTTTCGGGTAAAGGCCCTTGCGACCGATACGTTCTCGGTTACATAACAAATCTCCCAAAAACATTTCTTTATAGCACTTCATAAAACCTTTCGTTTCATTGATACTTTTGGACATACATCATAATCATCATTCTTATTTTTTGAATGGAACGATATGGACTGTGAGGATGCATGTAGATGACCCCAACTTGCTTGGGATTGAAATGTTGTTGTTGGGGTAAGTTATCTGAAAAGTTATGTTCTTCGCATCAGTAATGCTAAGCCATAGGCTGTGCATAGTTATGCATGTATCACTGTAATAACTGTGTTGTGAAAGATTTTGGTTTCTCTTCTGTTAGTCTTTATGAAGTTTATTTATTATGCAGAAATTCTTATGGTTGGCAAAGAGCAGTTGAAGATGCCGACGACTTCTGGGATGTGCATCGTATGAGTATGTTCTGGAACGAAGAGGGACCACATAGTTGGTTAAAAGCCTTCTCTATTGAGCAGAAAAATTGAGGACCTAACTGTAGTTTTGAGGTGGCCTCGAGGCCACATACTCTCTTTTTTCATTTTTATCTTTATTTTATTTTATTTTATTTCATGCAATTTATAAATTAACCGTGTTTCGGTTTGTAAATTGCCGGTGCAAATATGTAGATTGCCAAGAATTTGCTCTGTTGCAGCAACTTCCCTAATTGAATGGTAGTACTTATGTGAGTCTAATGGTTTCTACTGGTTCTTGATTATTGTCTGGTGTTGAAGATTCCTCGGTCCTTGGTCCTCTTTGGTAACCATCACCCTTACTGTGAGATGATAATTGGAAAGAAATAGAAGATTGTTAAGTCCTAGTAGAGACCAAAAAGAATGTTAGGTGATTTCTTCTCATTTGTCCGAGTTTGGGTGTATAAAGTTATCCAGTACATGCACCGGTAGAAGGTAGCACGTATCTTGTAGAATAATCGAGTTTCAGTAAGTTGGTCCGGGTTTGGATGCCTGGCCTGTTATATTGTTATATCTCCTTGAAATTTGAAGCCGGGATAAAGTTTTAGTGCTCTCTTTTCCATAATCCATTAGATTTTCCAAGCAGTAGCTGTGTGAGAAATGCTTGTGTTGCTGAATTCTATTTGTACTGTTAATTAGAGATGTAGTACAATAAAAGAGAAATATATTCATTACATTGACTATAACCAGGAGTAATGCTTTGTATTTGACAAGAAAGCAAGTAGAACTGGGAGTCTAAGACCAGGAGCTGTCGTACATGTGTTTTAGCAGCACTTGTGATACTCTAAGTAGAAACAAATCATCTTTCATCTTTTTATTTCTCAATTCGAAACCAAATCAAAAAACTACAAGACCAATCCAAATTGAAATTTCGGTTCGATTCGGTTTGTAGTGTTAATTCGAGATGTAGTGCAATAAAAGAGAAGTATATTCCATTGACCATAACTGGCTTACTTCAACAAGTAATGCTTTGAATTTGACAACAAAGCAAGTAGAGGTAGGACTCTAGAATTATGCGGCTATAAAATCTTTTCATCAAGGGTAAAATAAGCAAAACAAAAAGCTTAAATTGTTTTCAAATATAAAAATGTGTTATTCTTTTTAGAACGAATTAATAAGGAAAATGTGTCATATAAATTGAATTGGAGGGAGTATTAATAAGTAGAAATAAATCGTATTCCAGCTTTTAGCTTGGCTTAGGTGTTCATCAGCTGTTCTGTTTGATTTTTTTTATTTTTTTTAATGTCGGTTTTTTAATTTATTTTGCTACTCAATTAATGCACAGCCGTAGACACTAGATGATTTACGGGTGTAATTTAAAAATAGCCACAATTTCAAAAGTAATCGAAATTTAGCCACTTTTCATGTAAAGATAAATCTGAACGAAAACACTGTTCAAAATCCGAAAAATATTCTAGCATAATATACTGGAGTTCCAGTATAATATATTGGTCTAGCATAATATGCTGGAAGTTCATACACAAGTGCTCTAATCTCCAGTATATTATGCTGGAACTTTTTCCGTGTTGGAGTCTAACATAATATGCTGGAAGTTCATACACATGTGCACCAATCTCCAGTATATTATGCTGGAACTTTCCGTGTTGCAGCAAAATATCACGACCCAAACCGATGGGCCGTGACGAGTACACGAGTTCTACCTATCGAACACCCCTAAGCATTCGTCTAAGATATAAACATGAAATAAGTGTAGGTCATGCATAAAGTCTGAAAATAAACTACTAATTCATATGAACAACCTACGCGAGAAAACATGCCCAAAATATATATATATATATATATATATGGAATACGGTAGGGCTAGCCGACAAGACCACATACTATCTAACTATGCATGACTGTCTACAGCCCTCTATTAGAGTGTACAACTGTATAAAGGACGGGACTGGGCCCCGTCATACCCATATATATATATATATATATATATGGGCCCCGTCGTACCCATATATGCATGTAAACACATCGTACCAAAACTCAAAGTAACTCCGGATCAAATGGAGCACACCAACTCTCGCTGATCAAGGATCCTAAGAAGGGGGACCGTCAGCCTGTCTACCTGCACCTGCGGGCAAGAAACGCAGCGTCCCTAGGCAAAAAGGGACGTCAGTACGAATAATGTACTGAGTATGTAAAACATGAAAATCAGTACATAAAAGACATAGATAAAACATGGGGTAAAGAATTCCACCTGTGAGTCTAAATAACTTTGTGAATCCTGAAACATTTATAATATCATGCACGTGCGTGTAAATGTCGTATCATGCATAAGTATAGGTGTACATAACATCATCAAGCCTCTGAGGGCATCCCATCATATCATTTCGGCCACTGTGGGCAAATCATCAACGTATACCAGCTGATCAGGTGGTGGTGCATATATAAAGACTTAACCTTTTCCCATATCCCATATACATATAATATATGCGTATATAACGCCTTCTGCTCATGGGTCAATGTACATGTATAAATGCATGAAATGCATAAGAAATACGTTAATAAGATTTCTCGAATATCATAAAATCAATATGCCTTTCGGACAAACTTTATCAAATACGTATTTTTCTGATACCCATGAACATAGGATATAATAATAATTCACATGGAGAATCAAGAATATAGACACCCCTAGTATTTCTATGAATATAGTCATTTATGAACGTTGCGTCTTTTGCTCGTTTCATTTGTATCATTCGGATCATGCCAAAAAGAAAAAAAGGATAGCCTTAACATACCTCAAGTCGTCAATGCAATTCAACAACAAGCTTATGACAACTAGCGCGTCAACCCTATAGCAAAGAAATACGTGTACAATTTAGATGGCGGTAGTATATTACGTATCTCAAACGATAACTCGATTCTAAAATAAAACGGGCAGTATTTCCCCTGATTTTACTGCTTCCTCAAGCCTACTATAGGCGAGATACAAACATAATACAATCAGCAACTCAAAACCAACCTAATTACAATCTGGGACCTTCAATACAACAAAACCCCCAAATATACCATAATACACCCAATCAACAAATTATCAATTAGCCTGTAACTACAACGACGAGCGACCAACCTACTACCCTACCACATGTGTCGTTTCTCCACGCCATTTTTTATCCTTCCAAACTCCATAAATCAGAAGCACAATAGACAGCCCATAAGCAACACAAAACAGCCCACAAAACAGTCCACTACAAGTCAAATAACTCGAAGTCATGGCTTCCGATTACCGTCCCGTGAGGTCTAACTATTAGAAAATGAATTTATCAAATTTTCATGATATTTTAAAGCTTAAATAGAGAAATTAGAAATTTTATTAACTATTAAATTCATTTCAAAACTCAAACTACAAAGAAAAAGAGAGGCGATATAGTGATACTTACGTCGTAGGGATCGTTCTGATGTTATCGCTTCTCGATTTCGTACCCGGGATGTTAGTATTATTTGAAGCTATTATAGAGCTCAAGGACCATTTTTTATGGTGCCTCTGGTCAGATTCTAAGTAAAATGAAGAGAGAGAGAGACGAGTTAAAACATATTTATCAAAACTTTTGAAAAGTTAAAAGGTGCTAGCTTGGCACCCTCTCATTCTCCGAACTTGTCTATTTAGTATAGCAATGGGAGCTTCCTCATATGATAGATGCTCTGTGACCCAAATATCGTCAACTGGAACGACTCTAGAAATATCTCCAATACACTTTGTGGAGCATAGACACGTGAAAAACTGGATGTACTAACTCCAAGTTGGAAGGCAAGTCTAACTCATATGCTACCTGGCCTACTCTGCGTATGATCTTATAAGGTCCAATGTACTGAGGGCTAAGCTTTCCTTTCTTACCGAATCTCATAACGCCTTTCATTGGTGATACCTTTAGGAATACCCAGTCATCTACCTGAAACTCCAAGTCTCGTCGTCGATTATCTGCATATGACTTCTGACGACTCTGAGCTGCTAATAGCCTTTCTCGTATAAGCTTAATCTTCTCAACTGCCTGGTGTACCAACTCTGGTCCTACTAACTTAGTTTCCCCAACCTCGAACCATCCGATAGGTGACCTACACTTTCGTCCGTAAAGAGCTTCGTATGGAGCTATCTGAATGCTTGAATGATAACTATTATTATATGCGAACTCAATAAGTGGAAGATGATCATCCCAGTTACCCTTGAAGTCCATCACACAAGCCCGTATCATATCTTCTAGTGTCTGAATAGTACGCTCAGCCTGACCGTCTGTTTGGGGATGAAATGTTGTACTAAGACTTATTTGAGTCCCCAATCCTTTTTGGAAGGACCTCCAGAAATTAGTTGTAAATTGAGCACCTCTATCTGAGATAATAGATATAGGGACACCATGAAGTCGTACTATCTCTTTAATGTAAATCCTTGCATAATCCTCTGCTGAATACGTAGTCCTGACAGGCAGAAAATGGGCTGAATTTGTAAGTCTATCAATAATAACCCATATAGAATCGAACTTACGCTGGGTACGAGGTAAGCCTATGATGAAATCCATGTTAATCACTTCCCATTTCCAAGTCAGAATCTCTATAGCCTGCAATAATCCACCGGGTTTCTGATGCTCAATCTTAACCTGCTGACAATTTGGGCACTGAGCAACAAACTCTGCTATATCCTTCTTTATTCCGTCCCACCAGTATATTCCCCTGATATCATGATACATCTTCGTCGCTCCTGGACGAATGGAATAACGAGAATAGTGAGCTTCTCCCATAACCTGCTGGCGCAACCCTGCTACATTAGGAACACATAATCAACCTCGATATCTGAGGACTCCATCTCCTGTAATCTCCAATGGTGTCTTCTCCTTTTGAGGGGTTATATCTCTGTAGTAAGCTAGCACAGGATCTTCATACTGGCGTTCCTTCACTTCAATTACTAGAGAGGATGTTGCCATGTCCTGAATAGTAACTCCGGTACCACCTGAATTGTCACGACCCAATTTTTCCTCCGTTGGGTATCGTGATGGCACCTAGTCTTAGGGACTAGGTAAGCCTAACAATAATTAAAACAACAACATTATTTAATTAGAATCTCTTAAAATTCCCAAAACCGGTAGTACAAGTCATAAGCTCTACAAAGTGTTTGCTAAAAAACTTCTAAATACAACTGTCCAGAAATAAATATAAACAGTGCAAAACGAAAACTGGAAGGTAACTCTGAAGCCTGCGAACGCAGCAGCAGGTTTACCTTGAGTCTCCACAGCAACAGTCCACACAGCTAGCTAACGAACAGGTACCTGGATCTGCACAAAAATGTGCAGAAGAGTAGCATGAGCACACCACAGCGGTGCCCAGTAAGTATAAAGACTAACCTCGGTGGAGTAGTGACGAGGAACAGGCAAGACACCCATTGGTCTAATAAAATGAATAGATATAAGTACATGAATAACAGAAGTATGATGTCTACATAAAGACTATGCAATATGACTCACAATACAATAATGGCATTAAAGCAAGAAACAACAAGTATCAGCGGAATATCATGAAAAATGACGCAGACAAAGTGAATGGAACACAAGCTAAATCCGGAATCACGAATACAACAAGGACAAGTAATAACTCAGTAATTACAACCGCTTTTACATCAGGTTTTAGTCAACAACTCCACGAGGTACCGAACCTCGGACAATTTACAATCTCACGGGTCTCAATACCTGAACCCTAACACTTGGCAACATGTGCCCTCATAACACCTCATAAACACACTGACGACTCACGTGCCAATAGAGCCATTCTCACATAGAAGGCAAGTAAACAAGGGTGAGCATCTATGTTCAACAATATCAAGAACACCTCTTATCCGATAAGAGTGCTTAACTATGTGTATGCTTGTTCAAGTGTCCTAACATAGTCCATACAAGCAAATAAGCATAAGGAAGAAGAAGAACGGACAACACGTAGAATAGTTTCTCACAGCTTTCACAAGATCAAGCTCACACAGGTACGTATACCACTACACAAATATCAACAATAATGCCCCCATGCCATAAATCATCACAAATCAATCCCATACACATCCCACCTTATCTTGCCACGTGTGCAATAGTAACATAAATGCCCGCCTTGTCTCGCCACACGTGCATAATAATGTTCCCACTTTGTCTCGCCACATGCGCAACCCATACATATATATATATATATATATATATATATATATATATATATATATATATATATATATATCCCACCTTGTCATGCCGCATGTGCAAAATCAATAGTAACAATAGCACGGCAGAAATCTCGTGCAACCCCATAACAACAACCGCATGGCAGAAACCTCGTGTATCACAATAATAACAGCCGCACGGCAGAAACCTCATGCATCACCACAACAAATACAACAACAACAATGGCAATAATACAAAGTACGACAAGTAAATCAACTCAAGAACTTTTAAAATCACAAGAAAATGTGGGACCAAATCACAAAGAATAACCACAGTAATTAATGCTAGGCGTAAAGAGAACAACTTAACAAAGGGAAACTAATGTGTATCAACGATCCCGCAATATACATTTCAACAACAAGAAAATTATCACGAGTCAAATAATTCCAAATAAAACAAGTCGACTAAGATATAGGATATCTAAAACTTCTTTTAAGGTTGAGAAATTACTAAGGATTTTCAACAATTTAATTACGGATAAGCAGCGGAAAGATAATCATAACCTCAATTAAGACTAAACAAATTATAAGATGATATAATAATAATTTCAAATAAAGATAAGCAGTTATGAAAAGATAGCATGACAATAGAGGAGGTAAAAAAATCTTCAGTTAAGTCAAATAAGAGTCCAATAGGCAATAAGAGTGAATCCTGAAAGCAATTAATTCTAATTAAAGCTTGTAGAGGTGAAACTAGTAAATAGGAACTTAATCATATCAAGAACAACTTCATACTTAGTGAATATAAGGACCTAAGAATCCTAAAAGGCCAACTTTTCACAAATAAGTCCGAGCACGCACTCGTCACCTCGCGTGCATGGACTACAATCAACATAGAACACTCAAATCCTAAGGGGAAAATCCCCCACACAAGGTTTGGCCAGATACTTACCTCGAACCAAGCTCAAACAGTCCGTAAGAATGTCCTTTCCTCAATTATCCAACTCCGAATGGCCCAAATCTAGCCAAACACAATTGCATAACATGAATACAACAATAATAAACTTATCTAATCAATGAAATCAATATTTAATAAAAATTCCAAAATTCGCCCTAAAAAGTCGACCCGGGCCCACATCTCGGAATCGGGTAAAAGTCACAAAATACGAACACCCATTCACTCGCGAGTTCACTCGTACCAAAATTATCCAAATCCGACGAATAAATCCCAATCAAAACTCAAAACTCTTAGTTGAAGAACTTCTTCACATTTTTCCTAAATTTTCAATCCAAACCCGAAACTAAATGGAGAAAAGAACTATGGATTAATGGAAAACAACCAAAAACTAGTTAGGAATCATTACCCCAAAGTTTCCTCTGAAAAACCCTCGAAAAATCGCCAAATTCCGAGCTCTCAAGTCCAAAAACGAAGAATGAAACCAAACCCTCGGATTTCTCTTTTCTGCTTAGGCGTGACCGCACCTGCGCATAAATAGCCGCATCTGCATGACCGCAGGTGCGCATGTCCAACTGCATCTGTGCTTCCTCTCACTTCTGCGTGCCAAAATCCGCTTCTGCGGAGCCACTGATGCGCACAATTTCTCCGCACCTGCGGAGACTGTCAAGTCCAGCTCTTCTCGCACCTGCGCCTCAATCTTCGCATCTGTGGGCATCGCAGATGCGGAATTTTCCTCGCACCTGCGACCCCTGGACCTCCTCCATTTTTTCGCTTCTGCGCTTGCCTCTCCGCATGTGGGCGCTCGCACCTGCGGTCTCTTCTTCACAGGTGCGAAAATACTAGAAGCCTGAAGACTTAGCAGTAACATAAATCAAACTTTTAATCCGTTAAGCACCTGAAACCCACCCGAGGCCCATGGGACCTCAACCAAACATACCAACCAATCCTGATACACCATACGAACTTAGTCGAGCCTTAAAGTCACATCAAACAACGTCGAAACCACGAATCGCACCATGAATCGAACTTATAAATTTCAAATCTTTCAACTTCTAAAATTCGTGCCGAAACCTATCAAATCAACCCGGAATGACGTCAAATTTTGCAGGCAAGTCCCAAATAACATAACGGAGTTGTTCCAACTCTCGGAATCGCATTCCGACCCCAATATCAAAAAGTCCACTTCCGGTCCAAATCTCCAAAAATTCGACTTTCGCCATTTCAAGCCTAAATCAGCTACAGACCTCGGATTTACAGTCCGGACACGCTTCTAAGTCCAAAATCACCCAACAAAGCTAATGGAACCGACGGAACTCCATTCCGGAGTCGTCTTCACATAGTTCCGACAACGGTCAAAATCCTTAGACTTAAGCTTCCGTTTTAAGGACTAAGTGTCCCAAATCACTCTGAATCATCCGATAACTGAATTCAACCACGCACACAAGTCAATACACATAATATGAAGCTGCTCAGGGCCTTATGCCGCTAAACGGGACTTAAATTCTCAAAACGACCGACCGGGTCGTTACATCCTTCCCCTCTTAAACAAATGTTCGTCCTCGAACGTGCTAAGAATCGTCTCGAAGTCTTCAAATCACTGAAGGTACATATCCAACACACACCCGCGGGTGACTCCACGTCACCCCGATCCACATAAGCCTGACGACACCATCCCAACTGTAATTTATCCTTTTCGCCAACACCGATGAGCCTTAGAGTCAAAATTCTCACCTTTCATTTGTCTTCAAAAGACCAGATTCTAAATTCATAACCGATAACAGTCTCAACCAGCTGTAACAACTCATGCATACACCCACAAGGTACGATCACATAACAAAACACCACACATAGGCCCATAATAATATTTCTGATCACAATAGCTGCCCGAAATCAAAACCAGCACCGACAAATAGACCCATATCCGTTAGCAACCCGTTTCAAACCTCCACAACGCTGATAATGATGCAATAAACACGAAAACCTCATAACTATACACCCAATTCAACAAGTCACAACTAACACCATCGGGCACACACCCCGCAAGCCAAAACTCAAGAAGCACATAACGAAATGGACTAAGTATGTAAAGGGAAACACATAAGATAAATATCAAACAAGCCGACAGGCACAACTTTCTAACAATACCCTACTACGAATCAATTCAAAAGGAAAAATCAAAGTACATGAACAAATCATAAGGATCTCATCCTGGTATCACCCTCCACCGCGGCACGCAGCCCGGCTCAAACATAACAAATCACATGGAGTCGCGAGGGTCTCGCCCTCAACTCTGAATCACAAGTCGAATACATATCATACAAATGGAAATCTTCTACTAACTCAATTCTGCCAATAAAATCTCAACACTTGCTAAATTCTCACCCTGATAGAGTATCAAATCACAAATTATAACCAAATTTACTCAGGAATCACATCAAACCTACCATAATGGACAACGTGAATTCACTTATAGTCAACTTTCAATAATTAATAGAAATAAACGATAGACACGGCTATTACTCATAGAAACTCCCAACGGGGTAAACATCTAAACAAATACTAAGTCATGAACTCACCCATAGGTGGGACAACAAGTAGGGGAACTCGCCCCGATAAGCAGGACCGAATCAAATACGAATAGTGTCCCTTTGTAACAAATCAAAAGCATACATATATGACATCATCTGGAGCAATGACCTCAAGCCTACTATATGAAACACATCAACGGGCTGGGCCTTCCCCTCTTGGGCGCCTTCTACTCGCCCGAATACTCTGTTATGACATGCATGTCCGGAGTTTAGGACAATCTCTCACCCTGTGGCTGGTATCTCCACACTCGAAGCAACCTCTCTGCTAACGTGGCTGTGGGAACTGTGCGGTACGGGTACTCTCAGACCCATGAGCACCTGAAGCACTGTGCGAAGCCTAAAGTGCAAATTGAACTGGCTGACCCACAAAACCTCTACCATGTCGTACCCTGCCTCCAAAATAAGGACCAGTAGATCTCTCCGGTCTACGAGGCCTCCTTACCTCCCTGTCCTCTCTCTCTCCTGATCTCGCATGTACTCTCTCTCACGGCCCCGCCTATCCTCTTCCTCCTGATCCCACATGCCCTCTACACGGCGAGCGATCCCTACCACCTGTTGAAATGAAACATCTGACTCTAACTCCCGAGCTATGCTGAACCGAATATCATGCCTCAGTCCCTCAATTAAACTACGGACACGCTCTCTAACTGTGGCGACCAAAGCAGGTGCATGCTTGGCCAAATCACTGAATCTCACGGCATACTCTGACACTTACATAGTGCCCTGGCGCAGCTGCTCAAACTCCGCGCGCCATGCATCTCGAAGGGACTGAGGTACAAACTCTCTCAGGAACATCTCTGAAAACTGAAGCTAACTCGGCTGGGATACCCAACTCATATGCCCGCAACTACTGGTAAGCCGCTCCCTTGAGCTGGAACGTAGTAAAAGCAACCCCGCTCGTCTCCACAATACCCATAGTACGGAGAACGCGGTGACACTCCTTCAGAAAACGATGTGCACTCTCTGAAGCCAAACCACGTCATATTTCTTGAACCTTGCAACTCTAAGGTGCTCTTCCTCAGATGTTGCTGCCCTGACCACGGGCTGAACTGGGACCACAGGCTGTGTCGCCATGACACCTGGAACCTGACCAACATGAACTCGTTGCTTTGGAGTATGGGCGGCGGGAGTCTGGGCTCCTCCCCCGGTCTATGAAATAGCTGGTGCAACCGGAATCAACCCCGCCTGAGCCAATGTACCAATCATGCTCAAGAACTGTGCTAAGGTCTCCTGAAGTCCGGGGGTAACAACAGGCGCCTCCGGTACCTGCTCCCTAACTGGAACTACTGGCGGCTCCTCAACTGCTGCTCTAGTAGGTGCTCTAGCTGCGGCATGTACTCCTTGTCGACCTCTGCCTCTGCCCCTAGCGATACCTGCTCCGGGAGCAGCGTCGTCGATAACTGCAGCTTGTGTCCTCACCATCTGTGAGAGAATGGAATGATAAAAGTTCAAACTCCTAGATCAATAAGCTCGCACGATAGGAATGAAAGAAGTGAAATTGTCCTAATAGTTCTATAGCCCCTCGAAGATAAGTACAGACGTCTCCGTACCGATCCACAAGACTCTACTGAACTCGCTTATGACTTGTAGCACCTATGAACCTAGAGCTCTGATACCAACTTGTCACGACCCAATTTTTCCTCCGTTGGGTATCGTGATGGCACCTAGTCTTAGGGACTAGGTAAGCCTAACAATAATTAAAACAACAACATTATTTAATTAGAATCTCTTAAAATTTCCAAAACCGGTAGTACAAGTCATAAGCTCTACAAAGTGTTTGCTAAAAACTTCTAAATACAACTGTCCAGAAATAAATATAAACAGTGCAAAACGAAAACTGGAAGGTGACTCTGAAGCCTGCGAACGCAGCAGCAGGTTTACCTTGAGTCTCCACAGCAACAGTCCACACAGCTAGCTAACGAACAAGTACCTGGATCTGCACAAAAATGTGCAGAAGAGTAGCATGAGCACACCACAGCGGTGCCCAGTAAGTATAAAGACTAACCTCGGTGGAGTAGTGACGAGGAACAGGCAAGACACCCATTGGTCTAATAAAATGAACAGATATAAGTACATGAATAACAGAAGTATGATGTCTACATAAAGACTATGCAATATGACTCACAATACAATAATGGCATTAAAGCAAGAAACAACAAGTATCAGCGGAATATCATGAAAAATGACGCAGACAAAGTGAATGGAACACAAGCTAAATCCGGAATCACGAATACAACAAGGACAAGTAATAACTCAGTAATTACAACCGCTTTTACATCAGGTTTTAGTCAACAACTCCACGAGGTACCGAACCTCGGACAATTTACAATCTCACGGGTCTCAATACCTGAACCCTAACACTTGGCAACATGTGCCCTCATAACACCTCATAACCACACTGACGACTCACGTGCCAATAGAGCCATTCTCACATAGAAGGCAAGTAAACAAGGGTGAGCATCTATGTTCAACAATATCAAGAACAACTCTTATCCGATAAGAGTGCTTAACTACATGTATGCTTGTGCAAGTGTCCTAACATAGTCCATACCAGCAAATAAGCATAAGGAAGAAGAAGAACGGATAACACGTAGAATAGTTTCTCACAGCTTTCATAAGATCAAGCTCACACAGGTACGTATATCACTACAAAATTATAAACAATAAGAATGCCCCCAGGCCATAAATCATCACAAATTAATACCTGACACAGCCCACCTTGTCTCGCCACGTGTGCAATAGTAACATAAATGCCTGTCTTGTCTCGCCACACGTGCATAATAATGTTCCCACCTTGTCTCGCCACATGCGCAACCCATACATATATATATATATATCCCACTTTGTCATGCCGCATGTGCAAAATCAATTGAAACAATAGCACGCCAGAAACCTCGTGCAACCCCATAACAACAACTGCACGGCAGAAACCTCGTGCATCACAATAATAACAGCCGCACGGCAGAAACCTCGTGCATCACCACAACAAATACAACAACAACAATGGCCATAATACAAAGTACGACAAGTAAATCAACTCAAGAACTTTTAAAATCACAAGAAAATGTGGGACCAAATCACAAAGAATAACCACAGTAATTAATGCTAGGCGTAAAGAGAACAACTCAACAAAGGGAAACTAATGTGTATCAACGATCCCGCAATATACATTTCAACATCAAGGAAACTAACACGAGTCAAATAATTTCAAATAAAACAAGTCGACTAAGATATAGGATATCTAAAACTTCTTTTCAGGTTGAGAAATTACTAAGGATTTTCAACAATTTAATTACGGATAAGCAGCGGAAAGATAATCATAACCTCAATTAAGAATAAATAAATTATAAGATGATATAATAATAATTTCAAATAAAGATAAGCAGTTATGAAAAGATAGCATGGCAATAGAGGAGGTAAATAAAAATCTTCAGTTAAGTCAAATAAGAGTCCAATAGGCAATAAGAGTGAATCTTAAAAGCAATTAATTCTAATTAAAGCATGTAGAGGTAAAACTAGTAAATAGGAACTAAATCATATCAAGAACAACTTCATACTTAGTGAATATAAGGACCTAAGAATCCTAAAAGGCTAACTTTTCACAAATAAGTCCGAGCACGCACTCGTCACCTCGCGTGCATGGACTACAATCAACATAGAAGACTTAAATCCTAAAGGGAAAATCCCCCACACAAGGTTAGGCCAGATACTTACCTCGAACCAAGCTCAAACAGTCCGTAAGAATGTCCTTTCCTCAATTATCCAACTCCGAATGGCCCAAATCTAGCCAAACACAATTGCATAACATGAATACAACAATAATAAACTTATCTAATCAATGAAATCAATATTTAATAAAAATTCCAAAATTCGCCCTAAAAAGTCGACCCGGGCCCACATCTCAGAATCGGGTAAAAGTTACAAAACACGAACACCCATTCACTCGCGAGTTCACTCGTACCAAAATTATCCAAATCCGATGACTAAATCCCAATCAAAACTCAAAACTCTTAGTTGAAGAACTTCTTCCCATTTTTTCTAAATTTTCAATCCAAACCCGAAACTAAAATAGAGAAAAGGACTATGGATTAATGGAAAACAACCAAAAACGAGTTAGGAATCATTACCCCAAAGTTTCCTCTGAAAAACCCTCGAAAAGTCGCCAAATTCCTAGCTCTCAAGTCCAAAAACGAAGAATGAAATCAAACCCTCGGATTTCTCTTTTCTGCCCCAAGCGTGACCGCACATGCGCATAAATAGCCGCATCTGCGCGACCGCAGGTGCGCATGTCCAACCGCACCTGCGCTTCCTCTCGCTTCTGCACGCCAAAAATTCGCTTCTGCGGAGCCGCTGATGCGCACAATTTCTCCGCACCTGCGGAGACTGTCAAGTCCAACTCTTCTCGCACCTGCGCCTCAATCTTCGCATCTGCGGGCATCGCAGATGCGGAATTTTCCTCGCACCTGCGACCCCTGGACCTCCTACATTTTTCCGCTTCTGCGCTTGCCTCTCCGCATGTGTGCGCTCGCACCTGCGGTCTCTTCTTTGCAGGTGCGAAAATACCAGAAGCCTGAAAACAACACAAATTCAATTTTTAATCCGTTAAGCACCCAAAACTCACCCGAGGCCCCCGGAACATCAACCAAACATACCAACCAATCCTGATACACCATACGAACTTATTCAAGCCTTAAAGTCACATCAAACAACGTCGAAACCACGAATCGCACCATGAATCGAACTTATAAATTTCAAATCTTTCAACTTCTAAAATTCGTGCTGAAACCTATCAAATCAACCCGGAATGACGTCAAATTTTGCAGGCAAGTCCCAAATAACATAAAGGAGCTGTTCCAACTCTCGGAATTGTATTCCGACCCCGATATCAAAAAGTCCACTTTCGGTCCAAATCTCCAAAAATTTGACTATTGCCATTTCAAGCCTAAATTAGCTACAGTCCTCGGATTTACAGTCCGGATACGCTCCTAAGTCCAAAATCTCCCAACGGAGCTAATGGAACCGACAGAACTCCATTCCGGAGTCGTCTTCATATAGTTCCTACAACGGTCAAAATCCTAAGACTTAAGCTTTCATTTTAGGGACTAAGTGTCCCAAATTACTCTGAATTATTCGGTAACTAAATTCAACCACGCACGCAAGTCAATACACATAATATGAAGCTGTTCAGGGCCTTATACCGCCGGACGGGACTTAAATTCTTAAAACGACCGGCTGGGTCGTTACATCTAATAATCGAACTCCAAGATTAGCTAGCTGATGAATCTCACAAGTTATATCACTCTTCTCTGGCTGTAAATATGATAAGCTACACATAGATCTACGGCTGAGGGCGTCGGCTACTACATTCGCCTTTCTTGCATGGTATAAAATATCAACATCATAGTCTTTTAGTAGCTCCAACCATCGCCTCTGACATAAATTCAATTCCTTTTGATTGAATTTATACTGAAGGCTCTTATGTTCTGTATAGATATCAACATGAATGCCATATAAATAGTGCCTCCACATATTTAGTGCATGAATCACCGCGGCTAACTCTAAATCGTGGGTGGGGTAATTCTTCTTGTGGTTTCTAAGTTGTCTAGAAGCATAAGCGATAACCTTACCATGCTGCATCAATACACAACCCAATCCAACACCCGAAGCGTCACAATAGATAGCATAACCATCGGTCCCTTCTGGAAGTGTCAGAACCAGTGCTGAAGTCAATTTGTCCTTCAATGCCTGGAAACTCCGCTCACAAGCATCAGTCCACTTAAACTTGTTTGCCTTTTGAGTCAACTTTGTCAATGGTGCTGAAAGGGAAGAAAACCCCTCTACAAATCTCCTGTAATAACCTGCCAAACCCAGGAAGCTACGAACCTCTATTGGTGTCGTGGGTCTAGGCCAGGTCTTCACTGCCTCAATCTTCTGTATATCGACCCGGATACCCTTACCCGAAATAATATGACCAAGGAAGGCTACAGAATTCAACCAGAATTCACATTTAGAGAATTTTGCATACAACTTCCTTTCTTGTAGATCTCTGAGCACAGTACGCAAATGATCTGCATGCTCAGCCTCTGAACGAGAATAAACCAAAATATCATCTATAAATACAATCATGAACAGATCTAGAAAGGGTCTGAACACACGGTTCATCAAGTCCATGAATACCGCTGGGGCATTAGTCAAACCGAATGACATAACATGAAACTCAAAGTGTCTGTATCTGGTCCTGAATGTTGTCTTCGGAGTATCCTTTTCTCTAACCCTTACCTATGGTACCCCGACCTCAAGTCTATCTTTGAGAAAAACCTGGCACCCTGCAACTGATCAAATAAATCATCAATCCTCGGGAGTGGGTACTTATTATTGATCGTCGCCTTATTCAACTGTCTGTAATCAATACACATCCACAAGGAACCATCTTTCTTTCTCACAAATAACACAGGTGCTCCCCATGGTGATGTACTGGGTCTGATAAAGTTCTTTTCAAGCAAATCCCTCAGTTGTTCTTTCAACTCTCTCAGCTCTGCAGGTGCCATTCTATAAGGAGGAATAGATATCGACTGAGTATCTGGTAATGTGTCAATAGCAAACTCAATCTCCCGCTATGGCGGAAGGCCTGGAAGCTCATCGGAAAAATCATCAGGAAACTCATTAACCACCGGAATAGATTGAAGGGTCGATAACTCTGCTTTCACATCTTGTACCCGAACTAAGTGATAAATATAGCCCTTTCTGATCATCCTCCTTGCCTTGAGATAGGAAATAAACCTACCTCTCGGCGATGCATTATTACCTTTCTACTCTAGAACTGGCTCCCCTGGAAACTGGAACCGAACCATCTTTGATCTACAGTCAACGTTAGCATAACAATAAGCCAACCAATCCATACCTATTATAACATCAAATTATATCATATCTAGCTCAATCAGGTCCGCTAATGTAGAACGACTAAGAACTCCTACTATACAATCTCTATATACCCGTCTAGCTATCACTGGATCCCCAACAGGTGTAGACACCTCAAAAGGTTTAATCAACTCAGGTTTTATCCCAAACTTGCTAGCAACCAACGAAGTGACATACGATAAAGTGGAACCTGGATCAATCAATGCATATACATCATATGAAGAGACTGATAATATACCTGTAACAATATCCGGTGACAACTCCTGATCCTGTCGACCCGCTAATTCATAAATGCAGTTTTGAGGACCGCTCGAGCTAGATGCTCCACTTCTGCCTCTACCATGACCGGTTGGTGCTTGTGATCCTTGCCCAGGGGGCGTACTGATGATGACGAACCAGCTATAGATCCCGCTGGCTGAACTATACCTGCACCACCTCTCATCGGATAATCTCTCATAACGTGGTCTGGATAACCACAAGTATAACAAACACCCAACCCCACGAGACACTGCCCGATATGATGCTTACCACATTGAGCACATCGTGGCAAAGGTGGCCTCATCTGACTTGACTCACCTCTATACTGAGAACGAGAGGCCCTGGAACTATGACTGGGCCCTGAATATGTGGAACGATCAAATCTCCTACCGAAAAACTGAGGGGGTGCACTAGCTGATGGCTGAGCTGGATACCTCGGGTATTGCTGTCTCTAACCACCTTGAAACTCACCAGAAGGACCTGAAGATCTTGCTCTCTTACTCTGGCCCCTATCATGCTCACGATCGGCCCTCTGCTTCTGCTTACGCTCCTCTACACCCTGAGTGTATGCCTGAATACGAGAAATATCAATGCCTGGATGAAGTGAGACCGACATACAGTCATTGAGAAGGTGCGGCTCACGTCTCGGAATCGGATAAAAGTCACAAAATACGAACACTCATTCACTCAGGAGTTTAACCATATAAAAATCATCAAATTCCGATACCATTTCATCCCTCAAATTGTGATTTTTCATTTTGAATTTTTCTTTCAAAAACCACTATTTTCCTCAACTCAAAACACAAATTAAATGATAAAAATAAAGATAGAATCATGGAAATAAATAAATTCTAGGTGAAGAACACTTACCCAATCGATTTGCATGAAAAACCCACAAGGAATCGCTCAAAACCGAGCTCTAGAACTTCAAAAATGGTGAAAATGGCAAACCTTCGGAATAAAGGACTTTATATTCTGCCCAGGGGTTTTGTGCATCGCGAACGCGGAGAAAGGGACGCGTTCGCGAAGAAGAGAAACAAAGCTGCCCAGTTGTTCTTCGCGAACGCGACAACACGTTCGCGAACGCGAAGAGGAAAAATATGATGGCCCAACGACTGCTCTTCGCGAACGCGTGAAGTAGTACGCGAATTCGAAGAGTGTAATGGAATAGCTACGCGAAGAGGAAAATGATAACCAGTGCACAGGGCCTGGTTTGCACTTCGCGAACGCGAGATAGGGAATGCGAACGCGAAGAAGGGGGTGGCAGAACTTCGCGAACGTGAGAGGGTGACTGCGAACGCGAAGAGGAAATATTTCACCCTCCAAAATAACACTACGCGAACGCGAAGGCAAGGACGCGAACGCAATGAAGGAAACCAGATGATAGATAACAACAGTTCAAAAATAGGGGGAAAAGACTCGTAGCCCATCCGAAACTCACCCGAGGCCCCTAGGACCCCGTCTAAACATACCAACAAGTCCCATAACCTAACACGGACTCGCTCGAGGTCTCAAATCACATCAGACAATACCAAAAATACAAATCGCACCACGAATCGAACTTATGAACTTCCAAAACTTCCAACTTTGAAAACTCGTGCCGAAACCAATCTAACCAACCCGAAATGACGTAAAATTTTGCAGGCAAGTCCCAAATAATATAACGGAGTTGTTCCAACTCTCGGAATCGCATTCCGACCCCTATATCAAAAAGTTCACTTCCGGTCCACATCTCCAAAAATTCGACTTTCGCCATTTCAAACCTAAATCAGCTACAGACCTCGGATTTACAGTCCGGACACGCTCCTAAGTCCAAAATCACCCAACGGAGCTAATGGAACCGACAGAACTCCATTCCAGAGTCGTCTTCACATAGTTCTGACTACGGTCAAAATCCTAAGACTTAAGCTTCCGTTTTAGGGACTAAGTGTCCCAAATCACTCTGAATCATCCGGTAACTGAATTCAACCACACACGCAAGTCAATACACATAATATGAAGCTGCTCAGGGCCTTATGCCATCGAACGAGACTTAAGTTCTCAAAATGACCGATTGGGTCGTTACAGCTGGTGCCCCTCGGATCTCCTCTGGAAAGGGCAGGGTATGTGAAGTCTGAGATGGAGTCTCACTATGCGACTCTCCCCGAGACCTAGTAACTCGTGGCGCTCTACTTGTAGTCTCATCATCCACAGACTTGCCCTTCTGGGCGGCTGTAGCCTTCTTGGGCATCGCTAAAAACACAACATGTCATTAGGAAAATGAATTCTTATATCGCACGATCTAAGATAAGAAAGAAAAGTAACCATCCTAAATATCTTGTAGCCTCCTATCTATAAGTGTGGTGCACAACACACCCATAAATAAGACTCTACTAGACACGGTCTGTAGACAACCCTAGGACAGAACTGCTCTGATACCACTTTTGTCACGACCCAAACCAATGGGCGCCGTGACGAGTGCCCGAGTTCTACCTATCAAACACCCCTAAGCATTCGTCTAAGATATAAACATGAAATAAGTGTAGGTCATGCATAAAGTCTGTAAATAAACTACTAATTCATATGAACAACCTACGCAAGAAAACATGCCCAAAAGACATACACACACACACACACACACACACACACATACACACACATACATATATATATATATGGAATACGGTATGGCTAGCCGATAAGGCCACATACTATCTAACTATACATGACTGTCTACAGACCTCTATTAGAGTGTACAACTGTATAAAGGATGGGACCGGGCCCCGTCGTACCCATATATCTATGTAAACACATCGTACCAAAACTCAAAGCAACTCCGGATCAAATGGAGCACACCAACTTTCGCTGATTAAGGATCCTAAGGAGGGGGACTGTCAGTCTGTCTACTTGTACCTGCGGACATGAAACGCAGCGTCCCAAGGCAAAAAGGGACGTCAGTACGAATAATGTACAGAGTATGTAAAACATGAAAATCAGTACATAAAAGACATAGATAAAATATGGGGTAAAAAATTCCACATGTGAGTCTAAATAACTTTGTGAATCCTGAAACATTTATAATATCATGCACGTGCATGTAAATATCGTATCATACATAGGTATAGATGTACATAACATCATCAAGCCTCTGAGGGAATCCCATCATATCATCTCGGCCACTGTGGGCAAATCATCAACGTATACCAGTTGATCAGGTGGTGGTGCGCATATAACGTCTTAACCTTTTTCCATATCCCATATACATATAATATATGCGTATATAACGCCTTCTAGTCATGGGTCAATGTACATGTATAAATGCATGAAATGCATAAGAAATACGTTAATAAGATTTCTCGAATATCATAAAATCAATATGCCTTTCGGACAAATTTTATCAAATACGTATTTTTCTGAGACCCATGAACAGAGGATATAATAATAATTCACATGGGGAATCAATAATATAGACACCCCTAATATTTCTATGAATAGAGTCATTTATGAACGTTACGTATTTTACTCGTTTCGTTTGTATCATTTGGATCATGCCAAAAACAAAAAAGGGATAGCCTTAACATACCTCAAGTCGTCAATGCAACTCAACAAACAAGCTTATGACAACTAGTGCGCCAACCCTATAGCAAAGAAATACGTGTACAATTTAGATGGCGGTAGTATATTACATATCTCAAACGATAACTCGATTCTAAAATAAAATGGGCAGCATTTTCCCTGATTTTACTGCTCCCTCAAGCCTACTATAGGCGAGATACAAACAAAATACAATCAGCAACTCAAATCCAACCTAATTACAATCCGGGACCTTCAATACAATAAACCCCCCAAATATACCATAATGCACCCAATCAACAAATTATCAATTAGCCTGCAACTACAACGACGAGCGACCAACCTACTACCCTACCATATGTGTCGTTTCTCCACGCCATTTTTTATCCTTCCAAACTCCATAAATTAGCAGCACAATAGACAGCCCAAAAGCAACACAAAACAACCCACAAAACAGTCCACTACAAGTCAAATAACTCAACCTCACGGCTTCCGATCACCGTCCCGTAAGGTCTAACTATTAGAAAATGAATTTATTAACTTTTTTTGATATTTTAAAGCTTAAATACAGAAATTAGAAATTTTATTAACTATTAAATTTATTTCAAAACTCAAACTACAAAGAAAAAGAGATGTGATATAGTGATACTTACGTCGTAGGGATCGTTCTGATGTTATCGCTTCTCGATTTCGTACCCGGGATGTTAGTATTATTTGAAGCTATTAGAGAACTCAAGGACCGTTTTTTATGGTGCCTCTGGTCAGATTCTAAGTAAAATTAAGAGAGAGATACGAGTTAAAATATATTTATCAAAACTTTAGAAAAGTCAAAAGGTGCTAGCTTGGCACCCTCTCATTCGCCCATCTTCCGACGCTTATATCTTTTTATCCGGATGTCGTATGAACGAACGGTTAAGAACATTGGAAACTACATTCCAAGACCTTCAATTTGGTATATAATATGTCCGAAAAAGACCTCATATAGTACACACAATTTATTTCTCAAAAAGCTCTATTATAGGGCAAATTCTTAGTCGGTTTTTCCGCAACTTTAATCCGATTTTCCCCAAACTTTATGTGTTTTGTCCAAACATCATATATAGTCATATTATGACTTTAAACTCATTTAAATCATGATTAACAAGTCTCATATTCATTATACGTCACCTTGAGACGTATAGGATGTAACACAAAATAATGACTATTTTTTAATGACTTTACAAATGCTTGCTATTTTTCAATTACCAGTTCGAAAACTTGTTAGCCCGTACTATTTTTACAAGATTTACATGTAAAACTTGCCTATTGACTGGTTCACTACTCTGGCCTATTTAAGTATCGTATCAAGTATTATTTCTTACTATCATCAACGTTACAACAAATACTATCTCCTCAAGGTGTGTGTATATATGTGTGTATGTGTGATGTGCGCGTGCGCTAATATGAGGTTTCCATCTACCTAGACCTTAATAGGCAGATTTATTCAGTTTTTCTTTGTCTTCTTTTTTAGTACTTTAGAATAGAACATGTAATCAAGTAAAAGAAAAGACTTGCATTAATTAAGTTGTAGGATTTTGTACAGAGTATTCTACTATTATTATGATAATACATGTTCCACCAACCAAAATAATCCCCATAAAATTGGTTGTATAATACATTAAATTTGAATTTAAATTTCCAAAAAATTGTGAGTGAAGATAACAAATGAGGAATTTTCAGAAACCACTATTGTTTTTTGGCTATTAACTTCCTATAGCTATCATATACATAATTATTATCTATAACTACTATTCAGTTGTTACGGTAGTGTATTCGCACGGATGTATTCATGAATACAACAACAAAAAGCGCCTAAAATCAGGATAGTGCAGTTGTACGCGCATGTATTCATATGTATTCGCGCTGCTGTATTCATGAATACAACATTAAAAAGCGCCTAAAATCAGGGCAGTCCAGTTGTACGCGCATGTATTCGCGCCATGTATTCATGAATACAGTAACGACAATCACCTTAAAAATAGGTATGTCCAGTTGTCTAATAACGGAAATAATATCAATTAGCGTGATATACTCTTAATATAACTCAATAAAATTAATTCTTACATGCCTCATTATCAACCCAATTATAGCCTGTTTGGCCAAGCTGGAGAAATCAACTTATTTTGAGAAGTGCTTTTGAAAAAAAGTACTTTTGGAGAGAAACAATTTGTGTTTGGCTAATCACTCTGAAAAATACTTTTGAGCAATAATTTGTGTTTGGCCAAACTTTTCAGAAAGTGCTTTTAAGTATTAAATTACGAATAAGGACATGAATAGATTTACTTAATAGTTAATATTATAAGTAAATAAATAATCTTAAAAATTTATTGTTACAAGCAATAATTAAATCTTTTCATTTTATTTAAGTAAAATATGAAAATAAAATTTAAAAGTACTTAATTCTTTTAATATAAGTTAAATATATTAAAAATCATTCAACAAATATAAAAGCATTCACCCATAAAGTCACAATATATTAGAAAGTTATCCTAAAAATAATAAGAAATATTTATACATTAATATCCTAAGTATTAGGTTTAACGATTATTTTGGCATATATTATATTTTGTTAAGGGTATTTTTGGTAAGAAGAAAAGTCAAAACTGCTTCTGCTTCTGCTTTTGGGAAGAAACTACTTTTTTCTACTTCTCAGAAACTGCTACTGCTTCTTCCCAAAAGTACTTTTTTCTCCCAAAAAACTTGGCCAAATACCTCAAGTTAGGGAAAAAAGTATTTTTGAGGAAAAAACACTTTTGGCCTCTTGAGAAACTTGGTCAAACAAGCTATTAATTAGAATGGTTTTTCAGTCGTATATAACTGTTGTATTTAATTTTAGTATTTAGTATGTTTCAATATTTTTTTCACTATTCCATTCATTAGATTCAATGTCTGTATTTACTGTATTCACTATTTTTATTCAATGTATTCAAATGAATTTGTATTAGCAGCATTTTAGTTATTCCTAATACATGTTATTGCTGCTGTATTCAGTATATTTTATTGGTTGTATTCACTCTATTTCTATTTGTATTCAATATATTTTACTATATTTCACTATATTTTAAAATTAAATGTATTCACTGTTTATATTATGTTCTATTTTAATATTTTTATTAAGCGTATTTTGATGTTTATATAATGTATTCATGCATAAATACATGTGTATTTAGTTGTATTAAAAAAATACAAACCTTCAAAATACATAAATACATACAAAAAATAATATATTTATATAAAAATATAATGTATTTGAATTAATTTGTACAGAATACAATACGTTTGTATCATTATATGTGACTAAATAGTAAAGAAGGGAAGAAAGTTCACCGGATATGGCATTTTTTGGCCAAACAAAATATTGTATACATTGTATTAAAACTAAAAATGGAGGCGAACAAAAACCCCAGCCCTCAAATCTTCTATGGTGTAAAGAATATTGCAATATTCGTGTAGAGGAATCCATTGCAATATCCGGCGTAGAGAAAGCCACAGTTTCTTTCTTTCTAATATTGCAGTACAAATCCATTGCAAATATCTGATGTAGAAACTAAGCAGTACAAATCCATTGTAATATCCGGCGTATAAACTAACCAAGTATTCTGCTCGAACAGAGAGAGAAGGAAGAGAGAGAGAAAGAAGAAAATTTTGTTGGGATTTTGAGAGAGAATGGTATGTTAATTGAAAGAAAGAGAGAGAAGGAAGAGAGAGAGAAAAGAAGAAAAAATTTGAGAGAGAATCTTGTGTTAATTGAAAGAAAGAGAGCAAAAACATAAATAACATATTTCATGTCTCAATAGTAGTATGTACTATTTTGTTATAAAATATAAAAGGTAGTTATAGAAAATAATATTTTAAAATAATTTTGATTTATAATAAATATGATGTATACCTTTACTACAGGAGTTAAAAACTTAAAATTTCCATAACACATACTATTCGAGGAGGTTTTAGGCCTTCTTGGCCTTTTACAATGTTAAATTTAAGAAAATATCTTTTTTAGATCTCTTATGTATAAATGAAAGATCTGTGAAAAAATAAATCTACCATATATAAAATAAGAGGTACAATCATAAAACTAAAAACAAGTTTGTAAAAGGCTAAAAAATCACACACCAATCATGTTATGTTGTAGAAATGTTGCTTTGTCAAATTGGTGACAGGGTGTATACTTACCCGGCCCATTTTATATTTTCTGGACAGCCTCTGCATCAGCTATTGGTTCCGTTTCTGTTTGAGAAATACTGCATCTCTTCTCCCTCACTCGCTCAACACCTCACTCAGCTGCTCCTTTCTCAAGTCTCAACCAGACCAAACATGTTTTTCCACATAGTATTAGAGAGAAACATGCAGCTTCATCCCCGTCACTTCGGCCGTGATCTTCGCGAAAAACTCGTCTCCAAACTCATGAAAGATGTAGAAGGCACTTGCAGGTTTCATTTTAAAAAAAGCAAACCCTAATTCATATCAAATTTTGCAATTTCCTTCTGATTTAACATTAAATTTGGTTTAAATTGATCGCCTAAGATTTTGGGGTTCTTCAGTGGTCGGCACGGTTTCATAGTGGCGATTACTGGGATCGAAAGCGTTGGGAAAGGTTTAATTCGTGACGGGACGGGTTTTGTTACGTTCCCAGTGAAGTATCAATGCGTTGTGTTTCGACCTTTCAAAGGTGAGATTTTGGAAGCTGTTGTTACCATGGTTAACAAGGTAAGAAATGTTTCATTGCACTAAAAATTTGTCATGATTCACATGGCTTGGAATAAAATTAAATAGTCGAATCCGCTAGTTTGGGATTCAAACTTAGATTAATTGATTGACCTATAGATATTTTCTTTATGACGGTGGTTGGCAAACAACTTATGTGCACCTTACTATTCCACCTAGTCCTTATAGTCAATTTGGAAGAAGGAGTACTCAAGCTCTACGTACTATCTCCCACTAGCACTTACCGGCCTTGTAGTCCATTAGGAAGAAGGAGAAATGAAGCTCTATGTACTACCTCCCACTAGCACAGTTACAAGGTAACTCTGCTTACCAAGGTTTAGGCAGATTGGAGAAAGTTAGCTAGTGTTTTATTAAAATGGATCATGATACATATAGGGCTCGAATAGAGTGGACTTGATGCTGATGAATTAAATAGTTGAATCCAACTTGTTTGGATTGAGACTAAGATTGATTGACTGACCTATAGATATATGATTGTCAAATATACAATGTTCATTACATTAAGGTTGGTCATGATTTCTATGTAGCGAATAAAGAATCTTCAATAGTGTATAAGGGATGTAGACAATCATATAGCTGACTCTAACTAGTTTGAGATTGAGACTTAGATTAATTGATTGATTGACTTACAATCTATTTTATGATTGTGAAATACTGTAGATAGGACTTATCCAAGGTTAGAAATTTTCATTGCATTAAAGTTGGTTATGATTTGCATAATATTGACATGAGTTGAGTTTAAATGGAGTAACAAGTTCAGTTACTGAGACATAGTAGTAGTTGTTGTAAAGTTGACAGCTTGAATAGTGTAGAATGGAGATAGGCTATCATATATCTGACTCTAACTAGTTTGGGATTGAAACATAGATTATTGATTGACATAGGACACATTATGAATATTTAATTAATTGGCCTATGCATATTTATGATTTTGGACATTGCATTTGCAAGGAAAAAGATTTCATTGTATTTATGTTAGTCTTGGTAGTGAACTCTAATTAGTTTTACAAGATAAATTAATTGCCGGTTAGGAATGAAATGGTCTCAATAGAGCAGAATGTATATAGAAGATTCATATATATAGCCGACTCCAAGTGGTTTAGGCGTAGTTGATCTATTGATTGATTGGTAAAGTTAATTAAGTTTTTTCCCTCTACCTATAGATACTTATATGTGTGGAATATTGCAGATGGGATTTTTTGCTGAAGCAGGGCCTGTGCAGATTTTTGTTTCAAATCATGTGAGTTTGTCTCGGATCTTGAATATTTAGACCAGCATATATTGCTGATCCGCATACCTGCTCTACTTCTTTTAGCATTGCATACCACTGGGGCACCCTGCTATATATGCATGAGTGTGATTTAAGTTATATCTTTGAAAATTTTGTAAAAGTTGTCTTGCCATCTTGAAAATTATTTATTAGTTGGCAGTGAAATTCTATATATTCGAATTATGTTTGTTATTTATATTTCAGAGCATCTCTGATATATGTAAAAGTAATTATTCTTTTCCCAGTTTATGCTAATATACACTCCATTTGATGCATGTGAAAGCTTACGTAGGACCTTTTTCTCACATTTGCTTGTGTCTGACCCTTGGATTTCCTGCAGTTGATACCAGATGACATGGAGTTTCAGTCAGGGGATGTGCCAAACTATACAACTTCAGATGGCTCGGTATGTAATATTTATTTGCTTCTATGTTGCTTAAATCCTCCAAAAATGCCGCTGCACCCATGTCGGATCCTTGATGACGTCCAATCCTACTCTCGACGTGAGTAATAGTACGGTCATTAGCAATAATAAACCCTACTAGGTTGGGGTCGAATCCCACAAGGAGTGTGGTGTGTGCTAGAGTGTCAAAATGTGTGAGAACTTGATGTTTCCTAATGCAAGCTCCAAACAAAAGAGTGATTGTTCAATTACTTCTAAAGACTTCTAAAATTACTAAACTAGGCTAGGAATTTTATCGAACACGTAGAGTGCAAGTAAAAATGGTTTGTTTTCTAATAAGAGAAAGACCTGGGTTATAACCTCAGTATGGCATAGTTAGTTCTTGGGTGTACTTAGCTTGCCTAAATACTTTGAATTAGTAATTATGATACAATTATTAGCTACCCACTAAATTTTTTCAACTCTAGCAAGCTTATCCCTAGAATGTTCTTCCAAACCCAAAGGAATGCACTAAAACCCAATTGATAATGAACCAAGTAGGGATCTCCCTGTTCCTAGTTTGATTTCATTAACCAAGCTTCATTAATTCCTTAATAAGCTCAAATCCTTGCTACTTGTTAACTACCCAATCCAATTTCCACCTTTCCAAGTTAGAAATAGACGACAAAGGGTTCAATTAGTGTTTGCAACTACCAAATTAACAATAAATCATGAAAACAAGTAAGATAATCACAACCCAAGTAATAATAAACAAGATAAACAAATACCCATTCACATTAATGCCATAAGAGTTTATAATCGTAGCTATAAAGCTTAGCTACTCATACTAGAAATGGAAAATAAAAGCTGGATGAAAAGATAAACATAATTAAAGACTAATAAAGTAAGAAAATCCAAACACAATGGTGAAGATCCTCCAAATCCTTGATGAACTAGGTTAAAAACTATTGTATTACTCCAAAGAATGAAAAATGACCTAAGAAAATGAGCTAAGATTCTATTTATAATAGCCGGAAAGTCTTGATAAAAATGCCTCTGCAGTGCTAAATCACCGAGTCGAAAATATTTCGTCTTCACGTTTTTGCTTCTCTTCCATTCAAGTCTTGCTTCCGATGATTTTTTTGTACTGAAATCGTGGAGCGGAAATATTCCGTCCACCTAGGCAGATTTTCAACTTTTTCAGGTGTCCAAAATCATGGAGCCGAAATTGTTTCCATTTTCAGACAAAGGAGATAACAAAAGAAAAGTATTGTGGTTAGGAAAAGGAAAGGAATAGACCAAGTATGCAGCGTAAAAATAGAAGATATACGTGACCAAATTTTTCAGGTATCCGTCCAGAAGAGTAGCAAGCTACCTTTCTTTGATCCCCCTTCCCGAGCAGGGAAGAGAACTATCTCCATGTTTTTTCTTAGTCTTATAGGCTTGAACATTTAACCAAAATTCTTCATTTTTTGGCTTTAAAAACGGTTCCACGATATAATATCACGGGCACAATTTCTGCTCTTTCTTCGGTTTTCCAATTCGTCCATCTCTCGCTCCAAATTCCATCTCTTTTATCCTTTTTGTTCAAATCCTTCATCAACTATTTACTTTAGGCTCGAACACCTGAAACCAACCAAATTAAGTTAGTTTAGTCCATTAAATTGTACTCAAAGAACCTTAAAACTCAAAGAAAGGTATGAATAAGTTGGCATTTTCGCCAACTTATCAACTCCCCAAATTTAAGCTTTTGCTTGTCCTAAAAGAAAAATAAAATGACACAAAACCTTAACACACCAAAGCATCCGAGTTTTATGACTTTGGGTGGTACCGCCAATTAATCAAAAACATGTGAGCCATCAACAAGAATTGTTAATTTCAAATTTCAAGATCAAATGCTAAATCATCATTAGAATCAAGAATCACACCATGACACCAAAGTTTCAAATCTTGTCTCTTCGTCACAAGGCAGCCCTTTTATCTCTCATTCATCTTCATTGGAAAATGACACACCTAGTCCAATTCTCAAGTTTTCATGTACCCTCGCAACAACAAAGGATCCCAAACACACAAGATTGCATTCAACACAAAAAAGGATATAATCAAAGAAATATTCTCTCTGTCTCTCAAAAGATGTTCAAGTGCACATCATTAGTAGTATAGGCTTGCCCGTCATGTAGATCTCAACTAATGCAGGCATATCTAATGAAGAATCACTTGGGCCAGGGCGGAGGATTCCAACTCAAGGTCTAGACTTGATAGATTCTTGACATCTCCCACATGGGATGAGCTGGTGCCGAACGTGCTGCAGATTCCTTTACCTAGGTTGACTTCAGATCATTTGCCTATTTTGCTAGATGGATGCAGAGGGAGAGGGGGTGCGTGCTCCCTTCCGATTCGAAAACATGTAGTTGAAAGTGCCAGGATTCGGTGACAAGGTGAAAGAATGGTGGACAAGCTACGGGGTATCAGGGACACCTTCATACCGTCTTTCGAAGAAACTCAAATTGCTCAAGGGAGATATTATTAGGTGGAATAAGGAGGTTTTTGGGAGGGTAGAGGTTAAAATGAGGGAGCTTATGCATGAATTGGGGGATTTAGAAAGAGGGAAAGGGGCGAGGGAGTTAGATGAATCTGAGAAAGAGAGATTGGGGGAGGTTAAGAGGGAAATAGTCGAGTTAGCAATAGCTCAGAAGACTAGTTGGCGGCAAAAATAGAGGGCGCTCTGGTTAAAGGAGGGGGATTCGAATACCAAGTTTTTCCATTGGGTGACGGTCGCAAATTGAAGGAGAAACTTCATAGAGTACTTAGTTGTGGATGGGGTGAGGATTGAGGGAGAGGAGGAGGTAAAAGGGGCGATAGTGGGGTTTTATGAGAACTTAGATAAAGAGGAAATTAGTAGGAGGCCGACTTTGGGGGGAATAGAGTTCAACCATACAGGGGAGGGAGACAGCGAGTGGCTAGAAAGGGTTTTCGAGGAGGAGGAGGTGCACGAGGCTGTGTCGAGTTGTGCTGGTGATAAGGCCCCCGGGCCTGATGGTTTCTCCAAGGCTTTCTTTCAGCTCTTCTGGGACACCATCAAGGGGGAGTTGATGGAAGCTATTGAATACTTCCATGCGAATGGTGTTTTCGAGAGAAGTATCAATGCTTCCTTTATTACTATTGTGCCTAAGAAAGAAGGTGCATCTTGTATCAGAGACTACATGCCTATTAGTCTCGTGGGGAGCATTTACAAGATTATTTCTAAAGTGCTTTCCAACAGACTAAAGAAGGTTCTTGACATGACTGTTTCGTCCTCCCAGAATGCGTTTGTGGAAGGTAGGCAGATCCTGGATGCTGCCTTGGTGGCAAATGAACTTGTAGACTCCAGAAGGAAAAATAGAAAACCCGGCTTACTATGCAAGTTGGACCTTGAGAAGGCTTTTGACCATGTCAATTGGGAGTTCCTGGACTTCATTATGATGCGGATGGGGTTTGGGGAAAGATGGAGGAGATGGATAAAGTTCTGTATTTCCTCAGTCAGATTCTCTGTCCTGGTTAATGGTAGCCCGTGTGGTTTCTTTGGAAGCTCCCGGGGTCTCAGGCAAGGTGACCCCCTATCCCCCATGTTATTCATTCTAGTGATGAATGCTCTGAGCAAAATGATGGATCGTGCGGCGGGCGGAGATTTCTTGAGAGGATTCTCAGCTCCTATTGGGGTTCTCAGTGCCCGAAAAGTCTCACATTTGCTTTTTGCGGATGACACACTGGTTTTCTGTGATGCCGATATGGATCAGTTGACCTACCTGAAGCAGGTCCTGCAGTGGTTTCAGTTAGTATCAGGACTCAAAATCAACATCGGCAAGTGTGAGATTTTCCCGGTAGGCGAGGTTACTAATATTGATGCCTTGTCTGGTGTTCTCAGATGCAAGGTGGGCTCCCTTCCCACTACTTACCTGGGCCTCCCTTTGGGCGCTTCATATAAGGATACTACGGTTTGGAATCCAGTGATCGAGCGGGTTGAAAAAAGATTAGAAGGGTGGCAGAAACGGTATTTGTCAAAAGGAGGTAAGGAAGTGCTTATCAAAAGCACTTTATCGAGTATGCCCACCTATTACTTATCACTATTGCAAGCACCGGTGAGTATCACAGAAAAACTGGAGCGACTTCAAAGGAACTTTCTGTGGGATGCGGCTGATGGAACTAGAAAGTTTCATCTAGTGAATTGGCAGACAGTCACTTCCCCAAAGAAGTGGGACGGACTTGGAGTGAAAAATCTTAGGGTATTTAACAGAGCTTTAATGGGAAAGTGGCTGTGGAGATTCGGGGTAGAAGAGCATGCTCTATAGAGGGAGGTCATAGTAGAAAAGTACGATTCAACGGGAGGGGGTTGGAGGACCAAGGCGATCACAACACCTTTCGGGTGTGGCATGTGGAGGAGCATCATGAAGAATTGGGAAGCATTCAGTGGCAACATCACTTACAGGGTGGGAGATGGAAGGAGAATCAGCTTTTGGAATCATAGGTGGTGTGGAGAGGATACTCTGAAGGTCTCCTTCCCCCACGTCTTCAGAGTTTCAAACCAGAAGGAACTGATGGTCCAACAAATTCGCAATGAGCATGAAAGGGGGGTAGTATGGGACCTCTCATTCAGGAGGAACATGCAAGATTGGGAGATTGCGGAGCTCCAAGTTTTGTTGGCACGGCTATACGGGCAAGACAGGCTTCAGCCATCCATCGACTCTTGGAGATGGGGCTTGTGTGGCGATGGTTTGTTTTACCGTAAAGTCCTTTTACCAGAGTATGTTGGTGAGAGAGAAGACTACTTTTCCATACTCATCGATCTAGATTCCTAAGGCGCCCACGAAAGTGTGCTTTTTTGCATGGCTAGCAGCGAGGGGAGTGATCTTGACTGCTGAAAATCTCCGAATAGAGGGGAATTACACTTGTTAGTTGGTGCTACATGTGCAAAAGCTCAGGGAAGAAGTTGATCACCTTATGTTGCATTGCCCTGTGTCCTCTGCTTTGTGGAGGGCAATCCTGAATCTTTTTTGGTGTTCAATGGGTGATGCCAAGCTCTGTAAAGGAAATGTTATATAGTTGGGGGCGGTTTTCGTAGAAGAAGAAAGCAAAAGGCGTGGAAGTTCGCCCCGTTAGCTCTCATGTGGGTAGTATGGGGGAGAAAAATAGGAAAGCTTTTGAGGAGATTGAGTCTTCTTTTTCACATCTTAAGAATAGTCTTTTATCTTTGATCGCTTTTTGGTGCACTCATTTAGCCCCTACTTGTATAGAAGATTGGGCGTCTTTTGTAGAGAATCATGTTCTGATGTAAATTCTCTACGTCTTTGGTATACTTCATGTATACAGGAGTTCTCTCCCTTTTGATTAATACAATTTACCTTATCAAAAAATCTAATGAAGAATCACATAGGGCTTAAGTGAGTTGTAATATAGGCTTTTGGTTAAGGGTAAGATATCAAGTTGGATACGTAGTGACTAAAGACTCCCCAAGCACTATAAATTGCAACATTTCAACGCACACTTCCTTGTCAAAATCTTTCCACACTTTTTGCTCATTTTTTCAATTTTATCATCTTGTCACCCCTTTTATTTCACGATTCTTTTTTTTTTTCAATGTTTTTTTTTTTTTATTTTTATATATATATATATATATATATATATATATATATATATATATTTGGAATGCATAGGTAGGGTACAAATATGGTAAGATGACTTTCACCATTAAATCAATTTCATTTATCTACAATATACTTTTCCTATCATCTCCCCCAAGCTTAGGCTAAAAGCCTAAGTTGTAGCTTCAAGTGCTTAAGAACGTAGCGACATCAAAATAGGTCAACACAAAGGGGAAAGGCTTGTAATATGGTTGCCAAACAAAAAGGCTAAAGGCTCAAGGGAGTTTGACTAGGATAAACATGCAATGGGTAGGCAATTCAAGGTACAATGTCACAACCTAAGCCCATAGCACGTATTGTCCGCATTGGCCTAGGCCCGCACAAATTTGTCTTTTTGGGTTACGCCACTTCGAGCCCCAAAAGCGCGCGTATCATGTGAACATGTGTCTTGCCTTATAAAGCTCTTCACTTCCTCTCCTATTCCAATGTGGGATTCGCCTAATATGACATGTGTACTCTCCTTCAGAAGCTTGCCAACCTAGAAGCCTGGCAGTCCTGCTTGACCTGTCCTCATCAGCCCGCCCTCCGTCATGGGCATCACATTCACCCCCTTTGGGCCTCAACGTCCTTGTTGAGAATTGCCCCACCATTGTATTGAGGGAAATTCGGCTCTGATACCAAAACTTGTAGCAACTCTTTTGGGAGGATGCCACTTACGAAACAAAAGCTAGTTTAATACTTACAACATTCAGAAGAAACTAATTTACAAAAGATATTCATAATAATTTTGTAGCAGAAATAGGCCTATGCGAAAAAGGTTTTAAAAGGGCGATATTTTTTTCATAATACACTTCGCAAAATTTCGTAAATGAATACAATATCAGAGTTTCAATTAAATGTGATAGTACCCTTCTGTTGAAGTAACTTCCTAATGAAATTATATTTTTCATTCAGCACCACCGCAAGTTCATATATACATGAATTTCAAACTTTGCTAATATAAAAAGAAAACTATTCTCCTCGTTTGTACATACTTACAAAGCAAAAACTTAGTACATGACAGGAATTGAGTTTTTAGCATACCCTAAAACAACAAAACAAGTCACAAAGTTAAAGTTACAAGCTTATGGTCTTGTGGTCCAAACAAACCTCCAAAATTTCATACATAAGTGTAATATATGGATGATGTACAAGTCCCAAAATTATACAATTTTTTTTTTTTGATGAAGTAAGTAATTATCATTAATAAAAGACATCCAGAAGATGCAGAATACAAGGCAGCCAAAAAGTTAGCTCTAGAACTATGTCTATGCTAGAATTAAGGAGCTAACAAAATCCAAAAAATTATCAACATTGTTTACATGGGAATGAAAATGCCAGCTAAACAGTCTAACTAAGCATCTGGCCTTAATAGTGTATGTTGGGGTTGCATCTGCTATTCCTTTCAGTCCAGACACTCCAAAAGATTGCGGCTGGGATCATCCTCCAGATCCTTTTTGTTGGTTTTATCAACTCTCCAAAAATGCCAACTAATAAATGCTTCCTTAATGTTCTGAGGCATGACCCAATGTAAACCTAAAATAGAAAGGAAAAAGTTCCAGAGATCAACTGTGAGAGGGCAGTGTAGAAATAGGTGGCTGACATTCTCTGAACTTTGGTAGCACAAATAACATCTGTTCACTAAGGTTATGCCTCTTTTGTTGAGGTTGTCCTGTGTTAAGCATGCTCAATTAAGTGCTATCCAAGAAAAGCATGAGACTTTCAGAGGTAATCTAATCTTCCACACATGTTTCCATGGCCAATCCTCCAGGATGCCATTCTGAGAGCACGGAAGATAGTAATCAGCTTTGACTGTGTACCTCCCTTCTTTAGAGCTTCCCCACAAGATTCTGTCAGGTAGATGTAGACTAAAGCTATAGTCTTTCAAGGCTGCAAGGAGAGTGAGTAGGTCATTGATTTCCCAATCTTGAAGATTCCTGCTGAAGTGGGGTTCCAACTGTTGTTTTCTCTCTATTGGGCAATAGAAACATCCTTGTTACATGCAAGCTGATATAACCCCGGGTAGGATTCCTGTAGGGTTGTGCTGCCAATCCATTTGTCTTTCCAGAATTTGATATGTTGACCATTGCCAACTCTGAAGGATGTGTTCTGGAAAATTCGTTCTTGTGACTGCTGATGTGTTTCCAAACTCCAACCCCATGTGGTAATGTGCTTTCCTTGGTACACCAGCGGCCTTGAGCACCAAATTTAGCATCTATAATTGTCTTCCAATAACCTACCTCTTGTTGCCCATACCTCCAAAGCCATTTCATTAACATGCTTTTGCTGTGATTCTTCAAATTTTTGATACCCAAACCCCCTTGGATTTTTGGCAGAGTGACTTTGGACCATTTCACCAGTGAAAACTTTTGAGTTGTGCTGTTTCCATCCCATAGAAATCTTCTCCTCAATTTATCCATCTGCTTCAGAACTGAGCTTGGCATGGGGTATAGTGACATACAGTAAGTTGGAATACTATCAAGAACACTGTTGATCAATGTGAGTCTGCCGCCCAATGAAAGATATTGCATTTGCCATGTTGCCAACTTCTTTTCCATTTTCTCAATGATGCCACCCCAAATATCTACTGACTTAAATTTTGCTCCTAGGGGCAGCCCTAGATAGGTGGTAGGTAGCCTATTTTGCAATATAGTAAGTCTGCCAGCTCCTCTAGATTAGGGACTTCATTGACAAGATAAATGATGCTCTTAAGCATGTTAATGTGCAAACCAGAAAGAGATTCAAAAATCAGTAGAGTGAGGTTTAGATATGATACTTGAGAACTCTCAGCTCCACAGAATACTAGGGTGTCATCAGCATACAACAAGTGAGAGATAGTGACTGCATTGTCAGGGTTCCTTCCTACTTGGAATCCTTGTATCCATTGCATTTCTTTGGCTTTCTCCATCATTTGAGTGAGTCCGTCCATTGCTAGTATAAAGAGGAAAAGGGAGAGGGGGTCTCCCTGCCTTGGGCCTTTTTCGGGGGAGAAGAAACCTACAGGACTTCTGTTAACCAGCACTGAGTATTTGACTGTGGATATGTTGAAAAAAATCCATCTTAGCCACTTGTCTCCAAATCCCATCTCCTTCAGAATGTTGATGAGAAACGACCTAATTTAATTGGTCAAAAGCCTTTTCAATAACCAACTTGCACAATATCCCAGCTTCTCCAAAACTTCATTGGCTATCAAGGAAGCATCTGTTATTTGTCTATCTTTCAAGAAAGCACTTTGTTGACCTGAAACAAGTTTGCCAATAATCTTCTTGGGTCTTTCAGCCAGAATTTTAGCAGTTATCTTGTACACGTTGCCTATTAGACTAATAGGTCTGAAATCCCTTAACTCTATTGCTCCTTTCTTCTTAGGTATAAGTGCAATGAATGTGGCATTGCAAGATTTTACCATATGACAATGCTGATGATAGTAATTAAGAGTATTCAAAATATCTGCCTTGATGAAAACCCAGCACTGTTGAAAGAAAGCCATAGAATACCCGTCAGGCCTTGATGCTTTATCAGGGGCACATGCTTTCAAAGCTGCCAGAAACTCTAATTCATCAAATGGTGCTTCTAACCCTTCACTCTCCTCAGTGGTTAAAGAAGACAACCCTCCAAAGTTAGTTGTAGGCCTCCAAGGTTCCAACTCATGGTATAGTTTCTGATAATAATCTAAGATTTCTTCCTTGATGCGTATCTTGTCTTCAATTATGGCGTCACCCACTTTGAGTTTGTCAATATGATTGTTTCTTCTCTGAGAGTTTGCCATTCTTTGAAAATACTTGGTGTTCCTATCTCCCTCCTTCAGCCATAAACACCTAGATTTTTGTCTCCAGGATGTTTCCTCTGCAATTGCAATCTGTTGGAGTTCTAGTTGCAGGTTGAAAGCTTGCAATTTTTCCTCTGCAGTCTGTGCCCTATGTTCTGCTATTTGCTCCAGCATTCCCAGTTCTTCAAGAGCTCTGTCTCTTTTTGTTTCGATCTTGCCATAAATCTCCTTGTTCCATTTTTGTAATGGCCTTCTTAAGGCTCCTTAATTTCTGAGATAGTATGAAGTCAGGAGAGCCTCTAATTGTGTAGGACTGCCACCAACCTTTTACTAAGTCCAGGAAACCTTCGGTTTAAAGCCACATATTCTTGAATTTGAAATAAGATGGTGAGTTTTCCGGTCTCCACTCCAACATGATTGGTTTATGGTTAGAAATAACTCTAGGCATTACAGTTTGCTTTACAGCTTTGAATGTGTCACTCTATTCAGTAGAAATCAGGAATCTGTCAATTCTTGAAGCCTGAAGTTGATCCTCCCCTCTTGACCAAGTGTATTCTGCTCCTTGTAATGGTATATCAATCAGGCTTAAGTCTAGAATTGTGTCAGAAAAGCCCTTCATTGCTTTGGACCTCCTTGTGCAGTTAAGTCTTTCACTTTCAACCCTACATACGTTGAAATCACCACCAATTACCCATTGATCAGACCAAAGCCCTCTGATTGATGCTAGTTCATATCTTATTTTAGTTCTTTTTGGGTTTGAGTGAGGTCCATAGACTCCTCTGAACACCCAGTTGAAGTCTTCTGCTAAGCTCTCGAATCTGCAAGATAATGTGAATGTTCCAGATTGGGAATCAACACAGTGCCAAAATCTCTTGTTCCACATAATTAGAATCGCCCCTTTGGTGTCACATGCAGGAAGATCAACCCATGACACCCATCTGCTTCCCCAAATTTCCCTGATCAATGAAGTGCTCCAGTTTTCAATTTTAGTCTCCTGTAAACAGAGAATGTCCAGCCCCAGTTTCGGGGCTAAACTCTCTAAAGGTCAACAATAGGAATAAGAGAAGTACGCTAAACTCTCTCCACCAACTGCTTCGCTGCTTTATTTGGTACGAGGCTGTGACCAATGGGTCTTGGAGGTGCTCGGTCCTCCTGCAGAATCTGGATATCGAAGCCTAAGTCCCCCACTTCGAGATTCAAGTTCGCCGGAGTTGTCCCGTTTGAGTTCTATCTGCATCGATGTAGCCTCCACACTTGTCGCCTACAAATATGAAAGTCTCCGGTGACCAAGCGTGCAGAGGTATCCCAAAAGCTTTAATCCGTCGATTCTTCGACCTGCTGCCCGTATCTTCTGTTCCGATGATCGGCGACCACCACGTTAGCGACTGATGTCTGCCGTTCCAAAACCAGTCCTCAACTTTGATTCTTATCGCCTCTTGGCTAGAAGGGAATTCAAATAAGAAGCGATTGTGATCTATTGGGGTAACTCTGAGCCCTGCTGAGATTTTCCATCTTGTAGTGAACCATTTTTGAATGGTTTCTGCATTAGGACTGTAGTGGAAGGGGTCATTGAAAACCCCAACTAAGCTCGTGGAAAGTGGGTGTGTATCCGCCATTGTCACTATGTTAGAGCTTGAACTCGTGGGGGCATCCGGCCAACTTCCTATTCTTGCTGCTTCGTGATATTATCTTAACATTGGAGCTGGAGGTTTGATAGGGAATATTTTTTTTGTTTTCTCCGGGAAGCGTAGAATCTTCTCTGTTATTGCGTCCCAACCCTTGTTGTAATCAATCTCTGGAATGATCACCGCCTTCTTTCTCCCCCTTGCCATACCTCAATTCTTACAAATCTGCCATGAATGTTGTAGTTTTGATAGACCCTGTAAAGATATTGTTGTTGTGTTCTCCCCCATCTTCTGTGTAGATCGCCTGCTCCGTTTGAAGTTCATTTTAAAGTATCGCAGACCCATCTGAGACTAGGTTCATCAATATTAATGCTGCTGGTAAACCGCCTGCCTCTCTCAGTGAGAGATAACCACCGAGAAAGATCATCCCTAATATTAATGACTTCGAAAAACTTGTCCCCTGAAATAAAGAAAGTTTTTTCCTCCATAATAGAAATAATTCTGCCGCAGAAAAGGATTCACCGGAGAGAAAATCAGAGTGAATAATCACATTTCCCAAGTCAGAGAAAAAAAATCATTTTTTTGTGCTCTTTTCCATAAATTCCAAGATTGTTTTTTCAAAATTATACAAAACTTTGATGCGTATGCAAATGTGATCTTCACTAAAGCTCCCAAAAGTCTATCCAAATGGCCATCTTCAAATCTTTTCCGGAACATTACCTACGATTGAAAACAACTATCTCTAAGCATAGAGCTTAGTGGTGTATAATCTTTGGGCTTAGAGCCATTAGATTCTCCAATTCCCTTATCAGTCATACATAGCTCAACAACAACAACATACCCAGTATAATCCCACAAGTGGGGTCCGGCATACATAGCTCAAATGAGATAAAAGAAATCATGTAAACAAGTTTATCAAAAGTATCAAATATTAAATCCCGAAGAGTTTCCAAATAAAGATGTTTCAAGTTTATACACAAACCTTGGTGTTATACCACACAATATGTTCTACCACAACTTGAGGAGTTCAAATCTTCTATGCTATAGACCAAACCAACTTGTCCACTTCCTCAAACAATTCCTTTTAGCTTGTACAAGAGTATATATACACCTTAAATACACAATAAAATACCTATTTAGGTTCAATGAATCAGAATGTCGAAACTAAACATGATATTGGTGAAAATCACCTTAAACATTTATAACAGAAATTCTGGACAGCAGAACTGTTTTGTATTGCGACTCAGTTTTGAGGAGGTAAACGGAAAACTAGACTTTGTGGACTTCATGAAAGTTGTAGATATATGTCTAGGGGTTCCAGAGAAATTAAATCACCCCAATATCAGTTTCGTACAAAAAGTTATGCTCAAGATACTAACAATAGTACAAGGAGAGTTTGTATTTTGGAGCCTGAACAAAAGTTATAGAGCTATGGAATAGCTTTCCAGAATAGCTTGGCTCACTTAAAACAAAGTTTTATACAAGGAGTAAGGTTGCCCAATGGGACGAGCCGGGACGGTGGCGGGACGGGCCTTAAACGAGACGGGATAAACGGGACGACCCGGTAGGCCCATCCCATCCCACTAACAAACGGGATGGGACGGGACGGTTCGTGGGCCCTAAGTGGGCCTTTTTAAAAAAAAAATCTTTTAATTATTTAAGCATTAAATTTGGCAACGGCTAATTTTTTATAGATAGCAACGGTTTTTTTTTAAAATTGACAATGACTAAGTTTTTAATTGCAACGGCTAGTTTTTTGACTTATTTAATAAACTTAAAACTTAATAAATTATAAAGAAACTAAGTAAAAAATTATAAAATATTAAAACAAAAGACTTGTCATACTAATATTTGCAAAGAATGCAAAAAATATTATTAATAGAACTTTCAAATTTCACATACAAATACAAGTCTTTTGAAGAGCACCTAATCTACGCAGCCACCTTATAGGATGGGTTCTGTTTGAACTAGGTCTCTTATTAGCCAATTACAAATTATTATACTAATATTTGCAAAGAATGCCGTTGGCCAACGGCTTTTTTTCAAAAAATAAAAAATAAAAAATCACGCGGGCTGGACGTGACCGGACGTCAACTGGCCGGCCCACCGGGACAAAATGGGCAGCCCGTCCCATCCCATGTCCTGTTTACTATGGGCCCAGTCCCATTTAAGAGTAAGTGGGCCGGGCCGACCCGTCCCGTTGGACAGCTATAACAAGGAGATATGCTAAAATACTAACAGTTGTCCAGTTCAAAAACGGGTTTGGTAAAATTACCTCAAAAGTAAGACGTAGCTTGTGTCTCGAACAAGACAAGTCTTATTGGTGATTTGGTGGGAGAATTTGATGAGAGGAGGGGAGTTTTGGGGTTTTCTTTTGCCGGAGAAAACGAATTTGAGGAGATGGTTAAAGATATTTCACAAGGGTGATATATATCACCTTGGATAAGGATGAAACAAAAAGGTGGCTGCCCAAACTTTTACTTCTTTGGATAGATATGAAATGGTGGCTGCCCAAAACATTAAATATCCAATGTATTTGATAATAAATTTATCAAATTATAATAAGTGTTAAACATAGCAACACCGTGAAGCTTCCTTGTAAATATTAACACAATCTACAGTAAGCAATTTTCATATAACGTCAAATTTACGTAGGGAGTACGAAATAAATATATCCTTACTATAAAGATATGATCAATTGTCAATGGATTCAACAGGATCTTCATGTGATGGATCTGAGCGATATCTTCTAAGCATAGAAACATGGAAGACATTGTGGATCTTATATAACTCCGGTGGAAGAGCTAGTTTATATGCAACTGGACCAACTCCCTCAAGTACTTCATATGGTCCAATAAATCGAGGACTAAGTTTTCCTTTTTGGCCAAATCTTGGCGCATGAGATAAAAGAGCTTAGAAACGAGAAAATTCCATTAGTGAAAGTCCTATGGAGAATTCATTCTGGTAAAGAAGCTACTGGTAAAGAAGCTACTTGGGAGCGAGAAGAGGACATGTGTGTTCGATATCCACTAGTATGAGGTAAATTACGAGACGAAATTTCTTTAAGGGGGAGAGAGTTCTAACATCCACAAATTTCTAAACTAATACTTGCATTTTCAATTGACCATATTTTTATAATAAGGATATATTTACTTCGTAATACCTACGTAAATTTGACGGTATATGCAAATTGCTTAATTTAAATTGTGTTAATAATTACAAGGAAGTTTCATGGTGTTGCTATGTTTAACACTTATTATAATTTTGATAAATTTGTTATGAAGTACATTGGATATTTAATGTTTTGGGCAGCCACCCTTTCATATCTATCCAAAGAAGTAAAAGTTTGGGCAGCCACCTTTTTGTTTCATCCTTATCCAAGGTGATATATATCACCTTTGTGAAATATCTTTAACCATCTTCTCAAATTCGTTTTCTCTAGCAAAAGAAAACTCCTCTCCTCTCATCAAATTCTCCAACCAATTCACCAACAAAACTTGTCTTGGTTGAGCCACAAGGTACTTCTCACTTTTGAGGTAACTTTATCAAACCCATTTTTGAACTGGACAACTGTTAGTATTTTTTAACATTTTTCCTTGTATAAAACCCCGTTTTAAGTGAGCCAAGCTATTCTAGAATGCTATTTCTTAGCTCTATAACTTTTGTTCAGGTTCCAAAACCTAGTTTTGCTTGTATTTACCTGAGAAAGAGTGGTGAAGTACAGGGCAGCTGCCAAGATTTCTGTTTTACAAACCTTCTATGTATTACTGTTAGTATCTTGAGCATAACCTTTTGTACAAAATTGATATTGGGGTGAGAAGCTTATGAAATGGATCAAAGAAGTTAAAAATGGAGAATAAATTGATTTTAAATTGAGGGAGGATGGTGTCCTATTTTATCATAATAAGTTATGTGTTCCTAAAGATAACAACTTGAGGAAGGAAATTTTGATAGAAGCACATACTTCACCATATGCAATGTATCCTGGAGGTACTAAAATTTACCAAACCATCAAAGAACACTATTGGTGGAATTGTATGAAGAAAGACATTGCGAAATTTATTTCTAAATGCTTAGTTTGTCAACAAATAAAGGCCGAGCATCAAGTCCCAGCTGGTTTGCTACAACCCTTGTCGATACCAGAGTGGAAATGAGAAAGAATAACTATGGACTTCCACACACTCAAAGAAATCATGATGCAATTTGGGTTGTAGTTGATAGCCTAACCAAGAGTGCTTATTTCTTGGCCATTAGAGTGGACTACCCACTTGAACGTTTAGCAGAATTATACGTTAATGAGATTGTGAGGTTGCATGGAGTTCCTGTGGAGTTCCTGTTTCTATTGTATCTGACCGAGACCCAAGGTTTACATCCAGATTTTGGACTAGCTTGTAAGAAGCTTTGGGTACTAGGTTGAATTTTAATACTTCTTTCCATCCTCAAACAGACAGCCAGTCCGAGAGGGTAATACAAATCTTGGAAGATATGCTTCAAGCCTGTATTATTGAGTTTGAGGGTTATTGGGACAATAAAAAAGAGTTCTTTTAGTCCATTGGCTAGAAATTGGGTGAACTTTGTTCTTGGGAGACTTAAGCCGTGCAAGAATGATGATGAGATTTCACGGGCAATTCGAACTGCAACCATCATAAAAAAAAGGGCCCATTGACGTTGGGGAAGATATGAGAGCTGAGATTCTGTTAGCATGCAAGAAGGATAAGAAGGTCAAGTCATTGCATTTCCCGTGGGCTCTTACGGAGTTGATGAAGAAAGTACAAGTGCCTTAGTCAAAGGTTGAAATTACAAGGTCCCAAGAATGTGAATTTATTTTCATTAAAGGATGATTCAAAACCTTCCAAGAAGAAGAAGACAGAGTCCACCACATTTGATATGTTGCCATCTACCTTGGGGGCTAGCCAGTCTGATGAGCTAGTCCCCACTATATCACCAGTCGTTGCTCTATTTCCAGGCTTCTGCCACAGAAGCAGGAGACCTGTCCACTACAGTCTTGCCATCTAAATGTCCAACCACGAAAGCTCCAGATCAAGCTGTATCCAAAGCTCTTACATCCATCTGCAAGCAATTAAAAGAATGTTAAGAACACGGTGAAGCTGATAAATGTGAATACTAAAGGAGCTTTCTTTTGCGCAATAAAGTCAATTCTAACAAAGCTGTACCAAGTCTTAGCAAATCAAGCTGAAAAAGCCAAAGAGAAGGTTAGAGATGAACAACTAGAAAAGCTTGAAAAGACAGTCCATGACATGGATGGAAGACTTGGTAAAATTGAAAAGGCAATCCAAGTTGGCTTACCAGAGATGCGTGCAACAGTGACAAAAATTTTCCGTAGAGATAGCTCAATTCAGGAAAGATTGGCGTCCCACAACTGAAGAAACGACTGATGTTGCTTTGAAGTAGTTTGCAACCATTAAAAACTTAGTCCACCATTGAGGACAATGCTAGTTTTTAAGTGTGGGGGAGGGAGTTCAAAACTTGTACATATTGCATCTTTTATTTTTGATTTGTTTTTTTATGTCTACTTTGTTTATATTTTCGCTTTCGTAGTTAACTTCTTTAGCATATGTACAAGTGGGAATACGAATCAATTTCGGCTCCACGATTTTGGATACCTAAAAAAATTGAGAATCTGTCTAGGTGGACGGAATATTTATGGCATCACGATTTCACTCCACGAAAATCACCTAAAGCAAGAATTGAACTGAAGAGAAGCAATTTCGACTCGACGTTTTTGCTTCTCTTCCATTCAAGTCTTGTTTCAGGTGATTTTCATGGACTGAAATCATGGAGCTGGAAATATTCCGCACACCTAGGCAGATTCTCAGCTTTTTCAGGTGTCCAAAATCGTGGAGCCGAATGCCTACTCGTTTTTCTTTAGTCTTTTAGGCTTCAACACTTCACCAAAGTTCTTCATTTTTGGATTTCAGAACCGGCTCCACTATATAAATTGGTGGCCCCAATTTCTCCTCCTTCAGTTTTCCAATTCTTCAATCTTTTGTTCCAAATTCCATCTCTTTTCATCCTTTTTGATCACATCCTTCAACTGTTTCCTCTAAGCTAAGCTCAAACACCTGAAACCAACCAACTTAAGTTAGTTTAGGTTATTAAGTCGTACTTAAAGAACCTTGAAACTCAAGAAAAATGTATGAATAAGTTGGCAAAATGCCAATTTATCTATCCTCCAAAAATGCACTAATTTAGGAGGATCCACACGAGTGCCGCAACATTTTCGGAGGATCGGGCACATAGATTTGCTTTGCTTACTCTGACTATTCCTTTTCAAAAAATTCAGCTAATAGGTGTAACTCAATAATTGATTTATTTATCTGTTGCAGGTTAAAATTCAGAAGGAAAGTGAAGTTAGATTGAAGATTATTGGTACACGTGTTGATGCCACAGAAATTGTATGTCATCAGCTTTCCTCTTAATTTTGTGAAATTTCCTAGCGACCTTGAGTGATGCCCTAAAATTTTGATAATATTTTTACTATGTACAAAGTTTCCCACATTAGGTAACAAAAGTTGATTTTTTCCGATATGGTAACATCGTGATTCGAACCCGCAACTGTAAGGTTGGAGGTGGTAACAAAAAGCTGATTTTCTTCCATGATTCAACAAATAGCTGTTATAGAAAAATAGTTGTTAGAGACATTTGCTCTGGCCTCTTTCTAGTTAGTTGTCATTATGAAGATCCATATAGTTTTTAATGTTGACCTCCCTTGTGAATAACTTTTACTAAATTTCGATAGTCATGAAGTTTGGATTTGTTATGTCACTTTTAGCTAGTGAATCCATGTTTTATTTATTTTTGGGGTGGGATGAGGGGTTTCTATCGAGGGACATTAAGTGGCTAGGATAAAACTAATATGACTGGAGAAGGTCCTGAAGCGGAGAAGGAATATCTGGATGAAATTGAGATACTAGGAAGCCGACTATTATGCTAAGTCAGTCTCAGTTTGTCACCCCCCTCCCCCCCCAAAAAATAAATAAAATAAAAAATCTTGTGGTTGGGATATGATCCCAAAGGGAAGTGGGGTAAAGTCTAAATGCCGATGCTGTTAATTCCTCTTTGGATAATAGATACTGTTACCGGTACTCTTGTAATCGGTTTAATTTGTACTTTACTTTAGGTTTGTATTCCAGAATGGGTTTATTCTTGTTGTAATCGAATGATAATATTAATTTGCCAACATGAGAGTGTAAGAATTCAATGAGATTCCATTCTTTGTTAGATTCGAAGGGGAAGGCCACGTTGAGTTCTTAAGAATCATAATATTTTTTTTCTGAATGATAATAGGAAAGGGAGAAGGAGAAAAGGACCATAGGCACTGCAACTTTTTTATCAAGGATATACAAGCATAGGTTCCTAAGATAGTTTCAAGCAAAAATAAGAACTCCAACATTTTATATTTACTTGTGTTGCATGGATTCTTCGTTATCTCCCTCACATTTTGGTTCCCGTGTCCTGTTTCAGTTCTGTATTGGTACGATAAAGGATGATTTTCTGGGTGTGATCAGTGATCCAGGTGCAAATGCTTGAAATGCGCACATACTTGACCTTTGTATATAGCTGCTCCTGTACCTTTTTGAGGAGAAGTGATGTTTTCATGGTTGAAATATTGTAATAGAAGCTTCATGTAATTTCCTCTTTAGAACGAAACCCAGATCGAGTTGATTTGTATCTGCAGCTAGATTCCAAGGTAAGGTTTGTCTCCTCCTTACTTGTACTTACCTCTTTCCTTTTTGAGGTACCATTAATTTAAGTCCACACTGGTGTTCCGCCTGGGTGGAGATGTTCATCTCCAATTTATGCTTCTATATTTGAAAACATAAAAGGTTATATCTCTGGTTATGTGGGTTAATGATGCATTTCAACAGTGTTTTCAATTGAATGAGATATCTGTTGAGGGTCATATTTGTTGTTTTTCTCCTATTATGACCTTTTTGATTTCATGGAACAAATGAGCTTAAGGTTTGTGAACCAGTGACATCAAATAGGTAAGAATTCTGCTATTCTACTTTTAGGGATTGACGCTAATATGTTCTGCTCCGTTTAGAAAGGAATGGTACTACTATAAGCTTTTCATTGGACAGAAATCTTATTGCATGATTAAGACACAAGTTCCAAAAGTCTTTTTTTTTTTTGCATGTAAAGCAAACATAATATTTTGGGTTTGATTAGTAATCAAGCAAATATTTTTAAAAAAAAGATTTTAAGTTAGGCACTTGCCTTATGATCTATTTATTTATGTCAAATTAACCCAACTTATCTTGGCCTAAAACAAACTATGAGCAGGTTATATATTGACATGTTTTAATCCTTTCAAATTTTGTTCAGAATGATACCTATTCAACTGAAGTTTAATCACAAAGAAAAAGAAAACCAACAATTTTAGTTCCTAGTATAGTTAACATGGTGATGACACCCTGAAGCGGTAGAGTATTTCTCTTGAAATTAACAAGAACGCTTGGAAGTTTTGGTCTCTTGAAGCCTATAGATAACCTAGTATGTTAAAGAAAATCATCTCCAATACTGAAAATCTTTGTTGTTAGTTTAATATGTTGCTCTATTCCTTCAAAGATTTATCCCAAAAAAGGCATTATGGATAAAGTAACTCAATGGCACTTCTTAAAAACTTCGGCATTATTTGTATTATTTGTCCAAATTTATTACTTTTTCTCTCTTGTGTCTGAAATTGGAAAATTAGACGGGCAAATGATAGTGATGAACACTCAATAGAAAAGAATTTGTATTCAACTGAACAATTGTCTTGGAGAACCATCAAACACCAATTTAGATGGCAAAACAACTGCAACCCAAAAATTTAAAAAGGAAAAAAAACAAAGAATGAGGAATTAAATTTGGATATCGTGTCTTAAACTCATAATATGAGAACCCCTTGGTTATGGTGTGCTTGAGATGACTTCTGGGTAATAGG